>NW_027507785.1:150150007-150820840 GCF_037356315.1 Lithobates pipiens | reverse complement strand
ATATTGCTCACACATGCTATGGGCGTATGTGAAATGACACCCCAAAATAAATTCTGCTGCTTCTCCTGAGTACGGGGATACCACATATGTGGGACTTTTTGGGAGCCTAGCCGCGTACGGGGCCCCGAAAACCAAGCACCGCCTTCAGGCTTTCTAAGGGCGTAAATTTTTGAGTTCACTTCTCACTACCTATTACAGTTTTGAAGGCCATAAAATGCCAAGATGGCACAAAACCCCCACAAATGACCCCATTTTAGAAAGTAGACACCCCAAGCTATTTGCTGAGAGGCATGTTGAGTTCATGGAATATTTTATATTTTGCCACAAGTTGCGGGAAAATTACAAACTTTTTTTTTTTTTTTTTTTTTTTCACAAAGTTGTCACTAAATGATATATTGCTCACACATGCCATGGGCATATGTGAAATGACACCCCAAAATAAATTCTGCTGCTTCTCCTGAGTACGGGGATACCACATATGTGGGACTTTTTGGGAGCCTAGCCGCGTACGGGGCCCCGAAAACCAAGCACCGCCTTCAGGCTTTCTAAGGGCGTAAATATTTGACTTCACTCCTCACTACCTATTACAGTTTTGAAGGCCATAAAATGCCAAGATGGCACAAAACCCCCACAAATGACCCCATTTTAGAAAGTAGACACCCCAAGCTATTTGCTGAGAGGCATGTTGAGTCCATGGAATATTTTATATTTTGCCACAAGTTGCGGGAAAATTACAAACTTTTTTTTTTTTTTTTTTTTTTCACAAAGTTGTCACTAAATGATATATTGCTCACGCATGCCATGGGCATATGTGAAATGACACCCCAAAATAAATTCTGCTGCTTCTCCTGAGTACGGGGATACCACATATGTGGGACTTTTTGGGAGCCTAGCCGCGTACGGGGCCCCGAAAACCAAGCACCGCCTTCAGGCTTTCTAAGGGCGTTACAGTTTTGAAGGCCATAAAATGCCAAGATGGCACAAACCCCCCCCCAAATGACCCCATTTTGGAAAGTAGACACCCCTAAATTTAGGGGTACACTAGTGAGACTAGGTAATAAATGGCGGGTGCCCTGAAACTATAAAAAAATAACTAACCAACCAGCGTCACCTGTAACAGTTATATGGTGATCACTGGTGAAAGGGTTAACTAGGGGGCAATCAGGGGGCTTTATGCGGTAGTATATGGGGGTCCCTGGCGCTATAAAAAGCTGCGGCGAACCTAAATACCTACTTGCCTAACTAGCGTCACCTGTGACACTAATACAGCGATCAGAAAAACGATCGCTTATTAGGCTGGGTTCACACTGGAGCGATGCGGGAACGCCACGAATGCGCGGCGGGTTCCCGCATCGCATGCCTCCCGGCGGCAGTTCACACTGCCCTATGCGAACTGCTGGGAGTGTCAGTGAAATGTTACTGACACCCCCAGATCAGTTCGCATATCGCAGTGCGATCTGCAAACTCGGATCGCATGGTGTGAACACCCATGCGATCCGATTCTGCTGCGGGCCAAAAAAAGGGTCCCGTGCGAATTTGCGGCGGGTGCGGCGGGTGTGGCGGGTGCGGCGAATGGCTGAACTCGAATCGCACAGAGATCGGATGTGATTTGCACTGCAGTGCGAATCACATCCGTTCTCAAACCGCTGCAATCTGAACCCAGCCTTAGTGACACTGGCGACGGGGGGTGATCACGGGGTTAAACCTTTATTGGGGGGGTTAGGGGGGTACCTTAGAACTAAAGGGGGCTAACCCTAACTGCCCTAACAGTTATTAGTCACAAATGACACCCGCCGGGTGATCAGGGGGTTAAACCTTTATTAGGTAATAAATGGCGGGTGCCCTGAAACTATAAAAAAATAACTAACCAACCAGCGTCACCTGTAACAGTTATATGGTGATCACTGGTGAAAGGGTTAACTAGGGGGCAATCAGGGGGCTTTATGCGGTAGTATATGGGGGTCCCTGGCGCTATAAAAAGCTGCGGCGAACCTAAATACCTACCTGCCTAACTAGCGTCACCTGGGACACTAATACGGCGATCAGAAAAATGATCGCTTATTAGGCTGGGTTCACACTGGAGCGATGCGGAAACGCCGCGAATCCGCGGCGGGTTCCCGCATCGCATGCCTCCCGGCGGCAGTTCACACTGCCCTATGCGAACTGCTGGGAGTGTCAGTGAAATGTTACTGACACCCCCAGATCAGTTCGCATATCGCAGTGCGATCTGCAAACTCGGATCGCATGGTGTGAACACCCATGCGATCCGATTCTGCTGCGGGCCAAAAAAAGGGTCCCGTGCGAATTTGCGGCGGGTGCGGCGGGTGTGGCGGGTGCGGCGAATGGCTGAACTCGAATCGCACAGAGATCGGATGTGATTTGCACTGCAGTGCGGTGCGAATCACATTCGTTCTCATAAACCGCTGCAATGTGAACCCAGCCTTAGTGACACTGGCGACGGGGGGTGATCACGGGGTTAAACCTTTATTGGGGGGGTTAGGGGGGTACATTAGAACTAAAGGGGGCTAACTCTAACTGCCCTAACAGTTATTACAGTCACAAATGACACCAATGCAAAAAAAAAAAAAAAAAAAAAAAAAATGACATTGGTGTCACTGTGACTGGGGGGCAGGGGTAATTGGGGGGGTGATCGGGGGGTAAAGGGGGGGTGTGAGTGTGCCTGGCATGTTCTACTGTGTGTGGGATGTGTTGGTGCAACTCACTGATCCGCTCTCCTCCGTGTCGGAACGAAAAATACCGACACGGAGGAGAGAATACATCACTTCCTCTCCTGTGTTTACATTACAGGAGAGGAAGTGATGTCACCGGGGATTTCTATTCGTCGGGAGCGATCGCGAGGGGGTGGCCATGAATGAATGGCCGTCCCCTCGTCCGGGATCGCTCCCGAACGAAAACCGACCGCCGCAGGCACCGGGCGGGGGCCCGATCGGGCCCCCGACCCGCGGGAGGCAAATCACGTACATGTACGTGCTTATGCCTGCCCGTGCCATTCTGCCGACGTACATCGGCGTTAGGCGGCCGGCAAGTGGTTAAGCCGCAGATATTGGCTTTTTGGGACCGCCTCCAACCACGACCGTTAGTTCCAGCTATCCACAGGGATGAAGGAGTTCCTATCTGTGGGTTTGAAAAAAGTGGACGTGGCTAGGTTCTCACCTCTGACACAAATTTTGAGATCCAAAAAATGGATCTGTTTGACTACACTCATAAGTCAAATGGATACCTCTCTGATTACAGTTAAGGAAGGACATGAACTCTTGCAACGCGGGTAGATCCCCATCCCATAGGAGGAGGATGTTGTCTATATAACGTGCCCACAGGACCACCTGGGGGCCCTGTGGGCATAGATGACATCCTCCTCCCATTTCCCCATAAATTGATTTGATAGACTAGGGCCGTACTTAGTCCCCATTGCAACTCCCCTATCTTGCCTATAGAACTTACTATTGAACCAAAAATAGTTATGGGAAGCTGCAAACACTAGCATATCCATCGGGAAAGTTATATGTTTGTCAGGGAGGCCCGAGTCCCTATCCAAAAATGCTTGAACCGCTTCCATACCCAAATTGTGTGGGATTATGGTATATAAAGATGTCACTTCTGCAGTGACCAACCCCATACCGGACTGAATTTGAATCTCCGAAAGCAACTTGATGACATGCCTCGAATCTTTAACATATGATGGCATCTTTTGTACTAGGGGTTGTAAATAAAAATCAATATATCTGCCCAACCGGGAGGTCAGTGAATCTATACCACTGACAATAGGACGTCCCGGGGGGCAGATAGAATTCTTATATACCTTGGGTAGGTAATAAATGATGGGCGTACGTGGAGCCTTTGGTATTAGATATAGACTCTCTTTTTTATTGAGAATACCCTCCCAACTTCCTCTTGCAATAATTAATTCTAATTGTTTCAGATATTTAACTTTGGGGTCGGAGGGAAGTACTGTGTATGTGTCCTGATCGTCAAGGATTCTGTACATCTCAGTCATATAGTCCTGACGATCAAGAACCACAATACCACCCCCCTTGTCCGCTGGCCTTATCACAAGTTCTTTGTTTTGACACAAAGACTCTAGGCCTTCTTGTAAGATTTTATTAAGTCTAGTCTTTTTGACCTGCATCAAATCTAAATCTCTAAGCATAACATCTCTGAAAACCCGTAATGCTGCTGCCAAGGCCCCTGGCGAGTTAAAAAGTGAGGCATTAGATAATCCCGAATGGGTAATTTGATCTTCCCTAAGGGTAGTCTGTCCAGTAAGGTTATTAATCATATGTCTTTTGATACTCAATTTCCTGACAAATTTGTGTATGTCCATATAGGTTTGGAATTTGTCCAATTTGGTCGGTGGAACAAACTTCAAACCTTTATCCAAAATAGCTTTTTCTGATTCAGTAAATACCTTGGAACTAAGATTACAAACCCAGTCTCTGTTATATTTTTGGTCTTTTTTGCTGCTCGCCTCCCCCCTCTGACTCCTCTCCTCTTTCTCTCTGTCTTTTGATGCCCTGGTTGGTTTTGTGAAAACCCCAGCTCTGTTGGTCGTGAGAGGTAGATATCCCACGAGGTGGAAATTGTTCATTCGGAGCTAAATGTGTCGGAGTGGGGGTGGTTATTCCCTTTGGATAGAAAGATTAAGAGTATTCAGAGGAATAATTATCCTCTGGAACATTTCTATCAGTAAGTGGAAAAAACTATTAGATGTAGGGATAGTGGATTCCCACTCGGGCT
Source organism: Lithobates pipiens (assembly GCF_037356315.1). Lineage (NCBI taxonomy): Eukaryota > Metazoa > Chordata > Amphibia > Anura > Ranidae > Lithobates > Lithobates pipiens. Next base: position 150,816,085 of record NW_027507785.1, on the reverse strand, counting down.
CGAATCCCAAAAATCCCATTCCAGATGACTGGTAATCTGAATACCCATAGGGTCTGGGTCTCCACAAGTCTTGTTGACTCATATTGTGACCTCTACCCCGTGGATTGTGATAGGTGCCCCAACCTCTACCCCTAAAAGGAGGTGGAGGAGGTGGCTGGAATGCCCCATCTATCTGAGGGTAACTTTGTTGTTGTTGGTATAACCTGAAGTCTTGTCCTGGGGCTTGTGGAGGTCTGGAGGGGGCTGACGGCCGTATTTGGCCTCTGTAGGTAGCTCCCACGCCATTACCTCTACGGGGTGACTGGTAGGGGTGATTATTCCCCCCATTTTTGAGTTGTGTTTTATTTCCCAAACCCCCAAACTTATTGGAGTTGGAATCGGTGGGTGGCAAGTTGGGTATTACTCCATTGGTGGTAGTAACTGGTACTGTATTAGAGATTTCCATCTCTACATTGTTTCCCTTGGCTTGCTCTTCCAATAGCTTTTTCTGCCAGTTTCTATCTTCTTTTTCTATGATTTTGAAGAGATTCTGAGACTTCTCTATATTCATCACTTTCTTTATTAGGATTCAGCTTTTCTTTAATGAGTTTAATCTCCTCATCTAATCTCGTTAGTTTGACTGTTTTTCTTTCAACTAGAAAGCAAAGGATAGAGACTCCTGCCTGATTCAAATAGTTAAACCAACCATCAAGTTCAACATCCCGTTTCTGGGGGGCAACATCCCATCTAAGACTCCTGGGAACCATTGAATATTTTACATATGTCTCTAGATACGCAATATCCCATTTGGTATGGGTCTCAGATACCATAAAAAATTTCAATCTCATAAAAATCTCTCCCAAATCTCCATCATAATTCCTATAGGCTTCAAAGACCCCTTCAAAGTTGATTACCTTTGAAGCCCTAAATTCATCCATATCAACAAAATGGCATACAGATATTATTAAAAGTGAAAAGTGGTCCTGCGCAAATCAACCATAATCATAAATAAAGTGCTACGTGCTTAAAACAGAAATAATAATATAAATTATTGAGTATATAGAAAGCAGGCAAAAACAAAGTCCATATAATAGATCTCAAATTCTTGTTCAATAGCACCAGAAGTATTCAAAAAATATTTAGGAAAACAGCAGGCAAAAGGTACTTCTAAAACTTGGGGGACTAAGGGTTCCCAGAACTCTCACCTCCAACTATAGAAAAGTAGGCACATCAAGCAAAGCAAACAACCTCCATTCTCGTTATCAGCCACCAGGGGGTCCTCAGCCACGGCCGACTAGGGAACAATAATCTCCACACTGGGCCACAAGGGGGCCATATATCGCTGTGTAGCCTGTCTTGTAACTACGAAGGTGGTTTCCACAGGAGTATGCAGCTCAAAAAAATATTAACATGGAGAGAGAGGAAAGGCTCTGATAGTGTAGTATTTCATAAAAATGTAAAATTTAATCAATGAGAAATATATAAATCGGACTCTCACATCTTAAACAATAAAACAGCACATTAAGTAAAATGGTATCCTGGCGTTTTCCGCCAGTCCTACTTCACTTCCGGTAAGACGTCACGGCCACTCCCTACGCGTTGCGTCAATCACGTGACTTCTTCAGGGGGTTCCGGCACGCACGCGCGCCGCCAGTGGCGTGCACGCGATGGCAGGGCGGCAATTACAAATGGACATACCTGAATACCAATTTGCCTGCCTGTGCCATTCTGCCGACGTACATCGTTGTGCGCCAGTCGGGAAATGGTTAAGCATATGCTGCTGCTGCTGAGTCTAATGCAAGCTTTCAGTAAGTGATATCACTAGTGTGATTTTCAGCCATTTTAGCACAATCATATTGAGAACATACATTTACTAGTACTGGAGCTTCACGGAGTGGCGCATACGTGGTCTGACTTCTATTGCAGTTTGCAGTTTGCAGTCGCAGGAGCGGAAGGAACTACTGAGCTCCCTATTGGGACCACGAAGTATATTAATATCTGGAAGGTACTATTAGGAGATGGAGAGCTGACCCACTAAAAAGGAGGATATCTTTTGATGGGACCCATCGAATATATACAAACGCCCTAATTTGTTTATTTTCTGGTAAGCGCATTCAATATACGGTGACGGGCACTTTATGCGCTTTTGGATCGTGTTGAATCACTGTGGTGTCACAAACGCTTATCTGGACTCACATATGAACTTTCCATGATTGGACTTTTGTTTATGATATTTTTTCTTTATGCATTGCTGTGTTTTTTATGCACTTAAGGTGTTTTTTTTATTGTTATAATCATTTAATGATAATTACTTACATATTTTGACACTATTTTCTGTTATTTATTTTAGTATAGGGTTGGCGCAGTTCTCTATTTCTGTATATCTGTTGGGTGTTATATCACATCTATTGCTGCTGCCTGTTTCACATATAGTTTATTTGTTTTCACGTTTTTTCCTAGCGCGGTATAACTTTTTCCATACATTTACTAGTGTTTGATGGTGGGACTACTTTATATTCTAGGTATAATAGTACTCAGCATAGTGACTTAGGCCCCTTTCACATTTGTGCGACCTGAAAGCTGCGAGATTTTGAGCGATGCCTGTGTAATCTTGAGGTCTATGGACGCAGGAGTCGCAGGGAAAGGCACGCAACTTTCCCGAGATTTAGCATCAGCACTTCCAGGGCATGCCTGTGTAAACTTGAGGTCTGTGGACCTCAACTCGCATCAAAGTCAGACCAAAGTAGTACAGGGACTACGTTGAAGATGGTGTGACTTGAAGTCGCACAGATATGAATGTACACATTGAAAATCATGGGGTATGACTTGTCATGCGACTCTGATGTCGAAAGCCGCACAAGTGTGACCTAGCCCGACTTTGTGAGCAATTTCAGAGACATCAGTGCACTTTCCTGCACAGATGTCTAGTGAAATCACATAGGTCCCAACTGTCCCCGATTTGGAACAAAGTCTCTCTGTCCCTCTTTCCTCCTCATTTTTATCTGTATAGTTGTATATAAAATGCACTTTTTATCTTTCAAAAAGGGTTTCCCAGTGCTAAACCATTCATCTAATTTCTAAATTGCTTTGTTTGTAAATTTCCAAAGCCAAGCTAAAGGAATATTTATTGGTAAAAAAAAAAAAAAGCACTTAGAGGTTTAATTTTTTTTTAATAATTCTCCTTTAAGAAGGTGTTTTAAGAGGTGTGTCCTATGCCTACCTAGTTTTGCTAATAGGTGTCCCTTATACCCATCTCAAAAAGTTGGAAGGTAATAAATTGCCCCCTGAAGTCGACCCAATTAGTGCAGGAGCTACTTTTGGGAATCATTGTGGCGTTGCACCAATTCGGACAGATCCATTGGAGTCAATAGGCGTGGATTTGGCCTGCAATTTGACATGTCAATTCAGAGCTATGTGAACATGGGTGAAGTTGCATAGATATTAGAGCTGCCCTATTCTGGCCAAAATGGGAATCACAGTTTTTTTGCTTAGAATAAAAAGATCAAGAATCTCGTGACGTAAAATCTTTCGCATTATCAACAAAAAATTGGTCTAACTTTACTGGTTAGTTTTTTTTTTAATTCATTAAAGTGGATGTAAACCCAATGCCATCCTTTCTAAACTACTGCCATAGGGGATATCTATAAGGATATACATGCCTCCTGCATGTATCCTTACCTGTCAAATTTCTCCCCTCTGTCTGTTATGAGACCCGAAAAACTGCATATTCTGTGGGTGGGTCTGTTGTCTGGAATCGTGATGTCAGTAGACTCCCCGCCCATCTCTACACTCCCCTTGTCAATATGCATTTTATCCTGTGTATTTCTTACAATGAACTTCTGCTATGATCTCTAACATCCAGTGAAAAGACAGGACAGTAACCACATGACTTCAGCATGCCCAATTATGCTGAGGTGGGGAACATCCAATTCTGGCAGAGCATCAGAAGAAAGGAGTGGGAGGGAATTAAAAAATAATGCATGTCTCTTAGGCTAGTGCACGAGATATGTAAATCACCTGTCACTCACAGCAAGGGGGAGGATTTGACAAAGTTTTTCTCTGTTTGTCAAGATTTATCTGACCAGTGGCGGCTGGTGCTCAAATTTTTTTTTTTTGGGGGGGGGGGGGGCGCAAACAAACTGAAAAAAAAAAAAAAACATCAATTGCAGCCACTGTGCCATCAAACGCATCCACTGTGCCATCAAACGCAGCCACTGTGCCATCAAACGCAGCCACTGTGCCATCAAATGCATCAACTGTGCTATTAAACCCAGCCACTGTGCCCAAACGCAGCCACTGTGCCATCAAATGCATCCATTGTGCCCAAACGCAGCCACTGTGCCATCAAACGCAACCACTGTGCCATAAAACGCAGCCACTGTGCCATCAAACGCAGCCACCGTGCCATCAAACGCAGCCACCGTGCCATCAAACGCACCCACCGTGCCAAACGCACCCACCGTGCCATCAAACGCACCCACTGTGCCATCAAACGCACCCACTGTGCCATCAAACGCACCCACCGTGCCATCAAACGCATCCACCGTGTCCAAAGGCAGCCACTATGACCAAACGCAGCCTCTATGCTCAAACGCAGCTACTGTGTCATCAAATGCTGCCAGGTGCCCACTGGTGACCAGGTCAGGGACTATGTACTGTGACATTCTGTGTATACAGTGGGGGAGGGGTATCTTAGCATGCAGTCAGCGTCCTCCCATGTCTCCATGTAGCACACACACATGCAGACATGTACAACCCCCCCCCCCCCCCCCCCCCCTCCTCAGGACTTGTTCACAGTCCCCTCACAGCCAGGTATGAGTCTTCCAGCACGGACACACATTCCATGCAGGGAGTTTAGGGAGGGGGGGTGGAGAAAGTAAGACAGTAACACAGACACAGTGCACTTGTTCCCAATCCCTTACTCAAACAGTCTTATCTGAGGCTGCCATTACACACACACTTACTGTGATCCAAGACATCCGCTGCTGCTGGCCGTTCCATACACTCACTGTGATCGTGACTGGTCTTAGGAAAGTAAAGTTGGAGATTAAAAATGCTGCTGTCACGCTATAGGCACTGATGAAAAAAAAACAAAAAACAAATGTGTTACAGATACTCCCCCCGGAGCACAGCAGCACTTACCTTGCTGACTGTGTCCTCTCTCCTCTCCTGCTGTGTGAGTGACAACAGGAAGTGACATCTGAGTCAGATGTCAATCAAACCGTCCGGCCATAGTACTAGATACTATGAGCGCCGGACAGAAGCTAGTTTGGCTTCGGAAAGCGCCCCAAGGCGGGATAAAAGCCCGCAAATGAAGCGCCACGTCTGCAATCTTGTGACTGCATTGATGTGGCGCTTCCATAGTGCTCTGTGTCCGGCGCTCTTACACAGTGCACTATGTTAAAGAACTTTTTTTTTCTTAAAGGGGCAGTTTTAAAAAACATTTTTTTTTTACTACACAGGAGGGAGGAGGGGGGGGGTGGCGCCCCCTATGGATGGGCCGCCACTGTATCTGACTGAATAAAAGATGATTGCTCAGAGATGGATTAACTCTTTGTGGCAAGACTGGGCTCAAATGATAGGAAATCTTATACTCTACATTATGACATAAAAAAAATTGGGTTTACATCCACTTTAAGGTAATTTTTTCCCAAAAAGTTGCGTTTGAAAGACCGCTGTGCAAATACAGTGTGACATAAATATTGCAACAACCACCATTTTATTCCCTAGGGTCTCTACTAAAAAAAAATATATATCTAAATATATAATGTTTGGGGGTTTTAAGTAATTTTCTAGCAAAACAAAAAATGATTTTAACTTGAAACCAACAAATGTCAGAAAAAGGTTTAGCTTTTAAGTGGTTAAACTTTCCTCACTTACACAGAAGTGTAAAGCCTCATACACACGATTGGACTTGTATTGTTTTTCTGATCTTTTACTTGGTTCTGAGCATGCATGTTTGTACTTTGTACAAAAGTCCTATGGTTTTCTGTACACACGATCAGACTTTGCTCCATCAGACTTCTGTTGCCAGAAAGTTTGTCCATTCGTACAGCCAACAAAAGTCCGATGAAAACCGAAAAAGTTTGTCCGATGGAGCATACACACGGACGGATGTTGCTCCAAAACAGCTAATTTGCATGTTTGTTGTCAAAAAGTCTGATCGTGTGTACAGGCCTTAACCACTTGCCGACCGCCGCACGACGATGTACGTCGACAGAATGGCACGGGCAGGCATATGGGCGTACATGTACGTCCCTGCCTTCCCGCGGGTGGGGGGCCCGATCGGGCCCCCCCCCCGGTGCCAGCGGCGGTCGGTTTTAGTTCAGAAGCGATCCGGGATGAGGGGGCAGCCATTCATTCATGGCCACCCCCTCTCGATCGCTCCTGACGAATGGAAGTGAGGCGTGACATCACTTCCTCTCCTGTAATGTAAACACAGGAGAGGAAGTGATGTAATCTCTCCTCCGTGTCGGTATTTTTCGTTCCGGTACCGAGGAGAGAGGATCGGTGAGTTGCACCAACACGACACTTCACAGTAGAACATGCCAGGCACACTCACACCCCCCGATCACCCCCCCCAATCACAGTGACACCAATAGCATTTTTTTTTTTGCATTGGTGTCATTTGTGACTGTAATAACTGTTAGGGCAGTTAGGGTTAGCCCCCTTTAGCTCTAGGGTACCCCCCTAACCCCCCCAATAAAGGTTTAACCCCGTGATCACCCCCCGTCGCCAGTGTCACTAAGGCTGGGTTCACATTGCAGCGGTTTATGAGAACGGATGTGATTCGCACCGCACTGCAGTGCAAATCACATCCGATCTCTGTGCGATTCGAGTTCAGCCATACTGAATTCGCGCCGCACCCGCCGCAAATTCGCACGGGACCCTTTTTTTGGTCCGCAGCAGAATCGGATCGCATGGGTGTTCACACCATGCGATCCGAGTTTGCAGATCGCACTGCGATATGCGAACTGATCTGGGGGTGTCATTAACATTTCACTGACACTCCCAGCAGTTCGCATAGGGCGGTGTGAACTGCCGCCGGGAGGCATGCGATGCGGGAACCCGCCGCGGATTCGTGGCGTTCCCGCATCGCTCCAGTGTGAACCCAGCCTAATAAGCGATCGTTTTTCTGATCGCTGTATTAGTGTGACAGGTGACGCTAGTTAGGCAGGTAGGTATTTAGGTTCGCCGCAGCTTTTTATAGCGCCAGGGACCCCCATATACTACCGCATAAAGCCCCCTGATTGCCCCCTAGTTAACCCTTTCACCAGTGATCACCATATAACTGTTACAGGTGACGCTGGTTGGTTAGTTATTTTTTTATAGTTTCAGGGCACCCGCCATTTATTACCTAATAAAGGTTTAACCCCCTGATCACCCGGCGGGTGTCATTTGTGACTGTAATAACTGTTAGGGCAGTTAGGGTTAGCCCCCTTTAGTTCTAAGGTACCCCCCTAACCCCCCAATAAAGGTTTAACCCCGTGATCACCCCCCGTCGCCAGTGTCACTAAGGCTGGGTTCACATTGCAGCGGTTTATGAGAACGGATGTGATTCGCACCGCACTGCAGTGCAAATCACATCCGATCTCTGTGTGATTCGAGTTCAGCCATACAGATAGTACGGCTGAATTCGCGTCGCACCCGCCGCAAACTCGCACGGGACCCTTTTTTTGGTCCGCAGCAGAATCGGATCGCATGGGTGTTCACACCATGCGATCCGAGTTTGCAGATCGCACTGCGATATGCGAACTGATCTGGGGGTGTCATTAACATTTCACTGACACTCCCAGCATTTCGCATAGGGCAGTGTGAACTGCCGCCGGGAGGCATGCGATGCGGGAACCCGCCGCGGATTTGTGGCGTTCCCGCATCGCTCCAGTGTGAACCCAGCCTAATAAGCGATCGTTTTTCTGATCGCTGTATTAGTGTCACAGGTGACGCTAGTTAGGCAGGTAGGTATTTAGGTTCGCCGCAGCTTTTTATAGCGCCAGGGACCCCCATATACTACCGCATAAAGCCCCCTGATTGCCCCCTAGTTAACCCTTTCACCAGTGATCACCATATAACTGTTACAGGTGACGCTGGTTGGTTAGTTATTTTTTTATAGTTTCAGGGCACCCGCCATTTATTACCTAGTCTCACTAGTGTACCCCTAAATTTAGGGGTGTCTACTTTCCAAAATGGGGTCATTTGGGGGGGGGTTTGTGCCATCTTGGCATTTTATGGCCTTCAAAACTGTAACGCCCTTAGAAAGCCTGAAGGCGGTGCTTGGTTTTCGGGGCCCCGTACGCGGCTAGGCTCCCAAAAAGTCCCACATATGTGGTATACCCGTACTCAGGAGAAGCAGCAGAATTTATTTTGGGGTGTCATTTCACATATGCCCATGGCATGCGTGAGCAATATATCATTTAGTGACAACTTTGTGAAAAAAATAAATAAAAATAAAAAGTTTGTAATTTTCCCGCAACTTGTGGCAAAATATAAAATATTCCATGGACTCAAAATGCCTCTCAGCAAATAGCTTGGGGTGTCTACTTTCTAAAATGGGGTCATTTGTGGGGGTTTTGTGCCATCTTGGCATTTTATGGCCTTCAAAACTGTAATAGGTAGTGAGAAGTGAAATCAAAAATTTACGCCCTTAGAAAGCCTGAAGGCGGTGCTTGGATTTCGGGGCCCCGTACGCGGCTAGGCTCCCAAAAAGTCCCACATATGTGGTATCCCCGTACTCAGGAGAAGCAGCAGAATTTATTTTGGGGTGTCATTTCACATATGCCCATAGCATGTGTGAGCAATATATCATTTAGTGACAACTTTGTGTAAAAAAAAAAAAAAAATTTTTTTTTGTCATTATTCAATCGCTTGAGGCAAAAAAATAAAATATTCAATGGGCTCAACATGCCACTTATCAATTTCCTTAGGGGGTCTACTTTCCAAAATGGGGTCATTTGGGGGGGTTTTGTACTGCCCTGCCATTTTAGCACCTCAAGAAATGAGATAGGCAGTCGTAAACTAAAAGCTGCGTAAATTCCAGAAAACGTACCTTAGTTTGTAGATGTGACAACTTTTGCGCAAACCAATAAATATACAGTTATTGACTTTTTTTTTACCAAAGACATGTGGCTGAATACATTTTGGCCTAAATGTATGACTAAAATTGAGTTTATTGGATTTTTCTAATAACAAAAATTAGAAAATATCATTTTTTTTCAAAATTTGCGGTCTTTTTACGTTTATATCGCAAAAAATAAAAATCGCAGAGGCAATCAAATACCATCAAAAGAAAGCTCTATTTGTGGGAAGAAAAGGACGCAAATTTTGTTTGGGTACAACATTGCATGACCGCGCAATTACCAGTTAAAGCAGCGCAGTGCCAAATTGTAAAAAGACCTCTGGTCATTGACCAGCAAAATGGTCCGGTCTGAAAGTGGTTAAGTGTAACAATTTAATTGACAAATTGTTACAATTACATAGTTAAACCTCATACACATGATAGGACTTTGTACAAACTTTCCCCTGGATTTTTGTACAAAGGGCGTCGGCCCTGAACTTGTATTGCACACACACAGTAGGACTTTTTCAGCCAACTTTCACCAAATCATGTGGTTTTTCTGCTCTTTACCGCCACCTTTGGTCAACTTCTGTATTGTTGTCTGATCTTTAGCATTGGTTCTGAGCATGCCTGTTTGTACTTTGTACAAAAGTCCTATGGTTTTCTGTACACACGATCAGACTTTGATCCATCGGACATTTGTTGGCAGAAAGTTTGTCCGTTTGCACAGCCAACAAAAGTCTGATGAAAACCAAAAAAGTTTGTCCGATGGAGCGTACACATGGTCAGATGTTGCTCCAAAACAGCCAATTTGCATGTTTGTTGTCAAAAAGTCTGATCGTGTGTATGGGCCTTTAGTAAGGTTGAATAAAGACACCAGTCGATCCAGTTCAACCTGAGTGTCTACAATTGTCCCTATCCCTGTACATTGCACATTCACATTGGTCCCTACCCTCAAGGATCCAACAATCCAAGGTCCCCATTCATATAGTAGGACCAATTTGGGACAGAAGCCAATTAACCTACCTGCATGTCTTTGGAGTGTGGGAGGAAACTGGAGTGCCCAGAGGAAACCCACGCAGGCACAGGGAGAACATGCAAACTCCAGGCAGGTAGTGTCGTGGTTGGGATTCAAACCAGCGACCCTTTTTACTGCTAGGTGAGAGTGCTAACCACTACACCACTGTGCCACCCTACAATGTTCTAGTTAAAGTGGTGTTGCACATAAAAAAAATTGGAATTTTTTTTTTTAAGCTCACCGCTAAATGCCTGTTTCTAGGGGTCCCTCGTAGTCTGCCTCCTTCAGTGCCTGGGCTGGTGACATCACTTCCCCTTGGTGCAGGAAGGGCTCAGCTCTGCCCCTCCCTCCTGTCAGTCATCTGCGACATGTGACAGGTCCCAGATGACTGTGCGGCCAATCTCTGGACCCTGGGACAGGTAAGTGTCCAATTATTAAAAGTCAGTAGCTGCAGTATTTGTAGCTGCTGACTTTTATTTATTTTTTTAAGGGGAACTCCTCTTTAAGTTCACTGATAAAGAATTTTCTAATTCTTGGTAGACTGCCTGGTTTTTCTCTTCCTTTCTTTTGACGGTTGTGGCTTCAGAATTCTTTGCATAGCAAGAATCATGAAACGCTTTTTTCAAGATCGCAAAAGGGCAAAAAATTGCGATAACGATTATTGACGTTTAATCGTGCAACTCTGATAAATATGAATGGAAATCATGGGGGACAACTTTTCATGTGACTGAGTTCCAAAGCCGCATGAAAAGTCACCCAAGTGTGATAGTAACTTAATGAAATTAATTGATAACACCTTTACAATTAGAACAGTGCAATTACCATCAATTTGACATGCCAAATTGCACCAATGTGAACCAGAGCTGACACATTCAACACTGCCTATCCACCAGCTGAATTCATTACCTGCAATTCTCCACAGTTGTTATATATAAAGATTCCACCTTTATCACTTACTTGCAGGTGTGCTGAAGCCTAGGTTTACATTGGAGCGATTTGACACATGAAGTTCTAATCTCTAAGTCACAGAGCTGCCACGTAAATACTGCATTTTTTTGGACAGGTGATGGAATTACATTACTCATAGTTTCATAGTTGGTAAGGTTGAATAAAGACACCAGTCCATCCTGAGTGAGGTGTCTACAATTGTCCCTATCCCTGTACATTGCACTCTCACATCAGTTCCTACCATGAAGGAGCCCACAATCCAAGGTCCCCATTCATATACTAGGGCCAATTTTGGACAGAAGCCAATTAACCTATCTACATGTCTTTGGTTTATGGGAGGAAACTGGAGTACCCAGAGGAAACCCACACAGGCACAGGGAGAACATGCAAACTCCAGGCAGGTGGTGTCGTGGTTGGGATTTGAACCAGCAACCCTTCTTACAGCTAGTGAGAGTGCTAACCACTGTGCCACCCAATACTCAAGAGTTATTCTTCTTGATTTATTCTGTGATATTTGGTGGTTCTTTGTGGGTGAGTGTATAGTGATATTAGTAGTAAATAGTGATATTATACTTAATTTTTGGGGAATTACATTTTGATTTCTGATGTTGGTACACATATCACATTTTTTGGGCTCAAATTATAATTATTTGGAAATAAAAAAATGCACAAACAATTGTGACTCATTTTAAATTTGCATCAGCAATGGTATTGTTTGTGCTTTATAAAGACACCTGTGTGAGTTTTGGGTAAAGATTGTTGTGAGATGGAGAGTAACAAGTGAAAGGGACAAAACCAAAACATCAAAACATTCTAGTATTCTTTTCTCGTTCAAAAAATTTATTTTATGTTAAAATAAATTACATGTACAGAATATAAGACAAATTATGTGATACCAGAAATAAAAAGTAGACATATTGAAGTACGGATGATACAAAGCAAAGAAGAATTTCAACATATTCTCGTGGGAATGACAATAAATGGCCTTATATATTTTAGAATTTGAAAACATTCTTATAGCTGAGTTTTAAACATTTTGATCCCAAGAAAATATAAATATGTCTAAAAGAAAATATATGATTTTAAAGTTTTGACACATTCTAGTATTCTTAAAAACAAAATAGATGGGGAAAAAACTAAATAGAAGCAGCAACAATTTTGTAAGGAACATTTATTTCAGAGAAAGATACATTTAATTTCAACATAAAGAGTATCTATTTATTATACCATTAGAATCAATGGCTGAAACTTGCATTGGACTATAATAGCGCCAATTTTAATTCTCATTCTTTAACCACTACAATACAGGGCACTTTCGCCCCCTTCCTTCCCAGCCCAATTTTCATCGCTCTCGCACTTTCAATGACATTTGCACGGTCATGCTACACTGTACCCAAATGACATTTTTATCATTTTGTTCGCACAAATAGAGCTTTATTTTGGTGGTATTTAATCACGACTCAGTTTTTTATTTTTTGCGATATAAGCGCAAAAAAAGCGGAAATTTGGAAAAAAACAATATTTTCTTTTTTCTATTTTAAAAGAAATCCAATAAAATCTAATTTTGTCATAAATTTAAGCCAAAATGTATTCTGCTACATGTTTTTGGTAAAAAAAAATCCGTTAAGTGTATAATAATTGGTTTGTGTGATCACGGACATATGTACGCAAATGATCATGTACATATGTGTGCAGGTGATCACATACATATGTGTGCAGATAATCATTGGAACATGTGATTTTAGTGGGACATATGTGGGGGACATGTGTTTTTTTATTTGGGGATATGTCTTTTTATTATTTGGGGACATATGTGTTTTGGGGACATGTGTGGTGACATGTGTATTGTGGTGACATGTGTGTTTACACTGTAGGTTTATACTAGACTAGTGATCAGTGAGTAAAAAGCTGTAAAAACAGCTCATACTCACTGATCACCAGCCGGCTGCAGCGATCTGCTCTCCTCTCCTCAGCGACGACTTCCGTGTGAGGAGAGGAGAGCTGATTGCCTAGCAACCGGCTGTTTGTTTACATCACATGACGGCCGTGATTGGACACGGTCGTCATGTGATCAGGAGGGCCAATCACAGAGCCCTCCTGCCGATCCGAGATGCACCGTGTCTGGATGACACGAGCGCATCAGGATCGCGCCGCTGCGCGGGCACGAGCGCGCGATCCCCCTCATTTTGAAGGACGTTCCTGAACGTCCATTCAGAAGGAGGCGGCTCCCACCCGGCCGTATATGTACATTGGCTGGGTGGGAAGTGGTTAAAAAAGACACTGGGGCTAAAATGAGAGCTATTTGCAGGTCTGAGCATGCTCAGTTATGTTGGCACCTAGTTGTACAGGAAAAGGGAATTTATGTCTTCTCAGACTTTTAAAGATATTTCAGTGTAAAATCACTTTTTCACACAGTTTAAAAGCATATTATCTTTAAATAATATACTGCATATTTCAGTACCATTTAGGCAATTATATCATGCTGTAAACATTATTTCCATGTGCAATTCTCCAGCTTTTAGGCGCTATTTAGATTTAGGAAACTATAGTAAATTCGATTTTGGGAGTATTTTCTCACCAGTGCTATAGTGAATAACATTTTAGCGCAAATGTGTGCTAATTTGCGAAAATTTGCACGCTATAGTAAATGACCCCCAATGAAACATGTTGGTGGCAGCATCATGATGTGGGGATGTTTTTCAGCAGTAGGGACTGGGAAACTGGTCAGAGTTGAGGGAAAGTAAATACAGGGATATTCTTGAGCAAAACATGTACCACTCTGTGTGTGATTTGAGGCTAGGATGGAGGTTCACCTTCCAGTAGGACAATGACCCCAAACACACTGCTAAAGCAACACTTGGGTGGTTTAAGGGGAAACATGTAAATGTTTTGGAATGGTCTAGTCAAAGCCCAGACTCCAATACAATAGAAAATCTGCCATCAGACTTAAGATTGATGTTCACAAGCGCAAACCATCCAACTTGAAGGAGCTGGAGCAGTTTTGCAAGGAGGAATGGGCAAAAATTCCAGTGGTAAGATGTGGCAAGCTCATAGAGACTTATCCAAATCGACTAGAAGCTGTGATAGGAGGCTCTAAAAAAGTATTGACTTTAGGGGGGTGAATAGTTATGCACATTGACTTTTTCTGTTATTTTGTCCTATTTGTGGTTTGCGTCACAATAATAAAAAAAAATCTTCAAAGTTGTGGGCATGTTCTGTAAATTAAATGATACAAATCCTCAAACAATCCATGTTAATTCCCGGTTGTGAGGCAACAAAAGACGAAAAACGCCAAGGGGGTGAATACATTTGCAAGGCACTGTATTCTTCTCCTCGGTCTTTACGAGGGAATCGGGGGGCTTCAGTAACCAAACCTGCAGTGGTTATCCATATGAATCACAGGAAGTACCCTCATGGCTAAGAAGGTACAGAATTAGAGATAGAATTGGAAAACTTAACATTAATAAGTCACTGGGACCAGATGGCTTGCACCTGAGGGTCCTTAGGGAACTCATTCAAGTAATTGCCAGACCATTTTTCCAAATTTTTTCTGACAGTCCACTAACTGGATTGGTACCAGCTTATTGGAGAAAAGCCAATGTAGCACCAATATTTAAAAAGGGCCAAAATACATCCCTGGGAATTACAGACCAATTAGCCTAACATCAATAGTATGCAAGCTCCTGGAGAGGATGATAAGGGACTATATACAAGATTTTAGTATTGAAAACTATATCATTAGCACCGATCAGCATGGATTCATGAAGAATCGTTCTTGCCAAACCAATCTATTACCCTTCTATGAGGAGATGAGCTGCCATCTAGATAAAGGAAGGCCCATAGACGTGGTGTATCTGGATTTTGCAAAAGCATTTGATACAGTGAGTACCTGGATTGGCTACAAGGGCAAGTTCAGAGGGTAGTGATAAATGGGTAGTACTCGGAATGGTCCGGGGTGGAAAGTGGGGTCTCTGAGGGTTCTGTGCTGGGACCAATCCTATTTAATGTGTTCATGAACAACCTGGAGGATGGGGTAAACAGTTTAATCTCTGTATTTGCGGATGATACTAAGCTAAGCAGGACAATAACTTCTCTGCAGGATGTGGAAACCTTACAAGATCTGAACAAATAATGGGGTGGGCAACTACATGGCAAATTAGGTTTAATGTTGAAAAATGTAAAATAATGCATTTGGGTGGCAAAAATATTAATGCAATCTACTCACTGGAGGAATCAAGGATGGAAAAGGACCTGGGGGTCTTAGTAGATGATAGGCTCAGCAATGGCATTCAATGCCAAGCTGCTGCCAACAAAACAGAGTATTGGCATGCATTAAAAAGGGGATTAACTCAAGATATAAAGCAATAATTCTCCCACTCTACAAGACTCTGGTCCGGCATCACCTGGTGTATGCTGTCCAGTTCTGGGAATCAGTTCTCAGGAAGGATGTACTGGAAATGGAGCAAGTACAGAGAAGGGGAACAAAGCTAATAAAGGGATCGGAGGATATTAGTTATGAAGAAAAGTTGTAAGGACTGAACTTATTCACTCTGGAGAAGAGACGCTTGAGAGGGGATATGATTTCAATTTACAAATACCACACTGGTGACCCCACAATAGGGATAAAACTTTTCAGTGGAAGGGAATTTAATAAGACACATGGCCACTCATTAAAATTTGAAGAAATTAAGTTTCACCTTAAACTACGTAGAGGGTTCTTTACTGTAAGAGCTGCAAGGATGTGGAATTCCCTTCCACAGGTGGTGGTTTCAGCATGGCACATCGATAGTTTCAAAAAACTATTAGATAAGTACCTGAATGACCACAGCATACAGGGATATACAATGTAAAACTGACAAATATTCACACACATAGGTTGGACTTGTGTCTCTTTTCAACCTCACCTACTATGTAACTATGTAAAGCTACACTGTTATAGAAAAAGTATATGACATTAGATGACTGTGGTCCTAAAAGAGGGAGCTTCTCTGCATTTTTTTTTTGTTAATATTAAACTTTTGAGTTTTGAAAAAAAATACAGGTTATTCCGCTGTGAGTGGAGACATAGAAAAGGTTGTTCTCTTCATAGTTGGAAAATAAAGAAAATACAAGAACATAAATCAAATCATATACAGAGTTGGTGCACTATCATACTAAATGTCACATACTGATTATAGTAAAACATGTCAGTAACATAATTTAGAGCAAGGTAGAACATGTAAGTACTCAGTTATTGGTCCAAATAGACCAGGGTTCCCACACAGATTCAAAGATTAAAACCCGATCAAGCCACAATGCAAGTGTGCGCTCATAAGAATGGTGGAGTTTGACAAGAGTAATCACTTCTGAAGGATTGGAGGTTTAAAATACTTTCCAGTGTTTGGCTATCGCGAGCCTAGCAGCAGCCAAAATACACACGACAATGTCACAGAAAGAATTAGGTATATTGTCAACACCAAGACTCAGGACAGCCAAAACCGGGTAGAGAGGAGTCTCCACACTCATAACCTCTGAGATTATCATAAAGAATTTCTTCCAGAAACTCACAAATGTTTTTAAAGGACCAAAAAATGTGGAGGTTGCCAGAATTACCACAATCTTACCAACATAATGAGAAGAGGGAGGCATAGATCTTAGCTAGGCATAATGGGGTGAGGTACCAGTGAAGAGACATTTTTTGCGTCAGCTCCCAATGCTGAACACAATGTGAGGCTTTGTAAACTGAAGGGCAGTACTCCATTGGGAGTTCCAGCCATTTCTGTGTTTATTAAATGTTAGCAGCTAGAAAAAGTGTAGCTGCTGACTTTTAATAAACAGCCACTCACCTGTCCCATGATCCAACGGTGCACTCACCCCTGCGGTTTTCACCTGTGTGCTCCCTTAGCAGCACCAGCATCTTCATTATGGGCACTGGCCTGTGACAGCTTGTGGCTTCACAGCCAGGTGCCCACTGCACATGCGCAAGCGGTGCTGCAGTCTGTGCCTGGTCCCAAAGTCTTCTGGGACCTGTCATGTCTCCCAGACTTTGTGGGAGCAGGCATCTGTCAAAATTGGGTACCCCCCTAAAAGCGCTGTTTCACAAACAAGAGCTGGGGAGGAGGACTTAAAGCGGAACTTCCCCTTTTGGGTGGAGCTCCACTTTAAGAAATGTCAACTTATCCCACAATATAATATATATCAAAGAAAATGTCCTTATTTCTGAAGGAAGTAGACAGGTAAGCATGCAGAAAATTGAGAGAGATCTTAGAAGGAGGGGATGACCGCAAAAGATGATTTAATCTGAGATACATAAAGTTAGCTGCATCAGGCAGCCCATCATTTTCTTTAAGGGAGCTCATACTAAGGAGAGAGCCATCTTTCAATATGTCATCTAGGACGGTGATCCCTTTCAAGGTCCAGGGTTGGAGGTTCATGTGTCATACAAAAGTGTAGTGATCATGGAGAAAGGTATGTGGATTGGGGTGTCAAAAAGCTGTGACTGGGAGAAGCTATGCAATTCTCTCCAAGCTATGAGTATTGGGGTGGGGGATGTTTTAGTCTAAAGGGTTGCTATAGATCTGCTATCGGAAGAGTGAAAAGGTCAGGGACAGGATGCACTCAATTACTGTCCAGGGTAAAGGGTTCGAAGGTAAATAGTGCTTAAGTTGGTCCAGACAGGTGGCCAAGTAATAGTTCCTGATGTCAACTAGTCTCTGTCAGAAACCATGAATCAGAGTGAGACAGAAGTGCAGTAAAATCACACAGTTTTATAATAATAACGGTAAAAGGTAAATAGAGCAAATGTAGTCAAAATTAGCCAGAGTTTGGTAATCGGAAAGGATAGTTAGACAAGCCAGGACATCAGGGAGCCAGGAATCAGCATACTTCAGAACAGGCCAGGAAATCAGGAAACCAGAGAATCAGCGTAGTGGAACAGCAAGCAGGATCTGGAACCAGAAGGGATGTCAGCCAAGAAAGTCTTTAACAGACACACAGGAGAGATTCTCTTGATATATGTTGACCAAGGCAAAGGCAAGAGAAGATCTGGACTGAACGGCTTAAGTAACCAGGACTGACAAGCAGGATATCATCAACAGGCGAGTCACTGTGGAAAGATTAGAGCTGGCAATTAACCGACAGCTGAGCAGCCTGCTCTGAGAAGGAAGGACTGAGCCCAGCCCTGACAGTCTCATACACCCCCCCACCCCTCTGTGTTTGACAAGCAAAGCACGTGTGCATCTCGCCCTCTTACCTTGCCATATAAATTGTTTAAAAAGAGAGAATTTAAAGTTTGGAGGTATTCAGAAGGTAGAGATTGTTCTAATGACAAGGATTTTCAGGAGAATGAGCATTTTGAAAGGAGGCTAAGCCCCCCGACCAGGACAACTCATATTTGGTCAGGTGAGCAAGTTCCTGGGCTACTTTCTTCGACAGAGACTCCATATTGACTTTGACGAGTTTAATTGTGTTCGGGGTAAGGGTCATACCTGTTAGAAAAGTTTTAAATGTTTATTGTGTGACTATTAGAAAAACGAATAGAAAAACAATAACCCGGAGACGGATTTTTAAGATGACTTCTGAGCATGTTGTTGTATTAACTTGCTGTATCGCTTTGCTTTGACTAACTCCATAGTAAGTTGTAGGATGATTAGGCTTAACCATATATGGTAGGACAAGACTGTACAGGAAATACTAATTAGCCAAATAAAGTACCATTTTGTACCAGGCACGCTATCTGCGTTTCCTCAGCCAATAGAAGCGTTGAGGCTATATTATTGTATGTATTAGGAGGGGGAACATACATCTCTTTGTGTGATTATTACTGCATCTTTTGGCTTGTAAGCGTCATCCTTTTGTGTGACACATCAGAAATAAATTGTCTGCTTCTCAATACACCTGGAGTTTGACTGATCACAAGAGAAGAATAATCCTAACCTTTTTGGTCCTTCTAAGCCGGAAACAACTGCATTTCAGATCGGATGGTCCCGACAAAACTTTGGTGAGTATTGGACTTCGAAACTCACTGAGAATTAAAAGTCCCCCCACTCAACGTTAGTGGTGAAATAGGGTCTGTTTTCGAACTTGCATGATCCAGTCCTCTGGTGTTTGAGAGGTAAGATAATTTAAATTATTCTTAATTCTTTATAAGAGTTTCTTCTTCTCTTTCTGTTTGATTCTGGTTTAATGTGTTGTAATTTCCGACATTGGTATTGATCGTATAATATCTAGATGATCCAGTGCTCGTAGACAGAGGCATTTGGGAATGTTGTCTAAGGAAAAAAATTACGTCACCCGCTGTCCAGGACAGATAAAAAAAAAAGATTTGAGGTATACTGAACGTCAGAGGTTGATTGCCTGACACCGGAGGAGGTTGAATGCCCGACGATTTAAGCACTATTTAGTTAAGTGATCTAGAAGGATCTCAAGGCTAACTTTCTTCTGTGTGTTTAGTTTCTCTTTTCTCATGTTTAACCTTTTTTGATTCTCCCTATAGTGTGGGGAGTGCTGATATTTTTTTATTCTTGTATTCCTATTGTTACCGTGAGCTGATTGTCACCATCCCAGTGTTGTATAGGTTAATGAGAGACCCGACTGGCGCTGACAATGGGGAATGGGGAGTAAACTAACTGTAAAAAAGTGTCAGGATTTGGTGGATAAACTTAAATTGTTAGGACCCAAAGATCAAAAAAAGGTATGGGTTGATAATAGGAGTTTAAATAACCAGCAAAAATCATTCTTCAAGTTCTCATGTTCTGTGTGTCTGTAAAACTTGCAAGTTAGACACTGGACTCACTCTCCCCCTCCCGTTGTAGCCTGCTTGGCTATCAGTGAGATTGGGAGCTGGCAGAGAAGCAGCAAACTTTGCAAAAGCTTAAAGAGATACTTGGTTGAATTGTCTTATGGCTTAGGGCTGGATTCGCGTCTGTGCATTTTTGGTGCTTTTTGCACTACAGTCCGTTTAACATGGTTTCCTGTGGGACGCGTTCTGTGGTGCGGATCTGCGGGGGGCACTGGGGGTGCATGGGTGTGAATCTAGCCTAAGGCAGCCAACACCTTGCTAGCCGATGTATTAAGCAGGTAAATATGTAAAATAGCTGGTGGCATTGCACTATTTGGCCTATGGGGATTGGACAGGAGCTGGCGTCTTGGATTACGGCACCGTCTCAGGTACCACTGGACAACTTTGTCTGGGAGACCGTGCTATATCTGGGCTGCCTGCTCAGGGACAACCCTCGGCTGGACTCATAGGAACCAAACAGTTGGAGATACTGGAGGGATTAATAAAAGACCACATAGATGAGTTCTTGCAGAAAAAAAATATTTTGAGCAACAGACAGCATGGATTCATGAAAGACAGGAGTTGTCAGACAAACCTGATTTCTTTTTATGAGGTGGTAAGTAAAACCTTGGACAGAGGGGTGGTGGTGGACGTGATATATTTGGATTTTGCAAAAGCGTTCGATACTGTTCCACACACGGCTCATGTGTAAGGTAAAGTCTACAGGTTTGGAAACATCAGTTTGTAGATGGATAGAAAACTGGCTAAAATACAGAATTCAGAGAGTAGTGGTTAATGATTCTTACTCTGAATGGTCTAAGGTTATGAGTGGTGTACCCCAAGGTTCAGTGCTGGGACCCTTACTTTTTAATATCTTTATAAGTGATATTGGGTCTGGGATCAAGAGTAACATTTCCGTCTTTGCAGATGACACCAAGCTATGTGGTGCAATAACGTCCTTACAGGATGTCACCAATTTACAAGCAGACCTCAATGCTCTGTCTAATTGGGCGACTATGTGGCAGATGAGGTTTAATGTTGAGAAATGTAAGGTTATGCACTTGGGGGCTAAGAATATACATGCATCATACACGCTAGGGGGAGTACAACTGGAGGAATCCATAGTGGAGAAGGATCTTGGGGTTTTGGTAGATCATAAGCTCAATAATAGCATGCAATGCCAAGCTGCGGTTTCCAAAGCGAGCAAAGTCCTTTCCTGTATTAAGAGAGGTATGTACTCCAGAGAGAGAGATATCATTTTGCCCCTGTTCAAATCATTAGTAAGACCTCATCTGGAATATGCCGTTCAGTTTTGGGCACCAGTTCTCAAAAAGGATATCGGGGAACTGGAGAAAGTGCAGAGAAGGGCAACCAAACTGATAAGAGGCATGGAGCAACTCAGCTATGAGGAAAGATTAGAGGAACTGAATTTATTCACTCGATAAGAGGAGATTAAGGGGGGATTTGATCAACATGTACAAATATATAAGGGGCCCATATAGGGAACTTGGTGTCGAGTTATTCACTTTAAAGTCAACAAAGAGGACAAGGGGGCACTCTTTACGTCTAGAGGAGAAGAGATTTCATCTCCAAATACGGAAAGGTTTCTTCACAGTAAGGCCGCGTACACACGGGCGGACTGTTCGCCCAACCTTGTCCGCTGAACAGTGTTTGGGCGGACAGTCCGCTCGTGTGTGGGCTTTCAGCGGACAGTTTCAGCGGACAGTTGGACGGACAAAGTCTTTCGGAAATTCCGAAAAACTGTCCGCTGAAACTGTGTTTGAGCGAACAGTCCGCCCGTGTGTGGGCCTGTCCGCTGTACTTTCGAAATGAGCGGACTGTTCCCGCTCGGAAAGTCCGCCCATTTCGAGCGCGTGTACAGGTAGGCGGGGCCCGCGAAGGAGACGTCGCGGGCTCCGCCGCCTGGAATGGGCTTAAAGGGGAACCCCAACACCGAAAAAAATCGGCGTGGGGGTTCCCCCCAAGTCCACACCAGACCCTTGTCCGAGCACGCTACCCGGCCGGCCAGGAAAGGGGGGCGAGCGAGCGCGCCCCCCCTCCTGAGCCGTACCAGGCCGCGTGCCCTCAACATGGGGGGTGCCTTGGGGAAGGGGGGGCCGCGCGGCCCCCCCACCCCAAAGCACCTTGTCCCCATGTTGATGAGGACAAGGGCCTCTTCCCGACAACCCTGGCCGTTGGTTGTCGGGGTCTGCGGGCGGGGGGCTTATCGGAATCCGGGAGCCCCCTTTAAGAAGGGGGCCCCCGGATACCGGCCCCCCACCCTATGTGAATGAGTATGGGGTACAATGTACCCCTACCCATTCACCTGTGAAATAAAGTACAAAAAAAAACACAACACATGGAAAAAGTATTTTATTGCACAGCTCCGGGGGTCTTCCGTCTTCGGGGGTCTTCTCGCCGGACTCCTCCGCTATGTGTGTGTAGCTCTTTTACTAGCGGAGGAGTCCGGCTTTCTTCCTCCCCGCCGCCGGCCTCTTCTCCCGACTTCGGGGGTCTTGTCCCCCTCTTCGGTTCTTCTGCCGGGCCACCGCGCCTGGTCCGGTGGCCCGGTCTTCTGTCGCCGTCTTCCGTTCTTCTGTCGCCGCCTTCGGTTCTTCTGCCGGGCCACCGCGCCTTCTTGTAGCTCTTTTACAGGCGGTGGCCCGGTCTTCTGCCGCCGCTGTCGTCGTCGCCGCCGCCTTCCGTTCTTGTTCTTCTTCTTGTTCTTCTTCTTCTTCTTCTTCTCCTGGAGATGTTGACTCGACGAGCTCTCCGGCCGGAATGCCAGGGACACGCTCCGCTGCCACTTATATAGTGACAATGGGGCGGTGTCACATGGTATATGTCACATGGGTTGGTCACATGGGTTGATGTCACATGGGGACTATGACATCGTAAGGGGGCGGGGTCACCATGTGACCAACCCATGTGACATATACCATGTGACACCGCCCCATTGTCACTATATAAGTGACCGCACAGCGCGGCTCTGGCATTCCGGCCGGAGAGATCGTCGAGTCAACATCTCCAGGAGAAGAAGAAGAACAAGAAGAAGAACAAGAACGGAAGGCGGCGGCGGCGGCGGCGACAGCGGCGACAGAAGACCGGGCCACCGCCTGTAAAAGAGCTACAAGAAGGCGCGGTGGCCCGGCAGAAGAACCGAAGGCGGCGACAGAAGAACGGAAGACGGCGACAGAAGACCGGGCCACCGGACCAGGCGCGGTGGCCCGGCAGAAGAACCGAAGAGGGGGACAAGACCCCCGAAGTCGGGAGAAGAGGCCGGCGGCGGGGAGGAAGAAAGCCGGACTCCTCCGCTAGTAAAAGAGCTACACACACATAGCGGAGGAGTCCGGCGAGAAGACCCCCGAAGACGGAAGACCCCCGGAGCTGTGCAATAAAATACTTTTTCCATGTGTTGTGTTTTTTTTTGTACTTTATTTCACAGGTGAATGGGTAGGGGTACATTGTACCCCATACTCATTCACATAGGGTGGGGGGCCGGTATCCGGGGGCCCCCTTCTTAAAGGGGGCTCCCGGATTCCGATAAGCCCCCCGCCCGCAGACCCCGACAACCAACGGCCAGGGTTGTCGGGAAGAGGCCCTTGTCCTCATCAACATGGGGACAAGGTGCTTTGGGGTGGGGGGGCCGCGCGGCCCCCCCTTCCCCAAGGCACCCCCCATGTTGAGGGCACGCGGCCTGGTACGGCTCAGGAGGGGGGGCGCGCTCGCTCGCCCCCCTTTCCTGGCCGGCCGGGTAGCGTGCTCGGACAAGGGTCTGGTGTGGACTTGGGGGGAACCCCCACGCCGATTTTTTTCGGCGTTGGGGTTCCCCTTTAAGCCCATTCCAGGCGGCGGAGCCCGCAACGTCTCCTTCGCGGGCCCCGCCTACCTGTACACGCGCTCGAAATGGGCGGATTTGCCTCCTCCTTACGTGGGCGAGTCCGTTCATTTCAAAAGTTGAGCGAACTGTTTGCCCAACCTTGTTCGTCAAACAGTCCGCTCGTGTGTGGGCAAGTCCGCTCATGCAAATTTTGAGCGGACTGTTTGCCGAAACTGTTTGACGAACAAGGTTGGGCAAACAGTCCGCGCGTGTGTACGCGGCCTAAGAGCTGTGAAAATGTGGAATAGACTCCCTGCAGAGGTGGTTATGGCCAGCTCAGTGGATTGCTTTAAGAAAGGCCTGGATTATTTCCTAAGTGTACGTAATATAACTGGGTACTAAAATTTATAGGTAAAGTTGATCCGGGGAAAATCCGATTGCCTCTCGGGGGATCAGGAAGGAATTTTTTCCCCTGCTTTAGCAAATTGGATCATGCTCTGCTGGGGTTTTTTGCCTTCCTCTGGATCAACTGTGGGTATAGAATTGGGTATATGGGCTGGTATATGTATGTATGTATATATATATATATATATATGTATATATGTATGTATGTATATATATATATATATATGTATATATATGTAGTATGTTTGTTTTATTTTATTTTTTTTAATTATATTTTTTTGGTTGAACTGGATGGACTTGTGTCTTTTTTCAACCTGACTAACTATGTAACTATGCAACTTCAGGTAAAGGTGATCCAATAGTCATATCACTGATGGGTCTAGCAAAAGAGAATTAGACCAGATGCAAGTTTTATCTAAATGTTTAACAAATATTTGAGAAGCAGAAAAATAGCCAAGTATGGCTCAGTGAAAAATAAATAAGTGTGAGAAATCAACACGGGGGAGAGAAAAGTGTGCAGTTTTCCCTCACCCCCCTCCCCTGGTGTAAGGGAGAGAATTGCTCCTCCGTTTCAAATTCCTGTGTGAAAGACTGTGTCTGTAAAAAAAGTTAACTCTTGACCAGCTATGACAATACAGAAGGGTTATATTGTAAATATTGAAACCTAGCATAAAAAATAAAAAAAACGTACACCGATAACACCAGGTTGCTTTATTATTTTAGCATGCCATGGTGTTAAAGGAAGCACGTGGCAGAAATTGTTGATGGTTTGAGGAGGTAGATGGGAGACACGAAGGTGGATTGCACTGTGGAGTGAACAGAATGTTGTATAATTATTATCAGGTGCCTTTATGAATGCGAGAAAAGAAAAGGCTGAGGATGTTTTGGATTACTTGTTTTTAACAACTCCAAGGTAAAGAAGGCATTTGGTAGTTTGATCTGTGATCCTGTGCTCATTCATGTTAGATAAGAGTATCCATTTTCCCCAGACCCAATTCAAGTGCAGATATGACACCCCCCACCCCCCTCCTTCTACACAACTGAAGAATGAGGAGAGTTCCTGTTTATGGGGTGGGTGTCTACCGATTACATGAATGAGTACAAAATTGAACCTTTAGAGGTGTTTTAGAGTTTAGAACATTAAATGAAGGTATGAAATAATGTAGACTACACAGTCCTTAGAGACAAAGACAAATGATGTCCTTCTTGGGTATGACAAATTTTTGTAGAGCATGGATTCCCGGGTATTCCATGCTGACCGCCCCGTTGGTTCAAGCACTACATGGGAGCCCTATGGCCCCCCAGGATGCTATAAAATGTAGTGAGGAAACAGAGACGGCTTTTACTGACCTAAAACAAGTCCTTTCTAGTTCATCGGTGCTAACCTTACAAAACTATGACAAACCTTTCGAACAAACAGAAGACTCAAGGGAAGGTCACATGACATCGGTACTTACACAGTCACATGGCGGGCACCAGAGGCCGATTGCTTAATATTCTACAAAATAAGACACTTTCACCCTGTGTACAGGCAATGGTAGCTGAAGCAGTTAAGGCCTCAGCATCTATAGTGCTATATCACCCGCTGACAATTAAAGTACCACATGCAGTATATGTTCTCCTTTTACAACAAAAGATATCACATTTGAGCCCAGCACGACACCTTTCCTGTATGACAATACTTTTGACACCTCACTTAACAATGCAGAGGTGTACTACATTAAACTCATCCACACTAATACCACTTACTTGTGATGGTCATAAACATGACTGTACTGCTGCCATAGCTGAAAAAGGTACTGCCACAAAGTGATTTGAAACATGTACCGTTATCTAACCCTGACATTAAACTTTTTGTGGATGGCTCCAGTAAGAAAATTCCAGGACGGCACACATGCAACTGGATATGAAGTAGTGACACTGGATGAAATTTTGGAAGCTAGGACATTATCACAACATTATTCAGCACAAGTAGCAGAACTTGTAGCACTGACAAGAGCATGCATACTATCAGAAAGAAAATCCGTAACCATATACAATGACAGCCAATATGCCTTTTCAACAGTACATGCTTTTTGCACAGCAATGGAAAAACAGGGGGATGGTAACCTCCAGTGGTAAGCCAATTTCACACACAGACTTCATTCTAGAACTCCTAGATGCAATACAGTTACCAAAAGAGCTTGCAATCTGCAAATGTCAAGTACACACAAAATATACAGACCCCATCTCAAAGGGAAATAAAGGGCAGATGCGGCCAAAGAAACACAAATAATGACAGAAATCTAGAGATAGATCATACAGTCCTTCCTGATATGCAGCAGAATGCACCCCCCCCCCCCCCCCGGGAGAAACAATATTGGAAAACAAAAGGTTGCACAATAATAGATAACATCTACATGTCACCTGATTGAAAACCGGTATTGCCAAAATCCCTATTTAGGTATGCAGCAGTATTGACACATGGAGTAACTCGTGTCAAACAGGGAGGTGACTAAGATGTTTATTTAAGGTATGTACAGCCTATGGCTTCACTAACTACTAAAAAAAACAACTTTTTTGCTCAAATGCATTATATGTTCAAGATACAATGCTCAGGGAGGCATAAGACCACAGAAAGGGGGAAGTTCCCCACACCGCAATATCCATTCCAACACATTTGCATGGATTTTATTGAATTAGACAAATGTGAAAGGAAGAAATATTGTTTGGTAATCAGACATCCTGACCAATTGGGTGGAGATATTCCCAACAGGAAGTACAGATGCACAGACAGTGATAATGGACCCCATTTTGTAAATAAAACTATACAACATTTGACAGAAGTGATGAGAATTAACGTTAAATACCATTGTGCCTATCAACCCTGATCAGCAGGATTGGTGGAAAGACATAATGGCATTCTAAAAAGCAAACTGTGAAAAGTTATGGAATAAACAGGTAAAAACTGGATGTACTGCCTACTAGTAGCTGTGACCAGTATGCATATCACACCCACAAAAGAAGGTTTAAGCCCATTTGAAATGATACATGGAAGTCCATATAAGATACCCTTACAATCAAATGAAACACCTACTGAGCAGTCTGAGCACACATTAGCAGAATACATGTCTAGGTTGTTAAGACAAAGAGGTACTAATGATTTTGGTTCTGTCCTAGAATTCAAGAAGATGAAAAGGTGCATGTGGGAGATTGGCTCTTAACAAAAAGTAATAAGAAAAAGCAGTGGTACTCCCCAAGGTGGGATGGTCCTTTCAAAGTCCTCTTAACTACCCCTACTGCGATAAGGATTACAGAGAGGTCTACCTGGATTCACCAGTCCCATTACAAAAAGGTTTTACACGCAGAATATGGCCAGTTGGCTACAAGAGGTTCAGAAAATCCGGCTACAAAGGGAGGTCTCGTACAAGGTGGGACTTATCTCAAACCGGTGAAGTCTCCCTCCCCTTCCAACTCCCCTACCCTATCCGCTGGAACTCTGTAGCTGGTTAGGATAAAAAGGGACAGTGTTTATCTTTGGGTTACTGGTGATTCTTGGAGAGGCGTCCATAAGAGGGGTTATAACTGTTGACTCTTGGAGAGGCATCCAGGGGATTGGGAAAGAACAGGAAAAGCATTGAATTTAACCTTTATAGAGGGAATAACTAGCACTATACTGGTAGACTTCTGTCAGATTGCAGATTGTGGGTATACAACTGGGGCTAGAGGACTTCTATTGGCAGATAAATAAATTTGCTGGCTCTGGAATAGGGCAGGATGCCAAGCATGGAATCAGGCCCTGTGGACCACAGTGTATTAAAATTGGAGGTATAATCTACCAGGGCCTAAAAAGAGTGGAATAAAGGAAAGACTCATAACTACAGAAGTGGCCAACTCCCCCTGCACACATAGTAAGAACTGTAACCAATTACTGATAACATTAAAGGAGCCGAGGAAGGAAGGTCAGCAGTTGTACTCTATGGGAGCATGGGTGTCGGGAACTGACCCCTCAAGCAAATTTTTCCTTGAGGTATTGCCACCTAATAAAACTAGACAACAGGAAAAGGTAGACACAGAAGGGAAAGAAGAAGGCCATACTAAAATAGAAGTTCGGAGTAAAATATAAGATTTACTAACCTAACAATAGAAGGTGCCAATAGCTTTGGAGACGGGTTACCAAGAAAAAAATGGTTAGAATGGTTGAGGTACATGGTTAAAACTCTAAACAAAGGAAAACTGTTTAGTTTTTGCCAGAGCCAGACCACATTTAGCAACAGTCCCTTTTCCTCTAGATCACAATGCAGATCCAGAAGGTTTAAAATGTATGCTGCGATTGTATAATAAGAGCTATAAACCAAACAAAATCTACCTGTCACACATTGAGTTTTTTTGTTTCCCCCAGTACAGAGACCTCAGATACCTCCGGCGGTTACTGTTTATCCGGGGAACTTTACTTGTTTTTCACTACAAGGGAACTGTAGCGTGGTGGATCTTGGGTCACTACCCGATGACTACTGTGTGGAGAGGATTAACACAGACAATGGTGACTGGGTTGAGCAATGACATTCAGAGAGCTGATGTGTGGGGATAAGAAACTGCGAGCTAGGATACTGGCCAATGTCCGAGGGGATTGCGCTATGGTCCAGCTGGCTATGCCCATGAGGATCCTGTCAGAACACCCGTGGAGTAAGAGTCACCAACGGTATCGGAGGG
Organism: Lithobates pipiens; assembly: GCF_037356315.1. Taxonomy (NCBI): domain Eukaryota; kingdom Metazoa; phylum Chordata; class Amphibia; order Anura; family Ranidae; genus Lithobates; species Lithobates pipiens. The sequence goes on along the minus strand of NW_027507785.1, from coordinate 150,787,410 downwards.
ACACCTCTCCCATGGGGTCTAAACACGTAAAATAAATAAAATAAGGTAGCCCTCGCGCTACTACCTAAAGGTGAAGAGTATGAATATGGTAAATAGTGATAAATGTCAAAAAGATATTAAATAAAACCAATAAATAAAAATACATGTGCAAATTGCAAACAAATTGCTAATACATGCAGCTGGATCTATCAGTATTCACATAATACTGCAAATAAAATATAATATAATCAATAATGATCCTGCGCAAGTGGAATGTATAACAGTGAATAATAAACATATAAAGTGCAACGTGCTTGTTGCAAAAAATTGTATAAATAATTATATTAGAAAGGCACGCATCATAAATAAGTCCAAAAGAATATATGGGGACTAATAAAAAAAAATAATAAATATATAAAGTGCTAAGTGCTAGTGCAATCATTATTTTTTATGGTGCCTACTTTCCGAATATTATTGCTATTTGATTGCACTAGCACTTAGCACTTTATATACATATTTTTTTTTTTTATTAGTCACCATATATTCTTTTGGACTTATTTATGATGCGTGCCTTTCTAATATAATTATTTATACAATTTTTTGCATCAAGCACGTTGCACTTTATATGTTTATTATTCACTGTTACACATTCCACTTGCGCAGGATCATTATTGATTATATTATATCTCCCATGGGGTCATTTGACTCTCGGATCTACATAGATGAGCGTGGGGTGCTGGATACGTTTAGGGCCAGGAATCAGGTGACATCTGGGTTTGAGTCTCTTCTCTGGTGGGTGACTATAAATAAAAATGTTGACTGGATTAACTATATATACTATAACCAACAACGATTTGTATACTATACTAGGGACGCTGAGAAGGGCCTAGCAGAACAGTTGGCTTCCCCATCTTTAATGGTATGGCAGAACCGAATGGCCTTAGATATGGTCCTAGTTGAAAGAGGAGGGTATGCAAAATGTTTGGTTGCATGTGTTGCACCTTTATCTCTAACAATACAGCTCCTGGAGGGACCGTGACCAGAGCCTTGGAAGGACTGACTGCTCTATCGAATTAATTTGCGGAAAATTCAGGGATTAATGATCCAGTCACAAACTGGCTTGAAGGATGGTTCGGTAAATGGACTGGATTTATCACATCATGTTTGATCTCAATCGCTGTGGCTCTGGCCATTTTAGCCACTTGTGGATGCTGCTGCATTCCCTGTATTCAAGGACTTTTCCCAAAAACTGATTCAAACCGCAGTCTCAAGAACAATATACCAAGCTCTTCCCATCTCTGAGGAGACCTATGTGGACATTGAAGCTCAACTTAATGACATACAGTCCAAAAGTGTATAATGCAGGGACTATCATCGAAATGTGTTGAGATAAAATAGTCATACAAGACGAGGGAATGTTTGTGAGCCTGGGGCAGGGAGGTGGACAGAAGTATGTTGAGCACTTTGCAGGTAGGGGGGGCATTGATATGCCAGAAACTCTTTAAGAAACATTTTATCAACAATTTTTGAACTTAAACTCAAATAGGATTTCCTTTGATTTACTGCCTGGGTTTCTTTTAGCTGTCTCCTATGTTCTCCAGTGGGCTTTTCTTTTTGGACATTTTCTTCAATAGTGCAAATGTAATTTGATACATGAGGTGACAATCTCTTTTTCAACAAACTATTATTATGTTGTGGGTCTGCTACATACACCTTGTTTTTGTTGTTATTGTACGTAATGTATTACTGCCAAAAATATTCATTGTTTTCAGCACCATGAATGAATTTTGTGGAGCCATGAAAATGGCTTGATTGTGGGAAATTAGAAAGCACTGTAGGAGTTATTTACTAAAGGAAAATCCACTTGCAAAAGATTTGCCTTTAGTAAATATCCCCCCATTGTCACCGTAAACACCAACTTACTACAAAAATTGCTATTGAGCATTGAAATAAGAAGCCACACATTGTTGAGTAGAAAACATTTTACTCAAAGCACATTCACATGTGCGTCAGAAAAGGGTTTTTGAACAAACCAACATCTTTGGTGTATATATATATTTTTCACATTGTAAATATCCTTTTTTTGGTTAAACAGGCATGTTTCAAAGCATAACATACACAGCTCAGGAACTTACAAAGTTCAACTTTGATAAAGTGAAGGCAATATCAGACATGAATATCAATAAGTAAAACTAGTAGCGCTAGTGTAGTAAATCACAAAAATAAATGTGATAAAAAAAGCATAAACACCCAGTGATAAGTGAAAAAATGCAAAAGATAAATCAAAACAGTCTTAAATTGGTAGTATGATCCAGACACTTTCTTCATAAATTCTTGAATCTTCCACCACACCGCATGCTTGTGACACCTCTCCCTCTCATGAGGACGTTTTTACGACGAAACATGTCAAGGGTGTGGCTACAGGACAATCAATTGCACTGACGTGAGATGCCGCTCTACTGAGAAGTTACACTGCCGCCGAAAGCAGCGACCTAGGAGTGGGTGAGAGATTACGCTTGAGCGCACACTTCTGGTCCGCGGAGGCCGCAGTACACCACTGTGTTTTTATTTGCTGTGTTTACACTTAAGGCTTTTTTCTACTATGTGAAATGTGAGTGTTGGTGTGATTTAATTAACTGTTTATAACGTTATCACGCTATGTGGATCGCTTATTTACTTTCTTTACATATAGGGTCACCTTGTTGAGTTAACATGTGGATCAAGAGGATGGTCGCCTTTTACCCCAGGTGTGGGTTTAATAGCATAGAAGCCGAACACGAGAGTGGGAGTGTCACAGGTCAGCTGCGGAGCTGATCTGTGTCTCACCTTTACTGCAGGGGGTCGGCTGGCATCTGTTGTTCCAATGTCGGGTGTTCAGCTCTGTGCACTCTGCAGCTATGGGTGTCGCCGCCCTTCACCTGTTGCCTAATATATGTTTCCTTCCTGCTACTTCCTGTCCAGCCCCTCATGTGCTTCTCTATTTAAATCCCTTCCTAACCAGCTACCATTGCTTGAGCAACGTTTGTTTCTGAAGCTCCCCTGTGTAACCTGTTTTACCTGACCTCTCGTGAACTGATATTTTTGTGTACCGACGTTCTGATTACATTGTCTGCAGCCCACCCTGACCTTGGCTTACTATCTGGCTCTCCTTGCTTCATCCATCCATCCTTGTCTAACAGTGTCTTCTGGTACTTCCCTAGCGAGCAGGGTGAACCCGGGGGTCGTGACCTGGGGTCAGCACGCAGCTAAGTCCAAACCTTTGTGAGAGGGTCCCTGGCAGAACACTGGCTGGCTCTTAGATTCCACGCCCTGGGGGATCCTGTGTCACCTGCTCGTCTGTGGGTTCACTGTAAGTAGTACCATTACAGGGAGGCATTGCAAGTCAGTGAGTGTGCTCTTCAGAGGGAGAGGTGTCACAAGCATGCGGTGTAGTGAAAGATTCAAGAATTTATGAAGATAGTGTCTGTATCATACTACCAATTTAGGACTGTTTTTAATTTATCTTTTGCATCTTTTTACTTATCACTGGGTGTTTATGCTTTTTTATCACATTTATTTTTGTGATTTACTACACAAGTACTACTATTAGTTTTACTTATTGATATTCAATCTATAGGTTTAATTGCAGTTTACACATGTTTATATTTTAAGTAGCAGCTTCACGTATATTATAAATTTTTACTTGGTGCAGTGGGAGTAGAAGATATAGAGGGCGGATTTATAAGTAGAGTTTTATATATTTATTTTACCAACGGTACAATATCAGACATGAGTATGTCCAAACTGTGTTGATCTTGCCTTCATCAGATGGGGTGATGTCACTCCTGTAAAAGCCAAATTTTGACGATGCACACAAATTGGGATTAAAACTGGGGATTTCCGTCCTGATCCCATGCCTAATGTCGACATGTGCTAGCTCCCATCATGGGGGATCAATGGATGTGTTTGGGGGTGCAACCCCTTCCTCACCTAATTGAGTTACGAGGAAGGGATTGCACCCACAAATCGCGTACATTGATATCCCGTGATGGCAGATAGCACATGTTGACACACCCGTGTGCATCTTCAAAATTTGGCTTTTAAAATACTTTAAAACTTTTTCATTGAAAAAAAACTGAAAATGGTAATTTTTGTGTGTTTTATATTCTGCCTAAAACATCAATGATGTTCTTCATTTTTTGTTGAACATCATTGATGTTTTCCTATATTTTCTAAATCACGATTGCACCCCTGTCTCTCCCCGATGAGGATTTGGACACTTTCACTGGTGAAATTAAATTCTTCTTCCACAATATCCATATCACCTAGAAGAAAAAAACACCACGTATTATAAATATGCAGACATACATCTATTACCTGAAGCTGTGGTCTCAGACACTCACCTGTTGTGGTGACAATTTCGCCCACTTCATAAACCTCTCCCTCCACATCCTCTGCTTGTGGTTTTGGGATTCCCCCTTCTTTAGGAGGTGGGGGGTTCCTGGTGTCCTTAGATTTCCCGAGTCTTTTCTCCCCTATGTGAATAAAAAATAGGTATGCTTAGCACATAGATATTTGAGGGCAGAAATAGGAATATGAAACATTGCTTGGAAGTGTCGTACAATTGTCTGTTTTGGCAGAGTTCCAAGCTGAAGAACATTTTATTTTCTTTCTAATGCTGGAATACTTCCCTTTTTTGTTAAAGTTTCCCACATGGAGACACCCCTAGTATCCACTGGAGCACCTGGTGTGGGACACCCAAAAAAGTTTGTTCTGGTGTTCCACACTAGTGCGTCCAGATGTGTAAACAGCTGCTGAGTGTCCTCTCCTTACACTGCATCAAGTTTACATTTCATTCTAGGTACAAACCGATCTAGACAAACTTATTTTACTACAAATAGGCATGTACATCTGCCAAAAACATCTTATAAGTGGACTAACTAATAATGTTTCCTCAACCGATTACTGTGCCCATGAACATGAAAGTTGCCATTTTAAAATGTACAACAGTAAAGAAAAGCACATGGCGCATCGTGCAAGTAACAATAAGAGAACAATTAGAAGCAGTTTCCTGATCTTTCTGTACTGATCCTGCTCCCTCAATTTGAGGTCTGATCATAGTTTTCTCAGTTGATCCTTGGATCGCCATACCCCAAAATTCCGGTGCAGACTCTTCACAACTTTAGGCATTATCTTGGCCTTTCTCACTTTTGGGTTTGGGTAAGGTCCATACTTCCAGTCATAGTCAGCCCTCTTGAAGATGTCCACCATTTTCACCATCTCTATAAAGGCCATAATTGAGGCCTTCAATCTCCTCCGGGATCAGGACGTTTGTGGCTCCAGCCTTTTGCTGCTCTCCTCTGCGCCAAAAGAGAAGGGGCAGGGAATATACTAGAAAGAGCGTCAGGGGCGGGCGGAGTTTCACGCATGCGCAGTGTATATAAAGTGGAACACGCGTGCGCCGTACAATCTGTGAGCGGAGGACGAAGTAACGGAAGCAACGATCGATATAACGAAGGTACAATTTTAAGTTGGTGCATCAGCGACCTATACTGCTTATAGATTGAGGCCTATATTGTATCAATATTAGGAGTTTTGTCTGACATTTGGGTTTGTCTTGTGTTGTGTCTTGCAGAGAAAATGGATCCCTTCAATGATAGTGAATTTCTAGGAATATTCATCGATATGTTCAGGGAGCTGCCCTGTCTGTGGCAGGTGAACAACCCGTTTTATAATAATCAAACGAAGAGTCAGGCAGCGCTGGAGAAACTGCTTGAATTTGTGAAGCAGATGATCCCCACGGCAGACATCAATTATTTAACGTCCAAAATTGGTGACATGAGGAGCACTTATAATAGGGAGCGCAAGAAGGTCCAGGATTCCCAGAGATCAGGAGCTGCAGCAGATGACATTTATGTACCCAGGCTGTGGTACTATGACAGACTGCATTTTCTGTCAAACCAGAGGGAACCCAGGCCAGCACTCTCCAGTCTTCCTTCCCCCCCCAGCTGAGGCTTTCTGACAACAACCTGGGCCTTCCAGGCAGCAACATGTGGAGGGGCCCAGCTTGAGTCAGGTATAGCATTCTTCAAAATATTTCTGTTTGTGAAATCAGAAATTAGTTATCAAAACTAACATATATTTAACATCATTAATTTGACAAATTGTTTTACATATCAATAGACGGTAGGGGCCACAAATGATTGGGACAAGAATGAAAAATGCTGGGGTCAGAATGATAGTTTTTTTCTATTTATCAACATTCAATTTGCAACAGTCATGAGCTGAAAATTGTGTGTGATTAATTAAATACAACTATGGCCCCTTTTCATACATAGGAAAGTCTCAGCCAGGAGGAGGCCATGGAGAGTGGAAGCCAGGAGGCAGCACTTGGCCTATTTCTGAAGGCTACTGCGGCCCTCAGAAACCCCCCCCCCCCCCAAGTCTTCAAGAGGACTATGCCTATATGGCAGCCTGCAAAATGCTAGAAATGGAGAAGGGCCAACGCCTCTTATGTGAGGAAATTATGTTACAAGCCCCAAATAAGGGGTTGAGGGGCGAACCCACAAGCCAAATCCACGTTTGTGAGTTGAACCATCCTCCTCCACCTCCTGCCACAACTCCAACACCAGATCCACAGCTTGGAAGAAAGCGTGTAATGCCTCGTACACACACGCGACCAAACTTTCCGGGGGAATTCCGACAGACTTTCCAAACGAACAGACTTGTCAACACAGGAATGGACTAAGTCCGTTCATAAATCCGTTAATTTTGAATGTGATGACATAAACGAGACTAAACAAGGAAGTTCAATAGCCAGTAGCCAACAGCTTCCCTTGCGTCATATTTGGTCCATCGGACCAGCACATAGACAAACGGTTTTCCCTATTTTAGTCTGTCGGAATTGAGTCCGTCAGATAGATTTGCAACATGTTCTATTTCTAGGTCTGTCAGATTTATTTTTCAAAAAACGATCAGACTAGCCCACACACAATCGGATTGTCAGACGGACTAATCCCTTCGGACCTAGTCTGCCGGAAAGTTCGGTCATGTGTACGTGGTATAAGACAAGAGAGAAATCCTCACATGACTGGGCTATTAATATTCCTGGCTATGCACTCTTTCAGCGAGACAGGGTAAAAAGGAAAGGTGGCGGGGTCTGTCTCTATGTGGGAAGTGATCTCAAAGCAAGTGTGAAAGAGGACCTGGTTGATGGAGAGTGTGACGAGTCTGAAGCATTATGGGTGGAACTGCAAAGTATTTTAAAAGCCAAATTTTGAAGATGCACACGGGTGTGTCAACATGTGCCATCTGCCATCATGGGATATCAATGTACGCGTTTTGTGGGTGCAATCCCTTCCTTGTAACTCAATTAGGTGAGAGGAAGGGTTTGCACCCCCAAATACATCCATTGATCCCCCATGATGGGAGCTAGCACATGTTGACATTAGGCATGGGATCAGGAGGGAAATCCCCAGTTTTAATCCCAATTTGTGTGCATAGTCAAAATTTGGCTTTTACAGGGGTGTTAATAATGGGGGATATTAACTACCCCGAAATTGACTGGAGTAATGGCACTGCTGGGACAGTTAAAGGGCAAAAAATTATAAACGTATTACAGGACAATTTTATGGTCCAGTTTATTGAGGCCCCAACTAGGAATGAAGCACTGTTGGACCTGGTAATCTTAAAACATGCAGAGCTTATCACTAATGTCCAGATAAAGGAACACCTGCATAGCAGTGATCATAACATGATTTCATTTGATGTTAGCTCTGAACAAGAAATTCATATGGGAAAAATAAAAACACTTGACTTCAAGCAGAGCAAATTGTTCAAGGATGAGGGCTGCTCTCCAGGATTTAGACTGGGATGGAATATTTGTATTGATAAATACAGAACAGAAATGGGAATTCTTCAAAAAGACTGTTTGGGACCTCACTGCAAAGTATATTCCTACTGGAGTTTTTGCCTCTTCCTGTCCCACTGCGCTGTCTGCTGTGACACACACAGGTCCCAGAGACAGCATGGACCATTTAGATTGCGCTGCACGATTCGTGCATGCGCAGTAGGGAACAGTGCCTACCTGAAGATGGCGGTGGCAGCATCCGAGGACCAAGGGACAGTTCGGTCTCGGGTGCCGACATCGCTGGACCCTGGGACAGGTAAGTGTCCTTATTTTAAAGGTCAGCAGCTGCAGTATTTGTAGCTGCTGACTTTAAAAAAAACAAATTGCGGGTCCCCTGCTTTAATAGTAAAAAAGTCAGGTCTGAGCATGTAGGCCCTTTACAAAATAATCTAGAGTGGGTGACTGGGGACAAAGAGAAGGCTAATTTATTAAATACTTTCTTCAGCTCTGTGTATACAAAAGAGCATGGAGGAGCTCATGTCCATAATGGGGGTGGTATTGACACAGCCCCGAATGATCCACAATGGCTCAAAAGTGATATGGTCTAGAAATATTTAGACAGAATAAAAGGTGGATAAAGCACCTGGACCCAACGGCATTCACCCACAGATAATAAAAGAATTGAGCTCTGTAATTTCAGAGCCATTGTATGTAATTTTTAGGGACTCATTAATGATGGGAATAGTACCACTGGATTGGCGCAGGGCGAACGTGGTGCCTATATTTAAAAAGAGATCAAAGTCTTTACCAAGTCACAGGAGGTCCGTCATGAGGGGGAGGAGTCTCGTGCGGGAGCGTGTCCATACCTGGTATGTGCAGGTGTGGATCGGTTCTCCCCTCACTGCGGTGAAGCAGCCGCTCTGCGCCGCCGGAGCTGGCTCGGGCGTACCTGCGGTAGCCTCTCCCCCCTCTCCCTGCTCTCCCCCGTTGTCTGCTTGCCATCCCCCATACCTTGGCCATTCCCTGGATGCTCAGCGGAGGTTCTGTGCGGCCGTAAGAATCGCCGCTTAAGTGACGTATCGGCGAAGCGGAGGAGACCATCGGGTAAGGACGCTGTCCCCCGGGAGAGGGGCGGTATCCCGAGAGAGGTCGGAGATCCTCGGATCCACAGAGACAAACGACGGCTCCAGGCGCCCTCTGCTGGTGAAAGAGTAAATTGCGCTACTATGAGAGTAGCCTAGGAGACACAGAGTGGACAGAGGGAGATGCCAAAACTTCATGAGAAGTTCCTGTGCTGCAATAGAGCTGGCGGAGGATGCCCAGAGAGTGACCCCAGACGGAAAGTTGGATGAACTGGTATGTGGATTTATACTATAAGATATTGAAAAGATTGGATAACCCCCTGGATATCTTGAAAAATGGCCCTAGAAGTCCTTCTAAGCCTTAGATAGGAGGAAGGTGAAGGTGAAAAACTGTAGAGGTCAGTGCTACAAATTTTTCGCTGTGACTTATTGGAAAATAATAAGCACATCACCTTTTAATATCAACACAAAAAGCTAAAGAGATATTGTGTGTTCAAAGTAACTGTACAGTGGCGCTTTCCAACTGATATTGGTAGCAGAAATATACCGAGGCGGCCTGCAGCACTAGGCAGAAAAAAGAGTCAGCAATAACATGGCAAAGTAGCGGAAGAGGGGGAAGGAGAAAAAAAGGGGCTCATTTATGGGGACCATTCGCGCTCTACGAATAAAGATAGACTGTCAAAAAGAAAAAAAAGGAAAAGGAAAGGGGGTTTTGTTTTCCTGATTGCTGGACTCTCTCTTTAGTTTTTCCACGGCTTGTGTATGCAACAACTTGGACGTACGGCAACGTCACTAAATGGAGTAAATGTACTGCAAAGAATAAGGTGGGCCGTATGGTTGAAGGGGGACATTGAATATTGGTATTGAATATTTTTCGCTTGTTTGCACCGCTCCTGCGTATTGACTTTTATAACAAGGAAATAAAAATGTCTCTTAGTTGACGGTTAAAACCAGGAATTAAAAAAAAAAAGAAAAAGGGGATTGATCTAAAAAAGGGTGCTATAACAGAAACTGCGGGGAATAGGAAAAAAAAATAAAAGGGGAAATATATATATACATATAAACAAATTACAGCAATTTTAGATATAATAACCCGGGAATACACCTTCATATTACCGCAGAGTAAAAGTGCTTACCCTGAGATACGGGAAAAGAGTGTTCGGCCGAAAATAGATACTTTAAACGGATATTATAATAAAAAATAAGATCAGAAACAATAGAGATATAATAGTGATATATCGGACTGAGCAAGAGTACTCGGACAAATGAAGGGAAAGACACCAAAGTCAGGAGCTATTCCTAAATCACCCCGGCGGAGCCTGGTTACTAGCCCCGGTCCAATGAATAAATATGTCACACAGTCTGGGGGAACGGAGAAACAACAACAAACAAGAAGTTCTCAAGCAGAAAATAAAGATAAAGATAAAAAGGAAAAGGAAAAAAAGGATAAGGAAAAAAGAACGCAACAAGCACAAAACAATTCTTTACAGGACCAAGACGTACCACCAGAGGTGGAGACAGAGCAATTAGTAGAACTAGAGTATGAAACAGAAGGTACGCAGACCTACCCAACTCAACACAAAAGCCCCTCATCTTTGCCCACAAAAAAAGAAATAATTTCTATGTTTGCAGCGCTGGAAAATTCTATGAAAATGGAAATGGAAAGACTACATAAGAATCTCGCCCATATATTGGAACGAGTAGAAAATATGGAGAAAAAAAGCGGAAAAAGACACAAACATAATAAAGAAATTAGAAGCAGAAATAGTATTCCTAAAAAAAGCGCATCTAGAACAAGCGTATAAAGTAGAGGACCAGGAAAACAGGGACAGAAGAAAAAAACATAAGAATATGCGGAGTCCCGGATACTTCCCAGCGAGAAGACCTAATAGATGTAATAAAAAAGATATGCAATCCATTGATGAATAAAGATATAACAAACCCAATAAATATTGAAAAGGTTCATTCTTTAAGGAAACCCAAGGATCTGCCACGGGACACGCCACGGGATATAATAGTGCGCTTCCAAAACGAAGAAGACAAATAGCAAATATGGAGGAATTTAAGAGCAAATGCACCAATAGAATATGAAGGAAAGATCATACAGATGTTCCAGGACTTATCCCCAGATACCTTAAGGAGAAGAAGAGAACTAAAACCGCTATTAGGAGTGCTGACTGAGAATGGGGTGCAATATAATTGGGGTTTCCCAGCTTGCCTAATAGGCAGAAAGAATGGTCGGACAGTAAGAGTGAGACAGGTTTAAGACATAACAGAATCTTGTAAAAAACTTGATATTCCAATACCAAGGATGTAGACTAAATGTGGGGGCAAGGGGGGGGGGATGGCTGGGGGGACGGGTCCCCCCTCTCCCGTAATGGGGGAGGGGATGGGGATAAGTGAGTATGGTCGGAGGGGCGTAAGGCTTCTCTGTCCGTACCCCCTGGGTCGTTTCCCCCCTCTCCCTCCCTCTTTCTGTCCCCTCCCCCCCTTATGGGGGGGGGATGGTGGGAGGGGGACAGGGCGGTGGTGGGGGGAGGATAATATCCTCCTGGCATGTCGGGTAATCGTCTCGCAAGTAATAGGCGAGATGGATGGTGACATGGCCAAACAGAATTCCACCCTAGGACTTAGGGACAAATGGAACAATGAGGCTCCTGATAAGATGTCCCAGACCATGGGGTCAAAATTACATCAAATGAGGGGGCAGGGAGGGGGGTGGGAATGAAGAGGGGGAAATTCTGTTGGCCCAAATCCATTAAATGAAATAAGAGAGTATATAGATTTGTTGGATGGTAGAACTTAAGATAGTAACATATAATGTGAGAGGAATGAATTCTCCCAAAAAAAGGTATAATATTTTTAAAGAGTTAGAGGGATATCTGGCGGATATTGTTTTTTTACAGGAGACACATCTCTCCCTGGACACCAATACCCGGTTAAATACAAGCAGGTTCCCAACTTGGTACTATGCAGATTCCCCGATTAAGGGATCTAGGGGGGTAGCTATTGGAATAGCAAACAATGTTAGATGGAATTTAGAAGGGATGAAAGTAGACCCAGAGGGGAGGTTGCTACTTTTAAAAGGTAACATACTTAGGAAAAAATATACATTAGTTAATATCTACTGTCCCAACAAGGGCCCAAAAAAATACCTGAATGGGATTTTGAATACTATAGAGAGATATAAAGAAGGCCAAGTGATATTAGCGGGAGATTTAAACTTTACTATGAATCCCGAAATAGATAGCACGTCATATGCTCTCCCCCAGGAAATCAAACAACACAGAATATTAAAAAGAAAACTACATATACAACAGCTCGTGGATGCATGGAGAACATGTAATTTGGGCGTAAAGGTTTCTACGTATTACTCTTCGGTTCACGACACGTACGCGAGATTGGACTATATACTACTAGACCATGAAATATTGGAAAATGTAGTAAAAGTACAGATAGGAAACATCACTCTATCGGCCCACGCTCCAGTGATAGTTAAAATCAGACAGTGCGAAATGGAGCATAGAAAAGGGACCTGGAGACTCAATGAGGCTCTGATTGAGAACGAGGAAACTGAGAACAGCATAAAAACAGAGATAGAACAATATTTCAAAATAAATGATACAACAGAAGTCTCCAAAGCAACTCTATGGGAAGCACATAAAGCCCTAATTCGAGGTAAATTAATTTCCATAGGTGCTGGAAAAAAAAAGAAAGTGAAATGAGATTTAATAACTTAAAAAAAGAACTCCATGAGTTAGAACAAAAAAAAAAGAGACAACTAGATAAAAATATATACAAGGAGATCACTCAAAAACGTGCACAATTAAATGATATGATAGAACAGGAGTGAAGAAAAGTGTACAAAAACGTAGCTAAGGAAAGATACCTGTGGGGGAACAAGACGGGGAAACATTTGGCAAGATTAGCACGCGAAAAAAAAGCCTTAAACTATATTGAAAAGATTAAAGACGAGCAAGGGGAATTTAAATTTAGAACATCAGAGATAGCAAAGGCCTTTAAAACATACTACAGAGCCTTATATTCAATCAGAAGCACCGAGACAGGAGAACAAAAGGAGAATAGGAAAGCTAAAATCCTAGATTACCCAAGGGAAACAGATTTATCTAGAATAACGGATGAAATGACCAAAAGCTTAGATGAGCCTATCAGCCCAGATGAAATATATAAAGCAATAAAGGAAACACCGAATGGGAAAAGTCCAGGCCCGGACGGCTTTACAATTAAGCTCGGTTCACACAGGGGCGACTTGTCCAGGTGACTTCGCCGCCTGACAAGTCACGCTCCGTTCTGTACTATGGAACCGTTCTAATAGGAGCGACTCAAGTCGCTCTGACTTAAAAAAAAGGTTCCTGTACTACTTTGGGGCGACTTCAGGCGACTTGCATTGACTTCTATACAGAAGTCGTTTTGCAAGTCGCCGCTGATCGTGTGCAGGTCGCGGCGCTGCAAGTCGTGCCGCCCCTGTGTGAACCGAGCCTTAGGTATTATAAGAAATTTCAACAGCAATTGGTCCCAGAATTATGTAAATATTGGAATAACCTGGGAGAGGACGAGGATATGAGGAAAGAATCGTTACTGGCGAACATAACAGTTATACCAAAACCAGGCAAAGATAAATCCGTTTGCTCTAATTACCGGCCTATAGCGCTGTTGAACACGGACACAAAGTTATATGTGAAGGTATTAGCAACAAGAGTAAAAAATCTGATGCCGGACTTAATTAACGGGGACCAGGTAGGATTCGTCCCAGGGAGGGAGGGACGAGATAACAGCCTGAGAATTTGCTACTCATAGGTAAAGATAAGGAAAATAACCCCCCAATGGTATTAGTATCGATCGACGCCGAGAAGGCATTCGATAGAGTTGATTGGTGTTTTATAACAGAAACTCTTCGGAAAATAGGTCTGGGTCCAAAGATGCTGAAATGGATAATCAATTTATACACACAACCAACAGCTCGAATAGGAGTAAATGGGAGTATGTCGTCCGCTTTTGAAATGTTAAATGGGACAAGACAGGGATGCCCACTTTCGCCCCTTCTATATGTGATCGCCCTGGAGCCATTATTGGCAAAGATTCGTAATAACGTCAATATAGGGGGGGGGGTTAAGATGGGGGGAGAAAACCATAAAGTGGCAGCATATGCGGACGACATACTCCTATATATAACAAATGCACGACTGTCCTTCCCCAGTTTAATAAAATAAATAAGGGAATACGGTGCTCTTTCAAATTTTAAAATAAATCCTATAAAAACAGTTATATTGAATATAGGCCTAGATAATAAAGAAGAGAATATATTACAGCAGGAATTTCCCTTTACATGGGAAAAAAAAGAAATAACATACTTAAGTATAAAAATAACAAAGACGGTCCAGGAATTATATCAAGCTAATTATATTCCACTAGTAAATGAAATCAAAACAGTGTTAAGGAAAATAAAAAAGGGATCAATCTCATGGACGGGTAGAATCAATATGTTGAAAATGGTGGTTTTACCAAAAATCACCTATAAACTCCAAATGCTTCAGATTAATATTCCAAATAGTTTCTTTAAAGTAATAAAAACACGTTTCTTAAAATTTATATGGCAAAATAAAAAACCTAGGATAAATTATAATATATTAACTATAAAAAAAAAGCCGGGGATGGCATTGCCAGACACTTATAGATATTATCTTGCAATTATTTTGGCGAGATTGGTGAAGTGGGCTAACGTAGGCACGACGAAGAGGTGGGTAAAAATGGAAGAATCACTTATACCGTATATACTCGAGTATAAGCCGAGATTTTCAGCCTCTTTTTTGAGGCTGAAAGTGCCCCCCTCGGCTTATGCTCGAGTCATCGCTGTCTGCCTGCTCGATCAGCGTGTCGAGCAGACAGACAGCGGACATTCTAAAATTCAAAAGCCGCGCCTCCGCCTTCGCCTGTGATAGGCGGAACACTGAATTTCCCAGCAGTCAGTGTTCCGCCTATCACGGACATCCGCTCATCCTCGTACTACGGACGAGGATGAGACGATGTCCGTGATAGGCGGAACACAGGCTGCTGGGAAATTCAGTGTTCCGCCTATCACAGGCGAAGGCGGAGGCGCGGCTTTTGAATTTTAGAATGGCCGCCGAGGCGCCGACGAAGAGCGGCGATCCTGGCAAGGCACGGCACGGGACGGGACGGAGGCAAGGCACGACACGGGACGGAGGCAAGGAGGCAAGGCACGGGACGGGACGGAGGCAAGGAGGCAAGGCACGGCACGGGACGGAGGCAAGGAGGCAAGGCACGGGACGGAGGCTCGGGACACAGGCTCGGGACACAGGTAGGCTGGACACACACACACACACACACACACACACACACATGGACACACACACACAGGGATGGATGGATGGAGACACACACACACAGGGATGGATGGATACACACACACACAGGGATGGATGGATGGAGACACACACACACAGGGATGGATGGATGGAGACACACACACACAGGGATGGATGGATGGATGGAGACACACACACACAGGGATGGATGGATGGATGGACACACACACACACAGGGATGGATGGATGGATGGACACACACACACACAGGGATGGATGGATGGATGGACACACACACACACAGGGATGGACGGACGGACACACAGGGATGGACGGACACACAGGGATGGACGGACACACAGGGATGGACGGACACACACACAGGGATGGACAGGCATGTCTCACCCTCGGCTTATACACGAGTCAATAAGTTTGCCAGTTTTTTTGGGGGTAAATTGGGGGCCTCGGCTTATATTCGGGTCGGCCTATACTCGAGTATATACGGTAGGTACACAATTACAGAAAATATTTGGATCCCGCCAAAATTTTGAATAGGTAGTAATAAGGCACACGAAATTACTTTAACGACACTTAAATTATGGGACGCACTACACCGGAGAAATGGGTATATAACTCTCCATTAATTCCACTAGAGGGCACATATTTTTTTATCCCAGGAAGGGGCACGCAATTAGATAAACAAATGAAAAATGCACAATTAAAAGATATCACTTGTGGAGGGGATTTAATGTCAAAACAAGATATAATAAAGAAGCATAGTTGGCAAAACCTAAAAGAATGGGAATACCTACAGATTCAACACTTCGTTAATTCAATCCCAAAACCTATAAGGGACGAGAATACTTTAACACCAATAGAAAAGCTTTGTAATTCCAAGGTAAAAGTAAAGCACTGTATGTCAAGAGTATATGAAATCCTTTCAGAAATAGAGGTACGAGAAGGTATACCAGCTATAGCAAAATGGGAACAGGATATGAGTATAAAAGTAGATGAGATGCAGATGGTGGAGGCAGTGCATAGCCATGTATCGGATACAATGTCTATGGAAGTTAACTATAAGTGTATGATGAGATGGCATATGACACCGAATAGAATAAATAGAATAGACCCCTCTAGATCCATACAGTGCTGGAGGGAATGTAAACTACCCGGAACAACATACCACATATGGTGGGAATGTCCAGTGATAAAGCAATATTGGTATGAAATATTAGATTATATAGAAATAATAACAGGGGAAAAAATACCATGTTGTCCCTGGCAATGTCTGTTTTATGGGGACCAAAAAAAAATGTTGATACCCTTTTTGCTCAATGCGGCAAAAGCTCTGATACCTAAAAACTGGTTACAAGTTAAAAAACCCCCAATTAGAGAATGGATCCAGAGAATTGAATATAATAACAATATGGAATATCTAATCAAAATGGAAAATAACCAAATGAATAGATATTGGGCAACATGGGAAAAGTGGAGATCATTCAAAAAGACTGAAAACTACATCCAGGCATTAGCGGAATAAGTAGAGGATGGCGGGCCAACAGAACGCGGGGTGGACGGGAGGGGGGATGGGGGATAAAAGAGAAAGAGGATGGGAGATAAGATAAATGTTGAATGTAATTAAGCTCAACATATACGTATTGTATAAGATAGTTTTTTCTTTGTTTGTATTTCATTCTTCCTTTGTCTGTTTTAAAAATTAAAATCAATAAAACTTAAATAAATTAAAAAAAAAGTCTTTACCAAGTAACTATAGACCTGTTTAACTTCTGTAGTTGGAAAGATATGGGATCGTTTAATAAAAGACCACATAGACGAGTTCTTGCTGGAAAAAACCTTTTAAGCAACGGACAGCATGGATATGGCAGATGAGGTTTAATCTTGAGAAATGTAAAGTTATGCACTTGGGGGCTAAGAATATGCATGCATCATACATGCTAGGGGGAGTACAACTGGGGGAATCCGTGGTGGAGAAGGATCTGGGGGTTTTGGTAGATCATAACCTCAATAATAGCATGCAATGCCAAGCTGTGGTTTCCAAAGCGAGCAAAGTCCTTTCTTGTATTAAGAGAGGTATGGACTCCAGAGAGAAAGATAATTTTGCCCCTGTTCAAATCATTAGTAAGACCTCATCTGGAATATGCAGTTCAGTTTTGGGCACCAGTTCTCAAAAAAGATATGGGGTAACTGGAGAAAGTGCAGAGAATGGTAACCAAACTGATAAGAGGCATGGAGGAGCTGAGGTATGAGGAAAGATTAGAGGAACTGAATTTATTCTCTTGAGATGAGTAGAATAAGGGGGGAATATGATCAACATGTTCAAATATATAAGGTGTCTATCTATATAAAAGTTCTATAAGTGTGAACTTGGTGTTGAGTTATTCTCTTTACGGTTAACCCAGAGGACACAGAGGCACTCTTTATGTCTAGAGGAAAAGAATACGGAAAGGTTTCTTCACAGTAAGAGCTGTGAAAATGTGGAATAGACTCCTGCCAGAGGTGGTACTGACCAGCTCAGTAGATTGCTTTAAGAAAGGCCTGGATACTTTCCTAAATGTACATAATATAACCGGGTACTAACATTTATAGGTAAAGTTGATCCAGAGAAAATCCAATTGCCTCTTGGGGGATCAGGAAGGATTTTTTCCCCTTGCTGTAGCAAATTGGAGGATGCTCTGCTGGGGTTTTTGCCTTCCTCTGGATCGAATGTAGGTATAAAATTGGGTATATTGGATTGTGCGACTTTTTTATTTTATTTATTGTTTTTAAGGTTGAATTGGATGGATTTGTGTTTTTTTTGAACCTGACTAACTATGTAACTATGCAAGTGATGGCCTGGTCTGGTCTGACAAAAGATGCAGGCTGTTGTATGACCACAGCCTGAGGCCAGATATGTCATCTGCTGCTGTTCCTGATCTCTTGTAGTCCTGGACTGGATTGTGCTCACTATTATATGGACTCCTCAGGCACCAATTTTGACTGTATAATAATTGACGTGTGCCCTGGGGTACAAAGGCTTCTCAAATTTCACCAGTTTCTCCAACATTGCTTTCTTCTTTATTTTATTATGACCCAGAATAAATGGCTATATATTTTTCATAAATACTTAAAAAGGGCAGTTTGTGAGTAGGCAGGTACATTTAAAAAATACAATGTCTGGTGGAGCCCCCAGGGGTGGCGGTCTGGCTGAAAAAAGTGGCCGCCATCATCAAAATGGAGGATTTGGTAGCTACGGAGAGGGGTCTCGGTGAGCAATTCCGTCAGAAATGGCACTACTGGCACAAATTCTTTTTCTCAGAGGAGTATGCGGGACTAATCTAGAAGATAACGGAGGCACCTAAAACATAG
Source organism: Lithobates pipiens (assembly GCF_037356315.1). Classification (NCBI taxonomy): domain Eukaryota; kingdom Metazoa; phylum Chordata; class Amphibia; order Anura; family Ranidae; genus Lithobates; species Lithobates pipiens. The sequence goes on along the minus strand of NW_027507785.1, from coordinate 150,768,811 downwards.
ACCCTGTAGACGGGGAAGGGACTGGAGAAGGGTTTCCTTATTCAGCTTCCAATTCCTTCCCCAACCCCCCTTTTTCTCTCTCTCTCTTTTTGTCCTCCACCTCTTCTCTCCCTTTTCTTTTCTGTATTCACCATAGAGATAGATCCTGCAGTGAAGATCCTGGTTCTCAATCACTCTCATACTCCTAATTAGTGATGGACGAACTTCCGACGGGACGTTTCGCGAACGCAGACCGCGAAAGCGGCCGATAGTTCGCAAACCGTAACGTTCGCGGCGGGCCCCATTGACTTCAATGGGAGGCGAACTTTGCAAACCTATAGGTCAAATTTGCAGCCAAAAAATAATTACTAGCTGTGCAAACATAGTCCCACCACATGGCCAATGACATAACACATGTATGAGGTGAATCTAGGATCGACAACTACAAGCATTCTTTTTTTATATGTGAAATTGTGACAATTCAGGACTGTGGAGCGCATGAAGGCAATGGAGGAGAGGGAAGGTCAGGGTAGGCAAAGAAGAGGGTGCAGGAGATGATCACCAGCAGCGTGACCTACAGCAATGACACCTGCACCGTGATAGAGTCATCTGACACCAGCACCGTGATAGAGAGCACTGACATCAGCAGCGTGACATACAGCAATGACACCTGCACTGTGATAGAGTGATCTGACACCAGCACCGTGATAGAGAGCACTGACATCAGCAGCGTGACATAAAGCACTGACACCAGCACCGTGATATACAGCACTGACACCTGCAGCGTGACATACAGCAATGACACCTGCACCGTGATAGAGTGATCTGACACCAGCACCATGATAGAGAGCACTGACATCAGCAGCGTGACATAAAGCACTGACACCAGCACCGTGATATACAGCACTGACACCAGCACCGTGATATACAGCACTGACACCTGCAGCGTGACATACAGCAATGACACTTGCACTGTAATAGAGTGATCTGACACCAGCACCGTGATAGAGAGCACTGACATCAGCAGCGTGACATAAAGCACTGACACCAGCACCGTGATATACAGCACTGACACCAGCACCGTGATATACAGCACTGACACCTGCAGCGTGACATACAGCAATGACACCTGCACCGTGATAGAGTGATCTGACACCAGCACCATGATAGAGAGCACTGACATCAGCAGCGTGACATAAAGCACTGACACCAGTACCGTGATATACAGCACTGACACCAGCACCGTGATATACAGCACCGACACCTGCACCGTAAGCAGCCCCAGGAGGAAGTCAGCATAGCACAGGGATGGTGGGAGCCCCTCATAATGAGCATAGCACAGGGATGGTGGGAGCCCCTCATAATATGCACAGAAGAGGTACAGCCCCAGGAGGAAGTCAGCACAGCACAGGGATGGTTGGAGCCCCTCATAATGAGCATAGCACAGGGATGGTGGGAGCCCCTCATAATGAGCATAGCACAGGGATGGTGGGAGCCCCTCATAATAAGCAGCCCCAGGAGGAAGTCAGCACAGCACAGGGATGGTGGGAGCCCCTCATAATAAGCATAGCACAGGGATGGTGGGAGCCCCTCATAATATGCACAGTAGAGGTACAGCCCCAGGAGGAAGTCAGCACAGCACAGGGATGGTGAACTTTACAAACCTACAGGTCTTATTTGCAGCCACAAAATAATTACTAGCTGTGCACACATAGTCCCACCACATGGCCAATGACATAACACATGTATGAGGTGAATCTGGGATCGACAACTACAAGCATTCTTTTTTTATATGTGAAATTCTGACAATTCAGGACTCTTGAGACAATGGAGGCGAGGGAAGGTCAGGGTAGGCAAAGAAGAGGGTGCAGGAGATGATCACCAGCACTGTGATATAGAGCACTGACACCTGCACCGTGATAGAGTGATCTGACACCAGCACCGTGACATAACACATGTATGAGGTGAATCTGGGATCGACAACTACAAGCATTCTTTTTTTATATGTGAAATTCTGACAATTCAGGACTCTTGAGACAATGGAGGTGAGGGAAGGTCAGGGTAGGCAAAGAAGAGGGTGCAGGAGGTGATCACCAGCACCGTGATATAGAGCACTGACACCTGCACCGTGATAGAGTGATCTGACACCAGCACCGTGACATAATACATGTATGAGGTGAATCTGGGATCGACAACTACAAGCATTCTTTTTTTAAATGTGAAATTCTGACAATTTAGGACTCTTGAGACAATGGAGGCGAGGGAAGGTCAGGGTAGGCAAAGAAGAGGGTGCAGGAGATGATCACCAGCACCGTGATATAGAGCACTGACACCTGCACCGTGATAGAGTGCACTGACACCAGCACCGAGATAGAGAGCACTAACAGCAGCACTGATACCAGCAACTTGCTGCTGGGCCTCAAATAAATGACACCGCGGAACCTCTTCAAACAGGAGGGTACGGGCATATAGTACGGTGTGCTTTTTAGGTTGTGATTAGCAGACTGTACCTCACTCAACCCTATATACTGTAGTACACTATACCTTACCAGTCCTTATAAGGACCTTTGTGGAACTAGTAGGTTGTGATTAGCAGACTGTACCTCAGTCCCTATACTGATAAAGGACTGCTGCAGAATAGGGCAGCAGTCAGCAGTAGTGCACCTCAACCCTATATATTGTGGACCTATACCAGTCCTTAAGGAATAGCAGACTGTACCTCACTCAACCCTATGTACTGTAGTACACTATACCTTACCAGTCCTTATAAGGACCTTTGTGCAACTAGTAGGTTGTGATTAGCAGACTGTACCTCAGTCCCTATACTGATAAAGGACTGCTGCAGAATAGGGCAGCAGTCAGCAGTAGTGCACCTCAACCCTATATATTGTGGACCTATACCAGTCCTTAAGGAATAGCAGACTGTACCTCACTCAACCCTATGTACTGTAGTACACTATACCTTACCAGTCCTTATAAGGACCTTTGTGCAACTAGTAGGTTGTGATTAGCAGACTGTACCTCAGTCCCTAAACTGATAAAGGACTGCTGCAGAATAGGGCAGCAGTCAGCAGTAGTGCACCTCAACCCTATATATTGTGGACCTATACCAGTCCTTAAGGAATAGCAGACTGTACCTCACTCAACCCTATGTACTGTAGTACGCTATACCTTACCAGTCCTTATAAGGACCTTTGTGGAACTAGTAGGTTGTGATTAGCAGACTGTACCTCAGTCCCTATACTCATAAAGGACTACTGCAGCAGGAGGGAAGCAGTCAAGTATTATATTCTTTCTATATTTGGAAGAAAGAATGTTATACGTGTACAAGCCTATTACCATACCAGTCCTGAAAAGAACCTTTGTGGACCTAATAGCAACAGCTACTGATTAAACTTACTGTCCCTCACTGCCACGCACAGCTTCCTGCCTGTCCCTATTTAAACTGACAAAACACAGGCTCCTGCAACAAGAACTTGAATAGCACTCAAAACTATATCCTGTACTACTTTACCATACAAATCCTGAAAAGGACTTTTGTGGACCTAATAGTAACAGCTAATTATTAAACTGACTGTCCCTGCTGCACACGGCGTCCTGTCCCTCTCTCAGCCCTGACAAAAGACAATCTGCAGCAACAATGACTTGAATAGCAGTGCCTCAAACCTATATCCTGAACTACACCTAACACCTATACCATACCAGTCCTTAAAAGAACTTTTGTGGACCTAATAGCTAGCGATTTGGGTCACTGCAGTCTCTCCCTGCTCCACACAGCAACCTCTCCCTATAGTGACAGAAGAAAGAATGTAAAATGGCCGCCGGATCGGGTCTATTTATAAGTTAGGGGGAATGTCCAAGTGTCCATGTGCTGTAATGTCTCAATTGGCTGTCCTGTACCACATGATGGATGTGTCATCATAGGTCAAAGATCTTTTACACAGTAAAAACACGGAAGTCCGCCGGGCGAACAGCGGCAATAGTCCGCCGATCGGGCGGACCGAGAACAGCCGAAATTCGCCGCGAACCGACCGCCGGGCAAACCGTTCGGCCATCCCTATACACTATCCAATACCCACAGTTGATCCAGAGGAAGGCAAAAAAAAACAATACAATAAAGTATGATCCAATTTGCTCCAATGGGGGAAAATCTTCCTTTCTGATCCCCAAGAGGGAATATTCCCTGGATTCTCTGGATATTCCCTGGATCAACTTCACCTACAAATATTAGTATCCAGGTATATTATGTGCATTTAGGAAAGAATCCAAGCCGTTCTTAAAACAATCTACTGACCTGGCCAGAACCAGCTCTTGAGTTACATAGTCTGTTTGAAAAATAATCTTAGTCCATCTAGTTCAACCAATAAAACAGGAGGAAAAACCCACATAGTAATTACTATGGCTCTGTGTCCCCTGATGTACATCAAAGAAAAGGATTTTACAGGTAAGCCGTTTTAAAAATCCTATTTTCTTTTCTTACATCAGGGGACACAGAGCCATAGTAATTACTATGTGGGATGTCCCATAGCAATGGCAAATGAAGGGGGGGGGGGACACAACAAAAAACAGGAGGCCAGAGGACTCATACTGCAGCCTGCAGTATACTGCGCCCAAAGGCAATATCCTCATGACCTTTAATATCAATTTGATAAAATCTGATAAACGTATGAACCGAAGACCAAGTTGCGGCCTTACGGATCTGAGCCATAGAGGCCTGATGATGCACCACCCAAGAGGCACTAATCACCCTGGATGAGTGTGCTCTAACATGAGACGGAAGAATTTTCTTCTTTAAGCTGAAGCTTGAATAATCACTTGACAAATCCATTTGGAAAATACAGGATCTTGACGTGGTCTGTCCACATCTTGGATCCTCTGGCAGTACAAGCAAAACCTGTGTTCTGCGAACCTGAGCAGTCGCCCTTAAATAGACTCTGATCGCTCTTACTACATCAAGAGAATGTAGTGCCTTCTCTTCCCTAGATTAAGGCTCTGGGGAGAAAGAAGGAAGAATATCTTGGTTTAAATGAAAACCTGTTACCACTTTGGATGGAATTCAGGCTGAGGACCTGAAACCACTTCATCCTTATGCATGATGAAATATGGCTCTTACTAAACAGAGACGCTAGTTTCGATACTCTTCTAGCAGAAGAAATGGCAACCAGAAAAGATTATCTTTCGTGTCAAATGGTTGATTCAGCAAAGCCGATAAGACCAATTTTATACCCAAGGATTTAGAGGTGCCTTGATAGGGGGAATAAACCATGTTACCCCCTGAATAAGCTACGCACCAAGAGTGGGAAGCAAGAGGCCATAGGAAAAACACTGACAAGGCCAGGATCTGGCTCATGATAGAAGTCAAGGCCAGCTTTATTTCAGATCCCATATGCAGGAAATCAGGAATCCTACCTATACTTCCTGGGGTGCCAACCCCTGGATCCACACCAAGAAACATATGCCTTCCAGACTCTAAAGTAAGTGATTCTGGAAGCCGGCTTCCTGGCATTAGTCAAAGTAGACACTACCAAAGGAGATCACCCACGATCTCTTATAGAGAGGGATTCAACAGTCAAACCTGTTAAATTTCTTTCGTCTGTAAGGTAGGATGAAATACTGGACCTTGTGCAAGAAGGTCTGGCTATAATGGCAGAGTCCGAAGGACTCCTACTGCCATCTTTATGATCTCGGTAAATCAAGATCTTCTGGGACCCGCTGGTGCCGCCAGAATCACCTCCTTTTGTTCCTGCTTAATATTGCAGATAAGGCACGGAAGTAGCAGAACTGGAGGATATGCATAGATCAGTGAAAAACTGATCCCATGGGAAGACTAATGCATCTGTTCCGCCTGCTAGCAGACCCCTTGTTCTTGACATAAAGTTGTCGACTTTGTTGATGAATCTGGATACGAATAGGTCCATGTCCGGAAAACCCCATCTCTGACATCTAGCTAGGAAGATGTTGTTGGCGACTCAAGTAGTACGCCTGCCAATTCCCTATTCCTGAAAATGAAAATTGCAGATAGGAAAGGAATGTTGTGTTCTGCCCAAGCTAGAACTTTATTCACCTCTCTTTGGATTGCAGGTGTCTTGAAGCAGCTTTTGAGTAAAAACTGCCTTAAAGGAGTCCCCTAAAAATCTCCTGCACAGCCGAATGGAGGAATTTTCTTTTGTTTTGGTAATTTGAATTAGTCCTACAATGGAACTGATTCTTGTTTGGGGAAGAATATCTTCTTCTGTATGGTATCTATAGCCAGCACCCAAGTACTGTAATCTCCTTGATGGTTTTAAGGAGAATCTTCCTAGGTTGAGTATCCAACCTAGAGACTTCAGATAGTTACGGCAGAGATCAGACTCTGGTTTTAGACCTGAGACTGAATGATCTATTAAAAGTAGATTTTCCAATAGGCTAGGACCGCTATGCCTTGAGCCCTTAATCTTGCCAGAATCTTTCAGAACACTCGCGGTGCTGTGGCTAAGCCGAATGGTAGGGCCACAACTGAAAAGATAATTTTATATTTAAAAAACGCAGAAATTTCTGGTGAGCTGGAAAATTTGGCACATGGAGATATGCAACTCCCCTCCTTGCAGGGTGGACACAGCCGAACGAAATATGAAAGGATCGGATGTTTAAGTGCCGATTCAGATCTTTGAGCTCTTGAATGGGTCTTACCTCTCTGTTCGGTTCTGGAACCTTAAAAGGTCTGAGCCAAAACCCCCTGTTCCACCAAGGGAACTCTGATATCACCGACTGGAATAACAGCTGATCCAGAGGCCAGAAACAGAGACTTTTTTTCCTGGATCCTTATGAACATTCTCAGAGGAGAAGGAAAATTCTCTGAACTCTAGTCGTAACCTAGAGAAAAAATTGCAGAAATCCATCTGTCTTGACATTGTTCCTGCCAGATCTTGAGAATCGCAGGAAGTTTCCCCTCACCCGCACGAGTAGGGGTGCCGCTTCATGAGAATGTTTTAGCATTCTGCTTTGTGGGCTTTCTGCCCCAAGATTAACCCTTTGAAGTCCACATCTTTCAATGAGTTAGCGTGACTCAAAATGTGCTCCACCAAAATGGTGGAGCAGACGTTAAAGGGTTAATGGACTGAGATACACCAATTGCAGCAAGAACCGGCTGCGCTGCTGAACTGCAAAAGACCTCATCTTTAAAAGGAAGTTCCAACTTTAATTTTCTGGATCCTTTAACATCAGTGCATTATACACGGACATGTGAGACTCTGCTCACTAAGGTGATTGCAGCATCAATTGCTGGAACCCCCCATTTACTTCATAGAAATGTTCCCATTCAGAATACATGAGCTATGAATAGGAAAAAACATTCCCAGGTGGGGGGGGGGGGGGGTCTAATGAATCCAATCAGAGGTAGATACCTCAAGAGCGTGCGCTGTAGGCAACAAAGGGGTTAAGTAAGGCAGTACACAAGCACCTGACTTGTGAAGCTACTCCTTCCATATTAGGATCCTCCAAAGAGGAAAAATAAGTATCTTCCAATATTTGGGAAGATCTGCCTGATCCCCAGCCTCCTGCACCTCAATAAAAGGGCCCTGAGGACTAGATGGGAATCTGCTATGTTTAGTCCTACTATGGAGAGACATCATAGCATTAATCATCTTTCAATGTTTTTAAATGGTAGAAAAAAAAATGTTTGTATGATATATACAGGGACTGAAGTGTTCTACCCCTGACGGCTTAATCTGACTAGCCGTATCCCTCTCAGAGGAGGACGACATTCTTTTGGAAATGCATTTAGTTTATAGTGCAAAACAAATGACCTTTTGGAGAAGTTCCTGGTCCCATTACCATTCATAGCCTGAAGCATAAAGCAGAGGCACTATGCAAAAGAATGTACATTGCTAGGCTATAGTTCAGCGCCATTAGCTGGTATTAACCCCAGCTTCAGTAAAGTATAATGTGCCAAAGGAGTAAGCCTGTGTACACTAAACTGACCAAGCCATCCACCTGCTCTGTCCCTCCACAGCCAGCAGCAGCTTTCACACATACAGCTCTGAGACCAGCTTCCTTCATGTGTGGCCGGCGTCTGACGCCGTTAGCCACGAACCCTGCGAATTACAGCCCCCCCTTTCCTTTCAAGAAAGGTGTTTTCCCGCTCTAGCGGCGTCCTGTAAGCATGGCGGGGGAATAAATTCACCGCTGATGTGGCTGCGGTCTGCCCTTTATATTTTTCTTTTTTTTAACCACTTCTCGACCGGCGCACAACAATGTACGTCGGCAGAATGGCACGGGCAGTCAATTTGAAATTGCCGCCCTGCCATCACGTGCCGGTCGGGACCCCCGTGAGTTTGGTCGTGGGTCCCACGGACTCGATTGCAGCGGGGATCGCCTCGGGGATACCCGCAATTGTCTTACGGGGAGGCTGAACGGGGAGATGGCGATGTAAACAGCATCTCCCTGTTCTGCCTAGCAACAAGTGACACTGATCTCTGCTCCCTGTGATTGGAGCAGAGATCAGTGCTCATGAACACACAGCCCAGCCTCCCACAGTTAGTAACACGCCCCTAGGACACACTTAACCCCTACACTGTCACCCCCTGGTTAACCCCTTCACTGCCAGTGTCACTTACACAGGAATCAGTGCATTTGTATAGCACTGATTGCTGTATAAATGAGAATGGTCCCAAAAATGTTCCGATGTGTCCGCCATAATGTCGCAGTCACAATAAAAATCGCTGATCGCCACCATTACTAGTAAAAAAATAATAATTATTAATAAAAATGCCATAAAACTATCCCCTATTTTGTAAACGCTATAAATTTTGTGCAAACCAATCAATAATCGCTTATTGCGATTTTATTTAGCAAAAATATGTAGAAGAATACGTATCGGCCTAAACTGAGGAAAATAATATTTTTTTATATATTTTTGGGGGATATTTGTTATAGCAAAAAGTAAAAAAATAATGCTTTTTTTTAAATTGTTGCTCTTTTTGTGTTTATAGCGCAAAAAATAAAAACCGCAGGGGTGATCAAATAACACCAAAATAAAGCTCTATTTGTGGGGAAAAAAGGACGTCAGTTTTGTTTGGGAGCCACGCAATTGTCAGTTAAAGCGGCGCAGTGGCAAATTGCAAAAAGTTGTCTGGTCTTAAGCCAGTAAAATGGTCCGGTCTGAAAGTGGTTAGACAGGCAACTGTCATGGCATGCCCCCCAAAGGGGAATAAAGCCAATCTGGAGGCACAGGAAGAGACCAGACCCCCCCCCTTCTTGTTCCGGTTGGAGGAGAGGAGAGTGAAGGCTTCTGCTGTTTCCAGTGTCAGGAGTGCTCAATACAGCCCCCAGTGGCATGTCAACATTATACATAGAAGGAGAAATTCCTGAGAAAATCTCCTTTACCTTATCCTCGCAGCAGGGTTTTATCAGAGATAAAAACCCAATCTTCACCTTTCATGGTAGGCTCTGAGACCTTTTAGGAAACCTTCAGGAACCGGGAAACCTCGGGTTACCCACAATCCTGGACCTGCGACAGCACCCTGCCAGTGAAAACTTTATGACCTTACTACCAAAAAGTACTGGATCCCAGGGCCCAGCTCTCTAAGAGAAGCATTCGCAAGCAAAACCTATATTTTTCGGACCCGAGGCCTGGGTACCATTCATTTAGCCCATGAAAAGACATCAGAACGGATCCAGTCAGCATGGCTAGCCCTCATCAAGGACTACTACCTATGGAGCTCAGCACAGCACATCTTTATTCGTCACCAACACCTTAGACACTGGCGAAAAAACTGAGGACTCCCAGTAATGGCAGGGGTTATATAGGGGAGTACACGCCTTAGGGGCATGCCAGTGTCCAGCACCCGTTGGTCTGATATAACCCACATAGTAATTACTATGGCTCTGTGTCCCCTGATGTAAGAAAATAAATGATACAATCCTATACCTACAGTTGATCCAGAGGAAGGCAAAAGCATGATTCAATTTGATCCAGCAAGGGAAAAAAAAATTCCTTCCTGATCCCCCGAGAGGCAATCTGATATTCCCTGGATCAACTTTTACTATAAAATTTTAGCATACAGTTATATTATGTACATTTAGGAAAGAATCCAGGTCTTTTTTAAAGCAACCTACTGACATAGACAGAAACAGCTCTTGAGGGAGTCTATTCCACATTTTCACAGATCTAACTGAAGAAACCTTTCTGTCTTTTGAGATTAAATCTCTTTCCCCAGATTTAGTGTGCCCCCTTGTCCTCTGAGATGACCTTAAGACTCCTTTCACACTGGGGCACTTTTCAGGCGTTTTTGCGCTGAAAATAGCGCCTGTAAAGTGCATCTCAAGCCTCCCTAGTGTGAGAGGCCAAGTGCTTTCAAACTGGGGCGCTGCACTTACAGGACAGAAAAAAAAGTCCTGCAAGCAGCATAGCTGGGGCGGTGCAGGAGCAGTGTACAGACTGCTCCTAAACCTCCCCTGCTATTGAAATCAATGGGCAGCGCTGCCGGAGCGCCTGCAAAGATTGTCGTCAAAACATTTTGCGGGCGCTTTTAACCCTTTATTTGGCCACTAGTGGGGGATTAAAAGCATTACCCTAGTGGCCGAGAAACACCTCTATAACAGCGATAAAGCTCCACTAAAACTAGCAGCACTTTACCACTAACGCTCTTTGCCTCTGTGTGAAATTAGCCTTAAGTGAATAACTCATCAAAGTTCACCATCACGACCACCTATGCATTTAAACATGTTGATGATACCCCCCTTTAACCGCTTCAGCCCTGGAAGATTTTACCCCCTTTCTGAACAGAGCACTTTTTACAATTTGGCACGGCGTCATTTTAACTGACAATTGCACAGTTGTTGCATCCTTTTTTTCCCACACAGAGCTTCCTTTTGATGGCATTTGATCCCCTTTTTGATCACACTTTTTGATCACACTTTGGGGGCGGCACAGTGGTGTAGTGGTTAGCACTTTCACCTAGCAGTAAGAAGGGTTGCTAGTTCAAATCCCAGCCATGACACTACCTGCCTGGAGTTTGCATGTTCTCCCTGTGCCTGCGTGGGTTTCCTCCGGGTACTCCGGTTTCCAAAGGCATGCAGGTAGGTTAATTGGCTTCTGTCCAAAATTGGCCCTAGTATATGAATGGGGACCTTGGATTGTGGGCTCCTTGATGTTAGTGAGTGTGAAATGTACAGGGATACTGACAATTGTAGACACTCATTCAGGTTGAACTGGATGGACTGGTATCTTTATTCAACCTTACTAACTATGAAACCTCTGTGTTTTAAATTTTTTGCGCTATAAACGTATATTTATTGGTTTGCGCAAAAGATATAGCATCTACAAACTATGGAAAATATTTACTGCATTTTTATTATTTTTTTACTAGTAATGGTGGTGATGTGCGATTTTTAATGGCATTGCAATGGACAGATCAAACACTTTTTTGGGACAACTGAAAATTATACAGCAATCAGTAATATAAATATGCAGGGAAGGGGTTGCCAGTCACCTGAGACCAGGTGAAAGATGCACTCCGTAGGAGTCGGAAGTGCACCGCTAGGTAGTGGACCTTAGGACTGACTGCTGCGGATTGTACCCAGGGAGATTCAGGACATAGGTCTACAGGATCACTAACATAGATCCCAATGGGAGCTGGAGCATAGATTTCCCAGGGCGCGGAGTCTAAGAGCCAGCGGGTGTTCGCCAGAGCCTCCAGTGGTGAGGATGGACTTCACTGCAGTCTGGCTCCAGGTCGCGACCCCTAGGGTCTCACAACTCACGCTCACAGTAGACTACAGGAGAAGGACGCAGCAGGCTGGAACAACAAGGATAGTAAGGGGCAACTAGTAGACAGGAACAACAGAGTACACACCAAAGGTTCAGGGTCACAGGCAGACAGGGATGGTCAGAGACATGCAAAGGGTCAGGGTCGCAAGCAGACAGGAACGTAGCGGACTATCCGACGGGCTTAGTCTGGCAGACTTCCCGCCAGACTGTCCGTCGGACTTTCCGAACGGGCTACTTGCCCACACACGGTACTTTTTCAGCAGACTAATACGGTGTACTAAATCCGCCGTACTATCCGCCCTACTTTTAAAATGAACGTACTCGCCCACGCACACGGAGGAAAGTCGGCTCATTTTGAGCGCGTCTCCAGGTAGGCGGGGCCCGCAAAGGAGACGTCGCTGGCCCCGCCACCTGGTATGGACTTAAAGGGGAACCCCAACGCCGAAAAAAATCGTTGTGGGGGTCCCCCAGGTCCACATCAGACCCTTGTCCGAGCACGCTACCCGGCCGGCCAGGAAAGGGGGGGACGAGCGAGCGGCCCCCCTCCTGAGCCGTACCAGGCCGCGTGCCCTCAACATGGGGGGTGCCTTGGGGAAGGGGGGGCCGCGCGGCCCCCCCACCCCAAAGCACCTTGTCCCCATGTTGATGAGGACAAGGGCCTCTTCCCGACAACCCTGGCCGTTGGTTGTCGGGGTCTGTGGGCGAGGGACTTATCGGAATCCGGGAGCCCCCTTTAATAAGGGGGCCCCCGGATACCGGCCCCCCACCCTATGTGAATGAGTATGGGGTACAATGTACCCCTACCCATTCACCTGTAAAATAAAGTACAAAAAAAACACAACACACAAGATAAAATAGTTTATTGCACAGCTCCGGGGGTCTTCCGTCTTCGGGGGTCTTCTCGCCGGACTCCTCCGCTATCTTCTTGTAGCTCTTTTACTAGCGGAGGAGCCCGGCTTTCTTCCTCGCCGCGGCCTCTTCTTCCGACTTCGGGGGTCTTGTCCCCCTCTTCGGTTCTTCTGTCGCTGTCGTCGCCGCCGACGCCACCTTCTGTTCTCTTCTTCTTCTTCTTCAGATGTTGCCTCGTCGGATCCTCCGCTCACAATGGCTCTGACTGGGCGCGCGGCGACTTATATAGGGACATCACCGGATGATGTCCCCGCCTATTATGATGTCACAGTCCCAGCATCCTCTGGGATGTCTCTATATAAGAAGAAGAAGAAGAAGAAGAAGAAGAAGAAGAAGAAGAAGAAGAGAAGAACAGAAGGCGACGGCGGCGGCGACGACAGTGGCGACAGAAGAACCGAAGAGGGGGACAAGACCCCCGAAGTCGGAAGAAGAGGCCGCGGCGAGGTAGAAAGCCAGGCTCCTCCGCTAGTAAAAGAGCTACAAGAAGATAGCGGAGGAGTCCGACGAGAAGACCCGCGGAGCTGTGCAATAAACTATTTTATCTTGTGTGTTGTGTTTTTTTTGTACTTTATTTTACAGGTGAATGGGTAGGGGTACATTGTACCCCATACTCATTCACATAGGGTGGGGGGCCGGTATCCGGGGGCCCCCTTATTAAAGGGGGCTCCCGGATTCCGATAAGCCCCTCGCCCGCAGACCCCGACAACCAACGGCCAGGGTTGTCGGGAAGAGGCCGTTGTCCTCATCAACATGGGGACAAGGTACTTTGGGGTGGGGGGGCCGCGCGGGCACGCGGCCTGGTACGGATCAGGAGGGGGGCGCTCGCTCATCCCCCCTTTCCTGGCCAGCCGGGTAGCGTGCTCGGACAAGGGTCTGATGTGGACCTGGGGGGACCCCCACGCCGATTTTTTTCGATGTGGGGTTCCCCTTTAAGTCCATACCAGGTGGCGGGGCCAGCGACGTCTCCTTCACGGGCCCCGCCTACCTGGAGACCCGCTCGAAATGAGCGGACTTTTCTCTGGGCGGGAAAAGTCCGCTCATTTCAAAAGTACGGCAGACTGGCACACACATGGCCGGATTGTCTGCCGAAATGCGAGTCCGGCGGGAAGATTGGAGTGCAAAACTACTTTCTAAGTCCTCAGTTTGCCGGACTTTTCCACTCGCTTGTTTGATCGTGTGTACGCGGCATAACAGAGACAAACATAGAGCACACGGCAAGCAGGAAACAGGAAGCCAAACACACAATGGTTGATCAGCACCGCTGGCTTGCAGTGCACAGGTTAATATAGTGTTCCCTGATAGGGCCTGGGGTGGAGCCATGCTTAGAGGAGAGGTTATAAAAACCACCAGGTGGAAGTGGCTGGCCTCTTAGTCAGAACACATGAGGGGAGGTAAGCAAACAGAGGAAGATCACTGCATAACCATGACAGTACCCTCCCTCTTACGAGGCCTCCCCCTCCCCCGCCTGGGTCCAGGCTTAAAGGGAAACTCCAGATGGAACCTCCTCAACAGACGAGGAGCAAAGACCTCAGATGCAGTGATCCAAGACCTCTCCTCAGGGCCAAACCCTTTCCAATGTACGAGGTACTGAAGAATGCCTTTACGGAGCCGGGAATCCAAAACTTGACTAACCGCGTATTTTAGATTATCCTCAGAGACTGGAACAGAGGTAGAGAGAGGACGAGAGGACTAAAGGCTTTTTAGGAATGGGTAAGGGCATGAGAAGATCAGGAGTCTGAGCAGGGTCCCCCAGACCCTTAAAGATGAGCTGGACATCCAGCACAGGACTACCAGACTGGGCAGAGGTCAGTGGATCCCTGAGGTAAGGTTGGCTAGAAGGTGACATGTCACAAGAGTCAAGCTGGATAGCTGAAACACAAACAGAATGCAGAGAGCCCTGAGAAAAAGATTGAAAACCCCACCTGGCTGAATGAGGCAGCCTATCCAAAGGATGGATTGAGCCTCTTAAACGGGTTTGAACGGACATAGTAGCAGTAGGGTGAGGCCAGGTTACAGAAGGTCCCGATCAAGAAGCAGGAAGCTCATTGGGCATGGGCTGGACTGGCATAACTGGTGCAGAGGCCGACTGAATAGTATTGTCAGGTCTAGCGACCATCTGAATTGCATCACAGGGCATAGCGACTGTGGAACTTGCAGATAAGTTAGCCTGACTGTGTGTCCAAGGGAGATTAGGGACAGGCAAAGGTAAATGGCCATGCAAACTGGAGTGAATGATCGACTCAGGTTCACAGGTGGGCCCCTCATCCAGAGTACCACATGACCCAGAGAGTGCACCAGTCTGACTATTGCAGGACACATCCCAGAGATCGCTATATACAGCGGGAAGAGCAGAAGATACTGGGATGGTGGCAACAGGAAGTTTCTCTTTTGGGGTACCCTTGAGTAGGCAGGAAGAGGAACAGGAGGAATCCCAAGCCAGGATCTGTCCAGCAGACCAGTCAACGTGTGGAGAATGGAGCTGTAACCAAGGAAGACCTATTATGATAGGAGACGAAGCCTTAGGTAAGACAAGGAAGGATATCCACTCCTGGTGGAGTGTCCCTACTGACATCTTAACAGGAAGGGTCTGGAAGCGGAGAGGGCCCCCTGGGAGAACAGTGCCATCAATCGCCAAGACCACCAATGGCGTTGTAAGGGGCAAAAGGGTAAGTCTCATGGAGGATGCAGTTTCCCAATCCATGAAATTGGCAGCGGCTCAGGAATCCAGATGTGCTGAGACCGAACGAGAGGAAGCACCGACATGAAGCAACACAGAAAGGAGAAGACGAGAAGGCGAAGGTGATATTTCAGGGTCGAATACTCCACCTTCCAGATGTATTAGCCCTGAGCCTTTTTCTGGAAAAAGAGAACAAGTGTCACGGAAATTACCTTTGGCCCCACAATAGAGGCATAGGCCCAGAGTTCTGTGCCTAGCTCGTTCTTTGGGAGATAACTTTGTCCGGCCCAACTGCATAGGTTCCTCAGCAGACAGGGGGTGCTCCTCGGATCGAAGAGAAGGGACTGGGAGCTCAGGCTGCCTAAAGAACGGGGCGTGCTGGTGTATTTTTTCCAGGGCCCTCTCCTGAAAGCGAATATCGATCTGGTTACACAAGGTAATGACACTGTCCAGATCAGCAGGAAGGAATCTTCCTGCTAATTCATCCTTCACTCTATCAGAGAGGCCATGTAAAAAGGTTGCAACTAGGGCCTCATTATTCCAGCTCAATTCAGCTGTGAGGATACGGAACTGAAGAGCATACTGTCCCACAGAAGCGGACTCTTGACGGAGACGTAAAAGAGCACTAGCCGCTGAGGAGACACAACCCGGTTCCTCGAAGATATTCCGAAAAAGTTTCAAGAAATCAGACAGGCTAGAAACCACTGGATCATTCAGTTCCCACAGAGGGGCAGCCCAAGCTTGCGCCTCGCCGGACAGGAGGGATATAATACATGCTACTTTCACCCAATCGGACAGGAAATTTTGGGGCTGAAGTTCAAAATGAATTGTTCACTGGCTAAGGAACCCCCTGCAAACCTTGGAGTCCCCAGAGAAACGGGCCGGAGCTGGTAGTTGTAATGAATGTGTGGCTGTGACTGATGCGATAGGTGCAGCAGCAGATAGCGGTTGAGGTTGTTGAACCGGGGGTCCTAATGAGGCCTGAAACTGTTCAAAATGGGATGCCAAATCCTGAAGGGATCGCATCACCTGGGTCTGATGCGATTCTTGGGTCTCAAGTCTGTGAACTAAACCCTGCAATGGATCATCTGCGGATAGCGGCACATCAGCTGGGTCCATGGCTGATCAAACTGTCAGGTCACCTGAGACCAGGTGACAGATGCCCTCCGTAGGAGTTGGAAGTGCACCGCTAGGTAGTGGACCTTAGGACTGACTGCTGCGGTTTGTACCCAGGGAGATTCAGGACACAGGTCTACAGGATCACTAACACAGATCCCAATGGGAGCTGGAGCATAGATTCCCCAGGGCACGGAATCTAAGAGCCAGCGGGTGTTCGCCAGAGCCTCCAGTTGTGAGGATGGACTTCACTGCAGTCTGGCTCCAGGTCGCGACCCCTAGGGTCTCACAGCTCACGCTCAGATTAGACTACAGGAGAAGGACACAGCAGGCTGGAACGACAAGGATAGTAAGGGGATTCAGCAGAGGTCAGGGCAACTAGAAGACAGGAACAACAGAGTACACACCAAAGGTTCAGGGTCACAGGCAGACAGGGATGGTCGGAGACATGCAAAGGGTCAGGGTCGCAAGCAGACAGGAATCGTAGGGAACACACCAAGGTCAGTGACAGAGACAAACATAGAGCACACGGCAAGCAGGAAACAGGAAGCCAAACACACAATGGTACACAATGGTTGATCAGCACCGCTGGCTTGCAGTGCACAGGTTAATATAATGTTCCCTGATAGGGCCTGGGGTGGAGCCATGCTTAGAGGAAAGGTTATAAAAACCACCAGGTGGAAGTGGCTGGTCTCTTAGTCAGAACACATGAGGGGAGGTAAGCAAACAGAGGAAGATCACTGCATAACCATGACAGGGGTTAACACTAGGGGGCGTTCTTGGGGTTAACTGTGTGTTCCCTCACTGTGTTCTGTTTGGGGATGGAAGCGACTAGGAGAGGAGACCCTCCAAGACAGAAGAAGATCCCCTGAGCTGTGCAATAAATTATTTTTAACCCTTGTGTGTTGTGTTTTATTTAAAAAATTTTCACAGGTGAATGGGTAGGGGTACATTGTACCCCATACTCATTCACATAGGGTGGGAGGCCAGTATCTGGGGGCCCCCTTATTAGGGGGCTCCCGGATTCCGATAAGCCCTTCGCCCGCAGACCCCGACAACCAACGGCCAGGGTTGTCGGGAAGAGGCCCTTGTCCTCATCAACATGGTGGTACGGTTCAGGAGGGGGGGCGCTCGCTCGCCCCCACCCCTTTCTTGACCGCCCGGGTTGCGTGCTCGGACAAGGGTCTTATATGGACCTTGGGGGGGGGCCCATGCCGTTTTTTTGGCGTAGGGCTTCCCCTTTAAGTCCATAGCAGGTGACGGGGCCAGCAATGTGTCAATCATTGACTTCCTTAAAATTAACAGAATTTCCTCCGTGTGTGGGCAAGTCCGTTCATTTCAAAAGTACGGCAGAAAAGTCGCAGTCCGCCGGAAAAGTCCCGTGTGTGGGCTGGTCCGCTCGTTCGGAAATTTGGCGGACTTTCCGGCGATTTGTCCACCAGACTAA
Source organism: Lithobates pipiens (assembly GCF_037356315.1). Taxonomy (NCBI): domain Eukaryota; kingdom Metazoa; phylum Chordata; class Amphibia; order Anura; family Ranidae; genus Lithobates; species Lithobates pipiens. The sequence continues at coordinate 150,750,934 of NW_027507785.1, read as the reverse complement.
GTCCGCCGGATAGTCTGATCGCGTGTACGCAGCATCAGAGGATATGTAAATGAAAGGACTACTCACAAAAACCACCTGGTGTCAAGAGATGGGGGTATGTCCGGCTCTCCTCCCATCTATTGGCCACATATAAAATTGAGCTGAACAGAAAAAGAGAAGATATGCTAGTAAATGCTGTCTTACTGAGGATATGGTCTATCATCTACCCTATGAAATTGTCTCCCATATATGCGATATGGGTAGAATCATCCCCGTTGACACAAATAACGACTAATGGATGAGCCTCATATATCACCATATCCACAAAAAAGCTTCTCTCTCAATCAAGACTACATTGACACAAGGCACATCTCACCCCACAAAAAAGAAAAATGGAGGGGATGGAGGAAAAGAATGTGTCAGGACAAAAATGTAATCATGTGAACCTAAAATGAAGATAAAGTCAGAAGGTGCTCCCAAAATCAAATCACCCAAACCCAACAGTTTTCACTCTTAAATAGAGATTCGTCGGAAGTAAAAAAATAAAAATTAATTGAAGAAAATCAGCAACCTGTCAGAAACCACGAATCAGACTGAGACAGAAGTACAGTTAAATCATACTTGTTTAAAAGGTAAACAGAGTAAACGTAGTCAAGACATAGCCAGAGTTCAGGAACCGGAACTCATAGACAAGCCAAAACATCAGGAAGCCAGAGAACAACGTAGTAGAACAGCCAGCAGTATCTGGAGTAGGGGTGCTGAAATTAATCGTTGCATCGTGATTCGGGTGTCCCCGATGCGGCATCGATGCGCAAGGACCAGAAAATCGATTGCTGGGTGACCTCATGCCGACTTGCCCCGCCCCTCCTGGTTGAGTGCTCCGAGTGTATTGTTAAAATTACTTTGTTTTAATAAATGTCCTGTTACAATGAATGATGTGCCTCGCTGTATGTGCTTTTAAAAAAAAAATATGTCACTTCATACCAAATTTCACAGGACAATACATCCCACTCATGTGACTGTCCCGCCTCTCTCACGTCTCTTCTGAGTCCTGACGTCAGCGGGGAATCATCAGCCGCACCCGCTGACTATAGCCATCATATCAGAAGAGAGGCGGGTGGGGGTTGAGAATTCCCCGCTGATGTCAGGACTCAGAAGAGACGTGAGAGAAGACTGGAGAGAGGCGGGACGGGCCGGGCCATTCACATGTATTGTCCTGTGAAATTCAGTATGAAGTGACATATTTTTTTTAAAAGCACATACAGCGGGGCACATCATTCACTGTTATGCCGCGTACACACGATCAAACAAGCGGGTGGAAAAGTCCGGCAAACTGAAGTCCGCCGGACAATCCCCCCGTGTGTAGCCTCCGGCATACTTTTTTGACCCGAAAGTACGGCGGACTTAGAAAGTAGTTTTGCACTCCAATCTTCCCGCCAGACTCGCATTTCGGCGGACAATCCGGCCGTGTGTGTGCCAGTGGTACTTTTGAAATGAGCGGACTTTTCTCGCCCGGAGAAAAGTCCGCTCATTTCGAGCGGGTCTCCAGGTAGGCGGGGCCCGCGAAGAATCGGCGTGGGGGTTCCCCCCAGGTCCACATTAGACCCTTGTTCGAGCACGCTACCCGGCCGGCCAGGAAAGGGGGGAACGAGCGAGCGCCCCCCCTCCTGAGCCATACCAGGCCACGTGCCCTCAACATGGGGGGTGCCTTGGGGAAGGGGGGGCCGCGTGGCCCCCCCACCCCAAAGCACCTTGTCCCTATGTTGATGAGTACAAGAGCCTCTTCCCGACAACCCTGGCCGTTGGTTGTCGGGGTTTGCGGGCGGGGGGCTTATCGGAATCCGGGAGCCCCCTTTAATAAGGGAGCCCCCGGATACCGGCCCCCCACCCTATGAGAATGAGTATGGGGTACAATGTACCCCTACCCATTCACCTGTAAAATAAAGTACAAAAAAAAACACAACACACAAGATAAAATAGTTTATTGCACAGCTCCGGGGGTCTTCCGTCTTCGGGGGTCTTCTCGCCGGACTCCTCCACTATCTTCTTGTAGCTCTTTTACTAGCAGAGGAGCCCGGCTTTCTTCCTTGCCGCCGGCCTCTTCTTCCGACTTCGGGGGTCTTGTCCCCCTCTTCGGTTCTTCTGCCGGGCCACCGCTCCTTCTTCTAGCTCTTTTACAGGCGGTGGCCCGGTCTTCTGTCGTCGCCGCCGCCTTCCGTTCTTCTTCTCCTTCTTCTTCTCCTGGAGATGTTGACTCGACGTTTTCTCCAGCCGCAATGCGAGGGACACGCTGCGCGGCGACTTATATAGGGACAAGGGGCGGGGTCATCGGTCGATGTCACATGGTGACCCCGCCCCCTTACGATGTCACAGTCCCGGAGGATGCTGGGACTGTCACCATGTGACATCAACCAATGACCCCGCCCCTTGTCCCTATATAAGTCACCGCGCAGCGCGTCCCTGGCATTGCGGCCGGCCGTATTAGTCTGCTGAAAAAGTGCCGTGTGTGGGCAAGTAGCCCATTCGGAAAGTCCAGTCTGGCGGGAAGTCCGCCAGCCTAAGTCCGTCGGAAAGTCCACTACGTGTGTACACGGCATAAGACGGCATTTATTAAAACAAAGTAATTTTAACAGTAGAGTACAAATGTGTCTGTACTCTACTTAAACCTCACGCTCTGTGCCGACAGGTCCCTAAGCTTCCCTTTGCACATTCCACTGTTAACTCCTAGTGTGCTGGAAGGTGCAAACAGGAATGCCAAGGAACTGACAGCACCAGTTGCGGCCCGTGCATTGTGGGGGGTTAGTGAAGTGATGGCTGCATTTAATGGGCACAGGTGGCTGCATTTGAGGTGCACAGGTGGCTGCATTTTTGACAGGCACAGGTGGCTGCATTTAACCGGAACAAGTGGCTACCTTGGATGGGCACAAGTGGCTGCGCTTGAAGGGCACAAGTGGCTGCATTTGATGGGACCAAAAAAATAAAAGTGGTCAGCCTTCGCGCCGCTAAGTGGTAATAAGTGACTAAAGTGGAACAAAATCCAAAATCAGATATAATGAAACACAGATGCTGTGAAAAAGAGCCTGAGTGATATAAAGTGCAAATGCTAACTAAAAAATGCAGCAGGACAAAATAGTGAGCACAAACTATCAAATAATGAATATAAAGGGGTGGGTCCTGCGCAAATCGTGCCACTCAAATAAAATACACAAATTCAAAATAATATAAATATGTGCATACATACAATGCCGTGAAAAAAAATATAGTCCAAAAAACAGCACGCATAAAAATATATAAAAAATATATAAAAAAATGGAAAAAAGGTTTAATGATAGAACAATAATAAAATGTCCGCTACTCAAGGCTCCCAGAACTCTCACCTTTAAACGAAGTGAATAAGCAAATCAAACAAACTCCAGGATTCTCTTATTTCATTCATAAATAATAAATAATAGCCATCAGGAAATCCAAAGGAGGGATGCAATGATACAATTCCGCCACTAGAGGGCCAGTCCCAGCTTCCAGAACAGGTGAAATGGATCTTCACTTCTATTTCACAGTGTATGGCTCAAAATAAGAGAGAGGAGGGGGAGAGAGAGAAACAGGAGACTTCCATAGTGTAGTAGTTTAAAAAACAGCAGGTAGATTTATTAAAAAGCAGTAAAGACTCTCACATTTTAATTGCAAAAACAAGCACAATCAGGAAGAGGGTATAATGACAACTTCCTCCCGCCTTACTCTACTTCCGGTTTGTCCTCTGGCCAATCCCTACGCGTTACGTCATGTGACTTCTTCATGGGGATGCTGATAGGACCTTGCTGGCCTCCATAAGTATAATGAGAACAGGAACCGGAAATGCCAGTTCGGCCATTTTGGAAAAGGGCAAGGATAGAGGTAAACAAGCGAAAACAGGAAGTGCTGTCTCCGCCATCTTGCTACTCCAACATTGCTAGACGGAAGTGTAGAAAACCACCATCTTGGAGTAGAAGAAAAACACAGAATCGCCAATATAGACAAAAACAGCGCTAATAAAATATTCAAAAAAATATAAATTACTTTAATGATAAAATTAACATACATATTATATCCCAAATGCATCTAAAAAGCAAAACGCTAAATCTGAGATTAAGAAAAGCATGACATCATTTTGACTGAATGATCAAGCTTGCTAAAGAGGGATAATAGGGAGATAGGATAAAAATATAAATATAGATTGCAAAATGGCAAACCCGCTGCAAAAACTGGGACTACTATATAAAAAATCAGTATATCAATGTATAATAATAATCATACTAATACAAGAATTTTTTTTATTTTATTTTTTTGTTTAAAAATTAAAATTAAATTATTAATAATTAATAATTTAATAAATATGAATACGTGAGATAAATAGAGTCACATACCGGAAATAGAGTAGGACTTTACAAAAATTATTATATAATAATCTATCCACAATTTCATCAATAAATAATCACAGAAAAAAAAAAAAAAAAAAAACATAAAAATTAAAAAGATAAAAAGATTAATAATTAATACCATTAATATTAAAAATTACTTAAAAAACAATTCAGATCAAAATCTACATTAAGACCATCAGGATAAAAAGACCTCATAGTAAAAATCCATCTAGATTCCTTTTGACTAATAGTTCGGATTTTGTGGCTACCCCTCCAGGTGGGGTTATATCTTTCGATGCCCCAAAACTGCAAGTGGGAGGGGTCTCGATTATGTACCTGATCAAAATGTTTAGACACACTATGATTGGGAAACCCCTTAAGAATGTTCTGTATATGCTCTTTTAGCCTAACTTTCAACGCTCTTTTTGTTCTCCCAATGTATTGCAACTTGCAACTACATTGGAGGCAATATACTACACCCTCCGTATGGCATCCTATAAAGTCACGTATATCGTGTGTTTGTCCAGTGATAGTACTAACAAAATTAATTTTTTTATTTTGAAATTTTTTGGCATATCTACATGCAAAGCAGTTTTTACATGGATAAAAACCTTTCCCTGTAAAAAAAGAAAAATCCCTTTTGGGGGGTGGTTCGACAACAGATTTGGCAATAATATCTCTCAGGGTGGGAGCCCTTTTATAAATAACATTCGGTCTTTCTGGTAGGATTTTGCCCAAGTCCCTATCATTTTTAAGGACATGCCAATGCCGACTTAATACTCTGGAAACCTCTTTGTACTGTACGTTATAATCAAGAATAATAGAAGGAACCTCATAATTGTATTTGAGTCTCTTGTTAACGTTATCTTGGAGCATAGTACATCTATCCATGCATTTAACATGTTCAATTTCCCTTTTTAGTTGTAAATCTTCATAGCCCTTTTCTTTGAATCTGGTGGCAATTAAGTTAGCCTGTTCTAAAAAGTCATCGGTTTTAGTACAATTCCTTCTTATTCGGACCAACTGTCCTTTAGGTATGTTGTACAACCATGGCTTAAAATGACAGCTGTTAATGGAGATATAGCTATTCGCATCGACACTTTTAAAATGCGTTTTTGTAATTACTGTGTTCTTATCCAGGGAGATGTTTAAATCTAAAAAATTAATACTTTTTTCATCTATTATCCATTCCAAATGGATATTTTTATCATTATTATTCAATTTGGTAAGGAATTTTTCCAATGCTTCACGGCTACCGTTCCAGACAATAACAATATCGTCAATAAATCTTTTATAGAGCGTCAACTCTGCTGGGATGTCTTGATATACAGCCTTCTCTTCCCAGTGGGCCATAAAGGCATTGGCCACACTGGGCGCAAATTTAGCGCCCATGGCTATCCCAACTGCTTGTCTGTAATAGGTTTGGTTATGCCAAAAAAAGTTGTGTTTCAAGCAAAACTCAAAACATTTAATCAGGAATTTCCTATGTTGACACCTCAGTGTGGTAAAGGATCTTAGAAGCCATTTAATAGCAGAACATGCTTCATGGTGTGCCACAATCGTGTATAAAGATGATACATCCGCAGTGGCAAGAAGTGTTCTTCCTTCCACCACTGTCACTGTTTCCAATAGCTGTAGAGTATGCTTCGTATCTTTTAAATAAGCACTGGTTTTTTGTACTGCCGGTTGGATGAAGAAATCTAGGTATTCTCCCAGTCTCGATGTAAGTGATTCAATGCTGTTGACGATCGGCCTACCAGGTGGGTTATTTTTATTCTTATGGATCTTCGGAATAATATAAATGATTGGTGTCCTACATAATTCTGGGATAAGATATCTGCTTTCTTTCTTATTTAGAATTGCTTTCTTATTCCCTAGATGTATTAATTGCTCCAATTCCTTCTTATATTTTGTAGTAGGATTACTTAAAAGTTTAACATAAGTATTGCCATCTTGAAGTTGTCGATCAAGTTCACTCAAATATGCTTCTTTAGCTAGTACAACGACAGCCCCTCCCTTGTCCGCCGGCCGGATAACAATGTCTTTTCTTTGCGTTAAGGATTTGATGCCCTTTCTAATATGACCAGGATCGCACACTTTCTTGATTTGCAAAGCTTCCAGATCATTAAGCACCAATTTTTTAAAAACCTCGACATGTTGATTGTTGGCCATCTGAGGGTTAAATACTGAGTTGTTACGTAATGTACTAAATTGTGCAGGATTTTGTTCATTCAATGTTCTAGTAGTGGATTTGATGGGGTTGTTCATGATATACTTCTTAATATTTATCTTCCTAATATATTTTTGGATGTCTATATAAGTATCAAACTTATTCAGATTTTTAACAGGGGCATACTTGAGACCCTTATCCAAGACAGCTAACTCTTCTGGGGACAAGGGGGTGTTACTTAAATTCACAACACCTTCCCCAATCACTCTCTTTTGCGCTTGGACTCTCTTTCCCGCTCTGCAGCCTCTCTTCTTTCGGGGCTGTTTCGAGTTCTGTCGTTCTCGATCCTTCTTGTGGGAGAGTGATATGGTTCCTGTAGTGGTCTTCTTGGGGGGGATTCTCTCCTCCAATAAGTCTCTTGAGGTCTTCTCGGAGAATGATCTCTCCTGTCCCGGTCTAAAAAATGATCTTGTGTGTCCCGTGAATAATGATGGTAGGGATGCTCATAATAGTTCTGTTCGGAGTAATTTCTGATAGGTTCATATCTGTTAGATGTAGGTATGGGACTTCTGTCTCTCCTTCCTTGGTTATCATACTGATAACTAGGTCTTCTATTATCTCTTTGTTGCCAGTTGTTGTTGTGCGATTTCTTAAACTTCTTGAAGGGCTTTTTCCAACCTTTTTTGGGGGTTTGTTGTGTGTGATTCCCCCCATATGTATAATTGTCATATGGTACTGGTGTGGTATACTGATTAGTATAGGATGGGTAACGCCTTCTAGGTGTTTCGGGGTAGCCCCTATTGTGATATGCAACAGGAGGCTTCCCTGTGTCATACCTGGCATTATCTTTTTCCCACATCGAACCATGATTCACATGGGAGGATGTGGGATCCTGTATCCTAACCTCCCTTACCGGAGTGGATTGTGCAGACTCAGGAATGGCTGGTTCTAATTTCCCTTGCCATTTAAATACCTTATTAGTCTTGTAATCCGTAATGTCGCGGTGATATTTTTTCATTTTGCGCTGCTGGACCTCTAGATCTTTAGCAATAAGATCTTTATTAAGTTGTGTAGCCATTTTATTAAAATCTGGCGATTCCTTATGCGACTCAAGTTTAATTTTAATTTCCTCAATCTGTTTTTCAATCATGTGGGTCTTTCTCTGCTTTCTTTTTAATAGAAATTTAACACATTCAATACTTTTGTTATTAAAGAATTCAAACCATTCTTCTATAGACTCCTTATCGACAAGACCATCATTAGGTGGTAATTCCCACCTGATGCGTCTCGGAGCAATATTTTCTCTAATGTATTGATCAAAAGTAATAGTGTCCCACCATAAACTAATCTTTTTTTCCATATGGTGTCCCAATTTTCTCATTAAACTATCAAGATCAGAATTACGTGCTTTATTGTGTGAAAATATTTCATCTAAATTAATGTTTCTATTTTCCAAAAATGTGAACACTTCCATAATGGCAGCAAAGGAAAAATGTGTCAGAACAAAAAAATAAAAGTGGTCAGCCTTCGCGCCGCTAAGTGGTAATAAGTGACTAAAGTGGAACAAAATCCAAAATCAGATATAATGAAACACAGATGCTGTGAAAAAGAGCCTGAGTGATATAAAGTGCAAATGCTAACTAAAAAATGCAGCAGGACAAAATAGTGAGCACAAACTATCAAATAATGAATATAAAGGGGTGGGTCCTGCGCAAATCGTGCCACTCAAATAAAATACACAAATTCAAAATAATATAAATATGTGCATACATACAATGCATACATACAATCTACAATCTGTGGATAGATTATTATATAATAATTTTTGTAAAGTCCTACTCTATTTCCGGTATGTGACTCTATTTATCTCACGTATTCATATTTATTAAATTATTAATTATTAATAATTTAATTTTAATTTTTAAACAAAAAAATAAAATAAAAAAAATTCTTGTATTAGTATGATTATTATTATACATTGATATACTGATTTTTTATATAGTAGTCCCAGTTTTTGCAGCGGGTTTGCCATTTTGCAATCTATATTTATATTTTTATCCTATCTCCCTATTATCCCTCTTTAGCAAGCTTGATCATTCAGTCAAAATGATGTCATGCTTTTCTTAATCTCAGATTTAGCGTTTTGCTTTTTAGATGCATTTGGGATATAATATGTATGTTAATTTTATCATTAAAGTAATTTATATTTTTTTGAATATTTTATTAGCGCTGTTTTTGTCTATATTGGCGATTCTGTGTTTTTCTTCTACTCCAAGATGGTGGTTTTCTACACTTCCGTCTAGCAATGTTGGAGTAGCAAGATGGCGGAGACAGCACTTCCTGTTTTCGCTTGTTTACCTCTATCCTTGCCCTTTTCCAAAATGGCCGAACTGGCATTTCCGGTTCCTGTTCTCATTATACTTATGGAGGCCAGCAAGGTCCTATCAGCATCCCCATGAAGAAGTCACATGACGTAACGCGTAGGGATTGGCCAGAGGACAAACCGGAAGTAGAGTAAGGCGGGAGGAAGTTGTCATTATACCCTCTTCCTGATTGTGCTTGTTTTTGCAATTAAAATGTGAGAGTCTTTACTGCTTTTTAATAAATCTACCTGCTGTTTTTTAAACTACTACACTATGGAAGTCTCCTGTTTCTCTCTCTCCCCCTCCTCTCTCTTATTTTGAGCCATACACTGTGAAATAGAAGTGAAGATCCATTTCACCTGTTCTGGAAGCTGGGACTGGCCCTCTAGTGGCGGAATTGTATCATTGCATCCCTCCTTTGGATTTCCTGATGGCTATTATTTATTATTTATGAATGAAATAAGAGAATCCTGGAGTTTGTTTGATTTGCTTATTCACTTCGTTTAAAGGTGAGAGTTCTGGGAGCCTTGAGTAGCGGACATTTTATTATTGTTCTATCATTAAACCTTTTTTCCATTTTTTTATATATTTTTTATATATTTTTATGCGTGCTGTTTTTTGGACTATATTTTTTTTCACGGCATTGTATGTATGCACATATTTATATTATTTTGAATTTGTGTATTTTATTTGAGTGGCACGATTTGCGCAGGACCCACCCCTTTATATTCATTTGATGGGACCAGTTGTTATGATGGTCAAAAATATATCAACATAGGAATTGCTCCAAGGACCGATTGGCTCGTTCTGTGGCCCCATTAGACTGAGGGTGATACGCAAAGGAGAAAGCAAGCTGAATTCCCAACTGTACATAAAAGGCTCACCAGAACCGGAACACAAACTGACTGCCCCTGTCCAAGACAAATCACCTTGGGTAGCCCATGTAAGCCAAAGATCTTCCAAGCAAAAATGGAAGCCAGTTCCTTAGAAGTGGGCAACTTTTTAAGTGGAATACAAAGGGACATTTTCCAGAACCGGTCAACCACCATAAGGATAACAGTGTTGCCCTGGGAGTTGGGTAACTCCACAATGAAATCCATAGACAGGTGGGTCCAGGGCCTCTGTCCACTGGGTATGGGTTGTAGGAGGCCCACTGGAAGGTTTTGTGGGGTCTTACTCTGAGCACACACAGAACAGGCAGCTACAAAGGCAGTTATATCAGCATGTAGACTAGGCCACCAGAATTGTTGGGAAATGGCCCAAAAGAGATGATTCTTCACAGGATGGCCAGCAGCCTTGGGAAAATGGTCTGGAACATGGCAGTACGGAGACTCTCTGGGATGAAGCAGCGGTCACAAGGTTTCTCAGGAGGAGCATGGACCTGAGCAGCAAGAATTTTGTCACCCAAAAAGGAGAAATGAGACTGGTGCAAAAGCTAGAACACGATCAGGAGGAATCACAGGAACCGACTCCATCATGGAAGTGGAGGAACATTGCCGTGACAAAGCATCAGCCCTTACATTCTTAGTAGCAGGGAAGAATTAGACAATGTAGTTGAAACTAGACAAGAAAAGAGCCGTTTGTGTCCTTCTTGGAGAGAGGCATTTAGCCTCAGACAAGAATGTGAGATTCTTATGGTGAGTAAGAATGAGAACAAGCACAGTCGTACCTACAAGGAGATGTCTCCATTCTTTTAGGGCTAAAATGATCGCCAACAGCTCTCTGTCACCAATCTTGTGATTGCACTCCGCAGGTGACAATTTCTTGGAAAAGTAGCCACAAGGATGCATAGTGCTCTCAGAGGTAGGATGTTGAGACAGAAGCACACCAACTCCAGTCTCAGAAGCATCAACCTCAAGGATAAAAGGCAAAGTAGGATCAGGAAGTGCCAACACAGGAGCAGAAACAAAGGCAGCCCCTTGAGACTCTAGAAGGCCTTAGTGGACTCCGGAGACCAACACTGTGGGTTACCATCCTTTCTGGTGATATCAGTCAGGGACTTGACCAGAGACGAGAAGTTACAAATAAACTTCCGACAATAGTTGACAAAGCCAAGAAAAACGTTGCACAGGATGTAAATCCACGGGTTGAGGCCACTGTAGGACTGCTGAAAGTTTCTCTGGGTCCAATCAAAAAAACAGCAGTGGAAATTACATAGCCCAGGAATTTAACCTTGTTCACGATGGCATTTGCACGTCTCCAATTTACAATAGAGATTGTTCTCTCTTGGTTTCTGAAGCACACGACAGACATCTGTGTGGTGGCTCTCCAGGGACTTGGAAAATATGAGGATATCGTAGAGATAAACCACCACACATAAACTGCAAAAAAATCTCAGAGGACATTGTTAATAAATTCCTGTAAAACTGCCGGGCGTTACAAAAGCCAAAAGGCATTACAAGGTACTCATAATGGCCCCTCTCAAATCAAGCTTTGTGAAAATCGTTGCTCCCTTGAGGCGATCAAATAACTCCGTAATCAATGGAATCGGATAGACATTCTTAATCATGAAATGACTGAGACCCCTATAATCAATACAAGGTCTCAGTTCACCACTCTCCTTCAAAAATAAGAAATCAGTACCAGCAGGAGATGAGGATTTGTGGATGGAACCTCGAGAAAGTGCGTCTGCAACATACTCCTCCATGGCCATATCCTCCAAGACCGACAAAGGGTAAACCCGGCCATGAGGGGGTATGGCACCAGGTTGGAAGTCAATTGCGCAATCATACGACTGGTGTGGAGGCAAACTACCGGCTTGACTTTTGTCAAAGAGAGCGAAGAGGTGCACAGGACCTTGGCTACCTTCTAGAAGCATGTCTTACTGCATTGTGGCAACCAGGAGAGAACCTCAGCATGGAGTCAATCGAGAGAGAGGTTGTGCCTCTGTAACCAAGGATAACCAATAACCAGCAAAAACTTAGGTGAGGAAATAACTTGGAATTGGATTATCTCATGGTGAATAGCCCCTACGGCCATGGACAACGGAACAGTCTCATGAGTCACATGGGCAGGTTGTAGAGGTCTCCTGTCAAGAGCCTCAATGGCAAGTGGAGGGTCACGCAGCTGCAGCGGAATCAAATACTTTGATACAAAGGCAGCATCAATGAACAGGCCTGCAGCCCCAGAATCGAGTAGAGCCTGTATCTTGACAACTCAACCCAAGAAAGGGTAACCGAAACCAGGAGCTTATCCTTCTGGATAACTGGGGAAGAAACAACGCCACCTAAGGTCTATCCCTGACAGGACCTCAAGGTTCAGGCATTCCCTGGACGGGTAGGACAAGACTTCAAAAAGTGCCCTACCTGGCCACAATAAAGGCACAATCTCTCCCTCCTCCTAAGGGTTCCCTCATCCACAGAGACGTGTGAAGCCCAAGTGCATGGGTTCATCTTCACAGACCGACTTGGTACCAGGAGGCATGGGAGGTGAGGGAGGCAAGGGTGGGACTGCAGAGCTCAGAGACAAATGTACAGGAGGCTACCTTCCGCAAGCACTCCTTAAAAGGGAGTCTCTCTGAGTGTGGAGACAATGAGGATTGCAAACGTGATCAACTTCTCCAGCTCAGTGGGTATATCTCGGGCTGCTATCTCACCCTTGATGGTATCCGAGAGACCATGAGAAAAAGCAGCCATGAGGGCCTCATTGTTCCAAGCAACCTCTGCTGCCAGAGTATGGAATTCAATGGCATAATCTGCAACAGTTCTCATAGTGTTTGATGGACATGTGGCACTTGGCAGCAGAAGCGGAGCATGCAGGAACATCAAATAACCTTTTAAAAGAAGCCACAAACTGAGGCCGCGTACACACGGGCGGACTGTTCGCCCAACTTTGTCCGCTGAACAGTGTTTGGGCGGACAGTCCGCTCGTGTGTGGGCTTTCAGCGGACAGTTTCAGCGGACAGTTGGACGGACAAGGTTTTTCGGAATTTCCGAAAAACTGTCCGCTGAAACCTTGTTTCAGCGAACAGCCCGCTCGTGTGTAGGCTTGTTCGTCAAACAAAGTTGCGCGCATGCTCAGAAAGGATTTTCACGCCGAAAGCTATAATGCAGTGTATAGGACGTCGTATTTTTCGTCCCGTCGTACGTGCCGTTCACGTCATCGCGCACGGTTTCAGCAAACTGTTCGTCCGTCGTGTGTGGCCATGTCCGTCCATGCTAAGTTTGAGCGGACTGTTTGCCGAAACTGTTGGACGGACAAAGTTGGGCGAACAGTCCGCGCGTGTGTACGCGGCCTCAGGGTAAATCAAGACAACAGGTTTTTTTGTCTCCCACAGAGGGTTTGCCCAAGCCAAGGCTCTCTCAGAAAGCAAAGATATCACAAAACCTACTTTGTGTCTGCCCGTAGGAAACTCCTGGGGCAGCATCCCAAAGTATATCTCAACCTGGTTGCGAAACCCTCTGTATTGGACTGGATCGCCAAAAAAAAAAAAAAAAAATTGCTGGGGAAGCAGAGCGAAAACAGTGAGACATACCTCTTATAGAGGTAATACTCAAGGCGGGTGCCTGCACAGAGACAGGCGCAGCAGCAGCGACGACGACCTGCAACACAGGTTTTACTGGAGTAGCCACAGTGGGAGATTCCAGGTGAGCCATGCAACTCAGGAGCATTTGTAACGCCATGGCAAATTGATCCATGCGGTGATCCTGCCCAATCTGGAAAAAAGTGGAGTGGAGTGACTGCATCTTCTGAATTCACGGCCTTCACCTACTGTCAGGAACCACGAATCAGACTGAGACAGAAGTACAGTTAAATCACACTTGTTTAATAATAATAATAATAATAATAAAAAGGTAAAAAGAGTAAACATAGCCACAACATAGCCAGAGTTCAGGAACCAGAAAGGATAAATGTCAGGGAGCCAGAGATGAGTATAGTAGAACAGCAAGCAGGATCTGGAGCCAGAAGGAATGTCAGCCAAGAAAGTCTTGAACAGGAACACAGGAGAGCGTCTCTAGAGATGTGACCAAGGCAAAGGCAGAGATCATCTGGACTGGATGGCTTAAGTAGGCAGGACTGGCCAGCAGGATATCAAACAGGTGAGTCACTGTGGAGAGATAGGAGCTGGCAATTAGCCGACAGCTGAGTGGCCAGCTTTGAGAAGAAAGGACTGAGCCCAGCCCTAACACAACCAAGAGTAGCTGACTGTCACATGGTGAAAAGAAAATGGTGTCTTTTGTTTGTAATCCCTGTATTTATAACCCAATATGGCTGCCGCACATGCTCATTGCTGAGTGGAATCCCATCACCATCTTATGGATGGAAATCAGAACTACAAGGCAATTAGTTGTTTTTCCCACATACAAAAACGGGCATGGGCATTACATAACAAATAATTCCCTCTGTACTATGTAGCAGGGCAGTACCTTGCCAGGGTCCAGGTCTAATAAACAGCCAGTTCACTAATGAGTCACCTGTGTTCTGGGCTTTAACCACTTGAGACCCGCGCTATAGCCGAATGACGGCTACAGCGCGGATCTCTTTTGCTGGGACAACGTCTATTGACGTCGTCCCGTGCACGAGCAGCCTGCGCGCCCCCTGAGGGGTGCGCGCGGCGCGCTCTGTGATCGTCTAGTCTATGAGACTCGCCTGATCACCGATCCGAGCAAGGGGTCGATCCCGACCCCTTATCACGTGATCAGCTGTCAGCCAATGACAGCTGATCATGTGATACAACGGAGCCGGTAATCGGCTATTATTCCTCCTCACGCTGACAGCGCGAGGAGAAAAAAAAAGAGCCGATCACCGGCGGCCGTGATCGGGACATCAGCCCCGATCACGGCCAGCCCTGCCAGTGCCCACCTGCCCCCTGCCAGTGTCACATGAATAAAAAATGTGTCCCCCCCTGTCAGTGCCACCCAGCAGTGCCCATAGTGCCACCCAGCAGTGCCCACAGTGCCACCCAGCAGTGCCACCCAGCAGTGCCCACAGTGCCACCCAGCAGTGCCCACAATCTGCCTCAACAAAGGTGCTGCACCCCAGTGCCACATATCTGTGCCCATCAGTGTCATCTACCAGTGTCCATCAGTGCCCAGCAGTGCCACCCATCAGTGCCCAGCAGTGCCACCTATCAGAGCCACCTATCAGTGCCCATCAGTCCCATCTATCAGTGGTACCTATCAGTGCCCCTTAGTGCCACCCATCTGTGCCACCCATCCGTGCCATCTTATCTGTGCCCATCTTTGCCCATCAGTGCCGCCTTATCTGTGCCCATCGGTGCCGCCTTATCTGTGCCTATTAGTGCCGCCTTAACTATGCCTATCAGTGCCCACCAGTGCAGCCTATCAGTGCCCACCAGTGCAGCCTACCAGTGCCGCCTCATCAGCGCACTTCAATGAAGGAGAAAAATGACCTGTTTGCAAAATTTTATAACAAACTATTAAACATGATTTTTTTTTTTTGCATCTTTTTTTGTTTGTTTAGCAAAAAATAAAACTCCCAGCTGTAATTAAATACCACCAAAAGAAAGCTCTATTTGTGGGAAAAAAAATTATAAAAATTTAATTTGGGTACAGTGCTGTATGCCCACGCAATTGTCATTCAAAGTGCATCAGCGCTGAAAGCTGAAAATTGGTCTGGGCATGAGGGGGGTTTAAGTGCCCAGTAAGCAAGTGGTTAAAGAATTGCCAGACCAAGGCTCTAGGCTCCCAGTTGGAGACAACTCCACCCTGCAGACAGGAGGTCTGGGCATGGGAGTCAGTAGGGCTTCACCTGGGAGAGAGAGGTGGTAGCCAGTGTAGCATGAGGCTACTTGCTGTACGCACAGAGGTGCTGAGCATCCAGTCTGTGGGAGACAGAATAAGGCCCTAAAGTGTAATGCCTGAGCTGAAAATCGTTTACTTTGGTAGCAGGACTGAAATACTGAATACCACCTTTAATTGAAACTGGGATTTGCTTGCTAATTATGTGTATGTGTCAGCTCAACAATATCTTCCACCTTTAATTGAAACTGGGATCTGCTTGCTAATTCTGTGTATGTGCTTTTGGTGATCTATGCTGCTTTCAAATTCTTTACCTCTGTAGATATCACTGTGATGTTTATCTTACTTTCTTATTCTCTATATCTAAATGATGAGGTTTTATCTTTATGGCTATGACCCTTCTGCTCTCTTGCTGTGTCTTATAGTCAGCCTATGCAATCCTGACTAATTAAATGGCAATAACCCTACCCAAACTCAGTATAAATTTAGGCCTCCTCTAGGGAATGCACAGGCATGGGTTGCATTGGCAACTATCATCTTGGATAAAGTATTCATATTGGATTAAGTATTACACTTTGGCTCAGCACTAGTGATGGACGAACTTCCGACGGGATGTTTCGCGAACGCGGACCGCGAACGCGGCCGATTGTTCGCGAACCGTAACGTTCGCGGCGGGCCCCATTGACTTCAATGGGAGGCAAACTTTGCAAACCTACAGGTCAAATTTGCAGCCACAAAATAATTACTAGCTGTGCAAACATAGTCCCACCACATGGCCAATGACATAACACATGTATGAGGTGAATCTGGGATCACAAACTACAAGCATTCTTTTTTTATATGTGAAAATGTTGTGACAATTCAGGACTGTGGAGCGCATGAAAGCAATGGAGGAGAGGGAAGGTCAGGGTAGGCAAAGAAGATGGTGCAGGAGATGATCACCAGCAGCGTGAAATACAGCAATGACACCTGCACCGTGATAGAGTCATCTGACACCAGCACTGTGATAGAGAGCACTGACATCAGCAACGTGACATAAAGCACTCACACCAGCACCGTGATATACAGCACTGACACCAGCACCGTGATAGAGAGCACTGACATCAGCAGCGTGACATAAAGCACTCACACCAGCACAATTATATACAACACTCACACCAGCACCATGATAGAGAGCACTGACATCATCAGCGTGACATACAGCAATGACACCTGCACCGTGATAGAGTGATCTGACACCAGCACTGTGATAGAGAGCACTGACATCAGCAGCGTGACATAAAGCACTGACACCAGCACCGTGATATACAGCACTGACACAGCACCGTGATAGAGAGCACTGACATCAGCAGCGTGACATAAAGCACTGACACCAGCACCGTGATATACAGCACTGACACAGCACCGTGATAGAGAGCACTGACATCAGCAGCGTGACATAAAGCACTCACACCAGCACCGTGATATACAGCACTGGTACCTGCACCGTAAGCAGCCCCAGGAGGATGTCAGCATAGCACAGGGATGGTGGGAGCCCCTCATAATATGCACAGCAGAGGTACAGCCCCAGGAGGAAGTCAGCACAGCACAGGGATGGTGGGAGCCCCTCATAATAAGCAGCCACAGGAGGATGTCAGCATAGCACAGGGATGGTGGGAGCCCCTCATAATAAGCAGCCCCAGGAGGAAGTCAGCACAGCACAGGGATGGTGGGAGCCCCTCATAATGAGCATAGCACAGGGATGGTGGGAGCCCCTCATAATATGCACAGCAGAGGTACAGCCCCAGGAGGAAGTCAGCACAGCACAGGGATGGTGGGAGCCCCTCATAATAAGCAGCCCCAGGAGGAAGTCAGCACAGCACAGGGATGGTGGGAGCCCCTCATAATAAGCAGCCCCAGGAGGAAGTCAGCACAGCACAGGGATGGTGGGAGCCCCTCATAATGAGCATAGCACAGGGATGGTGGGAGCCCCTCATAATATGCACAGCAGAGGTACAGCCCCAGGAGGAAGTCAGCACAGGGATGGTGGAAGCCCCTCATAATAAGCAGCCCCAGTAGAAATATGACACCGCTCAACCTCTTCAAACAGGAGGGTACGGGCATATAGTACGGTGTGCTTTTTTTGGACAAGGAAGTGAGCCAAATGAAGAAAGAAGGTCTGTGTGCTCGATTAAAAAAATTGTTTATAGACATATACATGGTCTACTGGTCACATGTGTTGAATTCCTCTGAGATCCATGCCTCATTCATTTTTAGAAATGTGAGGTAGTTAACACTGTCGTGAGCTAGGCGAGTACGCTTATCGGTCACGATCCCCCCTGCTGCGCTGAACGTCCTTTCGGACAGGACACTGGACGAGGGGCAAGCCAACAGTTCAATTGCAAATTGGGCAAGCTCTGGCCAGAGGTCAAGCCTGCCCACCCAGTAGTCCAGGGGTTCATCACTCCTCAGAGCGTCCACATCGGCCGTTAACCCGATGTAGTCGGACACCTGACGGTCTAGGTGTTCCCTGATGCTGGACCCGGATGACACCTGTCGATGGGTCGGCTGAAAGAATGACCTCATATCCGAAGTCACCAACACATCTTCAAACCGGCCTCTTCTTGCAGGCGCTGTTGGATTGGTACCCGCAACTCCTTCTCTGGGAGTGGGAATTGCTCCTCTGCCAGCACTCGCAAAAGCAGAATGCAGCATTTCTCGAAGCAAGGCCTGGAAGTGCTCCATTCTGACAGCCCTCTGTGACGGCGGTAACATTTCCACCATTTTGTGTTTGTACCGGGGGTCTAAGTACGTTGCCACCCAGTACTGGTCCTTGACCCTTATGCTTTTTATACGGGGGTCCCTATTAAAACACTGGAGCATGAAGGCCCCCATTTGCACTAAACTGGAAGCGGTGTGGTGGCCTGGCTCCTGCTCATCATCCAGGATAATGTCGTCCTCTTCATTCTCCTCTCCCCATCCACGCACAACAACAGGGATCCCAGAAAGGTTTAAAGCATGCTCTTGCTCCTCCTCATCCGCCCCGGCACCATCCTCCTCTGACTCCTCTTCAGACTCATGTTGTTCACTTGTCTCAGATAGAGTAGCCCCCCCTGGGAATTCATCCAGCATTGCAACTTCCTCATCTTCCCGCTCCTGCTCCTCCACAGCTTGATCAATGACACGACGCAATGCACGCTCCATAAAAAAGGCATAAGGTACCATGTCACTGATGGCACCATGGCTGCGACTGACCAGTTTGGTGATCTCCTCAAATGGGCGCAGAAGTCTGCATACGTCGCGCATGAGCAGCCACTGGCACGGTGAAAAAACCCCCAGCTCCCCAGAACCTGTTCTGCCACAGAGTTCATACAGGTAGACGTTAACTGCACATTTCTGCTGGAGCAGCCTATCAAGCATATAGAAGGTTGTGTTCCATCCCGTCGGGCAATCGCAAATAAGACGTCTGACCGGCAGATTGTGTCGCCGCTGAATGTCAGCAAGGCGAGCCATGGCCGTGTAAGATCTTCTGAAATGGGCCGAGATTTTCCTTGCCTGCCGCAAGATGTCCTGGACCCCAGGGTATTTGACAATGAATCGCTGCACGACCAAGTTTAAGACGTGTGCCATGCATGGCACGTGCGTGATTTTGCCCTGTTTCAATGCGCTAAGCAGATTGGCACAGTTGTCACACACCACTTTACCAACTGTCAAATTGAGCGGTGTTAGCCACTGATCTGCCTGTGAACGCAAAGCCGAAAGGAGTGCCGGGCCAGTGTGGCTCTTGGCTTCCAGGCACAACAGACGCAGCACGGCATGGCAACGTCTCACCTGGCATGTCGAATAGGTTCTGGGGAGCTTGGGCGGGGCACCGGAAGAGACGCTAGCAGCGGGAAAGGAGGAGTCAGCCGAGGAGGAGAGGGAGGAGGATGGAGTAGGAGGAGGAGGAGGAGAAGAAGAGCCAGGCCTGCATGCAATCCGTGGCGGTAAAACGAAATCTACATGGGTGCCACGGGTTAAATGCTTGACGGCCGTCAGAAGGTTCACCCAGTGGGCAGTAAATGTGATATACCTTCCCTGCCCGTGTTTGCTAGACCACGTGTCTGTGGTCAGATGTATCTTGGCACTGACACTGTGTGCCACAGATACATTCACTTGCCACTGAACATGGCCATATAGCTCTGGGATGCCCTTCTCTGAAAAATACTTCCTTCCTGGGACCTTCCATTGTGGTGTTCCAATGGCCACAAATTTTCGAAAGGCCTCCGAGTCCACCAGTTTATATGGCAGTAGTTGGCGGGCTATCAGTTCTGACAAGCCAGCTGTCAACCGTTGGGCAAGAGGGTTATCCGGCGTCATCATTTTTTTACGCTCGAACATTAGGCCCACGGAAGCCTGCCTTTTTGCAGAAAAACTTGAGCTTGGCGTGATGGAAGGTGGAGTGGAGTGGAAGACAATTGTGAGGAGAGAGGAGAAGGAGAAGTAGAAGATGAGGCTGGACGGTGAGAGCCTGGAGTGTGGCTTTGTGTGTTCCGTTGCTCCTACTGGGCTTGGTGATGGCTATTCATGTGCCTTCTTAAGGCGGTCGTCCCTAGGTGAGTGTTGGGCTTACCGCGACTAATGCGTTGACTGCAAAGATTGCAGATGGCAACGCTATTGTTAGCAGCGGACACGTTAAAAAAAAGCCCACACTGTGGAGCCATGTGCCGGCGTCCTGGGAGCACCAGATATGACCGTACATGGTCGATGACTCGCTCCTGATACACTAGCAGTCTGCTTTGTCCCTCCTGTGCAATGTAAGTTATTCCTGCTTCTCCTCCCTCTTCCTCTCTTGTGGGCACCCACGTGACATCACTAGACACGTCATCATCGACGTCACCTTCCTCACCACTATAAGTAGAGATCTCGGAGTAGGCAGCAACACCGGGGACCAACCTCCTCCTTGGGCTGATCTGGGTACTGTCGTCAGACTGCTGAGTGGCGGTTCTTGCTACCTCCACTTCCTGATACAATGCCAAGAGTGGCTTCGCATCAGAAATGTCTTGATATGGATCAGAAAATAATTCCTGTGACTCAAGTGGAAGGTATGTGGTGGTGGTGGTGTTGTTGGTGGTAGTGTCTTTGGGGGTGCACATAGCAGAGAGTGAAGAAGAGGGTGCAGATCAAGAGGATGAGGAGGGTGCAGAAGAGTAAGGCTGAGTGAGCCACTCAACCAAGTCTGGTGCGTCCTTTAAAGTAATTGAATGCACCTTCTGCAACTTCCCACTTTGGCTCAAGCCTGTTGCTCCTGCCCTACCCCTACCACCCCTGCGGAAGGGCCTGCCTCTTCCTCTGCCTGTCATTTTTTAAACCGTGATAGAGTGCACTGACACCAGCACCGAGATAGAGAGCACTAACAGCAGCACTGATACCAGCAACTTGCTGCTGGGCCTCAAATAAATGACACAGCGGAACCTCTTCAAACAGGAGGGTACGGGCATATAGTACGGTGTGCTTTTTAGGTTGTGATTAGCAGACTGTACCTCACTCAACCCTTTATACTGTAGTACACTATACCTTACCAGTCCTTATAAGGACCTTTGTGCAACTAGTAGGTTGTGATTAGCAGACTGTACCTCAGTCCCTATACTGATAAAGGACTGCTGCAGAATAGGGCAGCAGTCAGCAGTAGTGCACCTCAACCCTATATATTGTGGACCTATACCAGTCCTTAAGGAATAGCAGACTGTACCTCACTCAACCCTATGTACTGTAGTACACTATACCTTACCAGTCCTTATAAGGACCTTTGTGCAACTAGTAGGTTGTGATTAGCAGACTGTACCTCAGTCCCTAAACTGATAAAGGACTGCTGCAGAAAAGGGCAGCAGTCAGCAGTAGTGCACCTCAAGCCTATATATTGTGGACCTATACCAGTCCTTAAGGAATAGCAGACTGTACCTCACTCAACCCTATGTACTGTAGTACCCTAGACCTTACCAGTCCTTATAAGGACCTTTGTGCAACTAGTAGGTTGTGAATGATTAGTAGACTGTACCTTAGTCCCTATAATGATAAAGGACTGCTGCAGTATAGGGCAGCAGTCAGCAGTAGTGCACCTCAACCCTATATATTGTGGACCTATACCAGTCCTTAAGGAATAGCAGACTGTACCTCACTCCACCCTATGTACTGTAGTACCCTAGACCTTACCAGTCCTTATAAGGACCTTTGTGCAACTAGTAGGTTCTGAATGATTAGCAGACTGTACCTTAGTCCCTATACTGATAAAGGACTGCTGCAGTATAGGGCAGCAGTCAGCAGTAGTGCACCTCAACCCTATATATTGTGGACCTATACCAGTCCTTGAGGAATAGCAGACTGTACCTCACTCAACCCTATGTACTGTAGTACCCTAGACCTTACCAGTCCTTATAAGGACCTTTGTGGAACTAGTAGGTTGTGAATGATTAGCAGACTGCACCTCAGTCCCTATACTCATAAAGGACTACTGCAGCAGAAGGGCAGCAGTCAAGTATAATATTCTTTCTATATTTGGAAGAAAGAATATTATACGTGTACAAGCCTATTACCATACCAGTCCTGAAAAGAACCTTTGTGGACCTAATAGTAACAGCTAATGATTAAACTGACTGTCCCTGCTGCACACAGCGTCCTGTCCCTTTCTCTACACTGACAAAAGACACTCAGGCTGCTGCAACAATCACTAGCACAGCAGTGCCTCAAACCTATATCCTGAACTACACCTAACACCTATACCATGATACCAGTCCTTAAAAGAACTTTTGTGGACCTAATAGCTAGCGATTTGGGTCACTGAAGTCTCTCCCTGCTCCACACAGCAACCTCTCCCTATAGTGACAGTATAGTGACTCAGCACTTCAGCGAATGTACAAAGTGAAAATCCACAACAGACTTCTGCAGAACACTAAACAGACTACAGGTGACCTGATTCTCCATCAAACTTTTTCATCTCTCATCCAAGCTTCCTCTCAATCTCACCACTCTGTATCATGCATTCCCTACTTTTCCTTCTCACAGTTGCAAATTCTCTCTCCTTCACCCATCTTCTCCGCCCCACAGCTTAGATATACAGTATCTCACAAAAGTGAGTACACCCCTCACATTTTTGTAAATATTTTATTCTATCTTTTCATGCTACAATGTAAAGTAGTGAGTGTACAGCTTGTATAACAGTGTAAATTTGCTGTCCCCTCAAAATAACTCAACACACAGCCATTAATGTTGAAACCGCTGGCAACAAAAGTGAGTACAAGTGCAAATTTCCAAATTGGGCCCAAAGTGTCAATATTTTGTGTGGCCTCCATTATTTTCCACTCTTCCATGATGACATCATGGAGCTGGTGGATGTTAGAGACCTTGCACTTCTCCACCTTCCATTTGAGGATGCCCCACAGATGGTCAATAGGGTTTAGGTCTGGAGACCTGCTTGGCCAGTCCATCACCTTTACCCTCAGCTTCTTTAGCAGGGCAGTGGTCGCCCTGGAGGCGTGTTTGAGGTCGTTATCATGTTGGAATACTGCCATGTGGCGCAGTCTCCGGAGGGAGGGCATCATGTTCTGCTTCAGTTTATCAGCACATGTTGGCATCCATGGTTCCCTCAATGAACTGTAGCTCCCCAGTGCCGGCAGCACTTATGCAGCCCCAGACTATGACACTCCCACCACCATGTAGGCAAGACACACTTGTCTTTGTACTCCTCCCCTGGTTGCCGCCACACACTCTTGACACCATCTGAACCAATTAAGTTTATCTTGGTCTCATCAGACCACAGGACATGGTTCAGTAATCCATGCGCTTAGTCTGCTTGTCTTCAGCAAACTGTTTGCTGGCTTTCTTGTGCATCATCTTTAGAAGAGGCTTCCTTCTGGGAGGACAGCCATGCAGACCAATTTGATGCAGTGTGTGGCATATGGTCTGAGCACTGACAGGCTGATCCGCACCCCTTCAACCTCTGCAGCAATGCTGCCAGCACTCATACATCTATTTCCCAAAGACAACCTCTGGATATGACGCTGAGCACATGCACTCAACTTCTTTGGTCGACTATGGCGAGGCCTGTTCTGAGTGGAACCTGTCCTGTTAAACCGCTGTAGGTTCTTGGCCACCATGGTGCAGCTCAGTTTCAGGGTCTTGGCAATCTTCTTATAGCCTAGGCCATCTGTATGTAGAGCAACAATTGCTTTTTTCAGATCCTCAGAGAGTTCTTTGCCATGAGGTGCCATGTTGAACTCCCAGTGACCAGTATGAGATTGAGTGAGAGAGCAATAACACCACATTTAACACACCTGCTAGGGGGGCGTGGCTTGACTATGGCGCTGTAAGGTCGTGCTACGAGGGAGCTCCGTGCTGGGACCGGGCCGAACACCGAGTACAGTCAGCGGATTGCCAGACCAGCCTATGTCTGAGGCAGACCTCGCTCCTGGGACACCGACTGTCCGCAGAAACACGGACATCGCGGCATACTTCCTCCACAATCCGGCCGCTTTGCCACAGGCCGCAGTCGCCAACATGGCGCCGCCGCACACTTCCTCGGTGTCCGTGGCCCACAGTAAAAGAGGGCGGGGAAAGGAACTCAGCAGGCGCAGCCAGGACAGCGGTCGCCAGAGGCGAGGGAAGACTCCCCGATCCCCTCTCCGGACATTCTGGGTACAGATGGGCCGCACACTGTGACGGGATCCACCTCACAGGGACAACCACCAGCAGAGGCCAGGAAGGAGCTCATGGTGCTTCTCCCTACAAAGCAGGACATTGCTGAGTCCACTGCTATGATTGTGAGTACCCTGTCTAGAGAGATTAATGAGCTATAGCAACGCACTGACTCTGTTGACACACGTGTGGCCACTGTAGAGTATGTTACAGGCACCCTTGAAGCCAGGGTACAAGCGCTAGAGAACACCCAGATGTCCCACACTAGCAGGCTGATTTCTCTACAGCTATCCGTAGATGATGGGGAAAACCGTAGCCGATGGAACAATGTTAGAATCCGTGGCCTCCCCGGCTATTTTAAATACTCTGCTTAATAAACCCCCGACGGAGGAGCTGGAGTTGGCCCGGGTCCATAGAGTGCAAGGCCCCAAGGGTGGAGACCCTGTCGCCACGTGAGATGTGCTGGCCAGGGTTCATTTTTATTCCATCAAGGAGGAGATCATGCGCCAGGCATGGGCTAAATGCCAGATAGACTTCAACAGAGCCACAGTGCAG
The DNA here is from genome assembly GCF_037356315.1 of Lithobates pipiens. NCBI lineage: Eukaryota > Metazoa > Chordata > Amphibia > Anura > Ranidae > Lithobates > Lithobates pipiens. The sequence continues at coordinate 150,726,123 of NW_027507785.1, read as the reverse complement.
GTGTTCCCGGATCTGTCCCGACTTACACTGCGGATGCGAGGTGTACTGCATCCACTGTTGGATACCATAAGGGGTGCGGGGGCCACCTACAAATGGGAACACCCTTTTCACCTGATTGTCCTCAAAGGAAATGACTCTTTTGCTCTGCGATGGCCAGACCAATTCCCGGAACTGTTTACGTTTTTAGGGGGGCCTGCAACCCCCATCCCAAACTGGCTGGACTGCCTACCCCTTTCGGACAACCCACTGATACTGCCAACCAGACCTCAAAGGCTCGGCAGTATCCCCCCCTTTTCTTTTTTCTTCTTTCTTCCCTCCCTCTACCAAGCTCCTCTGCCCCGCCCCCCATACGGCAACATGCCACCTACGATGCAATCTACGGTGGGCAGTATACCCCGGGGGGGTCAAATTCACATCACTGAATGTACAGGGCTTGTCTACCCCTGAAATCTGGGTCTTAAAAAGTCCCACACCCAGATAGTGTTCTTGCAAGAGATGCACTTTAGGCAGCGGGCGGTCCCCAGGCTCGGTAGCTGAGGCTTTTCTACAGTATATCATGCACCCTCCCCTATCTGAAAATCCAAAGGGGTCAGCATCTTAATTTCGAAGTCGGTGCCTTGGTCTCTGCTTGAGATGAGGGCGGACCCACAGGGTTGCTACTTGCTGGTTAAGGGCATGATCAGGAACACCACAATAACCATGCTGAACGTCTACTTTCCAAATTCGGGCCACCTAGACTTCATGAGAACCCTAACCCCTATACTCCTGGAGGTTAGTGAGGGGGTGCTCTTTTGATGGGTGGGGACTTCAACTATGCCTAAGAACCACTATTAGACGTGTCGAGGGGAGCGTCACATCTCACATACTCCTGCCTTAAAAAACTGAGGGTAGAACTACATGGTTTGAGTTTGGTCGATCCCTGGAGGGTCCTGAACCCAGAGGAGAGAGACTTTACTTACTTTTCCTCTGTGCACTGCACCTATTCCAGGATCGACTACTTTCAAATCCAACAGAGACCTCCATTTGGTCGCCTCCGCCCAAATTGACCATATTTTTTTTTCTGACCATGCCCCAATCCAACTGACTCTGACATGGGACTTAGATTCTCGCTCGCCCCCCACGTGGAGGCTTAACGAATCCTTTTACAGGTTCCTGAAGCCCGGAGGGAGGTGGGGGAGGCGCTCAAGCACTACTTTAGGAAGAATGTGGATCCAGCCCTAAGCCCCTCGTGCGTATGGGAGGCTCACAAGTGTGTGGTGAGAGGGGTGCTGATTGGGATTGGCTCATAAAGAAAGAGGAAGAGAACTAGGCAAATTGAGTCATTAGTCAGGGAGGTGCGCTCTTTTGAACTCCTTCACAAGAGATCTCTCGTGGCGATCCAGGGGGAAATTGCGGGATCTTCTGCATCAGAAGACGGTCCATCACCTAGCTTGGGCAAAAAAGCTCATTCTTTGAATTCTCCAATAAGCCTAGCGCGATGCTGGCAAGGGCTCTCCGGGGTCCGAGACAGTGCACCTTTATCCCATATATCACCACTAGACAGGGTTCCAGAGCTAATACGTAGGAAATGGCAAAGAAATTCCTTAATTATTACCACAAAGTTTACAACCTCCATCTGGGGGAAAGCACGGAGACATCAGGGCCTCCGGTATGCCTACCCTATCTGCGGAGGTCCGTGATTCTTTAGAAACAGACATTACCGCAGAGGAACTTCAAGTGGCCTTGGCCCAAATGAAACCGCGGAAGGCGCCAGGGCCTGATGGCCTCACCCTGACGTACTACCGTACCTATGCAGAGCTCCTGACGCAGCACTTCCTTTTTTTTTTTATTCTTTTTATTGAAGATTAAATTTTAAACACACATACATCCAGACCATATCAACGTGACATGGCCCCAAAACCAGTGGCCATGCAGGGCATAGTGTTAACTGACTAACATTGTCAAAACTCACTAACTCCCAAAACTCCCCTCCCACCATCCCCCATCCCCCTTTGTCACAGCTCACAGTAGGTTTTATACCTCCGAACAAAGTCAGTATGTCCCCCATGGGATTCCTCCCCTTATTGCCAGTCACTAACATGTCCCCATTCGCCCCAGGGCCCCGCTAATACATGCTTAGAACAAAATCCCCCCCCCCTCCTTAGTGCATTACGTGCCCAGCTATACCAAGAGGTACATCATGTAGTCATTAAACCTGTATTCTAGGCTCCAAGAATACCGTCTACCCCAGTGTAGCCTCGGCCTCATACCATACCTTCCACACTTTGTCAAATTTTTTAAGACAACCCCTGGCCATATATGTAGCTTTGTAATATGGTAACATAACATTAACCAAATTCTTCCAAAAGTTGACATCAGGAGCACTAGCATTTTTCCATTTAAGCAGTATTGCTTTTTTCCCATAATACAAAAGTATAGTGAGTAGGGTTCTCAAGGCCCTCGTAGGTACAACCTCCTCTACCAGTCCCAGCAAACAAACCCTCAGTTAGTGGAATGTGTACCATCAGTAGGTCTGAGATACACATCGTGACCTCTTTCCAGAAGTCCTGTATACGCGGACATAGCCAAAAGATGTGCCTGGCATCCGCTGGGGTGGCCACGCACCTCCAACAGCCCGCCTGACCATGCCCATAGATCTTTGCCAGTCTAGCTGGCGTGTAGTAGCTCCTGTGGAGAAACTTAAATTGGATCAGCCTATCCCTGGCTGATATCAGGTGTCTAAATGGCTGAGTCCACAGATCATTACAATCTTCCCCTTGAATATCTGGTACCTCCATTTCCCACTTAGTTCTGCAGTTTGCGACCGCCTTCGGCGTTAGTTTGAAGAATTCCCTGTATGACACTGAGAGACCCTTCCCAAGGTCCTCCCGGGACAACATGGATTCAAGACTCAAGGGGAGAGACTCTACCCTCAGATGCCCAAACTGGAAAGCATGCTTCACCTGGAAGAAGCGGAAAAGATACGTGTTGGGCAGTTCATGTCTTGTCTGAAGTTGTGGGAATGTCAGCAAGTCCCCAAACGAGGTGATATCCTTAAGTGTTTTCACCCCCCTAACCGCCCATATTATTGGATCTGGTAAATTATAAAAGTGAGGCAATAAGCGGTTCATCCACAGCGGGGTGGACGGGGAGAGCCCCCTATAGCTAGGCGATGCCAGTTTCACCGCCTGTTCCCAACCTCTGATAGTGGCCCTCATAGTTTGTGTCAGAGGCAGGTCGGACCTGCCTCCCCTAAAAAGTGCTAGACGCAGACTCTCATATGAACCCAGCGAGGCAGCCTCCAGTACAGTAGCCGCATCCCCATCGTCCGATACGAGCCATCTGCGAGCGAACACCATCTGGCCAGCCAAATAATATTTGTGCCAATCCGGCAAAGCTAAGCCCCTTCTTTCACTTGGTTCTTGTAGTACCTTATTCCCTATCCTTGGGGACTTGGGTGCCCAGAGAAAGGAACCCACAATTCCTTCAATTTGCTTGAAATAGGTTTTGGGTATCCATATCAGCGCGTGGTGCAGGAAATACAATATTATTAGGAGGATTTTCATTTTAATCAGACTAATTCTGCCTATTAAGGAGAGCGGTAGTTTACTCCACGCCTGTGTCTTTTGTCTGAGGAGGGTCAGCAAAGGAATTAGGTTTAGGGGCAGGTAATCTCTCACATGCGCCGTGATTTTGACCCCTAGATATTTAAGTGACGTCATCCAGTGTAGGGGCAAGGCCGGGTCCGCTCTCTCTCTGGCTTTGGCATCTATGGGTAAAATGAATGACTTACTCCAGTTCACCGTTAACCCGGAGAACCTAGAGAACTCATCGAAAATAGTCAGCACAGCCCTCAACGACCTCCCTGGGTCGTCCAAGAACAGTAGCATGTCGTCTGCATAGAGAGCTAGTAACTCTCTAATAGTGCCCACCTCAATTGCCCGTACCTCCCTAGAGGACCTCAGTGCAGCAGCCAGGGGTTCCATCACCAGGGCAAATAGAAATGGGGATAGCGGACACCCCTGTCTAGTGCCCCTGCCTACGTTGAAGAAATTAGAAATAGTTGATCCCATTCTGATAGCCACCCTGGGACTCCTATATAACATAGAAATCCACTTCCTAAAGTGCGGTCCAAATCCCATCCTTTCTAGCATCTTAAACATATATGCCCAATCGACAGAGTCGAATGCTTTCACTGTGTCTATGGACACTACAACTCTGGAGGCAGTGTCTGTTGGCGGCAGCTGTAAGTGTGTGAATAATCTTCTCAGATTCGTGTCAGTCGATCTCTCCGGGATAAATCCCGTTTGATCTATATTAATTATCGTTTGAACTACCTTAGCTAGTCTTGTTGCCAAAATTCTAGTTAAATTTTTTAGGTCTGCATTCAACAATACAATGGGGCGATATAACGCACAATCCGTCGTATCCTTCCCTGGTTTTGGCAAAAGGATCATGTAGGCTTCCAACATAGAATCCGGCAGAGAGGCACCCTCAAAGCATTGTTCAAATACCCAGTGCAGTCATGTTTCCAGTTCCACATCAATGCCTAAACACTTCCAGCCCAAATCCACACACACAGGGTTAATCCAGCCCACCTCACTTTCTCCGCCCCCTTCACACAACCCAATGCTTCTTATTCCTTGCCTTGCCGCCCTAGCTTTGAAAAAGCGCATGCGCGCGAAACATGTAAGCAGGCAGTTGGCATGGCAACCCTCCTCACTACGGAGCTCTTCACGTGACACCCAGCCGTTCGGACAGACGGCATGACACGTCAGACCTGTGCATTGCGCTCCAGGTCTTCTGTCACGCCAGGCGGACGCCACCTCGCGCCCAACTTTAGTTTACACCACTCAGCGTGCACCGCACCTCCGTCCCAGAGTCTGCATCAACACACGGAGCAGGATTGTACATCTCCCCTCCACTACACAGGCTCAGAGCGGCGGCGCCGCAGTCCATCCACTAACAGTGAGTGACTCCAGGAACATAGTTCCATTTACCTGCACTTCATTAACTTTCTCCTCTCCCCCTTCTGGAGGATTGTTCACAATTACCAAGTCCCCATATTCCAGCTGATTGGTGGCAGTGCAGCTTTTTTTTCATCTTAAAGTCACAAACAAAAGACTCCAGGGGTGATTCGTCACAAAACATCTGTCAGTTTATATATCTTTTTATGATTGATGACTGATGATTTTTATGCTTTTAAGATCCCAGGAGGATCAGATGTCTTTGCCATTGTTTTCTTCATATTTAATAAATGTTTTTTGTGTGTTTTCTTACACCATATCACAAGTCTCTTTGTTGCGCTGTTTTTTGATTTTTTATCGTATTCCACCAAGTCCAAAGTGGTTTAACAGCTGCACATTGATACCAACAATTGGACATCGTCTTAAATAACGAGTATCTTAATACATGGATAACCGTTCTGAACAAAGGAAATATTCATTTGTGCGCCAATGACTCTTTTTTGTTGTTTATGTTGTGCGTTGTATGGACTTTTTTTGGCTGCCAATGAATAGAACATGCGATGTCTTCACTATTACTTTCTGCATAGTGATATATGAAAGAAACCAAAGACTCTTTTATAAGCTTGTGTAGAAATCTACCTCACATTAAGGACAGTCGCTAATCACTGTGGACTTTTTATGATTGTTTTTTTACTGTATTTTTGTTATAATTTTTTAAACATGTATATAGATAAGTAGCAGCATTGGGTTCAAGACACCATACATTGTATACCGCATTTTCCCTCTCATTTTCCCCCCTCCCCCTCCCTTTTTTTTTTTCCATAATGGATCGTACTGACCGTTTACAATCTATATTTAATAAATTACAAGAGATAAGGGCTGATAGCATGACTCATGCCATACCCGAGTCTAGCCTCCACAATAAAGACCTTCCACATACTGAAGCATTTGAAATACAAGAAGGAAGGCCTTTTTAAAACTTCAGGATGCCAAACAGTATGAGAACGCACAATGGTGGGATTTGGCATTCCTACAAAAATATTAGGAACTAGGCATTACCCCTAGGGGCCTTCGGATAAAGAAACAATGCAGTTTCTTGGACGAAGACCTCTCAAAGGAATGGCAATTGATTTCCGAATTCTGTACCACCAAATGGATTCAAATACTAGTACAACAACGGGAACGTAAACTTAGATCAGCAGAGGAATCAGTCAGGGTAAGAGAACAGGTCATCCAGGATTTCAGTACATCCTGTCTTTTCACAAAATGGATGGAAATTCTGGATAAAAATATTAAAAAAGATGAAGACCTTATGATCAGTAAAAAAAACAGTAAATTCGAGAGAGACATTATGGATTACAAATCAGGCCATATCTTTGAATGGAAAAAGAGAAACGCAACTTCTCCAATAAATCATGCGCAACACCAGTCAGGTAGGGATCATGCTCGCACACAGCAAAATATAGAAGCCCCACATAACACCACTAAGATTAAAACTAAAAATAATAAGTCAAATAGGTCAAATGGAGAAAAGAACCCTACTACCAACAAGGGAGTTAAGAGGAACAGTGGGTACAACCAGTCTAAGACTGGAAACCTTAGGCATCAAAAAGAGAAAGGCCCCTCGGGGCCTAAAAGAATATTCAACCACCCAGAAAAATGGTGCGGGTCACACTCTCTATACAATAGCCAACTCCCCAACAATTGACACTCCACCTAGCGTTCCCACAACCTCCACACGGTTGCTTGAGCAACTGGATGTCAACAATTGTAGATTGCCCATCTTCTCTGTAGTCACATCAAACAAATATAGCCCTTTAGCAAAAGACTTGGACAAATATATCAAAGAAGGAGCCCGTCCCAAATCTAGTGACAGGATATGTGCTCTGAATGAAAGCAAAACGAAAGACAGTACCACAGAGATACCTCCCAATTTTGATGAAGGTTTTTTAGTTCTATCTCCAAAGGGAGTCACGTTCACAAAAGAAAAGAGAAAACTAGAAGAGGCTGCAAAAGGGGGTCGAAAACTTAAGGCAAAACAAAAAGGAACGGGTAGAGACCCAGTAGAAGAAAGCACCATAAAAATCTTCAATTTATCATCACACACCCTGACCCCATATGAATTAGCATTACTGAAAAAAGGCCTGAGTTTTTCGCCATCTACAGGACCAAACAAATTTGGCCTCTTCAAAGATTTGAACAAATTTGTTCGATCCCTCACTCTAAAAAGACACTTTGCAAAGAAAACCACCAACAACAAAAAAGGTGACCTGACACCAGAATTAGGCGAAACAAATATAAACGACACCTCTCAGGATGATATCCTAAGAATCATTGAAGAGTTGTGGAGTGAGACCAACATCTCCAGTCAGACCCAGTATCCCTTTATAGAGCCAGCAATAACACATACCAACCTAAAACCAGTATCCACTTTTAATCCAACCCAATCTAAGGGGCCTTATATAGAAACTTTTTATCAAGCGGTCTATAAAGAACTTATAGAGTTATGCAACACCACTAATAACAACAAAAAACTAAAAAATTTAGACAAATCAGAACAACAAGCCCTCTTAGGCCGCGTACACACGGGCGGACTGTCCGCCCAACCTTGTCCGCTGAACAGTGTTTGGGCGGACAGTCCGCTCGTGTGTGGGCTTTCAGCGGACAGTTTCAGCGGACAGTTGGACGGACAAAGTCTTTCGGAAATTCCGAAAAACTGTCCGCTGAAACTGTGTTTGAGCGAACAGTCCGCCCGTGTGTGGGCTTGTCCGCTGTACTTTCGAAATGAGCGGACTGTTCCCGCTCGGAAAGTCCGCCCATTTCGAGCGCGTGTACAGGTAGGCGGGGCCCGCGAAGGAGACGTCGCGGGCTCCGCCGCCTGGAATGGGCTTAAAGGGGAACCCCAACGCCGAAAAAAATCGGCGTGGGGGTTCCCCCAAGTCCACACCAGACCCTTGTCCGAGCACGCTACCCGGCCGGCCAGGAAAGGGGGGGCGAGCGAGCGCGCCCCCCCTCCTGAGCCGTACCAGGCCGCGTGCCCTCAACATGGGGGGTGCCTTGGGGAAGGGGGGGCCGCGCGGCCCCCCCACCCCAAAGCACCTTGTCCCCATGTTGATGAGGACAAGGGCCTCTTCCCGACAACCCTGGCCGTTGGTTGTCGGGGTCTGCGGGCGGGGGGCTTATCGGAATCCGGGAGCCCCCTTTAAGAAGGGGGCCCCCGGATACCGGCCCCCCACCCTATGTGAATGAGTATGGGGTACAATGTACCCCTACCCATTCACCTGTGAAATAAAGTACAAAAAAAAACACAACACATGGAAAAAGTATTTTATTGCACAGCTCCGGGGGTCTTCCGTCTTCGGGGGTCTTCTCGCCGGACTCCTCCGCTATGTGTGTGTAGCTCTTTTACTAGCGGAGGAGTCCGGCTTTCTTCCTCCCCGCCGCCGGCCTCTTCTCCCGACTTCGGTGGCCCGGTCTTCTGTCGCCGTCTTCCGTTCTTCTGTCGCCGCCTTCGGTTCTTCTGCCGGGCCACCGCGCCTTCTTGTAGCTCTTTTACAGGCGGTGGCCCGGTCTTCTGTGGCCGCTGTCGTCGCCGCCGCCGCCGCCGCCGCCTTCCGTTCTTGTTCTTCTTCTTGTTCTTCTTCTTCTTCTCCTGGAGATGTTGACTCGACGATCTCTCCGGCCGGAATGCCAGAGCCGCGCTGTGCGGTCACTTATATAGTGACAATGGGGCGGTGTCACATGGTATATGTCACATGGGTTGGTCACATGGTGACCCCGCCCCCTTACGATGTCATAGTCCCCATGTGACATCAACCCATGTGACCAACCCATGTGACATATACCATGTGACACCGCCCCATTGTCACTATATAAGTGGCAGCGGAGCGTGTCCCTGGCATTCCGGCCGGAGAGATCGTCGAGTCAACATCTCCAGGAGAAGAAGAAGAACAACAAGAAGAAGAACAAGAACGGAAGGCGGCGGCGGCGGCGGCGGCGACGACAGCGGCCACAGAAGACCGGGCCACCGCCTGTAAAAGAGCTACAAGAAGGCGCGGTGGCCCGGCAGAAGAACCGAAGGCGGCGACAGAAGAACGGAAGACGGCGACAGAAGACCGGGCCACCGGACCAGGCGCGGTGGCCCGGCAGAAGAACCGAAGAGGGGGACAAGACCCCCGAAGTCGGGAGAAGAGGCCGGCGGCGGGGAGGAAGAAAGCCGGACTCCTCCGCTAGCAAAAGAGCTACACACACATAGCGGAGGAGTCCGGCGAGAAGACCCCCGAAGACGGAAGACCCCCGGAGCTGTGCAATAAAATATTTTTTCTCTGTGTTGTGTTTTTTATTGTACTTTAGTTCACAGGTGAATGGGTAGGGGTACATTGTACCCCATACTCATTCACATAGGGTGGGGGGCCGGTATCCGGGGGCCCCCTTCTTAAAGGGGGCTCCCGGATTCCGATAAGCCCCCCGCCCGCAGACCCCGACAACCAACGGCCAGGGTTGTCGGGAAGAGGCCCTTGTCCTCATCAACATGGGGACAAGGTGCTTTGGGGTGGGGGGGGGGCGCGCGGCCCCCCCCTTCCCCAAGGCACCCCCCATGTTGAGGGCACGCGGCCTGGTACGGCTCAGGAGGGGGGGCGCGCTCGCTCGCCCCCCCTTTCCTGGCCGGCCGGGTAGCGTGCTCGGACAAGGGTCTGGTGTGGACTTGGGGGGAACCCCCACGCCGATTTTTTTCGGCGTTGGGGTTCCCCTTTAAGCCCATTCCAGGCGGCGGAGCCCGCGACGTCTCCTTCGCGGGCCCCGCCTACCTGTACACGCGCTCGAAATGGGCGGATTTGCCTCCGCCTTACGTGGGCGAGTCCGTTCATTTCAAAAGTTGAGCGAACTGTTTGCCCAACCTTGTTCGTCAAACAGTCCGCTCGTGTGTGGGCAAGTCCGCTCATGCAAATTTTGAGCGGACTGTTTGATGAAACTGTTTGCCGAACAAGGTTGGGCAAACAGTCCGCCCGTGTGTACGCGGCCTTAGATCTCACTACCAACAAGGATGTTGTGGTTAAACAAACTGACAAAGGAGGTAGTTTGGTCATACAGGATATGGGCGACTACCTGGGTGAAGCCAATCGTCTGTTATCCGACACGACAACATATCAAAAACTCACAACCGACCCCCTTCCAACTTATCAGTGTTATCTGATCACTATGATAGAGAAAGCTCAAAAAGATGGGGTACTGAACCCCAAAGAAAAGGGTTTTCTTCTGCCCAAAGTCTGCAGCACTCCATACTTTTACCACCTTCCCAAGGTTCATAAGTCTCTCATCAATCCTCCAGGAAGACCAATAGTGGCCAGTATCAATAGTTTCACCAGTGGTCTATCGGCCTACATAGACCACATCTTAAAGCCTCTGGTGGTTCAACTTCCCTCATATATTAAAGACTCCAGCCACGTGATAGAAATCATGGGAAACTATAAATGGTCTGATGACTATATGTGGGCTTCTTTGGATGTGAATTCTCTTTATACTTCCATACCTCATGAAGTTGGACTCACCGCAGTACAACACTTTCTGAGCAGTAATGAAGATATGAATTCCAAACAGACCGAGTTTTTACTATTGAGTATAGAGTTCTGTCTCAGACATAATTACTTTACCTTTCTAGACCAATTCTATCTTCAGCTCCAAGGCACAGCCATGGGAGCCAGTTTTGCCCCGGTATATGCCAACCTCACCATGGGCTTCTGGGAGGAACAAAAAATCTGGAGAAACAATCCCTTTGCCGAGCCTATTGTGTTTTATGGTCGATATATAGATGACATCTTGCTCATATGGAGCGGCGGAGTTGAGATTTTCTTCTCCTTTGTCAGTTTTTGCAACGATAACCCGATGGGTTTATCCTTTACATCAGTTATCGACCATAACCAGTTGGTCTTTTTGGATCTTGTTTTATCTCACGATGAACAGAAGGTCACCACTAGTAACCACATCAAACCCACGTCTGGCAACTCTTACCTTCATTACAAGAGTTGCCACCATCCGGTATGGAAGAAAAACATCAGAGGCTGCGCAGAAACTGTACCTCAACAAATGACTATATACAACAAGGCCAACAGATGGCAAAAAAGTTTATAGAAAAAAGCTATCCAGAAGACCTAATCACACAGGCCTTCACAAGACATATAATCAAGCACTCACCCACCAAAAAGGACTCTAAAAATTCCAAAAACGAGTTTACTACGGTCAGGTTCATCTCCACTTTCAACACACAGTACAAACACATTTCTAAAATAATTTTTAAACATTATGATATCTTAAAACTCGATCCAATTTTAGCACCATCTCTTCCGCCCAAACCCCAAATCACCTTTAGACGATCCCGCACAATCAAAAACATCATTGCTCCGAGCAAACTCACTAAATCCAATAGAAATCATAATAAAATATTCTCTGACATTAGGATGTATTTCGACAATAGACATGGGATTTTCCAATGTCGCAAAAGAGGCTGCCTAACTTGTCAATCCATCCCACATGGCCAATCCATCATTACTACACCTAAAGGTAAAACTTTCGAAATAAAACAATTCATTACGTGCTCCACGAAATACGTGATCTACAGTGCCTTGCGAAAGTATTCGGCCCCCTTGAACTTTTCAACCTTTTGCCATTTTTCAGGCTTCAAATATAAAGATATAAAATTTTAATTTTTTGTGAAGAATCACCAACAAGTGGGACACAATTGTGAAGTGGAACGAAATCTATTGGATAATTTAAACTTTTTTAACTAATAAAAAAATGAAAAGTGGGGCGTGCAAAATTATTCGGCCCCCTTGCGTTAATACTTTGTAGAGCCGCCTTTTGCGGCGATTACAGCTGCAAGTCGCTTGGGGTATGTCTCTATCAGTTTTGCACATCTCGAGACTGAAATTCTTGCCCATCCTTCCTTGCAAAACAGCTGGAGCTCAGTGAGGTTGGATGGAGAGCGTTTGTGAACAGCAGTTTTCAGCTCTTTCCACAGATTCTCGATTGGATTCAGGTCTGGACTTTGACTTGGCCATTCTAACACCTGGATACGTTTATTTGTGAACCATTCCTTTGTAGATTTTGCTGTATGTTTGGGATCATTGTCTTGTTGGAAGATAAATCTCCGTCCCAGTTTCAGGTCTTTTGCAGACTCCAACAGGTTTTCATCCAGAATGGTCCTGTATTTGGCTGCATCCATCTTCCCCTCAATTTTAACCATCTTCCCTGTCCCTGCTGAAGAAAAGCAGGCCCAAACCATGATGCTGCCCCCACCATGTTTGACAGTGGGGATGGTGTGTTGAGGGTGATGAGCTGTGTTGCTTTTACGCCAAACATATCGTTTTGCATTGTGGGCAAAAAGTTGGATTTTGGTTTCATCTGACCAGAGCACCTTCTTCCACATGTTTGGTGTGTCTCCCAGGTGGCTTGTGGCAAACTTTAGACGAGACTTTTTATGGATATCTTTGAGAAATGGCTTTCTTCTTGCCACTCTTCCATAAAGGCCAGATTTGTGCAGTGTACGACTGATTGTTGTCCTATGGACAGACTCTCCCACCTCAGCTGTAGTTCTCTGCAGTTCATCCAGAGTGATCATGGGCCTCTTGGCTGCATCTCTGAAAAGTCTTCTCCTTGTCTGAGCTGAAAGTTTAGAGGGACGGCCAGGTCTTGGTAGATTTGCAGTGGTCTGATACTCCTTCCATTTCAAAATGATCGCTTGCACAGTGCTCCTTGGGATGTTTAAAGCTTGGGAAATCTTTTTGTATACAAATCCGGCTTTAAACTTCTCCACAACAGTATTAAGGACCTGCCTGGTGTGTTCCTTGGTCTTCATGATGCTCTCTGCGCTTTCAACAGAACCCTGAGACTATCACAGAGCAGGTGCATTTATACAGAGACTTGATTACACACAGGTGGATTCTATTTATCACCATCAGTCATTTAGGACAACATTGGTTCATTCAGAGATCCTCGCTGAACTTCTGGAGTGAGTTTGCTGCACTGAAAGTAAAGGGGCCGAATAATTTTGCACGCACCACTTTTCAGTTTTTTATTTTCTAAAAAATTTTTAATTATCCAATTGTGTCCCACTTGTTGGTGATTCTTGACAAAAAATTTAAATTTTATATCTTTATGTTTGAAGCCTGAAATGTGGCAAAAGGTTGAAAAGTTCAATGGGGCCAAATACTTCCGCAAGGCACTGTATGTCTTACGTTGTCCCTGCGGCCTCCTCTATGTAGGTCACACCATACGGCTCTACGTGTCAGAGTGGGGGAACATCGCCGCCTGATCAAAAAGGGTTGCATCAAACACAGCATCCCGTGCCATTTTCGCCAGTTCCATGATAAAGATTTTTTAAAAATTGAGGTTTTCGCCATTGAGTCTGTCCCGAAGGGAACCCTAACGGACAATGAAGGGTTTTCCCTCCTTTGCCGAAGGGAAACTTTTTGGATATATTTGACGGGTTCCCTTTCGCCGGACGGCCTCAATGAAGAAATTGATGTTTTAAGTATAACGGTTTGATATAAGCCACCCACATACCAATATTATTTATCGTTTGTAGTTTTTTTCATTAACCACTTAAGGACCGCCATATTGCCATTGTATGTCATCACAATGGCACAGGCAGGCACAAGCACGTACATGTACGTGCCTGCCTTCCAGCGGGTGGGGGGTCCGATCGGACCCCCTCCCGCTGGATACGGTGGTCCGGTTCGCTCCAGGAGCGATCTGTGATGAGGGGATGGCCGTTGGTTTCTGGCCACCCCCTCTGGATCGCTCCTGGCCAATGACAAGCTTCCTCCCACTGTGTATTGTTTACACAGGAAGGAGGAAGTGATGTCATTCTCCTCGGGGCGGTCTTTTTGACCGGACTACGAGGAGAAGACACAAAGTAAGTGTGCACCAACACTACACTGACATGTAGGTACACACAGGCACACAAATTAGAGTTAACCCTTTCACCAGTGTCACTAAGCGATCATTTTTCTGACCGCTGCAGTAGTGTCGCTAGTGTCGCTAGGTAGCTAGTTATTTTTTTAGGTTCACCGCCAGGTTTATATATCGCTAGGTACCCCGATATACTACCCAATAATGGTTTTAACCCCCTGATTGCCCCTAGTTAACCCTTTCACCCCCTTTTGCCAGTGTCACTAAGCGATAATTTTTCTGATCGCTGCATTAGTGTCGCTACTGTCGCTAGGTAGCTAGTTATTTTTTTAGGTTCACCGCCAGGTTTTTATAGCGCTAGGTACCCCGATATACTACCGAATAATGGTTTTAACCCCCTGATTGCCCCTAGTTAACCCTTTCACCCCCTTTTGCCAGTGTCACTAAGCGATAATTTTTCTGATCGCTGCATTAGTGTCGCTATTGTCGCTAGGTAGCTAGTTTTTTTTAGGTTCACCGCCAGGTTTTTATAGCGCTAGGTACCCCGATATACTACCCAATAATGATTTTAACCCCCTGATTGCCCCTAGTTAACCCTTTCACCCCCTTTTGCCAGTGTCACTAAGCGATCGTTTTTCTGATCGCTGCATTAGTGTCACTAGTGCCGCTAGGTAGCTAGTTATTTTTTTAGGTTCACCGCCAGGTTTTTATAGCGCTAGGTACCCCGATATACTACCCCCTGATTGCCCCTAGTTAACCCTTTCACCAGCGATCACAGTATAAGTGTCACTGGTGACGCTGGTTAGCCAGTTAGTTATTTAGGTTCCCCGTCAGGTTTTTATATAGCGCCAGGGACCCCCATATACTACCTAATAAAAATTTGAACCCCCTGATTGCCCCTAGTTAACCCTTTCACCACTGATCACCGTATAAGTGTTACGGGTGACTCTGGTTAGTTTGCTTTTTATAGCATCAGGGCACCCACCATTTATTACCCAATAAAGGTTTAACCCCCTGATCACTCGGCGGGTGATATCAATTAGGTTTTAGGGTCAGGGTCTGCGTCGCCCCAGGCAGCGCTAGGTTAGTGCCAGTACCGCTAACACCCACACGCAAAGCATAAACCTCCCGTAGTGGTATAGAATCTGAACAGATCAATATCTGATCTGATCAGATCTATACTAGCGTCCCCAGCAGTTTAGGGTTCCAAAAAAACGCATTGTTAGCGGGACCTGCTAGCACCTGCGTTTTGCCCCTCTGCCCAGCCCACCCAAGTGCAGTATCGATCGATCACTGTCACTTACAAAACACTAAACACATAACTGCAGCGATCGCAGAGTCAGGCCTGATCCCTGCGATCGCTAACAGTTTTTTTGGTAGCATTTTATATTTAAATCCGGAAGGCAGTGCTTGGTTTTCGGGGTCCCGTACATGGCTAGGCTCCCAAAAAGTCCCCCATATGTGGTATCCCCGTGCTCGGGAGAAGCAGCAGAATTTATTTTGGGGTGTAATTTGACTTATGCCCATAGCATGTGTGAGCAATATATCATTTAGTGACAACTTTGTGCAAAAAAAAAAAAGTTTGTAATATTCCCGCAATTTGTGGCAAAATATAAAATATTCCATGGACTCAACATGCCTCTCAGTAAATAGCTTGGGGTGTCTACTTTCCAAAATGGGGTCATTTGGGGAGGTTTTGTGCTATTTTGGCATTTTATGGCCTTCGAAACTGTGATAGGTAGTGAGGAGTGAAATCAAAAATTTGCACCCTTAGAAATCCTGAAGGTGGTGATTGGTTTTCGGGGTGCCGTGCGCGACTAGACTCCCAAAAAGTCCCACACATGTGGTATCCCCATACTCGGGAGAAGTAGCGGAATATATTTTGGGGTGCAATTCCACATATAACCATGGCATGTGTGAGAAATATATCATTTAGTGACAACTTTTTGTAAAAAAAAAAATTTTTTTTTTTTTTTGTCATTATTCAATCCCTTGGGACAAAAAAAAAATATTCAATGGTCTCAACATGGCCCTCAGCAAATAGCTTGGGGTGTCTACTTTCCAAAATGGGGTCATTTGGGGGGGGGTTTTGTGCCATCTTGGCATTTTATGGCCTTCAAAACTGTGATAGGTAGTGAGGAGTAAAATAAAAAATGTATGCCCTTAGAAATCCTGAAGGCGGTGCTTGGATTTCGGGGTCCCGTACGCGGCTAGGCTCCCAAAAAGTCCCACACATGTGGTATCCCTGTACTCAGGAGAAGCAGCAGAATGTATTTTGGGGTGTCATTTTACATATGCCCATAGCATGTGTGAGCAATATATCATTTAGTGACAACTTTGTGCAAAAAAAAAAAGTTTGTAATATTCCCGCAATTTGTGGCAAAATATAAAATATTCCATGGACTCAACATGCCTCTCAGTAAATAGCTTGGGGTGTCTACTTTCCAAAATGGGGTCATTTTGGGGGGTTTGTGCTATTTTGGCATTTTATGGCCTTCGAAACTGTGATAGGTAGTGAGGAGTGAAATCAAAAATTTGCACCCTTAGAAATCCTGAAGGTGGTGATTGGTTTTCGGGGTGCCGTGCGCGACTAGACTCCCAAAAAGTCCCACACATGTGGTATCCCCATACTCGGGAGAAGTAGCGGAATATATTTTGGGGTGCAATTCCACATATAACCATGGCATGTGTGAGAAATATATCATTTAGTGACAACTTTTTGTAAAAAAAAAAAAAATTTTATTTTTTGTCATTATTCAATCCCTTGGGATAAAAAAAAATATTCAATGGTCTCAACATGGCCCTCAGCAAATAGCTTGGCGTGTCTACTTTCCAAAATGGGGTCATTTGGGGGGGGGGTTTGTACTGCCCTGCCATTTTAGCACCTCAAGGAATGAGATAGGCAGTCATAAATTAAAAGCTGTGTAAATTCCAGAAAATGTACTCTAGTTTGTAGACGCTATAACTTTTGCGCAAACCAAAAAATATACGCTTATTGACATTTTTTTTACTAAAGACATGTGGCTGAATAAATTTTGCCCTCAATGTATGACTAAAATTTAGTTTATTCGATTTTTCTTATAACAAAAAGAAGAAAATATCTTTTTTTTTCAAAATTTTTGCTCTTTTTCCATTTATATCGCAAAAAATAAAAATCGCAGAGGCAATCAAATACCATCAAAAGAAAGCTCTATTTGTGGGAAGAAAAGGACACAAATTTCGTTGGGTGCAATATTGCATGACCGCGCAATTACCAGTTAAAGCAGCGCAGTGCGAAATTGGAAAAAGACCTCTGGTGTTTATTGGTCCGGGGGCTGAAGTGGTTAATACACAGATCCGATAAACTGAGAGCCGTCACCATGGGGCAGTTTTTCAAGCATAAGCCCTAATCACTATATACAGATGGGGCCCTCCATTGATCTGTTTATTTATTTATTTATTCATTCACATACAATTTATTCAAATAAATTAAAATATTTTTTAATATTTTTTATTTTTCAATTTTTTTTATTTATTATTATTTATTTTTTATAATTTTTTTCTATTTTTATCTAATTCTATTTTTATCTAATTATTTGTTTGATATACAATATACTTTTTATATATTCATAAATTTTCAATACAATTTCATTCCCCGTTTTTCATATATTTTTCATATATTTTTCCTTTTTTATATTTTTTTATATCTTCCATGTAAATAAAAACTTATTTTTACATATATATATATATATATATATATATATATATATATATATATATATATTTTTTTTTTTATTCCATACATCTATCCATTCCTCAGTTTTCTCCCAGCTAACTGCTTTCCACATAGACACACATCGATGCCTAAACACTTCCAGCCCAAATCCACACACACAGGGTTAATCCAGCCCACCTCACTTTCTCCGCCCCCTTCACACAACCCAATGCTTCTTATTCCTTGCCTTGCCGTATGCCGCACTAGCTTTGAAAAAGCGCATGCGCGCGAAACATGTAAGCAGGCAGTTGGCATGGCAACCCTCCTCACTACAGAGCTCTTCACGTGACACCCAGCCGTTCGGACAGACGGCACGACACGTCAGACCTGTGCATTGCGCTCCAGGTCTTCTGTCACGCCAGGCGGACGCCACCTCGCGCCAAACTTTAGTTTACACCACTCAGCGTGCACCGCACCTCCGTCCCAGAGTCTGCATGAACACACGGAGCAGGATTGTACATCTCCCCTCCACTACACAGGCTCAGAGCGGCGGCGCCGCAGTCTATCCACTAACAGTGAGTGACTCCAGGAACATAGTTCCATTTACCTGCACTTCATTAACTTTCTCCTCTCCCCCTTCTGGAGGATTGTTCACAATTACCAAGTCCCCATATTCCAGCTGATTGGTGGCAGTGCAGCTTTTTTATCATCTTAAAGTCACAAACAAAAGACTCCAGGGGTGATTCGTCACAAAACATCTGTCAGTTTATATATCTTTTTATGATTGATGACTGATGATTGTTATGCTTTTAAGATCCCAGGAGGATCAGATGTCTTTGCCATTGTTTTCTTCATATTTAATAAATGTTTTTTATGTGTTTTCTTACACCATATCACAAGTCTCTTTGTTGTGCTGTTTTTTGATTTTTTATGTTTCCAGTTGTTCTATATGCGCTTTGTAAAAGTCAGCCGGGAAGCCATCAGGACCCGGGGTCTTGTTGGGGGGGAAGGCTAAAATTGCCTCCCGCACCTCCTTAATGTAAAATGGGCATCTAACATATCACGGTCCTCCTCAGTCAGTCTAGGGATGGGAAGCCCTGCTAGCAGTTGGTCTAATGCTACTGTGTCATATTGTGGGATAGGTGAGTACAGTGTGGTAAAAAAAACTCTGTAAATTCCCTTAGTATAAGGGACGGGTCTGTAACCACCGTACCCCCCGCATCCTTTACAGCAGGAATCTGCGCTTTAGGGTGATTGTCTGCCGCCATCATAGCCAAAAGCCTACCATTTTTGTCCCCCTCCGCAAACAGAGAATGTGCATTCCTAGTCTCATAGTTTCATAGTTAGTAAGGTTGAATAAAGACACCTGTCCATCCAGTTCAACCTGAGTGTCTACAATTGCCCCTATCCCTGTACATTGCACACTCACATCACACATCCCTACCCTCAAGGAGCCCACAATCCAAGGTCCCCATTCCTATACCAGGGTCAATTTTAGACAGAAGCCAATTAACCTACCTGCATGTCTTTGGAGTGTGGGAGGAAACCCACGCAGGCACAGGGAGAACATGCTAACTCCAGGCAGGTAGTGTCGTGGTTGGGATTTGAACCAGCGACCCTTCTTACTGCTAGGTGAGAGTGCTAACCACTACACCACTGTGCCGACTAGTCAAGTCGGCCTTAGTAATTCTATTAAAGTGGAAGTAAACCCATGGATTTAAACAGTTAAAAAAAAAGGCATGCCGGGAATGCTAACTGCACATTGGCTGTGCTCTCAGCCAAACTATCAAACCATCCAATGGCTGGTGTCATAACGAATCACATGTGCAGCACCATAGCAGTTGAAGATTAAACAGAGGCAAAGATGGCAGCTTCCTTGGCTGAAAACGATAGGGGAGTTTACTTCCACTTTAATGTGTAATGAGAGATCCCTTCTAGCCGCCAAGAGGGCCTCATAGGACTCCCTCGTAGGGAGTGCTGCCTGCTCCTCCCTCTGTTTTAAGGCATTAAATTCCTCATTGTCATTAACCCTTGCCGTCTTAATGGCCGATATACACTCTCCCCTCGTGACAGCTTTAAAAGCATCCCATACCACCGTAGGTGTTGAGGTATGAACGTTAACATCTCAGTAGGACCTGATGGAATCCTCCAGCTGCCCCGCCACCTGCTCATGTTGTAACCAAGCGGATGACAGGCTCCAACCCCCCCCCCCCCAGCTGACCTGTTTGTAAAGGACAAAGTTATAGACAAGGGGTTATGATCTGAAAGACCCCCCGCCAAGTACTCAGAATCCACCACATATTTCAGACCACAGGTATTACCAAAAGCTAGGTCAATTCTAGCCGATGACCCATGTGTCAGTTTTCATGGTCTGATGAAGAAGCTGTAGCTTCGAAATGCATTACCATTCCTTGCCACTGTGAATAATCACACTTCCTGTTCCTGTGAAGTCACGACCAGCTGCTTCTTGTTTCCTGCCTCCTGGTTCCCAGCATTTTCTGGATCCCTGTAAGATCACACCAGTGCCCCAGGCTGCAAAGGGAAGACATTTATGAGACTCCAGGACTGGCGATTTTCACTGCATACTGAACTCATCTAATTTAACCTGTGAGTTACTACTTGTTTTTATTAAATATATGATTTATACTGCACTCAGTCTGGCGCCCCTCTGTTCCCATGTGTCAGTGAGATATGTGAGTAGCACTTGATGTTCGGCTGCTTCCATCTCCATATCTCAACCAATCCCGCCATGGAGGTCCAGCCACCCAAGTCTATCGAGCTCACTCTGTTTGGATTGGAAGAGTCCAAAGCCGCATCCAGTACCGCATTGAAATCTCCCAATAGAAATAGCGGCAAGTGTAAGAACTGTGTCAATCTGACTAGTATGTCACAGAAGAGCTGAACTCTGAACGGAGGGGGTACATAGACATTCACCATTAGCATTTGGGTGTGATATACTTCTATAAGCACCGCCACATACCTCCCCTCTGGATCAGATATAACCTGATGGATTGTGCAAGGCAATGATCTGCTAATAAGTATGGAGACACCTCTAGCAAACGTGGAGTACGTAGCCTGTGGGGGTTGAAAAGGCTGATGCAGATGCTCGTAATCGGATTGAACAATTAGTGACTGAGAAATGTGTATTGCAACAGAGATTCGATGAATTAGAACAAATGTGTAAATTAAGAGAAAGTTGCATTGCCTCTTTGAATCAAAGGGAGGCTGAGAATTTGCAGGTTATCACACTGCTTAAGGAGGAATTACAGGGTGCACAAGCAGCCATAATGGAGTTATCCTCCAAGCATGCAATAGCCAAATGTGCAATGGTGGAGATACCCTCCGCACATGCTCAGTAGACGGAAAAGATAGAAGTGGAACATGAAGAAAATCGTATGCTATTATTGCTGCAAATGATATTACTGTGATGGGAATCGATGTGGAAGAGGTAAATAAAGGTGCGATAACTGCACTTGAAATTGATTCAGAAGTTGAAACAATGGAAACTTCTGATGACTCCTCAGACGATGAAAGTGTAAAGTCTGTTCATTCCAATCGCAGTAATATTATCCAGCAATGTGGGTTTCCAGTGCCATATGCTCAAAGAAGGGCCTATGCAGGGAAACCAGAGATAAAATGTTTTTTGTGTAAAAGGCGGAGGGGTCACATCGCAAAATATTGTTGGGCGGCGAATAATTATATCAAAAGGAGATCATACCCGAAAAAGACCCCAAGGCATTATGAATGTTATTCGGCCAGGTGGGGTAGCAATCCAAAGCATGGAGCCCACAGTAGTCAAACCCATTTCCCGTGTAAGACCCAAATGCGGAGTCTACAAACTGAAAAGCAATATGTAGGACAGTTGCGTAAAGTCAAAATGGAGGTAGCCGCATGGTTATCCAAATATAGTGCTGGGGGAAACAATGTTAGCAGAACTTGACTTGAGAACTACAGTGAGCTGCAGGTAGGGTAAGAATATTCTGGTCAATGATTCCCTGCTATGAAAAGGGTTTGATGTGAATTTCAGGTTTAGAATATGATAGAGGATTGTGTGTAATCACTGTCTGTGTGTTCCTTTTCCAGAGACCAGGGAAGACGTTAAACTGGTTGGGATACTAATGTTTGTGTTTTGTTTGCAGGTGAGAACAACAGTGGGAGCAGAGCAGGGGTTAGGGTATTGTAAATGCATAATCGATTATCACATGGTACCATGAGCTCATTAGTTAGTAATTGTTTGCAAACAATGAAAAATAAACAATAGTACTAAAGAGTTACAAATGAAGCTACAATGTTGTGATGAGATACATATGCTTTGTTTGTTTTTGTTTTTCCCTAACTAATTGTCTTTTAGATCGGAATGAGCACTCTTCTCAGGTGATTCTCAGGAGAAAAGTCCATGGATGTTGTTAACTAAAAGTTGAGTGTTTGTCATTGTTTTATGGTGGTTGTCTTGTCATGTTTGTGTGATAATGGGCAGATTTTTTTTTGATATTTGTTTCATCTATTTTATTTTTATTTTTGTTCAGGTGGAAAAATTAGTATGTTTAGTCCACCTGTAAGGGGGGCAATTTACGATGCCCTCAGTTAGCAGCTGAAACCATTCTAGCCACTGGAGTTTTGAGTTTTCTTTGTTTTTATTTTCATTCAGGTGGAAAAGAGTTCCAAGAGTTTAGGCTTTGGCCACCTGAAAGGGGGTAGTGCATACAGCGTAAAGATACAGAAATGCATCGTCTTTTTAGCTTGTTAAATTGAGAATTTTTTGAGAAGCAACATTGACGTTCAGTTTTAAACATTTTTGATCATACCATGGGGATCCATTTTAGAGTGGGTTCAGCCTAAAGAGGTCAGGGTTGTTTGGATAGTTTGGTCAGAGTTGCAGAAGCCAGGAATGCCAAGGTCCTGGGTTCCAAGGAGGGAACTATAAGTAAACATGGTAAGCGAGCAGATGTTATGGATAAGAATTTGATTCTGCACGTTTTTCACTTCCAGAATCCTGGTGGAGCAAGATTGGAGAGGTTTCTGGAACATGGATGACAGATAATCATCTGGTTGGCAGTTTGTCTGTGCCACACCAAACCACAAATTTGTTTTGATAAGCATCAGGAGAGACGGGACAAATGGAAAGATTCACTTTAATACTTGTTTTTTTTCTTATGGAGAATCTGGGGCTAATGCTGAATCTGAAAGACTGTGCCTATCAACCGAACTTGTGAAATATTTTGCCGAAGTCTCTCCTGATGAATGCAAACATGTTATTAATACATGTGCAATGGGTTGAAGGTTGGGGAAGGAATATGACACATCCAATCCGTCAGAACATGGAAATATAAAATAGGTGTTTTTGTTGGAAGGGGGAATTGAAAGAAGAAAGGTTTTAATGTATGACATGTATTGATGTAATGGAGTTAATATGGTGCAGGTACCAAGGAGGCGGGTTGGCACTTATGCATAATAAGGTATCTGTTGGCCAGACTAAAGGGTGCCAGGTGACACATCAATGGGGTGAAAACTTCCTCGTAGGGGTGGTGTCTCAATCCTAGCGGTCCTATAGAGAAGCTTTCGGTTACTGGACATGTGGGACACCAGAACTGGACATGGGGGAGATTTGCCTGGTTGGTGTCTCACCTGAGAGGTCGAAACCCTGCACAGATAATGCCAGTGAATACACACGGGAGCATGCTCTGTTAAAAAAAGGGAACAGACGCTGGCTACCAGGGTACAGTATGCCTTCACCACATGGCGCTGCAACATCTCACGGTGATTGATAAAAACCCTATATGTGCTGAGTATACACTGAATCAAGTGCGGTCATTGTACCAGTTCCTTACTCCCAGAGATGTGCGAACACAGAATGAGGTCCATGCAGGATGCTTATTTCTGAGGCGTAACCCAAAAGAGGAGGGATGTATTCAGCACTATATTGGGGGGGGAATAATAGCTGGGATGGGTGTTGTTAATGGAGTGGACATCGGCCTCCTGAGGAACAAACTCACAGCCATAGCTTCAGAGAAGGAACGTGACTTTGTTACCCAGAGCGATTGGTGGCATCCTTGATAACATTCGACGAAGTCACAGAAACACCCAGGTTAGAGTGGCTCCGGATTTTGTCAACCATGTTGAGAGATTGGTAGAGAGTGTGATGGTACAGGACAGAAATCTCTCATTGGCTCTGGCGTGCACGCCGTGGCAGGCGGAAATATCAGCCAACACCAAGCTGATTGTACCATATCTGTATGAGGGGCAGTGGCCTGATGAGTTAGCATCACCGCTCAGTAAGATTTTGCCAAAACACGTCACTTACACTAATCCAAAGTAGTGGTCGAATGCCTGTATGGGCTGTACTAATTTGGATTGTGAAAGGTGTTATGCTGTATGTTCCCATATACAGAAGTGCAGACTCGGCCTGTATATTTGTTGGCATCAATGGGCTTACTGACTGGGGATTCTATCTTGTTGCATTTGAGGCTACATCACACATGTGATCAGAGAAGATGGAAGCTGGAGGCAGGTTGATATTTCCCTCTGTCGGAAGCATGACCATGATGTCCTTTGTAGGCCAAGTCAATACATGGGGATGAACGAATAATGTTGGGAAGTTATTTCTCTCTGTGTTCTGGATGGAGAGATCATTGCTGGGAAGGAAGCACCCGGGTATTATTTGGGACATAGGCGAGTGTGTTTCTTTGTCCTAAAGAATACCGGTGTAGCATTAGTCATGGAACTAGAGGGTTCCTTGAACCTAACTATAGGTAGAGGTGCATGGTATACCCTGGGCATGATCTCTGAAATCCAGGCACAGGGGTGGAATTGTGTGAGTTTTGTCATTGTAGATTTGTATGTATGGTTAAACTTGATATTTATATAGAAGGGTCTCCCATTTGTCTATGCAAGTTGAGGGACGAATTGATGGTAAGGTCTCTGTGTACAAGTGAGAGACTTTGCTGCCAAGTCAGAGCCCTGCAACACCGCTGTGAGCAAGTTTGCCAAATCCCGACCCATATTTACAGTAAAAGATTATAGGAGGTTGGGAGCAGGGTGCATAATTGGAGGGGACACATATATATGTATATATTATGATAATAATTGGATTTATGTTATGGTATAGTGTGACCTATGTGTAGTGTAGGCTAGTAATATGGGCAAGAAAGGCCCTCATCGAAAATCGGTAGTTGAGAGCTGGGTGACATGTTGCTCTGAACGTATGCTGGTGAATGGTGAGTGAATGGACATCCCTTGCCTGTACTGCATCCTGTTCTGAAGATACTAGAAGGGAGAAGATACCAAAGCTGCAGAAGGGTGACATGGAAGCTGTCGCTGAAGAATGATGGTGGTGTGTCATTCAGTGGCAAAGCAGCACGTGTTGGTAAGCACAACGCGGTAAGACCATTATGGACTGTTCCATGGGAGCTGTTTCTGGAGCACATGTTGAAAACCACCACACGTTACATAAGCTAAGGACTGTGCCACAGGTACTGGTTCGGAGACACATGTTGGGGAGCGACACGCATTAAGACAGTTATGGACTGTTCGATAGCAGCCGTGTCTGAAGAAGGGTGGTATGCCCTTTTTAGGTGCAAAGCGGAATATGTTGGATTCAGTATAAACTCATGGATGTCAGTCCCAGTGGTGCAATATCATGGAGAACAGGACACCATCCCCCGGTTGGAATGCAGCCAGTTAAACCTCTATTGTGACTTCAGATTAGAGGCGCCCATCTATCTATGAGAACTACTCTCCATGATAATGCTGACTCCGATCTGTCTGTGAGAATCAAAGTCAGGCCTAATGAAGGGCATCGGAGATCAAAGTCCAAGATGTGACCCCAGTTGGAGCAGTTGCAATTCATGGACAAACACTGCCCCCCAGAGGCCAATTATGGCAGGACGGTCAGAGATATTTAGCCTGGGGGAGGAGACGCCCCAGAGACACTGATTCGTCCCAAGCAAAGCGGGGTGGGCAATGGGATGTGGTGTGGGTGAGGTGTGTTTGTCAAAAAGGGAATGATTGAAGAGATCTTTCTTTTTCTCCATCATGAGGACAGCCAGAGGACGTGCTAAGTATACTGCTTGTATTGTATTCTGATTGTATGCTATGTACTCTTATCATTTCTAATAATACCTTATATAAGCTTTCTTATTTCCTTGGGAAATAAATTAAATTTGATTGATTTTAGACCGTGTGGTTGGTCTCATAGCTAATTTTTGTAGTATTGTGATATTAACGATAGCATGTGCTCAGAGTGTTAATAGACTAATCTATAGGGACTAGACAAATTAATACACAGCTGATAATAATAATAGGTTGTAGTTATCAGTTACTTCACTGGATATCGGCGTTGTATTCCAAACCTTCAGCGGCGGTGCGATCGAACGACTGGCGCTCTGACTTTTTTCAATTACAAACGGGACGCGGCAGGGGTGCCCCCTGTCCCCCCTCATTTTTATTTTGATGCTAGAACCCTTCATGTGCCATGTACGTAACGACCCGAATATAACAGGTCTACAGAAGCCCTCGGCTCACCACAAGCTTGCGGCTTACGCGGACAACTTCATTTTCTTTATTTCCAATCCCGTCTCCCTCCCGAACATTTTAGAAGCGCTGCAAGTGTACAGTGCCCTGTCAAATTATAAGGTCAATTGCGCCAAGTCCGCAGTTCTGAATGCCTGTCCCAGAAGCTGAGACCCGAGGCTTGCACTCGGCCTTCGCATTCCACTAGGCAGTCGACTCCATTCGATACCTGGGTATCAACGTCACCTCAGACCCGGCGCAACTGTACCTGCATAACTATGTCCCCCTGTTATGCAGATTAACGATAGACCTAGAGGGATGGCACTCCCTGTCCTTAATTTGGTTTGGGTGCTGCAACGCCGTTAAAATGACAGCACTGCCAAGGATCCTATATGTCTACCAAGCCTTGCCGATCCGCGTCCCTCCGACATTTTTTACGCAGGTGAAGGCCCTCCTCAGGAAATTTATATGGGCAAATAGGTCACCCAGGACTAAAATCCAGACCCTTGCCAGACCTAAAGACCGGGGTGGGTCTCCCCGACATGCGCAGGTACTACAGGGTGACCCTACTGACCAGAGTCGTGGACTGGCACTGCAACAAAACGCACAAACAGTGGGTAGAGATGGAGGATACGTCTATCCCCCTTCTGACCTCCCCGTGGCTCCTGACAACCTTACCTAAGGACATGCAGGACCATCCGCTAATTGGGGCGACACTGAAAGTGACGAGGAGGCTATTCCGCACCATCGGTATCTCGCCGCTACCATCTCCTTTGACCCCGATAGTCGGGAACCCGGACTTTCCCCCAGGGTTCACTAACAGGAGGCTGAGACAACTGACAGGCACAGGTAGGCACCGGATGGGGGAGATATGGCCCCCCCTGGAGAGCTTCCGAATCTGCAGGCTATTGTGGGGCTTACAGAGCCGCCACTCTATGTTTTTAGCACGTACCAACTCTGACATTTCCTGCAAGCGGTTCAAAAAAAAACCTACACGCCAAGAGGCCTGACCCCTTTCGAGACTATGTGTCATAAGACTGAACCTGTAAGGCATTCCCTTTCCCTACTGTACAAGCTCTTGACCTCTCTGGATGGGGGCTCCCCCCGGCATTTATCCATCAGTGGGAAAAGGATTTGGGAAGCCACTTCACTCCACAGCAGATAGGGAAGATACTGCTATTGATACACAAGGCCTTCATTGCTAACCATTTCCAGGAGTCAGGATATAAAATAGTATCCCGTTGGTATAGGGTCCCATATCTGCTTAATAAGATGAATAATTCGATCTCGGACAAGTGTTGGAGATGCCAGTCCGTGACGGGGTCCATGGTCTACATCTTCTGGTCGTGTCCTGCTTTAGGGGCATTCTGGAGGGATGTGACGGAGACAATTAGGAAGTTAACGTCGGTAGATCTACGGGGAAACCTGGCTGCATGCCTTCTCCATCTGACGGACATGCCCATCCGGAAATATAAACAGACTTTGACAATGCAACTTTTGAACGCGGCACGAGTATGCATCCCGGCGATGTGGAGGCAATCTCAGCCCCCATCGAGGGCCTTGTGGTACTCCAAAGTTAATTATATCCTCCGTATGGAGGAGCTGACTGCCACTCTTTACAATACAGAAGAAAAGTTCCGCGAGAAATGGAGACCCTGGAGGTATTTCATCGGCACCCAAGAATACCTGCATGAGATGGCGTCTGTGGCCGACCTGGTGACCGCCTGACTGCCCCCGCTATCGTCTGTGCCTGCGGAGTTGGGCGCAGGGCTCTAGCCCGGAAACAGTTGACGATTTCCCATGGGGATCCCCCTGATGCTCACTCCCCCCTTCCCCCCCCCTTTTTTTTCTTTCTCTCTTCTCTGTCTGTGTCTCTTTGTCCGCGAAGCACCACCTAAGTAGGGCCGCGGCATTTTCCGCGGGCTTACACAGATAATATGGACATTGAAAGGCTGATCTGTACTGTTGTTCACGGGGTGGTGCCGTATGGATTTTACGGACCCCCCTAGCTTTTTGTTCCCTGAACACAGGATGGTATTCCCCTCCCCGCAGATTAGAGTCCATGAATACCATATGTTTATTATAATGTTCCATAATACGGTTATCTGTTTTTACTGTTTGTTCACGGAATTGAAGTGTATGGCCAAAAAATACATGTGATTGTATTGATTGCTGTGTATGCCTTGCACTGAAAACTGAATAAAAAAACAAAAAAAAAACACACCTGCTCCCCATTCACACCTGTGACCTTGTAACACTAACGAGTCACATGACCCCGGGGAGGGAAGATGGCTAATTGAGCCCAACTTGGACATTTTCACTTAGGGGTGTGCTCAGTTTTGTTGCCAGCGGTTTAGACATCAATGGCTATATGTTGAGTTATTTTGAGGGGACAGCAAATTTACACCATTATACAAGCTGTACACTCACTACTTTACATTGTAGCAAAGTGTAATTTCTTCAGTGTTGTCACATGAAAAGAAATAATAATATATTTACAAAAATGTGAGGAGTGTACTCACTTTTGTGATATACTGTATATCATCCTCACTCCTGTCTTCACCTTATTACTGCATGTATCAGCTCCTGCTAATTCTGAACCCATATACCAATAAAACCTGCAGGACATTGGGATGTGTACCCCCAAATAAGTCACATTCCCATATCACCTCTCTCACCCATCTGCTTCTCCTAACTTTTGGAGCTATTTCCCCAAATCCTGGACCGCCATCACTTACCTTTGGCCAACATACCCAGCAACCCCCATCCTCTGATAGCAGCCGCAATCCACACAATCTCATTTCTATTCCACTTCAGCCTAGAACCAGCCTCCCCTTCTCCTGTGCCCTTTGGAATGCCCACTCTGTTTGTAACAAACTCACCAGCGTTCATGACTTATTTATCACAAACTTCCTGAACCTACTTGCAATTACTGAGACCTGGATTCAAGAATCTGACCTTCCTTCTGCTTCTCTCGCTTATGGTGGCCTCCTGTGGACTCTCTCCCAGGCCTAATGGATGGAAAGAAGGTGGTGTTGGAATCCTCCTATCCACTCAAAGCACTTTTCAAGTTCATCCACCCCCCTCTCTGTCCCTCTCCTCATTGAAGCTCACTGTATTTGTCTATTTTCTCCAGTTTAATTGGGAATTGCTGTGATCTATCGGCCCCCTGGACCGGTATCAAACTTTGACGACTACTCTGCCTGGCTACCCTACTTTCTCTCTTCTTAAATTCCAACAATCATTCTCGGTGACTTCAACATCCCTGTTAATCTTAACACTCCCGCTACTTCTAAGCTGCTGAGCCTAACTTCCTCTTTTGACCTAAAACAATGGACAAGCGCTTCTACTCACTCTGATGGCAACTGCCTTGACCTCATATGCTCCTACTCATGCACTCCGCACAACTTCTCCAATATTTCTTTTCCTCTCTCTGATCACCACCTTATTAGTGTCAGAAACCATGAATCAGACTGAGACAGAAGTACAATTAGATCACACTTGTTTATTAAATAAAAATAAAAAGGTAAATAGAAAAAGCGTAGTCAAAGCATAGCCAGAGTCCAGTAACCGGAAAGAGTATTCAGCCAGGCCAGAGATCAATAACCGGATCGGGTAATCAGCCAGGCCAGAAGTCAGGGATCCAAGTAGAGCAACAGCAAGCAGGATAAGGAGCCAGAAGGGATGTCAGCAAGCCAGTCATTAAACAGAACCCGAGGAGATGGTTTCTCGTGATGTGACCAAGGCGAAGGCAGAGGTGAAGTGAGCTGGATAGCTTTAAGTAGGCAGGTCAGACGAGCATGATCAGGAACAGCTGGTAACTGTGGAGAGAGAGGAGAGCTGGCAATTAGCCGACAGCTGAGCAGCCAGCCCAGAGAAGGAAGGGCTAAGCCAGCCCTGACAGTACCCCCTCCTCAATTATCCCTCTCCCTCGTAGGGCCACTGGGCTTGAGGGGAAACCATTTATGGAACTCGCAGAGGAGGACAGGGGCATGTATGTCTGAGGATAAAACCCAGGAGCGTTCCTCCGGACCGTACCCCTTCCAATGCACCAGGTACTGTATGCACCCAAGGAACCTACGGGAGTCAACAATGGATTGTACCTCATACTCCCCATGGTTCTCAACCTGAATAGGGTGAGGGTGTGGCACCGAGGTGGTAAATCGGTTACAGACCAACGGTTTCATTAAGGAGACATGAAACACATTTGAGATGCGCATACTAAGAGGAAGGTCCAACGTGTAAGCCACTGGGTTAATCCTTCGAAGGATACGGAAAGGCCCAATAAACCGAGGTGCCAACTTCAGTGAGGGAACATGAAGCCGGAGGTTGCGAGATGACAGTCAGACCCCGTCCCCAACCTGGTAGGAAGGTGTAGGCATGCGTCTGCGGTCAGCATGGAGTATGTACCTATCATTAGCATGAAGCATGGCCTCCTGGACTTGTACCCAAGTGGAATGAAGAACACAGAAATACTCCTCTACCGCAGGAATATTCTGTGGAACAAATGAGTAAGGCAACATGGAAGGTTGGAAACCATAATTCGCCATAAATGGAGACAATCGGGAGGCAGAATTTAAGGCACTGTTGTGAGCAAACTCTGCCCATGGTAATAGGTCTGACCAGTTGTTATGGTGGTCAGAAATATAGCAACATAGGAATTGCTCCAAGGACTGATTGGCTTGCTCTGGGGCCCCATTAGACTGCGGGTGATACGCAGAAGAGAACGCAAGCTGGGAGACAAACTGACTGCCCCTGTCCGAGACAATCACCTTGAGTAGCCCATGTAAGCGAAAGATCTCCCAAGCAAAATTGGAAGCTAGTTCCTTAGAGGTAGGCAACTTCTTAAGTGGAATACAATGACACATCTTTGAGAACCGGTCAGCCACCATAAGGATAACAGTGTTACCTTGGGAGTTGAGCAACTCCACAATGAAATCCACTGACAGGTGAGTCCAGGGACTCTCTCCATTGTGTATGGGTTGTAAGAGGCCCACTGGAAAGTGCCGTGGAGTCTTACTCTGAGCACACACGGGACAGGCAGCTACAAAGGCAGTAACATCAGCCCGTAGATTAGACCAACAGAATTGTTGGGAAATGGCCCAAATTAGTTGATTCTTCCCAGGACGGCCAGCTGCCTTGGGAGAATGACAAGTCTGGAGCACAGCAGAACGGAGACTCTCTGGGACAAAGCAGCAGTCACAAGGTTTATCAGGAGGAGCATGGACCTGAGCAGCAAGAATTTTGTCACCCAAAGGAGAAGTAAGAGTGGTGCGAACCGTAGCTAAGATACGATCAGGAGGAATCATAGGAACCGGAACCGACTCCCACTTGGAAGTGGAGGAAAATTGTTGTGACAAGGCATCAGCCCTTACATTCTTAGTACCAGGTAAGAATGAGACAATGTAATTAAAGCTCGACAAGAAAAGAGCCCATCGCGCCCTTCTGGGAGAGAGTCACTTAGCCTCAGACAAGAATGCAAGATTCTTATGGTCAGTAAGAATAAGAACAGGCACAGTGGTACCTTCAAGGAGATGTCTCCATTCTTTCAGGGCTAAAATGATCGCCAACAGCTCTCTGTCACCAATCTCATAATTGTACTCAGCAGGTGACAATTTCTTGGAAAAGTAGCCACACGGATGCATAGCGCTCTCAGAGTTAGGACGTTGAGGCAGAAGGGCGCCAACTCCAGTCTCAGAAGCATCAACTTCTAGAATAAAAGGCAACGTAGGATCAGGATTTGCCAACACAGGAGCAGAAACAAAGGAAGCCTTGAGAGTCTCAAAGGCCTTAATGGACTCCGGAGAGCAACTCTGTGGGTTACCATCCTTTCTGGACATATCAGTCAGGGGCTTGACACGAGACGAGAAGTTACGAATAAACTTCCGATAGTAGCTGGCAAAACCCAGGAAGCGCTGCAGAGGATGTAAACCCATGAGTCAAGGCCACTGTAGGACTGCCAAAAGTTTCTCTGGGTGCATCGAAAAACCAGCAGTGGAAATGACATAGCCCAGGAATGTAACCTGTTCACGATGGAACTCGCACTTCTCCAGTTTACAATAGAGATTGTTCTCTCTTAGTTTCTGAAGCACACGACAGATATCTGTGTGGTGGCTCTCCAGGGACTTGGAAAATATGAGGATATCATCGAGATAAACCACCACACATAACTGCAACAAATCTCGGAGGACATCGTTAATAAATTCCTGGAAAACTGCCGGGGGCATTACAAAGGCATTACCAGGTATTCATAATGGCCTGATCTGGAATTAAACGCAGTTTTCCACTCGTCTCCCTCCTTAATGCGCACAAGATTGTATGCCCCTCTCAAGTCAAGCCTCGTGAAAACGGTTGCTCCCTTGAGGCGGTCAAATAACTCTGTAATCAATGGAATCGGGTAGGCGTTCTTAATCGTGACACGATTGAGACCCCTATAATCTATACAAGGTCTAAGTTCACCGCTCTTCTTCTTCACAAAGAAGAAACCAGCACCAGCAGGAGATGAGGATTTGTGGATGAAACCTCGAGAAAGTGCGCCAGCAACACACTCCTTCATGGCCTTATCCTCCCAGACCGAAAAAGGGTAAAGCCGGCCACGAGGAGGTATGGCACCAGGTTGAAGGTCAATTGCACGATCATAAGACCATTGTGGAGGCAAACTACTGGCTTGACCTTTATCAAAGACATTGCAAAAATCACGGTACTCCTCCGGCAGGGAGAGGAGTGAAGAGGTGCACAGGACCTTGGATACATTCAGGAAGCATGTCTCACTGCATTGTGGCGACCAGGAGAGAACCTCAGCACAGAGCCAATCAAAAGAGGGGTTGTGCCTCTGTAACCAAGGATAACCAATAACCAGCAGAAACCTGGGTGAGGAAAAAACTTGGAATTGGATTATCTCATGGTGAAGAGCCCCTATGGCCATGGACAACGGAACCTTCTCATGAGTCACATGGGCAGGCTGTAAAGGTCTCCCATCAAGAGTCTCAATGGCAAGTGGAGTGTCCCGCAGCTTCAGCGGAATCAAGTGCTGCGAAACAAATGCAGCATCAATGAACAGGCCTGCAGCCCCAGAGTCGATTAGAGCCTATATTTCAATGGACGACTCAGCCCAAGAAAGGGTGACCGAAACCAGGGGATTATCCTTCTGGATAACTGAGGACGAAACAACACCACCTAAGGTCTGTCCATGACAGGACCTCAAGGTTCGGACATTCCCTGGACGGGTAGGACAAGACTTCAAAAAGTGATCTGCCTGGCCACAATAAAGGCGCAATCTCTCCCTCCTCCTAAAGGCTCTCTCATCCGCAGAGAGACGCGTGAAGCCCAGGTGCATGGGTTCATCTTCACTGACCGACTCGGTACCAGGAGGCATGGGAGGTGAGGGAGGCATAGGTGGGACTACAAAGCTCGGAGCCAAGCGTACAGGAGGCTTCCGCAAGCGCTTCTTAAGAGAAAGTCTTTCTCTGAGTCTGGAGTCAATGAGGATGGCAAATGAGATCAAGCTCTCCAGCTCAGTGGGTATATCTCGGGCTGCTATCTCATCCTTGATGGAATCCGAGAGACCATAAGAAAAAGCAGCCACGAGGGCCTCATTGTTCCAAGCAACCTCTGCTGCCAGAGTACGAAATTCAATGGCATAGTCGGCAACAGTTCTCGTACTCTGTTTGATGGACATGAGGCACTTGGCAGCAGAAGCGGAGTGTGCGGGAATGTCAAATACCCTTTTAAAGAAGGCCACAAACTGAGGGTAACTCAAGACAACAGGTTTTTGCATCTCCCATAGAGTGTTAGCCCAGGCCAAGGCTCTCTCAGAAAGCAAAGATATCACGAAACCTACTTTGCTTCTGTCCGTGGGAAACGCCTGGGGCAGCATCTCAAAGTATATCTCAACCCGATTGAGAAACCTTTTGCATTGAACTGGATTACCCCCAAATCGCTGGGGATGCGGAGCAGAACCAGACATACCTCTTATAGAGGTAATACTCAAGACAGGTGCTTGCACAGAGACTGGGACGGCCTGCGACTCAGGTTGTACCAGAGCAGCCACCGGGGGGATTCCAGCTGAGCCGTGCGACTCAGGAGCGTTTGTAATGCCATGGCAAATTAATCCATGCGGTGATCTTGCTCATCCAATCTGGAAAAAATATTACCAACAAGTGGATTGACTGTACCTTCTGAATTCATGGCCTTCGCCTATTGTCAGAAACCATGAATCAGACCGAGACAGAAGTACAATTAGATCACACTTGTTTATCAAATAAAAATAAAAAGGTAAATAGAGAAAGCGTAGTCAAAGCATAGCCAGAGTCCAGTAACCGGATAGAGTAGTCAGCCAGGCCAGAGTTCAATATTAATCAGCCAGGCCAGAAGTCAGGGATCCAAGTAGAGCAACAGCAAGCAGGATAAGGAGCCAGAAGGGATGTCAGCAAGCCTGTCTTTAAACAGAACAGCAGGAGATGGTTTCTTGTGATGCAACCAAGGCGAAGGCAGAGGTAAAGTGAGCTGGACAGCTTTAAGTAGTGTGAGGGGGTTAGCTCGACAGCGGGTGTGTGTGACCCCCTGGATGGGTTCACAACACAAAATTAGGCACAGCAGACAGCGTTGTAGGTGCAAAAAAACAAAAGATGCGGTTTATTTATGCTACATGCAGTGAAACATATAACAGCCAAACAAAAATAAAACATGAAAATAAATCCTGGTCAGCTTGACCTCTAATTACACACTTAGATTCCCTGTCTACCAACTGAGTGCAGCCTTGTGCTGCACCAGTCCCTGTCTCTGTTGTAGAGGTTTGCCACACAGGCGTTAACTCACCGCACAGAACAGGTGTCACACTCCCCAGTCTATACAAACACAAAACTGGTTCCAGGATGGAGCATCTCCCTAAGCATGCTGGGGTTTTTTGTAGAGGTCTTAATGAGCCCACTTACTTCAGCTGGGCTCATTAACTCTTCCCCTCTAATTATACAAGTCTGCATAAAGCCTGAATCTAGGGCACACATATTTCCCATCCTGGATACAACCAGGTGACTTTACCTGCATGCTGCCAAATACCCCCCCCCTCTTGTTTCAACCTTGGGGTTGTAACACAAGCAGTCAGACATGCATGTATCCGAGACAAAGCATCCACATTCCCCATTTTAACACCAGGGCGATGCTTAACTGTAAAGTTAAATTCTTGTAGGGCCAGGAACCACCTATTTACCCTTCTATTGGTCTCCTTGTTCTGAGCCATCCACTTTAAAGGAGCGTGATCAGTCACCAGGTCAAAGTGCCTACCTAGCAGATAGTACCGAAGGGAATCTAGAGCCCACTTCACTGCTAAACATTCCTTCTCAATCGTGGCGTAATTTACCTCATGGGACTTCAACTTCCTGCTGAGGTAAATGACTGGGTGCTCTTCCCCGTTCCAGACCTGGGATAACACTGCTCCTAACCCAACGTCTGATGCATCAGTTTGTACAACGAAGTCCTTAGAGAAGTCTGGTGAGTACAACACTGGCTGGCTACATAAGGCTGTTTTTAAGGACTGAAATGCTTCTTCAGCCTCTGGGGACCATTTAACCATGACAGACTCTTTCCCTTTTGTCAGGTTGGTGAGGGGCACAGCCTGAGAAGCAAAATGGGGAATGAATCGTCGATAATAGCCAGCGATTCCCAGAAAGGCTCGTACCTGTTTCTTGCTGTTGGGACGTGGCCAACTCTGTATGGCCTCGACTTTATTGACTTGGGGTTTTATCACCCCCCTCCCAATAGTGTACCCAAGATATTTGGCCTCCTCCTGTCCAATGGTACACTTCTTTGGATTGGCCGTAAACCCAGCTTCCCGGATAGAGTCTAGGACTGCTTGTACTTTTGGCAAATGTGAGACCCAGTCTGTGCTATGGATAATCACATCATCCAAGTAAGCTGCAGCATATTTCTGATGGGGCCTCAGAATCTTGTCCATTTTCCGCTGGAATGTTGCCGGTGCATTCTGTAACCCAAACGGCATTCTCTTATATTGGAATGCCCCATCTGGGGTTACAAACGCAGTTTTCTCCTTGGCCGACTCGGCCAGGGGAATTTGCCAATACCCTTTGGTGAAATCAAGAGTTGTCATATATCGGGCTGTTCCCAGCCGGTCAATCAACTCATCTATAAGGGGCATGGGGTAGGTGTCAAATTTTGTAACTTTATTCAATTGTCGAAAATCGTTACAAAACCGCCAGCTCCCATCAGGTTTGGGCACTAGTACGATGGGACTGGACCAGTCACTCTGGGACTCCTCTATCACACCCAATTCCAGCATCCTTTGAACCTCCCCACGTATTGCCTCCCGTCGGGCCTCTGGTATTCTATAAGGTTTTAGTTTTACCCTTTCTCCTGGCGGGGTGATAATGTCATGCTCTACGCCAGATGTTTGTCCCGGCAGCTCAGAGAAAATCTCTTTGTTACGAAGTACAAACTCTTTAACCTCCTGTTGTTGGGGTTTCGATAAGGTGTCTGCTATTCCAACCTCAGGAACTAAGCAATCAGGCTGTGCTTGTGACAAAGTCTCTGCGACTAGGGATTCCCTATCTCTCCAGGCTTTCAGCAGATTGACGTGATAGATCTGCTCCGGCTTTCGCCTTCCTGGCTGTCTAACCCTGTAGTTCACCTCACTAATTTTTTCAATTACTTCATATGGACCTTGCAATTTGGCCAGAAATTTGCTTTCAACCGTAGGGACTAGCACCAAGACCCTATCCCCCGGGGAAAAAGTATGGGTCTTGGCCCCACGGTTGTACACCCTCTGCTGTGCTAACTGCGCTTGGGTTAAATGTTCCTTTACAATTGGCATTACCTGTGCAATCCTATCTTGCATCAGGGCGACATGCTCAATCACACTCCTGTGAGGAGAACTCTCATTTTCCCAAGTTTCCTTGGCGATATCCAGCAGCCCTCTTGGGTGTCTCCCATAGAGCAACTCGAAGGGTGAGAAACCCGTAGAGGATTGGGGTACCTCCCTAATGGCAAACATCAGATAGGGTATTAGACAGTCCCAATTCTTTCCATCTCTATCCACCACCTTCTTTAACATTTGTTTTAGGGTTTTGTTGAATCTTTCAACCAACCCATCTGTTTGGGGGTGATACACAGATGTACGCATTTGTGTTACTTTGTACAACTTGCATAGTTCTTTCATAACCCGGGACATAAAGGGTGTACCTTGGTCCGTAAGCAGTTCCTTACAAATACCCACGCGGCTAAAAACAAGAGATAGCTCTTTGGCTATGGTTTTGGCCGAGGTATTTCGAAGAGGAATTGCTTCCGTATAACGGGTGGCATAGTCCTATTTAACCAAAATGTACTGATGCCCCCTAGCAGACTTCATTATCGGACCTACCAAATCCATTGCGATCCTCTCAAAGGGGACCTCAATGATAGGAAGAAGTACCAGCGGGTTACGGAAATGTGGCATAGGTGCCGACTTCTGACACACAGGGCAGGAGGAACAATAATTTTCTGTTTCCTTCATGACCCCAGGCCAATAGAATCTCTGCAATACCCTCTCTCTGGTTTTCTCGGTCCCCAGATGACCTCCCAGAATGTGCCCATGGGCCAATTCTAACACCAACTTCCTGTAAGGTTTGGGCACCACAAGTTGCTCAATGGTTTCTTCTGCCCTTTGAGCCACTCGATACAGCAGGTCCCTTTCCATAGTGAAGTACGGGTAAGTGCAAATCTTATCTGGGTTCACTAACTCGCCATCTATTTTCACCACATTTTCCCGTGCCTTTATTAGGGTGGGGTCTTTTAACTGTTCTGTGGCAAAATTTTCCCGGTGAACCTCAAGATCCGAAAACTCCACAGACGGCATGTTTTCATCTGAGGATGTTGGCTTCTCCCCAGTTTCTCGAGTGGTGGTCAAAAACACCTCCGGATCATCCTCTCCAGTCATTTTTGTCAGTAAACGGCTCACACCAAAGGATGAGGTATTATTGTAACCACTTGCCTCATTGGTCTGCGGACGTTGCTGTATTAATGTCTCTATTTGCTGTTGAAAACACTGCTCTTGCTTCTGCAACAGGTCTATGAAGCGGGCTTCAGATTGCTGCTGGGCTTGTTGCTGAGCTTCCAGACTCTGCAGGTGAGCTTTCTGCTGAGCTTCCAGACTCTGCTGGTGAGCTTTCTGCTGAGCTTCCAGACTCTGCTGCAAAGTTGCATTTGTCTGCTGCTGGGCTGCAAGGCTCTGTTGTTGAGCTGCAAGGCTCTTTTGTAAACCTGCATTTGTTTGCTGCTGATTTGCATTTGCTTGCTGCTGGTTTGCATTTGCTAGAGCCAGCTGTCTCAGTATCTCCTCCATGCTGGCCTTAAAAAATAAAAAATAAAAAACTGCCAAAATTCTCCACCAACTGTGAGGGGGTTAGCTCGGCAGCGGGTGTGTGTGACCCCCTGGATGGGTTCACAACACAAAATTAGGCACAGCAGACAGCGTTGTAGGTGCAAAAAAACAAAAGATGCGGTTTATTTATGCTACATGCAGTGAAACATATAACAGCCAAACAAAAATAATACATGAAAATAAATCCTGGTCAGCTTGACCTCTAATTACACACTTAGATTCCCTGTCTACCAACTGAGTGCAGCCTTGTGCTGCACCAGTCCCTGTCTCTGTTGTAGAGGTTTGCCACACAGGCGTTAACTCACCGCACAGAACAGGTGTCACACTCCCCAGTCTATACAAACACAAAACTGGTTCCAGGATGGAGCATCTCCCTAAGCATGCTGGGGTTTTTTGTAGAGGTCTTAATGAGCCCACTTACTTCAGCTGGGCTCATTAACTCTTCCCCTCTAATTATACAAGTCTGCATAAAGCCTGAATCTAGGGCACACATATTTCCCATCCTGGATACAACCAGGTGACTTTACCTGCATGCTGCCACAGTAGGCAGGTCAGAGAAGCATGATCAGGAACAGCTGGTAACTGTGGAGAGAGATGAGAGCTGGCAATTAGCCGACAGCTGAGCAGCCAGCCCAGAGAAAGAAGGGCTAAGCCAGCCCTGACAGTTAGTTTCACTCTCTCCTTGTCTGCATCCTCCTTGCCTTCCAACTACCAAACTATTACCCGTAGAGACCTTCGCCATCTTAACCCTTCTCTTCTTTTTTCTGCTACAGATTGTCTCTACGACAAAATCTCATCTTTGTCCAGCCCCAACTTGGCCACTTCTGTCTACAACAGTTCACTGTCATCCACCCTGGATACCTTTGCCACCCTCACTATGCACAGAATCAGGCCCTGCCCGCTACAACCCTTCTTACCAGAAGCCTCAAAAAACATAGCAGCACTCTTGAGCCTCTGTGGCGTAAGACTAAGTCACAGTAAGAGTTCAACCAATATAAATATAAATAATTCCTGCCTTCACACTGCCAAACAGACCTACTTTATCACTTCAATGGAGTTTAACAAGACTCGTGGCCACTCATTAAAATGAGAAGAGTGGCAAGGATGTGGAATTCCCTTCCACAGGCGGTGGTCTTAGCAAGGGGCATTGATAGTTTAAAGAAACTATTAGATAAGCACCTGAACGCCCGCAACATACAGGGATATACAATGTAATACTGACATATAAATCACACACATAGGTTGGACTTGATGAACTTGTGTCTTTTTTCAACCTCACCTACTATGTAACTCTCATTAACACCCTCTCACGCAGTCCCTGTCAACTGTTTTATACCTTTACCACTCTACTTCGTCCTCCATTACCTCCACCCACTAACTTACTCACTGCCCAGGAGATTGCTAATCACTTTAAAGCGGTTCTTCACCCTAAAGGGGAAGTTCCGCTAGTATTATCCCTCCCCCCCTCCGGTGCCACAATCGGCACCTTTCGGAGGGATAATCCAGGTAACTGCACCCACTTCCGGCCAGACCGCCGCAGACCCCCGCATCGCTCCGCCCCCCGTTGTGTTCTGGGAAACACACAGTTCCCAGAGACACAGCGGGGAACCAGCGCAGCGCGACTCGCGCATGTGCAGTAGGGAACCGGGCAGTGAAGCCCTCATGCTTCACTTCCCGATTCCCTGACAGAGGATGGCGGCGGTGGCTGCAGCGAGACGAGCGATCGCTCGTCATCTGCCGCCGACATCGCTGGAACCTGGGACAGGTAAGTGTGATATTATTAAAAGTCAGCAGCTGCAATATTAGTAGCTGCTGGCTTTTAATATTTTTTTTTTAGGTGCAGCTCCTCTTTAAAAATAAGATTGAGACAATTCTTCTTGAGATCTCCGCTCTACAGATATCTTACTCACTTTACACTCCTTGTCCTCCTGCGCAATCAATACTTTCCTCTTTTATCCCAGCTACTATAGAAAAAGTAACTTTTTTCTAATACCCACCTAACCTCCTGCCCCCTGTACCCAGTTTCTTCTCAAATACTACGGTCACCATCTGACTATCCTACACTCTTTAACTCATATCTTCAACCTCTCACTCTCTACTGGCATCTTCCCCAACCCTCATGTGCTAGTCACTCCCATACCAAAAAATGCCTCACTAGACCCCACCAATCTTAACCTAAGACCCATCTCTTTACTCCCTTTTGCCTCCAAACTTCTTGAATGTTTAGTCTACAACTGACTGAGCGACCGCCTCATTGAGAATAACCACCTTGATCCCCTTCAGTCTGGATTTCGCCCACAGCAGTCCACAGAAACTGCCCTCCTAAAACTCAAACGACTTAATAACAGCCAAAACCAATGGTCATTATTCCGTACTCTTACTCTTGGGCCTTTCCTCTTTTGATACAGTTGACCACCCCCTCCTCAAAAAACTCAATTTGCTTGGTCTCCATGACTGCACTCTGTTGGTTTGAATCTTACCTATCTCATCACACTTTCAGTGTCACAACACCACTTCCTCCTCTCCAACTCCTTACTGTTGGGGTTGCTTAAGGCTCTGTACTTGGACCTCTACTATTCTTGATCTACACGCCCTCCCTGGGTCAGCTACTACCACTTATATGCTGATGACACCCAAATCTACTCTAATGTCTGCCTTCATTTTGTTAAGTGCTGCGCAAACTGTTGGCGCTATATAAAACCTGTATAATAATAATAACAACAACAACAACAACAACAACAACAATACCCCTGGGAGGGAATATTCTGTGTTTGTTTTGAACTTTCTTTTAAATAAAAGTGGGAAAACCAGCCCTGAAACAGATAAAATCGGGCGGTGGTGTACTTAAAGCGCTACACTTGGAGTGAACCCCTGACAACAAGAAATCGAAAAATTACTGTATTTTAATAATTTCTCAATTTTTTATATTCTCAAATTCTTTAACAGTGGGACATAAGGGCATGCCTTACAGTGTCCACATCTATGGCTACCTAATGGTTTTTCTGGCAGCCATGAGGGAATTACTTTTTTGGACAGTTCCTAAATGACTATGCTAGTGCATGTCTCTCAGATTTCTACCTCTTCTGTATGTGATCATGGGGCTTTTCGGAAGGATTTTCGATAGATCTTTGTCATTGTGCAGTATGTCCCAAATATTTAATACACATGCCTGCATTATTGGTCTGTTTTAGTCCAAGTAAAGTATCCCTTGGGACATTGCTCACCTTTTCATATATGACTTTAAGTCATTGAAATTATAACCACATCTGCTGAAACTCTCCACCAATTAAAGACTTTCATTTTGAAAGGCTGCATCAGTAGATTTCTTTTAGCTCTCATAAATTGCCCGGTGGGAATGCCTTTAACCACTTCAATACAGGGCATTTATACACCCTTCCTTCCCAGACCAATTTTTAGCTTTCAGCGCTCTCACACTTTGAATGCAAATAACTCAGTCATGCAACACTGTACCCACACATCATTTTTATCATTTTTTTTTATACAAATAGAGCTTTCTTTTGGTGGTATTTAATCACCACTGGGTTTTTTATTTTTTGCGACATAAGTGAAAAAAGTGCAAACATTTTGCAAAAAAAAATAAAAAATTTGGGCCAAAATTTATACTGCTACATCACTTTGGTAAAAATAACCCAAATTAGTGGATAATATTTAGTCCCTTTGAAAGTTATAGAGTCTACAAGCTATGGTGCAAATCATTGAAAATTGATCACATCTGATTACACCTGATGCACTGACGGCATATCTCATTTCTTGAGGCTCTGAAATGTCAGGAAAGTACAAATTACCCCTTTTTGAAAAGTAGACAGTCCAAGGTATTTAGTAAGAGGCATGGTGAGTTTTTTGAAATTGTAATTTTTTTCCCACAATTCTTGGGAAAAATAAGAATTTTTTTTTGTTTGTTTTTTGTTTTACAAAATTGTCATAATAACCAGTTATTTCTCATACACAGCATATGCATACTTCCAATTACACCCCAAAATACATTTTGCAACTCTTCCAGAGTATGGCGATACCACATGTGTGGGACTTTTACACAGGCTGACCACACAGAGAGGTCCAACATGCAGGGAGCGCCGTCAGGGGTTCTAGGAGCATAAATGACACCTCTAATTTCCTAACGACCTATTACATTTGTGAAGGCCCTGGAGAACCAGGACAATGGAATTACCCACGAAATGACCCCATTTTGGAAAACAAACACCCCAAAGTATATTCTATGAAGCATTATGAGTCTTTTGAACAGTTAATTTTTACACAAGTCTTCAGAAAACGTGGAAAGAAAATAAAGTTGTCCTTTTATAAGATATTTCTAACACATAGCATGTACATAGCAAAAATTACTCCGGTTTCCTTCCACAGTCCAAAGACATGCAGGTAGGTAAATTGGCTTCTGTCCAAAATTGGCCTTAGTATACGAATGGGGACCTTAGATTGTAGGCTCCTTGAGGGTAGGGACCAACGTGAGTGTGCAATGTACAGGGATAGGGGTAGACACTCCTGGATGGACTGATGTCTTTATTCAACCTTACTAACTATGAAACCTCTGCCTTGGTCACATCACTAGAAACCATCTCCTGAGGTTTGTTTAAAGACTGGCTTGCTGACATCCCTTCTGGCTCCTTATCCTGCTTGCCGTTGCTCTACTTGGATCCCTGACTTCTGGCCTGGCTGACTACCCGAACTGGTTACTGGACTCTATTTACCTTTTTATTTTTATTAATAAACAAGTGTGATTTAATTGTACTTCTGTCTCAGTCTGATTCATGGTTTCTGACAGTAGGCGAAGGCCATGAATTCAGAAGATACAGTCAATCCACTTGTTGGTAATATTTTTTCCAGATTGGATGAGCAAGATCACCGCATGGATCAGTTTGTCATAGCGTTACAAATGCTCCTGAATCGCACGGCTCACCTGGCATCCCCCACAGTGGCTGCTCCGGTACAACCTGAGTCGCAGGCTGTCCCTGCTGCTGTGCCAGTCTCTGTGCAGGCACCCACCTAGAGTATTACCTCTATAAGAGGTATGTCTGGTTCTGCTCCGCTTCCCCAGCGATTTGGGGGTGATCCAGTTCAATGCAGAGGGTTTCTCAATCAGGTTGAGATATACTTCGAGATGTTGCCCCAGGCGTTTCCCATGGACAGAAGCAAAGTAGGTTTCGTGATATCTTTGCTTTCTGAGAGAGCCTTGGCCTGGGCTAACCCTCTATGAGAGACGCAAAAACCTGTTGTCTTGAGTTACCCTGAGTTTGTGGCCTCCTTCAAAAGGGTATTTGACGTTTCCGCACGCTCCACTTCTGCTGCCAAGTGCCTTATGTCCATCAGAGTACGAGAACTGTTGCCAACTACGCCATTGAATTCCGTACTCTGGCAGCAGAGG
Source organism: Lithobates pipiens (assembly GCF_037356315.1). Classification (NCBI taxonomy): domain Eukaryota; kingdom Metazoa; phylum Chordata; class Amphibia; order Anura; family Ranidae; genus Lithobates; species Lithobates pipiens. The sequence goes on along the minus strand of NW_027507785.1, from coordinate 150,682,300 downwards.
TTGTTTGGAACAATGAGGCCCTCGTGGCTGCTTTTTCTCATGGTCTCTCGGGTTCCATCAAGGATGAGATAGCAGCCCGAGATATACCCACTGAGCTGGAGAGCTTGATCTCGTTTGCCATCCCCATTGACTCCAGACTCAGAGAAAGACTCTCTTAAGGAGCGCTTGTGGAAGCCTTCTGTACGTTTGCCTCCGAGCTTTGTAGTCCCACCCATGCCTCCCTCACCTCCCATGCCTCCTGGTACAGAGTCGGTCAGTGAAGATGAACCCATGCACCTGGGCTTCACGCGTCTCTCTGCGGATGAGAGAGCCTTTAGGAGGAGGGAGAGATTGCGCCTTTCTTGTGGCCAGGCAGGTCACTTTTTGAAGTCTTGTCCTACCCGTCCAGGGAATGTCTGAACCTTGAGGTCCTGTCATGGACAGACCTTAGGTGGTGTTGTTTCGTCCTCAGTTATCCAGAAGGATAAGCCCCTGGTTTCGGTCACCCTTTCTTGGGCTGAGTCATCCATTGAGATACAGGCTCTAATCGACTCTGTGGCTGCAGGCCTGTTCATTGGTGCTGCATTTGTTTCGCAGCACTTGATTCCGCTGCAGCTGCGGGACACTCCACTTACCATTGAGGCTCTTGACGGGAGACCTTCATAGCCTGCCCATGTGACTCATGAGACGGTTCCATTATCCATGGCCGTAGGGGATCTTCACCATGAGATAATCCAATTCCAAGCTATTTCCTCACCCAGGTTGCTGCTGGTTATTGGTTATCCTTGGTTACAGAGGCACAACCCCTCTTTTGATTGGCTTCGTGCTGAGGTTCTCTCCTGGTCGCCACAATGCAGTGAGACATGCTTCCTGAGGGTATCCATGGTCCTGTGCATCTCTTCACTGCCCTCCCTGCCGGAAGAGTACCGTGATTTTAGAGATGTCTTTGATAAAGGTCAAGCCGGTAGTTTGCCTCCACACCAGTCTTATGATTGCGCAATTGACCTTCAACCTGGTGCCATACCCCCTCGTGCCCGGGTTTACCCTTTGTCGGTCTTGGAGGATAAGGCCATGAAAGAGTATGTTGCTGACGCACTTTCTCGAGGTTTCATCCGCAAATCCTTGTCTCCTGCTGGTGCTTGTTTCTTCTTTGTGAAAAATAAGATCGGTGAACTGAGACCTTGTATATATTATAGGGGTCTCAATCGTGTCACGATTAAGAATGCCTACCCGATTCCATTGATTACAGAGTTATTTGACCACCTCAAGGGAGCAATGGTTTTCACAAAGCTTGACTTGAGAGGGGCATACAATCTCGTGCGCATTAAGGAGGACAACGAGTGGAAAACTGCATTTAATACCAGAACAGGCCATTATGAATACCTGGTAATACCTTCTGGCCTTTGTAACACCCCAACAGTTTTCCAGGAATTTATTAACAATGTCCTCCGAGATTTGTTACAGCTGTGTGTGGTGGTTTATCTTGATGATATCCTCATATTTTTCAAGTCCCTGGAGAGCAACCACACAGATATCTGTCGTGTGCTTCAGAAACTAAGAGAGAACAATCTCTATTGTAAACTGGAGAAGTGCACGTTCCATCGTGAACAGGTTACATTCCTGGGCTATGTCATTTCCACTGCTGGTTTTTCGATGGACCCAGAGAAACTTTTGGGCAGTCCTACAGTGGCCTCGACCCGTGGGTTTACGTCCTCTGCAGCGTTTCCTGGGCTTTGCGAACTACTATCGGAAGTTTATTCGTAACGTCTCGTCTCTGGTCAAGCCCCTGACTGATATGACCAGAAAGGACGGTAACCCACAGAGTTGGCCCCCGGAGTCCATTAAGGCCTTTGAGACTCTCAAGGCTGCCTTTGTTTCTGCTCCTGTGTTGGCACATCCTGATTCTACGTTGCCTTTTATCCTAGAAGTTGATGCTTCTGAGACTTGAGTTGGTGCCCTTCTGTCTCAACGTCCTAACTCTGAGAGCGATATGCATCCGTGTGGCTACTTTTCCAAGAAATTGTCACCTGCTGAGTGCAATTATAAGATTGGTGACAGAGAGCTGTTGGCAATCATTTTAGCCCTGAAAGAATGGAGACATCTCCTTGAAGGTACCACTGTGCCTGTTCTTATTCTTACTGACCATAAGAATCTTACATTCTTGTCTGAGGCTAAGCGACTCTCTCCCAGAAGGGCACGATGGGCTCTTTTCTTGTCGAGCTTTAATTACATTTAATTGCCTTGTCACGACAATTTTCCTCCACTTCCAAGTCGGAGTCGGTTCCGGTTCCTATGATTCCTCCTGATTGTATCTTGGCTACGGTTCGCACCAGTCTTACTTCTCCTTTGGGTGACAAAATTCTTGCTGCTCATGTCAATGCTTCTCCTGATAAACCTTGTGACCGCTGCTTTGTCCCAGAGAGTCTCTGTACTGCTGTGCTCCAGACTTGCCATTCTCCCAAGGCAGCTGGCCATCCTGGGAAGAATCAACTTATTTGGGCCATTTCCCAACAGTTCTGGTGGCCTAGTCTACGTGCTGATCTTACTGCCTTTGTAGCTGCCTGTCCAATGTGTTCTCATAGTAAGACTCCACGACACCTTCCAGTGGGCCTTCTACAACCCATACCCAATGGAGAGAGGCCCTGGACTCACCTGTCTATGGGTTTCATTGTGGAGTTGCCCAACTCCCAAGGCAACACTGTTATCCTTATGGTGGTTGACGGGTTCTCAAAGATGTGTCATTGTATTCCACTTAAGAGGTTGCCTACCTCTAAGGAACTGTCTTCCATTTTTGCTCCTGAGATCTTTCGCTTACATAGGCTACCCAAGGTGATTGTCTCGGACAGGGGCAGTCAGTTTGTCTCACAGTTCTGGCGAGCCTTTTGTGCACAGTTGGGAATCCAGCTTGCGTTCTCTTCTGCGCATCACCCGCAGTCTAATGGGGCTGCAGAACGAGACAATCAGTCCTTGGAGCAATTCCTATGTTGCTATATTTCTGACCATCATAACAACTGGTCTGACCTATTACCTTCGCAGGATTAACCCAGTGGCTTTCACGTTTGGACCTTCCTCCTAGTATGTGCATCTCAAATGTGTTTCATGTCTCCTTATTGAAACCGCTGGTCTGTAACAGATTTACCACCTCGGTGCCACGTCCTCACCCTATTTAGGTTGAGAACCATGAGGAGTATGAGGTACAATCCATTGTTGACTCCCGTAGGTTTCGTGGGCGCATACAGTACCTGGTGCATTGGAAGGGGTACACTCCTGGGTTTCACCCTGTGACGTACATGCCCCTGTCCTCCTCCGCGAGTTCCATAGACGGTTTCCCCTCAAGCCCAGTGGCCCTCTGAGGGAGAGGGGTCATTGAGGAGGGGGTATTGTTAAATGTAGAACAGGGGAAGAGGTAACCAACATCACAGGACTTTTAACGGTATCGATAATTACAGAATGTGGAAGGAACCACATAGGGATCAAACACAATAGACCAAAGATAAAAAGTCATAGAAATTCATTACAAAAACAGCAAAAAATTAACAGATTTTGCTAAAAAAACACCATATATACAAATCCATCCAGTACATGATTATTTTGAGGAATCATTTATGAACTCAGTCAGTATGATATGATGCTCAACATGTTTCACTCATGAACGAGTTTCTTCAGGAGCTTTAAATATCAATGACAAATGTAATGCTGTATGGATAGACACATAAAGAAAATTAGATATATGATGCGTGTGGAAATGTTAGTCACTGTTTCCAAAAAAAACATATGTAAACATAGTTAATATAGAAAGGCAAAAAATAAATATACAATGATTAGGACATCTTGGTTGTCGGAGATCAAGAGGCTGGAAGATCCAACACTCACCTGCTATGGATTCAGAAAAAATAATTTGAATCAATGATAACCGGATAAAATAACAACCGGAGGGGAACCCTCAATAATAGATAAATGGGGAACGTCCGGACCTTAATTGCTTGCAGAGAGACTCTTTAAAGTATCAGTCTAAATTCAATGATAAAAATAATCAGAAAAATATAGTATATTTGAAATAGTATTCCTATAGAGATCGCAAATATAGCGATCTCTCAGAATGTATATAAATGAATGATGTTAAAAAGAATTACCTGATAGAATCAATAGGGTGAACCAAAAAAAAAGGCGATCATGGCCAATCTGTGGCTCAATAGGGAGATACAACCCCCAGCCACTCAGACCCAAAAAAGAAAGTTCACTGCAAGATGCACCAGAAATGTCTGATCTAGTATAGAGATAAAAAAAAAGCAGAGCACAGGCAAAAAGCAAGTGTTAGCTATGTAATAGAACTACTAGAGAAATTAGCCAGGATATACAATGGAGACAGCCATCTGCCTACCTTACTTTATAGATCAACGGACATCCGATAAGGACCGTCCTCCTCAGAGAGAGTGAAAGGCAGAAAGACACTGCCTTATAAAGGGTCTCCCCCATCTCAGCGGCATCTGACGTTGCCGCTGAATAACGGGCGGAAATACCCGGCATTCGATCTCGGAGAAACCTGAGGAACGCTCCGCGCATGCGCGTGATGATGTAGACCATCGTCACACGCGCACAACGGCCATTTTGGAAAGTCCTCAAGCCATCCACAGTAATGGCAAAGAGGAGAGTCCAATGATAACGTTCCTGCGCATTCGTTAGATAACGCTGACACTGCATCACCTAAGCGAAAAAGCCATCATAACTATTGGAAAGCCCATATTAGAATGTAAGTGGGCTAGAATGGAAAAGAGGGAGGAGACAGACCGGAAGTAGCTCCCACACCAACCTTTCAGGGAAAACACAGTAAAGGAGATGAAATACGTGAAATACCAGCCTGTAAACATGCCTCAACCCCAAACACATCCAAAAAGGATCAAGTCCACTTTCACCAAGGAGCGTACTCATCGCTCCGAGGTGAAGGAGAAAACATCCAAATTACATGGCAAATAGGCCAATCGACTGCAAGGAAAAAAGGGGACTTATATAAATGCAAATACGCACTAATTGATTAATAATGCCAAAATTATAATAAAGTCCCGTGCGCCCATACAAGCAGGGTCCAGAGGTACCCCGTAATGATGATAAGTAGTGCATAGAGGGAAAAAAAAAAAAGGAAACACCAATCTTTTCTCTCTACATTTTTGGAGGCTTTTCATAATAGGTTCAAATCAAAAAAGATCAAATTACCAAAAAATAAACAAAACAGGTTTAGCAGGTATTGTAAATATTCCAGCCCATTAATTACTCGACCACTTTATAGTACAATATATCAAGAATGGGATAGTGCACATTTATTGAACAAGGTACCTGTTACTTGCTGATCCCAAAATATCCAACTTTGTAGGTGACTGTCCACTAATCACCTATAGACGATCTCAATCCCTTCGTGATAGATTGGTTCGTAGCCATTATGCCCCGGCAGTCAAAACCAAAACCAAAGAAACTGGCAGTAAACCCTGTTATAGGTGCAATTTTTGTCGCTTTCTCTTTGCATCCAAGCATATTTTATTACCCATTGGCCAGACGTATAGACCCAAATTCTTGGCAACTTGTCAGTCTATTGGAATAGTCTATATAATGACATGTGACTGTGGGGCTTACTACGTGGGGAAGACAAAGCGCCCGTTTTTTTATTGCATAAGGGATCATGTATCTCTGGTGTGAGCTAAAAAAATGGAGACACCAATAAGCAGACATATGGGCCTCTTTCACGCCTTTGATGAGACCCGTATGCACTTCTTTGCTTTAGAATCGAGTCCTCCCGGTGAGAGAGGTGGAAACTATGATCGCATACTGTTACAGAAAGAGGCACGCTTGATCTATATTTTGAGAGCTACATGTGCCCCAGGGTTAAATGATGCAATGAGTTACAAACCTTTCCTTTGATGGTTTTCTCCCTTTTTTTCTTTTTTCGTTTGTTCAATAAATGTGCACTATCCCATTCTTGATATATTGTACTATAAAGTGGCCGAGTGATTAATGGGCTGGAATATTTGCAATACCTGCTAAACCTGTTTTGTTTATTTTTTAGTAATTTGATCTTTTTTGATTTGAACCTATTATGAAAAGCCTCCAAAAATGTAGAGAGAAAAGATTGGTGTTTCCTTTTTTTTTTTTTCCTCTATGCACTACTTATCATAATTACCACTGGACCCTGCTTGTACGGGCGCATGGGGCTTTAATACAATTTTGGCATTATTAATCAATTAGTGCGTATTTGCATTTATGTAAGTCCCCTTTTTTCCTTGCAGTCGATTGACCTATTTGCCATGTAATTTGGATGTTTTCTCCTTCACCTCGGAGCGATGAGTATGCTCCTTGGTGAAAGTGGACTTGATCCTTTTTGGATGTGTTTGGGGTTGAGGCATGTTTACAGGCTGGTATTTCATCTCCTTTACTGGGTTTTCCCTGAAAGGTTGGTGTGGTGTTACTTCCGGTCTGTCTCCTCCCTCTTTTCCATTCTTGCCCACTTACATTCTAATATGGGCTTTCCAATAGTTATGATGGCTTTTTCGCTTAGGTGATGCAGTGTCAGCGTCATCTAACGCATGCGCAGGAACGTTATCATTGGACTCTCCTCTTTGCCATTACTGTGGATGGCTTGAGGACTTTCCAAAATGGCCGCCGTGCGGATGTGACGATGGTCTACGTCATCACGCGCATGCGCGGAACGTTCCTCGGGTTTCTCCGAGATCGAATGCCGGGTATTTCCGGCGGCAACGTCAGACGCCGCTGAGATGGGGGAGACCCTTTATAAGGCAGTGTCTTTCTGCCTTTCACTCTCTCTGAGGAAGACGGTCCTTATCGGATGTCCGTTGATCTATAAAGTAAGCTAGGCAGATGGCTGTCTCCGTTGTATATCCTGGCTAATTTCTCTAGTAGTTCTATTACTAATGCATACCATAGCTAACACTTGCTTTTTGCCTGTGCTCTGCTTTTTTTTTATCTCTGTACTAGATCAGACATTTCTGGTGCATCTTGCAGTGAACTTTCTTTTTTGGGTCTGAGTGGCTGGGGGTTGTATCTCCCTATTGGGCCACAGATTGGCCACGATCGCCTTTTTTTTTGGTTCACCCTATTGATTCTATCAAGTAATTCTTTTTAACATCATTCATTTATATACATTCTGAGAGATCTCTATAGGAATACTATTTCAAATATACTATATTTTTCTGATTATTTTTATCATTGAATTTAGACTGATACTTTAACCACTTCAGCTCCGGACCAATAAACACCTTAAGGACCAGAGGTCTTTTTGCAATTTCGCACTGCGCTGCTTTAACTGGTAATTGCGCGGTCATGCAATATTGCACCCAAACGAAATTTGCGTCCTTTTCTTCCCACAAATAGAGCTTTCTTTTGATTATATTTGATTGCCTCTGCGATTTTTTTTTTTTGCGATATAAATGGAAAAAGAGCGAAAATTTTGAAAAAAAAGATATTTTCTTCTTTTTGTTATAAGAAAAATCGAATAAACTAAATTTTAGTCATACATTGAGGGCAAAATTTATTCAGCCACATGTCTTTAGTAAAAAAAATGTCAATAAGCGTATATTTTTTGGTTTGCGCAAAAGTTATAGCGTCTACAAACTAGAGTACATTTTCTGGAATTTACACAGCTTTTAATTTATGACTGCCGATCTCATTTCTTGAGGTGCTAAAATGGCAGGGCAGTACAAATCCCCCCCAAATGACCCCATTTTGGAAAGTAGACACCCCAAGGAAATTGCTGATGGGTATGTTGAGCCCATTGAATATTTATTTTTTTTGTCCTAAGGGATTGAATAATGACAAAAAAAAAAAAAAAAAAAAAAAATTTTTACAAAAAGTTGTCACTAAATGATATATTGCTCACACATGCCATGGTTATATGTGGAATTGCACCCCAAAATATATTCCGCTACTTCTCCCGAGTATGGCGATACCACGTGTGTGGGACTTTTTGGGAGTCTAGTCGCGCACGGCACCCCGAAAACCAATCACCACCTTCAGGATTTCTAAGGGTGCAAATTTTTGATTTAACTCCTCACTACCTATCACAGTTTCGAAGGCCATAAAATGCCAAAATAGCACAAAACCCCCCAAAATGACCCCATTTTGGAAAGTAGACACCCCAAGCTATTTACTGAGAGGCATGTTGAGTCCATGGAATATTTTATATTTTGCCACAAGTTGCGGGAATATTACAAACTTTTTTTTTTTTGCACCAAGTTGTCACTAAATGATATATTGCTCACACATGCTATGGGCATATGTGAAATGACACCCCAAAATACATTCTGCTGCTTCTCCCGAGTACGGGGATACCACATGTGTGGGACTTTTTGGGAGTCTAGTCGCGCACGGCACCCCGAAAACCAATCACCACCTTCAGGATTTCTAAGGGTGCAAATTTTTGATTTAACTCCTCACTACCTATCACAGTTTCGAAGGCCATAAAATGCCAAAATAGCACAAAACCCCCCAAAATGACCCCATTTTGGAAAGTAGACACCCCAAGCTATTTACTGAGAGGCATGTTGAGTCCATGGAATATTTTATATTTTGCCAAAAGTTGCGGGAATATTACAAACTTTTTTTTTTTTTGCACAAAGTTGTCACTAAATGATATATTGCTCACACATGCTATGGGCAGAAGTCAAATTACACCCCAAAATAAATTCTGCTGCTTCTCCCGAGTACGGGGATACCACATGTGGGGGACTTTTTGGGAGCCTAGCCACGTACGGGACCCCGAAAACCAAGCACTGCCTTCCGGATTTGAATATAAAATGCTATAAAAAACAAACTAACCAGAGTCACCCGTAACACTTATACGGTGATCAGTGGTGAAAGGGTTAACTAGGGGCAATCAGGGGGTTCAAATTTTTATTAGGTAGTATATGGGGGTCCCTGGCGCTATATAAAAACCTGACGGGGAACCTAAATAACTAACTGGCTAACCAGCGTCACCAGTGACACTTATACTGTGATCGCTGGTGAAAGGGGGTGAAAGGGTTAACTAGCAGCAATCAGGGGGTTAAAACCATTATTGGGTAGTATATCGGGGTACCTAGCGCTATAAAAACCTGGCGGTGAACCTAAAAAAATAACTAGCTACCTAGCGACACTGATGCAGCGTTCAGAAAAATTATCGCTTAGTGACACTGGCAAAAGGGGGTGAAAGGGTTAACTAGCGGAAATCAGGGGGTTAAAACCATTATTGGGTAGTATATCGGGGTACCTAGCGCTATAAAAACCTGGCGGTGAACCTAAAAAAATAACTAGCTACCTAGCGACTGTAGCGACACTAATGCAGCGATCAGAAAAACGATCGCTTAGTGACACTGGCAAAAGGGGGTGAAAGGGTTAACTAGCGGCAATCAGGGGGTTAAAACCATTATTGGGTAGTATATCGGGGTACCTAGCGATATAAAAACCTGGCGGTGAACCTAAAAAAATAACTAGCTACCTAGCGACACATGCAGCGATCAGAAAAATGATCGCTTAGTGACACTGGCAAAAGGGGGTGAAAGGGTTAACTAGCGGCAATCAGGGGGTTAAAAACATTATTGGGTAGTATATCGGGGTACCTATCGCTATAAAAACCTGGCGGTGAACCTAAAAAAATAACTAGCTACCTAGCGACTGTAGCGACACTAATGCAGCGATCAGAAAAACGATCGCTTAGTGACACTGGCAAAAGGGGGTGAAAGGGTTAACTAGCGGCAATCAGGGGGTTAAAAACATTATTGGGTAGTATATCGGGGTACCTAGCGATATAAAAACCTGGCGGTGAACCTAAAAAAATAACTAGCTACCTAGCGACACTAGCGACACATGCAGCGATCAGAAAAATGATCGCTTAGTGACACTGGCAAAAGGGGGTGAAAGGGTTAACTCTAGGGGCAATCAGGGGGTTAAATCTTTATTGGGGGGTGATAGGGGGCTACCCTGGACCTAACACTAACTGTCCTGACAGTTTTTACTGTCACAACTGACACTGAATGCATTGATCAGTAAAGAAATGATCAATGCAATCAGTGACACTGTGACTGGGGGGGGAGGGGGGCGGGGGGGGGGATCGGGGGGCGATCGGGGGGGGTTTGTGTGCCTGTGTGTACCTACATGTCAGTGTAGTGTTGGTGCACACTTACTTTTACTCTTCTCCTCGTAGTCCGGTCAAAAAGACCGCCCCGAGGAGAATGACATCACTTCCTCCTTCCTGTGTAAACAATACACAGGGGAGGAAGCTTCTCATTGGCCAGGAGCGATCCAGAGGGGGTGGCCGAAAACCAACGGCCATCCCCTCATCACGGAGCGCTCCTGGACCGAATCGGACCGCCGTAAACAGCGGGAGGGGGTCCGATCGGACCCCCCACCCGCTGGAAGGCAATCATGTAGATGTACGTGATTGTGCCTGCCTGTGCCATTGTGCTGACGTACAATGGCAATACGGCGGTCCTCAAGTGGTTAAAGAGTCTCTCTGCAAGCAATTAAGGTCCGGACTTTCCCCATTTATCTATTATTGAGGGTTCCCCTCCGGTTGTTATTTTATCCGGTTATCATTGATTCAAATTTTTTTTTCTGAATCCATAGCAGGTGAGTGTTGGATCTTCCAGCCTCTTGATCTCTGACGACCAAGATGTCCTAATCATTGTATATATATTTTTTGCCTTTCTGTATTAACTATGTTTACATATGTTTTTTTTGGAAACAGTGACTGTAACATTTCCACACGCATCATATATCTAATTTTCTTTATGTGTCTATCCATACGGCATTACATTTGTCATTGATATTTAAAGCTCCTGAAGAAACTTGTTCATGAGTGAAACATGTTGAGCATCATATCATACTGACTGAGTTCATAAATGATTCCTCAATATCATCATGTACTGGATGGATTTGTATATATGGTGTTTTTTTAAGCAAAATCTGTTAATTTTTTTCTGTTTTTGTAATAAATTTCGATGACTTTTTATCTTTGGTCTATTGTGTTTGATCCCTATGTGGTTCCTTCCACATTCTGTAATTAACAATACCGTTAAAAGTCCCGTGTGGTTGGTTACCTCTTCCCCTGTTCTACATTTAACATTAAATATTTGGGATGTGGTGTCGTTATTTGAATTGAGGAGGGGGTACTGTCAGGGCTGGCTTAGCCCTTCCTTCTCTGGGCTGGCCGCTCAGCTGTCGGCTAATTGCCAGCTCTCTTCTCTCTCCACAGTTACCAGCTGTTCCTGCTGATGCCTGTCTGACCTGCATACTTAAAGCCTTCCAGCTCACTTCACCTCTGCCTTCGCCTTGGTCACATCACTAGAAACCATCTCCTGCGGTTTGTTTAAAGACTGGCTTGCTGACATCCCTTCTGGCTCCTTATACTGCTTGCTGTTGCTCTACTTGGATCCCTGATTTCTGGCCTGGCTGACTACCTGGCCTGGTTACTGGACTCTGGCTATGCTTTTTCTATTTACCTTTTTATTTTTATTAATAAACAAGTGTGATTTAATTGTACTTCTGTCTCAGTCTGATTCATGGTTTCTGACACTCGGGTACTTAGATGGGCTGACAGGTACTCAGGTACTCGGGTACTCAGATGGGCTGTGACAGGTACTCAGGTTCTCGGATACTCAGATGGACTGTGACAGGTACTCAGGTACTCGGATGGGCTGTGACAGGTACTCGGGTACTCGGATGGGCTGGGACAGGTACTCGGGTACTCGGATGGGCTGGGACAGGTACTCGGGTACTCGGATGGGCTGGGACAGGTACTCGGGTACTCAGATGGGCTGGGACAGGTACTCGGGTACTCAGATGGGCTGGGACAGGTACTCAGGTACTCAGATGGGCTGGAACAGGTACTCGGGTACTCAGATGGGCTGGGACAGGTACTCAGGTACTCAGATGGGCTGGGACAGGTACTCGGGTACTCAGATGGGCTGGGACAGGTACTCAGGTACTCAGATGGGTGGGACAGGTACTCGGGTACTCAGATGGGCTGGGACAGGTACTCAGATGGGCTGTGACAGGTACTCAGGTTCTCGGATACTCAGATGGACTGTGACAGGTACTCAGGTACTCAGATGGGCTGGGACAGGTACTCGGGTACTCAGGTGGGCTGGGACAGGTACTCAGATGGGCTGTGACAGGTAGTCAGGTTCTCGGATACTCAGGTGGACTGTGACAGGTACTCAGGTACTCGGATGGGCTGTGACAGGTACTCGGGTACTCGGATGGGCTGGGACAGGTACTCGGGTACTCAGATGGGCTGGGACAGGTACTCGGGTACTCAGATGGGCTGGAACAGGTACTCGGGTACTCAGATGGGCTGGGACAGGTACTCAGGTACTCAGATGGGCTGGGACAGGTACTCGGATACTCAGATGGACTGTGACAGGTACTCAGATGGGCTGTGACAGGTACTCAGATGGGCTGTGACAGGTACTCAGGTACTCGGGTACTCAGATGGGCTGGGACAGGTCCTCAGATGGGCTGTGATGGGTGATGACAGGTACTTTGATGGCTGGTGACAGTTCCTCTTTATTAGGGGGGGTAATCAGTGTGGTTGGTGTGTACACGAAGCAGTAACGAGATGTTACCGCAATCTCCTCCTCACACAAGGTCGGTGTGTGAAGAGGAGAACCCGGTAACATCTCCTTACCGTGATTTGTTTACATTCTGTGACCGGCTGTGATTGGACACAGCCGGTCACGTGGTAAAGAGACAATTTCATTGGCTCTTTACTGCGATCGGGGTTGGGCTGTGTCAGGGTGACAAGCCGCATCCCCGATCGCCGCTCTGCATGTGCCCTGGGGGGGAGGTAGATGGGGATGGCAATCACACAGATCAGGGACGGGCTGTGTCCGAGGGACACACCTCATTCACGATCGCTGCACTGCGGGCCCCGGGGGCCCGCAGGAGTGGCAAAATACTGAGGATGTCATACGACACCTACCCAGGATGGGAGATCCCATCTGTGGGCGTCATTTGACTACGGCCCGGTATTGAAGTGGTTAAAAGGGATGTAGGGTGTTGGCTCTTCCAATGTAGCTAACTATTGGTGGAGGTAGGTGTCAGGTAGATGGTTGTATTAATAGTACCATCCACATGTCTCCCAATCTTAAGATCCAGGAAATTGATGCTGTCATGGTTAATCTCACATACATTATTATTTAGATGTGACACAAATTCCTCAAAGCTCTCCCTTTGGCACTGCCAAAGGATAAAAATATAATAAATGAAGCATACCCAATAAAGTTTAAAGTAAACTAAAGTATACCTCTATCAATTAGTATTTGCATGATTTAAGCCACAAGTTATGCCTGATTACTATAGAGCACCTCCACATCAAGGCTTGCCAGCCAGCCAATCATCCTCCTCCAAAGAAATGTCTGACAGTTTATAAACAAAGTCTTGTGTATCCTCAATATATGAGGCGAGACTATGGCCATATAGACGAAGGATGTGCTGGCACCTTCAGTGAGATTTTAAGCTAAAGGCAGACTAATGCGCAAAACCAAAGTGAACAGCTAAAGCAAATCCACACAGACCAACAGCAGCTACTAAACATAAAAAAGTGTTCCCACACAAAAAGCAATCAAATAAAAATAAATATGTGGCACTAACTGCAGTAAGGAAAAGTGAGTGGTCAAGCTGAATAAAAAATAAACAAAAATCCAGCAGTGTAACATCACCAGACTGACTAAATCCGTAGGATAAAAGAAACCAATAATAGTCAAACGTAACCAATAATGCATAGGAGTGGATAACAATCACAAAGCAAAATAATTAACCAAAAATCACATTAAAGTGAGAAAATAAATCGACATAAAATCGCATATAATGCCAAAGTCTTCAACGTAAAGTGCAAGGCGTGCATAGCAATCACATAAAATGCATGGGAGTGGATAGCAATCACAAAACAGAACAATTAACCATAAAAAAAAGCATAAAGTGAAAAAGTTGCATAAAATGCCAAACTTCACATAAAGTGCAACAAGGATCCAATATAAATAGGACGATCTAAAGTACATAAAAGTGCAAACAAAACCATAAATAACATAAAAAAAACACATAAAATGTAAACAAAAAAAAAACACACAAGTGCAAAAAATAAAAAAATCACATCATTGGGGTGCAACATATATGCTAAAGATGGTTTGCACTTGAATGGAAGGGGGTCTGCTGTGCTGGGGGATAGGTTTATGGGAAGGCTGGAGGAGTATTTAAACTATATTTGAGGGGGGAGGGTGAACCAGAATTACATTGGGCAGACAGGTCAGTTAGGGGTCAGACATTAATGGAGGGTGGAATGGGGATAGATGGGGGGGGGGGGGGATATGGCAGGTGACAAGAAATTCCCCATGTTGCAAACAGCCATTGAAAACTACAGTGCAATTTGTACTACTAAGAATAATATGAAAAACACCAGAGCAAAATGTAATAATGTATTTAAGTGTTTGTACACCAATGCCAGAAGTCTGCCAAGCAAAATAGGTGAGTTGGAAGCTGTGGTGCATGAGGAGAGCTATGATGTAATCGGTATTGCTGAAACTTGGCTTTAATCCTCACATGACTGGGCTATTAATATTCCTGGCTATGCACTCTTTCGGAGACAGGATAAAAAGGAAAGGTGGCGGGGTCTGTCTCTATGTGAGAAGTGATCTCAAAGCAAGTATGAAAGAGGACCTGGTGGATGGAGAGTGTGATGAGTCTGAAGCATTATGGGTGGAACTGCATTTAGATGGGTGTAGTTCAAACTTAATGACTGGAGTTTGTTATAGACCACCCAATGTTAATGAGGAAGTGGAGACTCAGCTCCTTGCACAGATGGAAAGGGCTGCAAGGGCTGGGACAGTGATAATAATGGGGGATTTTAACTACCCAGAAATTGACTGGAGTAATGGCACTGCTGGGACAGTTAAAGAGGAAGTAAACCCTGATGAGTTTACTTCCTCTTTCATTCCCTGCAAAGGCAAAGCATAATGGACTACTATGCATCGCATAGTAGCCCATTATGTGTCACTTACCTGACACAGGAGCCAGCGAAGTCGCTGCTGTCCCCTGTAGTCCGCCGCATCCATCTTGTTGGTGGGGTCTCGCAGCTCCGCCGCTGTCATTCGGCGAAGCCGCGATGACGTCACTCCCGCGCATGCGCACGGGAGCCGTCACGCGCGGCAGCTCCGTCGCTGAGAATGCCGTGCTCAGTGCGCCTGCGCACCGCTGTCTACGGCGCATGCGCCGTAGACAGCGGTGCCCGTTTTCGGGCAAATATCTCCTAAACCATATAGGTTTAGGAGATATTGCTTGGACCTACAGGTAAGCCTTAATCTAGGCTTACCTGTAGGTCAAAGTGGTTTGTAAGGGTTTACAACCACTTTAAAGGGCAAAAAAATATAAACCTATTACAGGACAATTTTATGGTCCAGTTTATTGAGGCCCCAACTAGAAATGAAGCTCTGTTGGACCTGGTAATCTCAAACCATGCAGAGCTTATTACTAATGTCCAGATAAAGGAACACCTGGGTAGCAGTGATCATAACATGATTTCTTTTGATGTTAGTGCTAAACAAGAAATACATACGGGTAAGATAAAAACACTTAACTTCAAGAGAGCAAATTTTCGAAGGATGAGGGCTGCTCTCAAGGACTTAGACTGGGAGAGAATATTCACTTCAATGGGCACAGAACAGAAATGGGAATTCTTCAAAAAGACTGTTTGGGACCTCACTGCAAAGTATATTCCCATGAGCAATATGTTTAAAAGGCTAAAAACAAAACCTATGTGGTTGACGGCCAAAGTTAAAAAAGCTATAAACTATAAGAGAAGAGCTTTAAAAAATATAAAAATGAACGATCACTAGTGTCATTTAAATGTTACAAAGAATTTAACAGAATATGTAAAAAAGAAATCAAGGATGCAAAAATTCAAAACGAATGACAGATTGCAAAAGATAGTAGGACAAACCCCCAAAAATTCTTCAAATATATTAATAGTAAAAAGGTCAAGTCTGAGCATGTAGGCCCTTTGCAAAATAATCTAGAGTGGGTGACTGGGGACAAAGAGAAGGCTAATTTATTAAATACTTTCTTCAGCTCTGTGTATACAAAAGAGCATGGGGGAGCGCATGTCCATAATGGGGGTGATAGTGACACAGCCCCAAATGATCCACAATGGCTCAAAAGTGATATGGTCCAGAAATATTTACACAGAATAAAGGTGGATAGAGTACCTGGCCCTGATGGAATCCACCCACGGATCCTAAAAGAATTGAG
This sequence comes from Lithobates pipiens, assembly GCF_037356315.1. Lineage (NCBI taxonomy): Eukaryota > Metazoa > Chordata > Amphibia > Anura > Ranidae > Lithobates > Lithobates pipiens. Next base: position 150,666,040 of record NW_027507785.1, on the reverse strand, counting down.
CTCTATAATTTCAGAGCCATTGTATCTAATTTTTAGGGACTCATTAATGACGGGAATAGTCCCACTGGATTGGTGCAGGGCAAACGTGGTGCCTATATTTAAAAAGGGATCAAAGTCTTTACCAAGTAACTATAGACCTGTTAGCTTAACTTCTATAGCTGGGAAGATACTGGGGCGTTTAACCACTTGACCACTGGGCACTTAAACACCCTTAATAACCAGACCAATTTTCAGCTTTTGGTGCTCTCACATTTTGAATGACAATTACTCAGTCATGCAACACTGGACCTATATGAATTTTTTGTCCTTTTTTTCACATAAATAGAGCTTTCTTTTGGTGGTATTTAATCACCTCTCAGTTTTTTATTTTTTTGTGCTATAAAAGAAAAAAGACAGAAAATTCTGCGAAAAAATTAATTTTTCTTCGTTTCTGTTATAAAAGCAGATTAGTAATTTTTTCTTCATAAATTTTGGCCAAAATTTATACTACTACATATCTTTGGTAAAAATAAGTACAAATTGGTGGATATTATTTGGTCTTTTTGAAAGTTAGAGTCCACAAGCTATGGTGCCAATATCTGAAAATTGATCACACCTGAAGGACTGACGGCCTATTTCAATTCTTGAGACCCTAACATGCCAGAAAAGTACAAATACCCCCCAAATGACCCCTTTTTGGAAAGAAGACATTCCAATGTATTTAGTAAGAGGCATGATGAGTTTTTTGAAGTTGTCATTTTTTCCCACAATTCTTTGCAACATCAAGATTTTTTTTCCCTTTTTTTTTTTTTCCACAAAATTGTCATATTATCAGGTTATTTCTCACACACAGCATATGCATACCACAAATTACACCCCAAAACACATTCTGCTATTACTCCCGAGTACGGCGATACCACATGTGTGAGACTTTTACACAGTGTGGCCACATACAGAGGCCCAACATGCAGGGAGCACCATCAGGCGCTCTGGAGCACCCAGGACAATTCTGACATTTCTCTCCTACATGTAAAAATCATCATTTATTTGCTAGAAAATTACAGAGAACCCCAAAACATTATATATTTTTTTTTAGTAAAGACCCTGGAGAATACAATGGTGGTCTTTCGCAAATTTTTATCTCACACTGTATTTGCGCAGCAATTTTTCGAACGCGTTTTTTTGGGGGAAAAAACTGTTTTGTGCTTAAAAAAACCCAGTAAAGTTAGCCCAATTTTTACATAAAGTGAAAGATGAAGTTATGCTGAGTAAATAGATATCAAACATGTCACTCTTCAAAATTGCACATGCCCGTGGAATGGCGCCAAACGTCGCTACTTAAAAAATCCCCATAGGCGACGCTTTAAATTTTTTTACTGGTTACATGTTTTGAGTTGCAGAGGAGGTCTAGGGCTAGAATTATTGCTCTCGCTCTAACGTTCGCGGTGATACCTCACATGTGTGGTTTGAACACCGTTTTCATATGTGGGCGGGGCTTACGTATGCGTTCGCTTCTGCATGCGAGCACATGGGGACAGGGGCGCTTTAAAAAATTTTTTTTTTTTATTGTTCATTTTACTTTATTTATTTTAGTTTGACATTTTTTCCCCCCAAAAAAGTTTTTGATCACTTTTATTCCTATTACAAGGAATGTAAACATCCCTTGTAATAGGAATATGGGGTGACAGGTCCTCTTTACAGTGAAATCTGGGGGTCAATATGACCCCACATCTCACCTCTAGGCTGGGAAGCCTGAAATAAAAAAAAATAAAAATAAAAGATTCTGGCTTTGATCGTACTGGCGAGTTGGTAGAAGCACCGGAGGGTGGTGAGGGGTGGGGGGGGGGCGTCTATGGCTGGGTATTGCAGGGTATCACCGAGTATGGCTGGGTATCTCCGAGTATGGCTGGGTATGGCAATTTATAGCAGGGTATTGCGGGGTATTGGCGGGGTATTGCAGAGTATTGGGGGGTATTGCAGAGTAATGGGGGGTACTGCAGAGTATTGGGGGGTACTGCAGAGTAATGGGGGGGTACTGCAGAGTAATGGCAGGGTACTGCAGAGTATTGGGGGGTACTGCAGAGTAATGGCGGGTACTGCAGAGTAATGGCAGGGTACTGCAGAGTATTGGGGGGTACTGCAGAGTAATGGCAGGGTACTGCAGAGTATTGGGGGGTACTGCAGAGTAATGGCGGGTACTGCAGAGTAATGGGAGGGTACTGCAGAGTAATGGCGGGGTACTGCAGAGTAATGGGGGGTACTGAAGAGTAATGGGGGGGTACTGAAGAGTAATGGCGGGTACTGCAGAGTAATGGCGGGTACTGCAGAGTAATGGCGGGTACTGCAGAGTAATGGGGGGTACTGCAGAGTAATGGCAGGGTACTGCAGAGTAATGGCAGGGTACTGCAGAGTATTGGAGGGTACTGCAGAGTAATGGCAGGGTACTGCAGAGTATTGGGGGGTACTGCAGAGTAATGGCGGGTACTGCAGAGTAATGGCAGGGTACTGCAGAGTAATGGCAGGGTACTGCAGAGTAATGGGGTGTACTGAAGAGTAATGGCGGGTACTGCAGAGTAATGGCGGGTACTGCAGAGTATTGGGGGGTACTGCAGAGTATTGGGGTACTGCAGAATAATGGGGGGTACTGCAGAGTAATGGCAGGGTACTGCAGAGTAATGGGGGGTACTGCAGAGTAATGGCAGGGTACTGCAGAGTATTGCAGGGTATTGCAGAGTATTGGCAGGGTATTGAGGGGTTAAATTCGGTGAGCAGCGATGTGGGCACTGCAGATACAGCCCACATCGCTGCTGACACCGATCTCTTTCCCCTCCGCTGTACCCATCGGTACAGAGAGGGGGAGGGAGGAACCGGCGTCATGACGCCGGTTTGTTTACAAGTGATCACTCCGTCATTTGACGGAGCGATCAGGTGGTAAACGGCCGCGACCGTTTACCGTGATCCGTGATGCGCCGGGTCCAATGGACCCGGCGGTCACGGATGATCTTGTGTGCGCGCCCCAGGGGGCGCGCGAGAGCAGAATTCTGGGAGGCCGTTAATTAACGGCCTCTCAGAGTTAAACAACCGCCCTGAAGCCGTTAATCGGCAATGGGCGGTTGTTAAGTGGTTAATAAAAGACCACATCGACAAGTTCTTGCTGAAAAAAAAAAACACTTTAACCACTTACAGACCGGACCATTTTGCTGGTCAAAGATCAGACCACTTTTTGCGATTCGGCACTGCGTCGCTTTAACTGACAATTGTGCAGTTGTGCGACGTGGCTCCCAAACAAAATTGGCGTCCTTTTTTTCCCACAAACAGTGCTTTCTTTTGGTGGTATTTGATCACCCCTGCGGTTTTTATTTTTTGCGCTATAAACAAAAATAGAGCGACAATTTTGAAAAAAACGCATTATTTTTTACTTTTTGTTATAATAAATATCCCCCAAAAATATATAAAAAAACATTTTTTTCCCTCAGTTTAGGGCGATACGTATTCTTCTACATATTTTTGGTAAAAAAAATCGCAATAAGTGATTATTGATTGGTTTGCGCAAAAGTTATAGCGTTTACAAAATAGGGATAGTTTTATAGCATTTTTATTAAAAAACTTTTTTTTTTTTACTAGTAATGGCGGCGATCAGCGATTTTTATTGTGACTGCGACATTGTGGGGGACCCATCGGACATTTTTGACACATTTTTGGGACCATTGTCATTTATACAGTGTAAATGACACTGGCAGTGAAGGGGTTAACCAGTGGGTGGCAGTGTAAGGGTTAAGTGTTCCTAGGGGTGTGTTAATAACTGTGGGGGGTTGGGCTTTCATTTAGTGAACACTGATCTCTGCTCCAATCACATGGAGCAGAGATCAGCGTCACTAGTTGCTAGGCAGAATGGAGAAATGCTGTTTACACGGCATTTCCTCCATTCAGCCGTCCCGTGAGACGATCGCGGGGATGCCCATGGTGATCGAGTCTGGACTCACGGGGGTTCCGACCAGCGCGGGAGCGCGCCGCCGGTGGTGCGCTCCCGATGGCAGGGCGGCATTGAAGATTGGACATACATGTACGCCAATATGCCTGCCCGTGCCATTTTGTCGACGTACATCATTGTGCGCTAGTCGGGAACCGGTTAAGCAACAGACAGCATGGATTCATGAAAGACAGAAGTTGTCAGACAAATCTGATTTCTTTTTATGAAGAGGTAAGTAAAACCTTGGACAGAGGGGTGGTGGTGGACGTGATATACTTGATTTTGCAAAAGCATTCAATACAATTCCCCACACATGGCTCATGTGTAAGGTAAAGTCTACAGGTTTGGAAATATCAGTTTGTAAATGGATAGAAAATTGGCTAAAAGACAGAATTCAGAGAGTAGTGATTAATGATTCTTACTCTGAATGGTCTAAGGTTATCAGTGGTGTACCCCAAAGTTCAGTGCTGGGACCCTTACTTTTTAACATCTTTATAAATGATATTGGGTCTGGGATCAAAAGTAGCATTTCTGTCTTTGCAGATGACACCAAGATATGCAGTGGAATAACGTCCTTACAGGATGTCTCCAATTTACAAGCCAACCTCAATACACTGTCTAATTGGGCGACTATGTGGTAGATGAGGTTTAATGTTGATAAATGTAAAGTTATGCACTTGGGGGCTAAGAATATGCATGCATCATACATGCTAGGGGATTACAACTGGGGGAATACATAGTGGAGAAGAATCTGGGGGTTTTGGTAGATCATAAGCTCAATAACAACATGCAATGCCAAGCTGCTGTTTCCAAAGCGAGCAAAGTCCTTTCTTGTATTAACCACTTACCAACTGGCCCATAGCCGAATGACGGCTACAGGGCGGTTGTTTAACTCTGGGAGGACATCATATGACGTCCTCCCAGAATTCCGCTCTTGCGCGCCCCCTGGGGTGCATACTCGAGAGCATCCGTGACGCGCCGGGTCCACAGGACCCGGTGCATCACGGATCACGCTCATCGCGGCCGTTAACCATGTGATCGCTCCGTCAAATGACGGAGTGATCACTTGTAAACAAACCGGCGTCATGTTATGACACTGGTTCCTCCCTCCCCCTCTCTGTACCAATCAGTACAGTGGAGGGGGAAGAGATCAGTGTCAGCAGCGCTGTGGGATGCATCTGCAGTGCCCACATCGCTGCTCACCGAAATTTAACTCCTCAATTCCCTGCCAATACTCTGCAATGCCAGCCAATACTCTGCAATGCCCACCAATACTTTGCAATGCCCACCAATACTCTGCAATACCAATACTCTGCAATACCAATACTCTGCAAAACCCGCCAATACTCTGCAATACCCACCAATACTCTGCAATACCAGCTAATACTCTGCAATACCCGCCAATACTCTGCAATACCCTCCAATACCATTCAATACCAGCTAATACTCTGCAATACCCACCAATACTCTGCAATACCCGCCAATACTCTGCAAAACCCGCCAATACTCTGCAAAACCCGCCAATACTCTGAAAAACCTGCCAATACTCTGCAATACCCGCCAATACTCTGCAATACCCGCCAATACTCTGCAATACCAGCTAATACTCTGCAATACCAGCTAATACTCTGCAATACCCGCCAATACTCTGCAATACCCGCCAATACTCTGCAATACCAGCTAATACGCTGCAATACCAGCTAATACTCTGCAATACCCGCCAATACTCTGCAAAACCCGCCAATACTCTGCAAAGCCCGCCAATACTCTGCAGTACCCACCAATACTCTGCAGTACAATTCCAGCCAATACTCTGCAATACCCTGCCATAAATTGCCATACCCGGAGATACCCAGCCATATTCGGAGATACCCAGCCATACTCGGAGATACCCTGCAATACCCAGCCATAGACATCCCCTCCCGCCACCCCCTCCGGTGCTTCTACCAACTCGCCAATACGATCAAAGCCAGAATCTTTTTTTTTTTTTATTTCAGGCTTCCCAGCTTAGAGGTGAGATGTGGGGTCTTATTGACCCCATATCTCACTGTAAAGAGGACCTGTCATGCCATATTCCTATTACAAGGGATGTTTACTTTCCTTGTAATAGGAATAAAAGTGATCAAAAAAATTATTTTTGGGGAAAAAAATGTCAAACTACAATAAATAAAGTAAAATGAACAATAATTTTTATTTTTTTTTAAAAGCGCCCCTGTCCCCATGTGCTCGCATGCAGAAGCGAACGCATACGTAAGTCCCGCCAACATATGAAAACAGTGTTCAAACCACACATGTGAGGTATTGCTGCGAACGTTAGAGCGAGAGCAATAATTCTAGCCCCAGACCTCCTCTGTAACGCAAAACATGTAACCAGTAAAAAAATTTAAAGCGTCGAAGATGGGGATTTTTAAGTAGCGACGTTTGGCGCCATTCCACGAGCGTGTGCAATTTTGAAGAGTGACATGTTAGGTATCTATTTACTCGGCGTAACTTCATCTTTCACATTATGCAAAAAGTGGGCTAACTTTACTGTGTTTTTTTTTTAAGCACAAAACTGTTTTTTTTTTCCAAAAAAAAGCATTCGAAAAATTGCTGCGCAAATACCGTGCAAGATAAAAAGTTGCAACGACCACCATTGTATTCTTCAGGGTGTTTGCCAAAAAAACATATATAATGTTTTGGGGTTTTATGTAATTTTCTAGCAAATAAATGATGATTTCTACATGTAGGAGAGAAATGTCAGAATTGTCCTGGGTGCTCCAGAACGCCTGATGGCGCTCCCTGCATGTTGGGCCTCTGTATGTGGCCACGCTGTGTAAAAGTCTCACACATGTGGTATCACCGTACTCGGGAGTAATAGCAGAATGTGTTTTGGGGTGTAATTTGTGGTATGCATATGCTGTGTGTGAGAAATAAACTGATAATATGACAATTTTGTGAAAAAAAAAAAGTAAAAAAAATCTTGATTTTGCAAAGAATTGTGGGAAAAAATGACAACTTTAAAAAAAAAATTATTCCTCTTACTAAATACCTTGGAATGTCTTCTTTCCAAAAAGGGGTCATTTGGGGGGGTATTTGTACTTTTCTGGCATGTTAGGGTCTCAAGAATTGAAATAGGCCGTCAGTACTTCAGGTGTGATAAATTTTCAGATATTGGCACCATAGCTTGTGGACTCTATAGCTTTCACAAAGACCAAATAATATCCACCAATTTGTACTTATTTTTACCAAAGATATGTAGTAGTATAAATTTTGGCGAAAATTTATGAAGAAAAATTACTAATCTGCTAAATTGTATAACAGAAACGAAGAAAAATTCATTTTTTTTACAGAATTTTCTGTCTTTTTTCTTTTATAGCACAAAAAATAAAAAAACGAGCGGTGATTAACCACTTCAGTTCCGGACCAATAAACACCTTAAGGACCAGAGGTCTTTTTGCAATTTCGCACTGCGCTGCTTTAACTGGTAATTGCGCGGTCATGCAATATTGCACCCAAACGAAATTTGCGTCCTTTTCTTCCCACAAATAGAGCTTTCTTTTGATGGTATTTGATTGCCTCTGCGATTTTTTTTTTTTGCGATATAAATGAAAAAAGAGCGAAAATTTTGAAAAAAAAAGATATTTTCTTCTTTTTGTTATAAGAAAAATCGAATAAACTAAATTTTAGTCATACATTGAGGGCAAAATTTATTCAGCCACATGTCTTTAGTAAAAAAAATGTCAATAAGCGTATATTTTTTGGTTTGCGCAAAAGTTATAGCGTCTACAAACTAGAGTACATTTTCTGGAATTTACACAGCTTTTAATTTATGACTGCCGATCTCATTTCTTGAGGTGCTAAAATGGCAGGGCAGTACAAATCCCCCCCAAATGACCCCATTTTGGAAAGTAGACACCCCAAGGAAATTGCTGATGGGTATGTTGAGCCCATTGAATATTTATTTTTTTTGTCCTAAGGGATTGAATAATGACAAAAAAAAAAATTTTACATTTTACAAAAAGTTGTCACTAAATGATATATTGCTCACACATGCCATGGTTATATGTGAAATGACACCCCAAAATACATTCTGCTGCTTCTCCCGAGTACGGGGATACCACATGTGTGGGACTTTTTGGGAGTCTAGTCGCGCACGGCACCCCGAAAACCAATCACCACCTTCAGGATTTCTAAGGGTGCAAATTTTTGATTTAACTCCTCACTACCTATCACAGTTTCGAAGGCCATAAAATGCCAAAATAGCACAAAACCCCCCCCAAATGACCCCATTTTGGAAAGTAGACACCCCAAGCTATTTACTGAGAGGCATGTTGAGTCCATGGAATATTTTATATTTTGCCAAAAGTTGCGGGAATATTACAAACTTTTTTTTTTTTGCACAAAGTTGTCACTAAATGATATATTGCTCACACATGCTATGGGCAGAAGTCAAATTACACCCCAAAATAAATTCTGCTGCTTCTCCCGAGTACGGGGATACCACATGTGGGGGACTTTTTGGGAGCCTAGTTAACTAGCTACCTAGCGACACTAGCGACACTGATGCAGCGTTCAGAAAAATTATCGCTTAGTGACACTGGCAAAAGGGGGTGAAAGGGTTAACTAGCGGAAATCAGGGGGTTAAAACCATTATTGGGTAGTATATCGGGGTACCTAGCGCTATAAAAACCTGGCGGTGAACCTAAAAAAATAACTAGCTACCTAGCGACTGTAGCGACACTAATGCAGCGATCAGAAAAACGATCGCTTAGTGACACTGGCAAAAGGGGGTGAAAGGGTTAACTAGCGGCAATCAGGGGGTTAAAAACATTATTGGGTAGTATATCGGGGTACCTAGCGATATAAAAACCTGGCGGTGAACCTAAAAAAATAACTAGCTACCTAGCGACACATGCAGCGATCAGAAAAATGATCGCTTAGTGACACTGGCAAAAGGGGGTGAAAGGGTTAACTAGCGGCAATCAGGGGGTTAAAACCATTATTGGGTAGTATATCGGGGTACCTAGCGCTATAAAAACCTGGCGGTGAACCTAAAAAAATAACTAGCTACCTAGCGACTGTAGCGACACTAATGCAGCGATCAGAAAAACGATCGCTTAGTGACACTGGCAAAAGGGGGTGAAAGGGTTAACTAGCGGCAATCAGGGGGTTAAAAACATTATTGGGTAGTATATCGGGGTACCTAGCGATATAAAAACCTGGCGGTGAACCTAAAAAAATAACTAGCTACCTAGCGACACTAGCGACACATGCAGCGATCAGAAAAATGATCGCTTAGTGACACTGGCAAAAGGGGGTGAAAGGGTTAACTCTAGGGGCAATCAGGGGGTTAAATCTTTATTGGGGGGTGATAGGGGGCTACCCTGGACCTAACACTAACTGTCCTGACAGTTTTTACTGTCACAACTGACACTGAATGCATTGATCAGTAAAGAAATGATCAATGCAATCAGTGACACTGTGACTGGGGGGGGAGGGGGGGCGGGGGGGGATCGGGGGGCGATCGGGGGGGGGATCGGGGGGGGTTTGTGTGCCTGTGTGTACCTACATGTCAGTGTAGTGTTCGTGCAGACTTACTTTTACTCTTCTCCTCGTAGTCCGGTCAAAAAGACCGCCCCGAGGAGAATGACATCACTTCCTCCTTCCTGTGTAAACAATACACAGGGGAGGAAGCTTCTCATTGGCCAGGAGCGATCCAGAGGGGGTGGCCGAAAACGAACGGCCATCCCCTCATCACGGATCGCTGCTGGACCGAATCGGACCGCCGTATCCAGCGGGAGGGGGTCCGATGGGACCCCCCACCCGCTGGAAGGCAATCACGTAGATGTACGTGATTCTGCCTGCCTGTGCCATTGTGCTGACGTACAATGGCAATACGGCGGTCCTGAAGTGGTTAAATACCACCAAAGGAAAGCTCTATTTGTGTGAAAAAAAGGACAAAAATTTCATATAGGTCCAGTGTTGCATGACTGAGTAATTGTCATTTAAAATGTGAGAGCACCGAAAGCTGAAAATTGGTCTGGTTATTAAGGGTGTTTAAGTGCCCAGTGGTCAAGTGGTTAAGAGAGGTATGGACTCCAGAGAGATATAATTTTGCCCTGTTCAAATCATTAGTAAGACCTCACCTGGAATATGCAGTTCAGTTTTGGGCACCAGTTCTCAAAAAGGATATTGGGGAACTGGAGAAAGTGCAGAGAAGTGTAATCAAACTGATAAGAGGCATGGAGGAGCTCAGCTATGAGGAAAGATTAGAGAAACTAAATTTATTTACTCTTGAGAAGAGGAGAATAAGGGGGGATATGATCAACATGTTCAAATATATAAGGGGTCCATATAGTGAACTTGGTGTTGAGTTATTCTCTGTACGGTCAACCCTGAGGACACGGGGGGCACTCTTCACGTCTAGAGGAAAAGAGATTTCATCTTCAAATATGGAAAGGTTTCTTCACAGTAAGAGCTGTGCAAATGTGGAATAGACTCCCGCCAGAGGTGGTTCTGGCCAGCGCAGTAGATTGCTTTAAGAAAGGCCTGGATACTTTCCTGAATGTACATAATATAACTGGGTACTAACATTTATAGGTAAACTTGATCCAGGGAAAATCCGATTGCCTCTTGGGGGATCAGGAAGGAATTGTTTTCCCCTGCTGTAGCAAATTGGAGCACGCTCTGCTGGGTTTTTTTTTTTTTTGCTTTCCTCTGGATCAATTGTGGGCATAAAATTGGGTATATTGGATTGTACGAGTATTTTTTATTTTATTTATTTGTTTTTAAGGTTGAACTGGATGGACTTGTGTCTTTTTTAAACCTGACTAACTATGACTAACTAAATGCAAAATAATAAAAGTCAATGTAAAAACAGGAAAAGGTGCAAAGTCCAATCAGTGCAGTAAAGTGCAAATGTGAATGTCCTGAATCTGCATCAAACAGTTCATATAGAAGACAAAGTGCATGTGTATAAACTGATTGATTTCAGATTCCTCCAATCCAATCAGCATCAATCCGTGGATTGTCACACGTTTCCTCCAACCTCTTACCTCCAAAGGAGACCCCTAAGGTCAGAATGAGCCTGTAATCTGAAGACAATGGTAAGCCAGGAGTCAATCAATGTGTCATGAAAAGGTCCACACGTTGGTGGCGCTGTTGGTCTCTTGGATTGCAGTACCAGTGTCCACCAGCGGGTGTCTTCTAACATCCAGGGCCTGTAATAAGAGGACCTACCTCCTACCCAGCTCCAGCTACCCAGCCTGACGTCCCAGCTCCAGCTACCCAGCCTGACGTCCCAGCTCCAGCTACCCAGCCTGATGTTCCAGCTACCCAGCCTGATGTTCCAGCTACCCAGCCTGACGTTCCAGCTACCCAGCCTGATGTCCCAGTTTCAGCTTTCCAGCCTGACATTCCAGCTACCCAGCCGGACGTCCCAGTTCCGGCTACCCAGCCGGACGTCCCAGTTCCGGCTACCCAGCCGGACGTCCCAGTTCCTGCTAACCAGCCGGACGTCCCAGTTCCGGCTACCCAGCCGGACGTCCCAGTTCCGGCTACCCAGCCGGACGTCCCAGTTCCGGCTACCCAGCCGGACGTCCCAGTTCCGGCTACCCAGCCGGACGTCCCAGTTCCGGCTACCCAGCCGGACGTCCTGTTGCCTGCCTTCCAGTCCAACATGCCAGCCTTCCAGTTTGATGTCCTGCTGCCTGCCTTCCAGTCCAATGTGCCAGCCTTCCAGTCCAATGTGCCAGCCTTCCAGTCCAATGTGCCAGCCTTCCAGTCTGATGTGCCAGCCTTCCAGTTCGATGTCTCTGCTTCCCAGTCTGATGTGCCAGCCTTCCAGTTCGATGTCTCTGCTTCCTAGTCTGATGTGCCAGCCTTCCAGTTCGATGTCTCTGCCTCCCAGTCTGATGTGCCAGCTTCCCAGCCTGATGTTTGGATATTGGTGTTTCAGTCTGAGGTGACCGTGTCTCAGCCTGAAGTTTCGGTGCCCGTTACCCAGTCTGCGGAGTCGGTGCCCGTGTCTCAGCCTGAAGTTTCGGTGCCCGTTACCCAGTCTGCGGAGTCGGTGCCCGTTACCCAGTCTGCGGAGTCGGTGCCCGTTACCCAGTCTGCGGAGTCGGTGCCCGTTACCCAGTCTGCGGAGTCAGTGCCCGCTACCCAGTCTTCTGAACCAGTGTCCATTACCTGGCCTGTTAAGCTTGTGCCCGTTATTCGGCTTGCCGGACCAGTGCCTGGTGTTCAGCTCACTGAGCCGGGGCCCGTCACCCAGCCCGCTGGGCCGGGGCCCGTTACTCAGCTTGCTGAGCCAGTGCCTGTGATCCAGCTTGCCCTTACAGTACTTGCTGTTTGGCCTAAGGACCCGGAGATTGCCGCCTTTGAGGGGGGTACTTTCATGAAAAGGTCCACCCATTGGTGGCGCTGTTGGTCTCTTGGATTGCAGTACCAGTGTCCACCAGCGGGTGTCTTCTAACATCCAGGGCCTGTAATAAGAGAACTTACCTCCTGGTGGCACTGTTGGATCCTTGGGCTGTAGTACCGGTGCCCACCAGCGGGTGTACTCCGGCAGTGTGGAGCAGACAGCACCTTCTGCGCTCAGCTGTTACGTGAGGGTAATCATTGGTAGTCTTATAAATGCCTGGCAAGCCCTCACATGCTTGCCTTGGTATCGCTCTCTCCATGTGCCCTGACCTTATTGCCTGAACTTGGACCTTGAGCCTGTATCTACCTGACCTGTTCCTTCCTGATCCTGAGCCCATCCTGGACCTGTCCCTCTTGTCTCCTGTTACCTAAGATCCCTGCTCTGCAGCCCATCCATCCGTCCTCTCCCTCTCCTGCTGGTTCCCCTTCCTTACCCATTTACTGATTCCCCGATGTATGACCTCGGCCTGGCTTTTGTTGATGACTCTGGTATTTCCCATTTATTGTATATATTACTTGTTGTTTGTGGTTGGTAGTGCACTGTCTGTTTTCACTTTCTTTTCATTTATAATAAACACTTTTTTGTTATTTCACTTACATGCGTTTTGGGTTTCCTCTGTGCAGTCCACACAGTCTGGTCTAATAATTCCCTGATACAATGTCATCCGATCCTCACAGCACACGACAGATCTCTAGTGAGGAACTTCAAACTCAGCAGATGAGGTAAAGGCATGTGAAGAAGAAAAGCATCTCCATTGTGCAGTAGTTTAAAACAAATTTAATAGGTAAAAAAATATATATGCTTACATCAAAAGTATCGTTAAAACAGTACTTCCTGGTCTTGGCCCTGACAGGGAAGTGATGACACCTGACTCCCCCCAGACGCGCTGCATCACTGATCACGTGACTTCATCACAGGGTGATATATACTTAATATAGAGTCCATAATAAACGCAAGGAAAAAAATAAAATCAATCTTTCAAAAAACATATAAGAAATATATCTCATACAGCTGGGACGTGATCCTTAATAGATACATCAATATAAATAATAAAAATGAAGAAATGAGTAAATATAAAAATAAATATATTCAAATAGAAGAAATATATATATAAAATCCACATAGAACAGCGCCATCTGGTTGTGACTGATCAGATAAACTCAAGAAGTAGGGAAATAGCCCACAGAGGACATCTAGTGGTTAGTAGGTAAAATTGCAATCCTAGAAACAGAAAAACTGACAGCTAAATTCCCTATAAGTGCACGTGATGTAAAAGGCTAATGATTGGGATAGAAAAAGCACATAATAAAAGCAATAAAAACTCCAATAAAAAGCAACAAAGAAATAAAGAGTCAACAGGAAGAAATAAAACCAGGCTGATCGCCATAATCAATTCAACCACAAAAAGGACAGAAAAGAGGGAGGAAAATCCAGGGATAAACAACAGGCTAATCATTTTAAATAAAGTAGTTGAGATCTAATTCAATGTTATGACCTAAAGGAGATAATGTACGTATTTCATGTATCCATTTGGATTCAAGTTGGCCAATTTTAATCTTACTGTGTCCTCTCCAATGAGGTTTATATTTCTCTATGCCACATACCAGCAGGGACAAGGGGTCTTTATTGTGGATCTCTGCGTAATGCCTTGACAGACTATGTTTTACGTAGCCCTTCTTTATGTTTTAAACATGCTCTCTTAATCTCTTCCAGAGTTCTCTTTTCGTTCTGCCAATATACTGGATTTGGCACGGGCATTCTAATAAATACACCACCCCTCCTTCCAGCATGATATAAAGTCCTCTATTGGATATTCTTTTGTCGTCACTCTAGAAAAAAAGGGTGATAAAACTGGATTTCTTTTTCTTACTTTCATTGGTATGACGGCAAGTGTAACATTTTTTGCAGGGATGATATCCTTTTCCCTCGAAGGAAAAATTCTTCCTGGTGGGGGGATCAAGTACATTTCATGCTAGGCAGTCTCCCAGGGTAGGAGCTCTCCGATAAGTGAATCTAGGCTTTTGAGGAAGAATAGCACTAAGATGGTGGTCTGCCATAATAATATTCCAATATTTATTAACTATTCTCTCAATTTGTTTATGTTGGACATTAAAATCCATCACCAGGGATAGCGTATTGTTATTTTCTGTATTACTATTTTTTGCTGTGTCTTGTATCAGCTTCTCTCTGTCCAGTGCCGCCACATCTCTGATTCTTTCATTGATAATTTCCTGACAATAGCCTTTTTTCACAAATCTCTCTCCAATAGCCTCTGCCTGATTAATAAATGTTACTTTTGTTGTACAATTTCATCTTAATCAAATAAATTGGCCCTTAGTTATGTTATTCAGCCATGGTCCGTAGTGACAACTATCTACAGGTAAATAGCTGTTACTGTCCACAAATTTAAGTAGGTCTGGGTGATAAATTTCCCTTCCTCTTTCTTAAATCAGTAGGTCTAGGAAATGGATTTCCTCATTACTTATCTCCCATGTCAACTTGTTATTCTTATCGTTATCATTTAGGCCATACAGAAAATCAATAATGCCGCGTACACACGATCGAATTTATAACGAACGGACTTGGCCACACACGGACGCTCCAAAAGTCCTGCGATTTCTAACGTGATGACATACTGCACGTACGACGGGACTAGAAAAAGGAAGTTCAATAGCCAGTAGCCAATAGCTTCCGTCTTGTACTTGCTTCAGAGCATGTGTCATTCTTAGTCCGCCGGATTAGCACACTGACGAATGGATTGTCCGCTGAAAGCCAAGTCCGGAGGACAAATTTTGAGTCAAAATTACTTTCTAAGTCCGCCAGACTGTACGATGAAAAAGTCCGCTGGAGCCCACACATGATCGAATTGTCCAGCGTACTGTGGTCCGGCGGACAATTTGATTGTGTGTACGCGGCATAAGACCTTCTTTATCCCCACTCCAAATGATGATGATATCATCTATATAACGTTTGAATAGTATGAGTTGTGGCGGAAATTTTTTGTATAGCGCCTCTTCCTCCCACTCTGCCATGTACAGGTTAGCTACACTCGGTGCAAACATTGCGCCCATTGCGATGCCGCAAATCTGTTTGAAATACAATTTCTCATACCAAAAGTAATTAGACTCTGAACTATACCTCAAGCAGTCCAAGCTAAACCTCAGTTGTAGGCATTTCAAATCGCTCAGGCTTCTCAGGGCCCACTTGGTAGCCTGGATGGCCTCTTCATGATTAATAATCGTATAGAGTGAGGTAACGTCAACAGTTGCCACATACACGTGCTCTTTAATCGGAGTAACATTGTTCAATAATTGGATGGGATGCTTGGTGTCTCGCAAATAAGATCTGGTTTTTGTCACGACTGGCTGTAAAAACCAGTCGATATATTCATAAAATAAAAAGCACGTAACCTGTTTGTTTTAAAGTCCCATAATCCACTTTCTTCATTTCTTCAGTCGATATATTCACTAATCCTCGTACTAACAGATTGTATCCCATTAACAATGGGTTTTCCTGGAGGTTTATTTTTTCTCCTTATGGATCTTGGGTAATGTATAAATTACTGGGATTCTACATGTGTTTGGTAAGAGATATTTTTATTAAGTAAACCTTTTCAGACTCCTTTCCGTATCACTCTAGCGAGTTCTTTCTTATATTTCATAGTAGGATTACTAGGCAGCTTCTGGTAGGTTTCTGCGTCACTCAACTGCCTATTCAAGTCGCGGCCGCTGCAGTCGTTCAGCGCATGCTAGAGGCCTCTGCAAAAGCGAGGCTTGGTTCGCACGTGCGCGGAGGGTGGGAAGGTCCAGCGGCCACGCAGGTGCCGTTCGGCTGTCCTCCACGGCTCAGGGGCAATGTGGGGGGGCGGTGACGTCACTCAGGCGGGGGATTCGAAGGCCTGCCATCTCCTGTTGGAATGGGAATTCCCACAGACAGTGAGTGGCAGCTTTCCCCCACCTGGTCTGCATTTGTCCTGGGTATCTCCCCTTAAAGGGGGAAGACAAAATAAATGAATTACTGGACTGATCAAAAAAAAAAAAAATATGTATATAAATTGAATTAATGGAGAATTAAATAATTTCATACATATATGGAAGTACCATGTTGCAATTTTACAGGGATATTAACATATATCTATACTCTTTTAAAAATAAATAGATATGTGTGTGTGTATATATATATATATATATATATATATATATATATATATATATATATATATATAGAGGTCCGGCATGTGTTATATATATATATATTGGTCCGGCATGTGTGTCTTTTCCGGGTCATCTGCAGACCGTCCACGTTTATGTTGACGTTTTGTCCAGAGGTTATGGACAAGTCACTGCTTTCATACGGCCAGCCCTCACGCACAAGGTATGTGCAGGGGTGAGGGGAGGGGGTCGAGGTTGGCAGTCTCAGCGGTTTGAGATTGCGTTTGATGTCATTCCCCCCCCCATCTTTTTCAGCCCTTCCAGTTTGGACCCACAAGTCGTGGTCCAAGTTGACAGGGACCTTGCCAGGCCACAACATTTACAAGAGGAGATGTTGCCATTCCTCCTCGGAATAGAGGAGACGTTACCATTCCTCCTCGGAATAGAGGAGACGTTGCCATTCCTCCTCCAACTAGAGGAGACGTTGCCATTCCTCCTCCAACTAGAGGAGACGTTGCCATTCCTCTCCAACTAGAGGAGACGTAGCCATTCCTCTTTCAACTAGAGGAGATGTCATTCCTCCTCCGAATAGAGGAGACGTTGCCATTCCTCCTCCAATTAGGGGAGACGTTGCCATTCCTCCTCCAACTAGAGGAGACGTTGCCATTCCTCTTTGAACTAGAGATGTTGTAATTCCTCCTCCGAATAGAGGAGACGTTGCCATTCCTCCTCCGAATAGAGGAGACGTTGCCGTTCCTCCTCTGAATAGAGCAGACGTTGCCATTCCTCCTCCAATTAGGGGAGACGTTGCCATTCCTCCTCCAATTAGGGGAGACGTTGCCATTCCTCCTCCAATTAGGGGAGACGTTGCCATTCCTCCTCCAACTAGAGGAGACGTTGCCATTCCTCCTCCAACTAGAGGAGACGTTGCCATTCCTCCTCCAACTAGAGGAGACGTTGCCATTCCTCCTCCAACTAGAGAAGACGTTGCCATTCCTCCTCCAACTAGAGGAGAGGTTGCCATTCCTCCTCCAATTAGGGGAGACGTTGCCATTCCTCCTCCAACTAGAGGAGACGTTGCCATTCCTCCTCCAACTAGAGGAGACGTTGCCATTCCTCCTCCAACTAGAGGAGACGTTGCCATTCCTCCTCCAACTAGAGAAGACGTTGCCATTCCTCCTCCAACTAGAGGAGAGGTTGCCATTCCTCCTCCAACTAAAGGAGAGGTTGCCATGCCTCCGACTTGAGGAGATGTTGCCATTCCTCCTCCGACTAGTGGAGATGTTGCCATTCGTCCTCCCACTAGAGGAGATGTTACCATTCCTCCTCCCACTAGAGGAGATGTTACCATTCCTCCTCCAACTAGAGGAGATGTTACCATTCCTCCTCCAACTAGAGGAGATGTTGCCATTCCTCCTCCAGCTAGAGGGGGTGTTTCCATTCCTCCTCCAGCTAGAGGAGGTGTTTCCATTCCTCCTTTAGTCACCGCACCCACCGCCATGTCAGCCGCTCGGATCGCAAAGCCTGCTGGAGATGTAGGACATGGGTCCCGGAGAGCAAGTCTGTATATGACCCGCGTTACACCCGGGCGGTTGGGTTGAAAATAGGAGATGGATAACAGTCTCTTGTGAAATGTGTGATGCTATAATCCCTAAACAAATGGGGTATATCCCACATATGGAGCCTGCTTTATATCTACCCGGCTCCTTGGCTGAAGTGGCTCAAAGGATTCAGGCTCTTCCCAGCCCTACGCTGCTTCTCCAGATTCCTCAGTCAGCGAGTTGGAAGGTGACGAATATGTCAGAGGCCTCATCATTCTCTAGTTCCTCCACGAGTCAAAGCGGTTATGGAAGCCTTTATTTGGGTAGACCATTCCACCCTCCGGGTAAGCAAAATTGTTCTTTAGGCATCTGGGGAAAAGAAAACTCTCTCTCTCTTTTTTTTCTCATTACGGATTTAAAGAATGATGAGTGAAGCAAGTTGGACAAGGAAACTCCTATGTCAAGCAAAGACCTCCAGATTGTATCCTTTCAAGACAGGAGAAGTGAAGTGTCTGGGAAACTTCCCCTCATTGATGCAGCTTTGTTGCGTCTGGCGAAACAGGTTATTCTTTCCTTAGAGGATGTCCTGGATGCTCTTGAGAGAAAATGATTCAAGACTTCAAGAAAAACGTACGGGTTTGCCGATATGGCTTGTAAACCTGCCCTGGCTCTAGTAGCTATGTCTAGAGATATGGAAACCTGAACAGAGTAGAGAGTCTCGTATTCAGAGGAGTTTCGGAAGAGTTCTCCAAAAGTTCAGCCATTAAGGAGCTGGAGCTGATGTCAATCCAATCCTCCGGTTGGCTTGGTCTAGATGGTCCTCGGTCACGGTTCAACGCACATTATAGTTAGGCCTTCCCCAGGACGAAAAAATCCAGGGGGTATATTTCCCCCCTTTTTGGCACAATAAAAGAACAGGTTATGGTGTAAGGTTGGGCGATTGGCTATTCTCAATCGACTTAAAGATGCTTACTTCCACGTTCAGTTAGCGAAGGAGTTTCTCAAATACCTCCGGTTCCAGCTGCAGTTCTTTGTTAAAATTCCTCTGGGCGTAATGGCCCTTATCAGAACGAGAAGGGTATGTTTTTAATTGCTGTTTCAAAAACCTTCTGTTGCTGTCCCAGGATAAAGTCCAGCTGCTAGTTCGCAGGAAATAGGTTTTCTCCACCTTGTCCAACTTTAGGTGGCTCTTATTTCTGGGAAAAGCCACCTAGAACCAGTCCGGCTGATGTTCTTTTGGGCCCAGTTCGTTACAGTGGAAAGCACAGTATCTCTTCCAGTGGGGAAGATCACAGTCATTCAGGAGGGAATTTGTGGTCTCTAATTTCTGCACAGCAGGGGGCCTCAT
The DNA here is from genome assembly GCF_037356315.1 of Lithobates pipiens. NCBI lineage: Eukaryota > Metazoa > Chordata > Amphibia > Anura > Ranidae > Lithobates > Lithobates pipiens. The sequence continues at coordinate 150,646,644 of NW_027507785.1, read as the reverse complement.
AGGGCCTAAATCTATCGGTTTGATGGTCTTCACCACCCCTATGGTCAAGTAGTCCCTGCAGAAGTTTTACCCTGTCCAGTCAGGTTATGCATGTAATGGATATCAAGGGGCAATAGTCAATCTGTTCACATGTCATCAATGACGAGGAGCAGCCTCTTCTGGTGGCTTCAGCATAAAATCATCTCATATTGCCACTCCGTTGTCCCATATCATGGGTCAAGGTCATGACCTATGCCAAGCAGTACCGGTTGGGGAGTCTGCTGCACATCAGATCTTGCTCAAGGGTACGAGTCTTCTCTGCCTGGGCTAGTACGTCCTGGAACTTCTGGTAATCTGGTGTGCCTTTCAGTCCTTCTCCCATCTGTGGAAGGGGGAGTCGGCTTTTTCAGGAGATCATCGCTGTGTCATCCATTCTTATGTGAACAATCATAGAGGTACTTGAAGCACCACATTATTTCGGGAGGTCGAACCCTTCATGTCTTGGGTCCAGGCAACATTTCATCGGCATGTGTGACAAAAATCAAATAAGTGATGTTGCGCTCCCTTAAAATAAATAAACAACTCTCAACTGCATACAAAATTGCATACAAAGTTGCATATACTAATACTATAGATCCAACTATCGTGCCAAAACATAGTCCATAAATAAAGTGTCAAATGCTAAAAAATTATACTAAACATAAAGTATTTATACAATATAAGAGTGTCCGGTGCTTAATAAGAATCGCATTAAATCTAAAGTGCCTAATGCTTACATACACAGTTGCATAAAACTGCACAGTAATGTGAACTTATCTATCGTGATCAAAAGAAATCCGTGAATAAAGTGTCAAGTGCTGCAAATTATACTTAAAACATAACATTTGCACAATATAAGAGTGTCCAGTGTTTCCAAAAATCGCATACACCAGTGGAAATATGTCATGCAAGCGAACTTGTTCCTCAAAAAAACGATGCAAACTGTATTGGTAATAACATATACGTGGATCACACAGTGCAATTAAAATATATAAACTAAAAAAAGGAAAACACACAGTCTCTTAGACAGCATATAAAGTGCCATGTGCTTCGTACAGTGCTTCTCCAGGTACAAGGTGCCAAATAAAACAGTGTGTACACCCTCCTGTGCCTCTTCAGTGTTCCACACACCTTACTGCTGTAAGGCAAACAGCAGAAAACAGGGATCTCAGGCTATCCAGGTGGTGTACCCCTACTCCCGGGTTATGGATATTGTCCCCACATCAGTTATTAAAAATGGCAGGATCTCATAAAAACAAGAAAGGGAAGGGCTCCAATGGTTAAGTACATAAACACTTTTATTATAACTCAAACCAAAAACAGTGGAGAGGTACTCACAAACGACAAACAGGTAATTCACAGAAAATTAGCCCAGCGTTAATAACTGATGTGGGGACAATATCCATAACCCGGGAGTAGGGGTACACCACCTGGATAGCCTGAGATCCCTGTTTTCTGCTGTTTGCCTTACAGCAGTAAGGTAAGGGGCCATTTCACTTGATGTGTGTGGAACACTGAAGAGGCACAGGAGGGTGTACACACTGTTTTATTTGGCACCTTGTACCTGGAGAAGCACTGTACGAAGCACGTGGCACTTTATATGCTGTTTAAGAGACTGTGTGTTTTCCTTTTTTTTAGTTTATATATTTTAATTGCACTGTGTGATCCACGTATATGTTATTACCAATACAGTTTGCATCGTTTTTTTGAGGAACAAGTTCGCTTGCATGACATATTTCCACTGTTGTATGTGATTTTTGGAAACACTGGACACTCTTATATTGTGCAAATGTTATATGTTTTAAGTATAATTTGCAACACTTTATTCACGGATTACTTTTGATCACGATAGAGGAGTTCACATTACTGTGCAGTTTTATGCAACTGTGTATGTAAGCATTAGGCACTTTAGATTTAATGTGATTCTTATTAAGCACCGGACACTCTTATATTGTATAAATACTTTATGTTTAGTAAAATTTTTTAGCATTTGACACTTTATTTATGGACTACGTTTTGGCACGATAGTTGGATCTATAATATTAGTTAGTATATGCAACTTTGTATGCAATTTTGTATGCAGTTGAGAGTTGTTTATTTATTTTAAGGGAGCGCAAAATCACTTATTTGATTTTTGTCACACATTTTTCAGTGGTAGGGTTTATACCTCTGTCGGTGGTCTGCTGCAACCCACCCCTAGTATTTAGTGAGATTTATATATGATAGCGCGGGGATATCCCAATTCTATCTATTTCATCTGCATACTTTCTAAGAGTCAAGAACATTTGAGTGGATTTCCTGTCATGCTCTTAGTTAAGTCGTTAACGAGTGGTCTCTTCGTGGGCAAACATTCAAGTGGATTCTGTCTCTGAGGTCGATCCTGAGGTAGATCTATTCTCTTCCCAAGCAACTTCAAGCTGGGGAGGTATTACACTAAAGGAGCAGTCCCACATGCTTGGCCGACTCAGGCTTACTTCAAGGGTGATTTCCACTCATGAGTTCTACGGTGACGAGCGCGAATTAGGTTGATAGAAGAAGATGGGCCAAGTCTGTTGTGTTCTCTTATCCTTCAGGTAAGAGATCCAAAAGCTCAGCTTTCTTTATTTTTTAGAATCACATCAAATGTTCACCTTTTAATCCGGTAGTTGTTCTGTAAGGAGTTTAAACTCCATTTGGGATTTTCCTATTGTCCTCAACTCACTGTCTGGGCTCAGTAATTTGGGGTCCTCCTCGCTTACTATCTTGAGATCTTTTCAACTAAAAGCGTTTTTTCCTTGTAGCCGTTACCTTTGCCAGGAGAGTCTCGGAAGCTGAGTCCCTAAACCTCTTCTGTCTTTCTTTCCAATCTGGAGGGTCCTTATTCCTTGTTCACCTCAATTCCGTAAATTACCTCAAGATTCCATAAGAGCCGGGAGATGTCCTACCTACATTTAGGTCCAAGAGTCCACTAAAAGTTCATGCTCTGGATACAGGTGAAATTGGGAAGGTATACCTGCAAGCTATTTCAAGCTTAGACTAGAACAATTGTGGCCTGAATCATCTAGTTCATCCTTCAGCCTTTTTTGAAATAGGGGCCTGGCCCCTCTGGAAGCAGTGATGGCACGTTCTGCCAAGGAGATAGCGGCTTCATGGGCAAAAGCCCAGCACATGGCTCCGGATGTGATCTGCAAAGCAGCCTCATGGGCCTCTATTAAAACTTTATCGTCACTATGCTGAGCCCGCTTCGCTATCTTCTATGAAACTTTAGTTATAGATCCTGTCGGTTGATGGGTTAAAATTAAAGTTTATAGCTGTTCAGCATACCCACCCGTGTGGATTGGCTAGTTATTTCCCACACGTAGGCTGCCATGGAGTCTGTCAGGAAAAAGGAAAATTTATTATCAAATACTTACCGTAATTTTCCTTTCCTGATGGACTCCATGGCAGTCAGAGTGCCCACCCATTAGTTATTGAGTAGGCTAGTTACGGAACACAGTACCTAGCGATGATCTCTCTTTTATTTGAATGGAGTCCTAGAGCATTGAAGAGGAGGCGGGATTAACCCACACGTAGGCTGCCATGGAGTCCATCAGGAAAGGAAAATTACGGTAAGTATTTGATAATAAATTTTCCTTTTTTCTCGCTTCCAATTTGTTGATCCCACTTTTTATATCTCCTGGGTCATAGGCCTTTTTTATTTTCAAATCCTCAAGGTCCTTCAGGATAATTTTTTTGAAGACTTAAATATTTTCATGTTTCCCCCGAAGGGGGGTTGAAGAGAGATTTGTTATGAAGATTGCTAAAAAGAATACAATTACTGTCAGGGACATTCTTTCCCCTCCCATCTCTTGTGTTACTTAGTATATATTTCTTTATATGTAGATTTCAAGTAAATGTATATTAATGTCCACATATGTATTCAATTTATTAAGATTCTTTTTGGGAGCAAATTTTAATCCCTTATCCAAAACTTTTATTTCATCCTTTGTTAATTCAACTCCACTAATATTTATGATCCCCTCACGCACTATTCTCGTTTTCGTTTGTTTTTTGACCCCTGCTCGGCATCCTCTTCTGGTTTTTTGTTTCTTCCTGTTCTTTTCTCTATTGATCGCCTTGGGGTTCTTCTTGGACGATCCTCTCTCTCTCGATCCCGCAATGGTTCTGGGTTCCTCCCCTCCTCTCTTTTCATATTTCTTCCTGATTTGGGATCTGGGGTATGTCTGATCTCCTGCCTTTCCCGTTCTGAGTGGTAACGTCTTGGAGACTCCCAATGTCTTCTCTCTAAAAAATGGTAAGGGGTTTGTTCATGTCTAAAACCTTCTTGTTGTTACCGTGGAAATCTCCCCCTTTACTCTTGCCTTCTTAATTGTTCAAACCTATTGTGCACAGTGACATTATAATAGTTATAAATTGGTCTATCAGTTCTCTCATCATGATGGTATCTATTATCTCCTCTCATTCTATCATCTCTTCTTGTTTCACCTGGGTGATAGTCATTCCTCCATGGAGGTGTGGGAGATCTTCTCCTTCTATATGGAGATTGATAATAAGGCCTTGTTTGGCAATTAGGGTTATTGTTTGCCCATTATTTTTCCAGAACAGTTTTTTTCCAGTTATTGTTACCGTTCCATCTCTGTTTTTGATTTGGGGTATTATATGAATTATAGTTGCCTTGTATGTTAGGCATAGGTATAGGTCCTCCATTTTTTACTCAATTTTGAGATGGAGTTAACAAAAAAAAGAGAAAAATAGAATGCTTGATAGAGCTATTGTCAGGGCTGGCTTAGCCCTTCCTTCTCTGGGCTGGCTGCTCAGCTGTCGGCTAATTGCCAGCTTTACACAGTTACCAGCTGTTCCTTATCCAGCTCGTCTGACCTGCCTACTTAAAGCTGTCCAGCTCATTCCGTTCTACCATTGCCTTACACATCACAAGCAACCATCTCCTGCGGTTCTGTTTAAAGACTGGATTACTGACATCCCTTTTGGCTCCTTATCCTGCTTGCTGTTGCTCTAATTGGATCCCCGACTTCTGGCCTGGCTGATTACCCGATCTGGTTATTGAACTCTGGACTGGCTGACTACTCGATCCGGTTATTGGACTCTGCCTATGCTTTGATTACGCTTACTCTATTTACCTTTTTATTTTTATTAATAAACAAGTATGATTTAATTGTACTTCTGTCTCGGTCTGATTCATGGTTTCTGACAGTAGGCGAAGGCCATGAATTCAGAAGATACAGTCAATCCACTTGTTGGTAAATTTTTTCCAGATTGGATGAGCAAGATCACTGCATGGATCAGTTTGCCTTGGCGTTACAAACGCTCCTGAGTCACACGGCTCACCTGGAATCCCCCACTGTGGCTGCTCCGGTACAACCTGAGTCGAAGGCCGTCTCTGCTGCTGCACCCGCCTCGAGTACTACCTCTATAAGAGGTATATCTGGTTCCGCTCCGCTTCCCCAGCGATTTGGGGGCGATCCAGTTCAATGCAGAGGGTTTCTCAATCAGGTTGAGATATACTTCGAGATGCTGCCTCAGACATTTCCCACAGACAGAAGCAAAATAGGTATCATGATATCTTTACTTTCTGAGAGACTTGGCCTGGGCTAACCCTCTATGGGAGACGTAAAAACCTGTTGTCTTGAGTTACCCTGAGTTTGTGGCCTCCTTCAAAAGGGTATTTGACGTTCCTGCACGCTCCGCTTCTGCTGCCAAGTGCCTCATGTTCATCAGAGTACGAGAACTGTTGCCGACTACGCCATTGAATTCCGTACTCTGGCAGCAGAGGTTGCTTGGAACAATGAGGCCCTCGTGGCTGCTTTTTCTCATGGTCTCTCGGATTTCATCAAGGATGAGATAGCAGCCCGAGATATACCCACTGAGCTGGAGAGCTTGATCTCGTTTGCCATCCTCATTGACTCCAGACTCAGAGAAAGACTTTCTCTTAAGGAGCGCTTGCGGAAGCCTCCTGTACGTTTGCCTCCGAGCTTTGCAGTCCCACCCATGCCTCCCTTACCTCCCATGCCTCCTGGTACAGAGTCGGTCAGTGAAGACGAACCCATGCACCTGGGCTTCACACGTCTCTCTACGGATGAGAGAGCCTTTAGGAGGAGGGAGAGATTGTGCCTTTATTGTGGCCAGGCAGGTCACTTTTTGAAGTCTTGTCCTACCCATCCATGGAATGCCCGAACCTTGAGGTCCTGTCATGGACAGACCTTAGGTGGCGTTGTTTCGTCCCCATTTATCCAGAAGGATAAACCTCTGGTTTCGGTCACCCTTTCTTGGGCTGAGCCATCAAGATACAGGCTCTAATCGACTCTGGGGCTGCAGGCCTGTTCATTGATGCTGCTTTTGTTTCGCAGCACTCAATTCCACTGCAGCTGTGTGACACTCCACTTACCATTGAGGCTCCTGACGGGAGACCTTTACAGCCTGCCCATGTGATTCATGAGACGGTTCCGTTGTCCATGGCCGTAGGGGCTCTTCACCATGAGATAATCCAATTCCAAGTTATTTCCTCACCCAGGTTTCCGCTGGATATTGGCTATCCTTGGTTACAGAGGCACAACCCCTCTTTTGATTGGCTCCGTGCTGAGGTTCTCCTGGTCACCACAATGCAGTGAGACATGCTTCCTGAAGGTATCCAAGGTCCTGTGCACCTCTTCACTCCCCTGCCTGCCAGAGGAGTACCGTGATTTTAGCGATGTCTTTGATAAAGGTCAAGCTGGTAGTTTGACTCCACACCGGTCTTATGATTGCACAATTAACCTTCAACCTGGTGCCATACCTCCTTGTGGCCGGGTTTACCCTTTGTCGGTCTTGGAGGATAAGGCTATGGAGGAGTATGTTGCTGACGCACTTTCTCGAGGTTTCATCCACAAATCTTCATCTCCTGCTGGTGCTGGTTTCTTCTTTGTGAAGAAGAAGAGCGGTGAACTGAGACCTTGTATAGAATATAGGGGTCTCAATCGTGTCACAATTAAGAATGCTTACCCAATTCTATTGATTACAGAGTTATTTGACCGCCTCAAGGGAGCAACCGTTTTCACGAAGCTTGACTTGAGAGGGGCATACAATCTCTTGCACATTAAGGAGGGAGACGAGTGGAAAGCTGCGTTTAATACCAGAACAGGCCATTATGAATACCTGGTAATGTCTTTTGGCCTTTGTAACGCCCCGGCAGTTTTCCAGGAATTTATTAACGATATCCTCCGAGATTTGTTGCAGTTATGTGTGGTGCTTTATCTCGATGATATCCTCATATTTTCCAAGTCCCTGCAGAGCCACCACAATCTCTATTGTAAACTGGAGAAGTGCGAGTTCCATCATTAACAGGTTACATTCTTGGGCTATGTCATTTCCACTGCTGGTTTTTCGATGGACCCAGAGAAACTTTCGTCAGTCCTACAGTGGCCTCGACCCGTGGGTTTATGTCCTCTGCAGCATTTCCTGGGTTTTGCCAACTACTATCGGAAGTTTATTCGTAACTTCTCGTCTCTGGTCAAGCCCCTGACTGATATGACCAGAAAAGACAGTAACCCACAGAGTTGGTCTCCGGAGTCCATTAAGGCCTTTGAGACTCTCAAGGCTGCCTTTGTTTCTGCTCCTGTGTTGGCACATCCTGATCCTATGTTGCCTTTTATCCTAGAAGTTGATGCTTCTGAGACTGGAGTTGGCGCCCTTCTGTCTCAACGTCCTAACTCTGAGAGCGCTATGCATCCGTGTGGCTACTTTTCCAAGAAATTGTCACCTGCTGAGTGCAATTATGAGATTGGTGACAGAGAGCTGTTGGTGATCATTTTAGCCCTGAAAGAATGGAGACATCTCCTTAAAAGGTACCACTGTGCCTGTTCTTATTCTTACTGACCATAAGAATCTTACATTCTTGTCTGAGGCTAAGCGACTCTCTCCCAGAAGGGCGCGATGGTCTCTTTTCTTGTCGAACTTTAATTACATTGTCTCATTCTTACCCGGTACTAAAAATGTAAGGGCTGATGCCTTGTCACGACAATTTTCCTCCACTTCCAAGTCGGAGTCAGTTCCGGTTCCTATGATTCCTTCTGATGGTATCTTGTCTACGGTTCGCACCAGTCTTACTTCTCCTTTGGGTGACAAAATTCTTGCTGCTCAGGTCCATGCTCCTCCTGAGAAACCTTGTGACCGCTGCTTTGTCCCAGAGAGCCTCCGTACTGCTGTGCTCCAGACTTACCTTTTCCCCCAAGGCAGCTGGCCATCCTGGGAAGAATCAACTCATTTGGGCCATTTCCCAACAATTCTGGTGGCCTAGTCTACGGGCTGATGTTACTGCCTTTGTAGCTGCCTGTCCTGTGTGTGCTCAGAGTAAGACTCCACGACACCTTCCAGTGGGCCTACTACAACCCATACCCAACCCAATGGTGAGAGGCCCTGGACTCACCTGTCAATGGATTTCATTGTGGAGTTGCCCAAATCCCAAGGCAACACTGTTATCCTTATGGTGGTTGACCGGTTCTCAAAGATGTGTCATTGTATTCCACTTAAGAAGTTGCCTACCTCTAAGGAACTGGCCTCCATTTTTGCTCGTGAGATCTTTCGCTTACATGGGCTACCCGAGGTGATTGTCTTGGACAGGGGCAGTCAGTTTGTCTCCCGGTTCTGGCGAGACTTCTGTGCACAGTTGGGAATCCAGCTTGCGTTCTCTTCTGTGTATCACCCGCAGTCTAATGGGGCTGCAGAGCGAGCAAATCAGTCCTTGGAGCAATTTCTACATTGCTATATTTCTGACCACCATCAACCGACCAACCAACTGACCACCAACTGGTCAGACCTATTACAATGGGCAGAGTTTGCTCACAACAGTGCCTTGAATTCTGCCTCCCGATTGTCACCATTTATGGCGAATTATGGTTTCCAACCTTCCATGTTGCCTGACTCGTTTGTTCCGCAGGGTATTCCTGCGCTAGAGGAGCATCTCTGTGGTCTTCGTTCCACTTGGGTACAAGTCCAGGAGGCTTTGCATCATGCTAATGATAGGTACAGACTCCATGCTGACCGCAGACTCCCGCCTGCACCTTCCTACCAGGTTGGGGACAGGGTCTGGCTGTCATCTCGCAACCTCCGGCTTTGTGTTTCCTTACTGAAGTTTGCACCTCGGTTTATTGGGCCTTTCCGTATCCTTCGCAGGATTAACCCAGTGGCTTACGCATTGGACCCTCCTCCTATAATGCGCATCTCAAATGTATTTCATGTCGCCTTGTTGAAACCGTTGGTCTGTAACTGATTTACCACCTCGGTGCCACATCCTCACGCTATTCAGGTTGAGAACCATGAGGAGTACGGGGTACAATCCATTGTTGACTCCCGTAGGTTCCGTGGGCGCATACAGTACCTGGTGCATTGGAAGGGGTACGGTCCGGAGGAACGCTCCTGGGTTTCATCCTCGGACGTACGTGCCCCTGTCTTCCTCCGCGAGTTCCATAGACGTTTTGCCCTCAAGCCCGGTGGCCCTCCGAGGGAGAGGGGTCATTGAGGAGGGGGTACTTTCAGGGCTAGCTTAGCCCTTCCTTCTCTGGGCTGGCTGCTCAGCTGTCGGCTAATTGCCAGCTCTCATCTCTCTCCACAGTTACCAGCTGTTCCTTATCCAGCTCGTCTGACCTGCCTACTTAAAGCTGTCCAGCTCACTTCAGATCTGCCTTCGCCTTGGTCACATCACAAGAAACCATCTCCTGCGGTTCTGTTTAAAGACTGGATTACTGACATCCCTTCTGGCTCCTTATCCTCCTTGCTGTTGTTCTACTTGGATCCCTAACTTCTGGCCTGGCTGATTACCCGATCTGGTTATTGAACTCTGGACTGGCTGACTACTCGATCCGGTTATTGGACTCTGACTATGCTTTGACTATGCTTACTCTATTTACCGTTTTATTTTTATTAATAAACAAGTGTGATGTAATTGTACTTCTGTCTTGGTCTGATTCATGGTTTCTGACAGTTATAGAAGAATTACGAGCTACTATGGAACCATCTAAAGAGCTTCCCGAATTTATCTCACCTTCCTCCCACGTTTTTTTTCTACACAACGTTCTATATGTATTGTCACTGTTTTATACTGGTTGTTTTGGAGACATTGATGCTATGTCTGGATTCGTTCATGACATCATTCTTTCCGGCTATCATAAGCTATTTGTCCTCTCAGTGTGTAGTCACTTTACGATGAGGTCACTGCGTTTGTTTACGCAACGACGTTCTGAAAGACATATCTCTTAGTGTCAGCATAATAAAAACGCAGCTCTGTGTCCATCATGACGAACAATGCCACTGATAGCCGTTTTTTGCTTCAGCTCTATTTTGAGTAAGTTTTACTTACTCTGTGCATTAATTAGAAAAAAAAAAATTATATGAAAAAGTTCCATATTAAGAAACTATTCAATTCACTGCTATTTGAGCAGATATTCCTCTTTGAGTAATGAGGAATATGCTTATGAGGCAATCAATATTAAAATGGATGGTTCTTATTTGCTTCACAGATATAGCGAATTTTGAACTTAGAGAGCTTGGCGTGTACAGTCCCCGACATATGCCGTTTATCCATGTAAGGCTTTCAGTGCATAACAAATTATTATCTGTTGGAAAAATACATTTATTGTTGATTAAAATCAGTTAATAATTTTTAGGATCTTTTGTGTGAACGTACCGTGGGGGTTTTGGTGTGGTGACCCTTGTGTGGGTTGTGTCGAGCCCAGACCGGGTTTTCTGTCTTTTTCCTTCATGGGACAGATGGTGGCGAGTTTATTTCTCTATGAAAAGTTTTTAATTCAAAACTTTCTTCTACAAATAACATACCTACAGTCTAATGCTGGTATGTATGTTGGATGTGCTTGTATGCTATAATGTTGACGCTGCCATGAGATATTGTGTTAGAGCTACTGTTTTTTTTTTTTTTCAGAATGCCTATAATCTCTCCTGTACTGCCTCTGAGGAAGAGAATGAATTTCCCGAAACATGTTAAGCCAAAATTATATGCATTGAATTGTGCAATGGTTATTCGTGAATATATGTTTTGTGTGTAATGTATTATATAAATTATTTACACGTTTGGTATTATCATACATGTGCTCTTTTTAAGAAAATTATGTTTTTCTAAATAAACTATGTTTTATGATATAAAAAAATCCTTTATTGTATGCCTATAAAGTCCCAGTGTACCGGGGGGTATTCTTGACCCTATTTAGGGTCTTTTCTATAATTAGGCATAGGTATAGGTCCTCCAGTCTTAACTCCATTTTGATTCTCAATTATTCTAACTTCTTTCTCCGGGGAACTATTTGATTTTATCGCTGTCTCCTCCATATTTTACTGCCATTTAAATATAAGGTGATCATCAAAGTCCTTGACATCTCTTTGATATTTTCTTTTCTTTCTTGCAGCAGTTTCTTTATCTTTCTGTTCTATATCCCAGGTTTAGTTTTTGGGACAGGATGATAAATTCGGGAAGCTCTTTAGATGGTTCCATAGTAGCTCGTAATTCTATTAGGCATTATATTTTTCTTTTGTTAACTCCATCTCAAAATGGAGTTAAGAATGGAGGACCTATACCCATGCCTAACATACAAGAGAACTATAATTTATACAATACCCCGAATCAAAAACAGAGATGGAAATAATGGGCAAAACAATAACCCTAATTACCAAAAAAGGCCTTATTATCAATCTCCATATAGAAGGAGAAGATCTCCCATACCCCCATGGATGATGAGAGAACTGATAGACCAATTTATAACAACTATTATAATGTCCCTGTGCACAATAGGTTTGAACAATTAAGAAGGCAAGAGGAAAGGGGGAGATCTCCACGCTCTCCAAGGTACCAACAAGAAGGCTTTAGACGTGAACGAACCCCTTACCGTTTTTTAGAGAGAAGAAACTGGGAGTCTCCAAGACGTTACCAATCAGAACGGGAAAGAAGGGAGATCAGACATACCCCAGATCCCAAATCAGGAAGAAATATGAAAAGAGGGGAAGAGAGGAACCCAGAACCATTGCGGGATCGAGAGAGAGAACATCATCAGAGAAGAACCCCAATGAGATCAATAGAGAAAAGAACAGGAAGAAACGAAAAAGGAGAAGAGGATGCCGAGCAGGGGTCAAAAAGCAAACGAAAAAGAGAATAGTAGGTGAGGGGATCATACATATTAGTGGAGTTGAATTAACAAAGGATGAAATAAAAAGTGTTGGATAAGGGATTAAAATTTGCTCCCAAAATCAAGAATCCTAATAAATTTAATACATATGTGGATATTAATACATTTACTAGAATTCTACATATAAAGAAATATATGCTAGGTAACCCAGGAGATGGGAGGGGAAAAATGTCCCTGACACTAATGGTATTCTTTTTAGCAAGCTTCATAACAAATCTCTCTTCAACCCCCCTTTGGGGAAAGATGGAAATATTTAAGTCTTCAAAAAAAAGATCCTGAAGGACCTTGAGGATTTGAACATAAAAAAAGGTCTATGACCCAGGAGATATAAAAAGTGGGATCAAAAAATTGGAAGCGAGAAAAGAGTGTCAGGTCCCTTTGAGGCGAGGTGACAGATGCACACCGTAGGGATCAGGAGTGCACCGCAAGGTTGTGGACCCTAAGGCTGACTGCTGCGGACGGGTAAGATTCCCTGGGGCGCGGGGTCTAGGAGCCAGCAGGTGTTCACCAGAGCCTCTAGTGGTGAGGATGGACTTGGCTGCAACTGGCTCCAGGTCGCGACCCCCAGGGTCCCCCAGCTCGCACTCACAGTAGGCAACAGGAGGATAGGGATAGTGAGGGATAAAGCCAAGGTCGGGGCCACAAGCAGACAGGAATAGTCAGGGACACACCAATAGGTCAGGATCACAGGCAAACAGGGATAGTCAAGGACACGCCAAAGCTGGATAGCTCAAACACAAACAGAATGCAGAGAACCCTGAGAAAAAGATTGAAAACCCCCACCTGGCCGAATGAGGCAGTCTATCCAAAGGATGGATTGAGCCTCTTAAACAGGTTTGAATGGACATAGTAGCAGTAGGGTGAGGCCGGGTCACCGAAGGTCCTGAACAAGAAGCAGGAAGCTCGTTGGGCATGGGCTGGACTGGCATAACTGGTGCAGAGGCCGACTGAATAGTATTGTCAGGTGTAGCGACCATCTCAATCGCATCACAGGGCATAGCAACTGTGGAACTTGCAGACAAGTTAGCCTGGCTGTGCTTCCAAGGGAGATTAGGGACAGGCAAAGGTAAATGGTTATGAAAACTGGAGTGAATGATCGACTTAGGTTCATAGGTGGGCCCCTCATCCAGAGTACCACATGACCTAGAGAGTGCATCAGTCTGACTATTGCAGGACGCATCCCAGAGATCGCTATATACAGCGGGAAGAGCAGAAGATACTGGGATGGTGGTAACAGGAAGTTTCTCTTTTGGGGTACCCTTGAGTAGGCAGGAAGAGGAACAGGAGGAACCCCAAGCCAGGATCTGTCCAGCAGACCAGTCAACGTGTGGAGAATGGAGTCGTAACCAAGGAAGACCTAATATGATAGGAGATGAAGCCTTAGGTAAGACAAGGAAGGATATCCACTCCTGGTGGAGTGTCCCTACTGACATCTTAACAGGAAGAGTCTGGAAGCGGATAGGGCCCCCTGGGAGAACAGTACCATCAATCGCCAAGACCACCAATGGCGTTGTAAGGGGCAAAAGGGTAAGTTTCATGGAGGATGCAGTTTCCCAATCCATGAAATTGGCAGCGGCTCCGGAATCCAGATGTGCTGAGACCTAACGTGAGGAAGCACCGACATGAAGCAACACAGAAAGGAGAAGACGAGAAGGTGAATGTGATATTTCAGGGTCTAATACTCCACCTTCCAGATGTATTAGCCCTGAGCGTTTTTCCGGACGAAGAGAACAAGTGTCACGGAAATTACCTTTGGCCCCACAATAGAGACATAGGCCCAGAGTTCTGCGCCTAGCACGTTCTTCGGGAGATAACTTAGTCCAGCCCAACTGCATAGGTTCCTCAGTAGGCAGGGGGTGCTCCTCGGATCGAAGAGAAGGGACTGGGGATTCAGGCTGCCTAAAGAACGGGGAGTGCTGGCGTCTTTTTTCCAGGGCCCTCCCCTGAAAGCGAATATCGATCTGGTTACACAAGGTGATGACACTGTCCAGATCAGCAGGAAGGGATCTTCCTGCTAATTCATCCTTCACTCTATCAGACAGGCCATGTACAAAGGCTGCAATTAGGGCCTCATTATTCCAGCTCAATTCATCTGTAAGGATACGGAAATAAAGAGCATACTGTCCCACAGAAGCGGACTCTTGACGGAGACATAAAAGAGCGCTAGCCGCTGAAGAGACACGACTCGGTTCCTCGAAGATATTCCGAAAGAGTTTCAAGAAATCAGACAGGCTAGAAACCACTGGATCATTCAGTTCCCACAGAGGGGCAGCCCAAGCTAACGCCTCACCGGACAGGAGGGATATGATATATGCTACTTTTGCCCGATTGGACAGGAAGTTTTGGGGCTGAAGTTCAAAATTAATTTAGCACTGGCTAAGGAACCCCCTGCAAGCCTTGGAGTCCCCAGAGAAACTGACCGGAGCTGGTAGTTGTAATGAATGTGTGGCTGCGACTGATGCAATAGGTGCAGCAGCAGATAGCGGTTGAGGTTGTTGAACTGGGGGTCCTAATGAGGCCTGAACCTGTTCAAAATGGGATGCCAAATCCTGGAGGAATCGCATCATCTGGGTCTGATGCGATTCTTGGGTCTCAAGTCTGCGAATTAAGCCCTGCAATGGATCGACTGCAGGAATCGGCACGTCACCCGGGTCCATGGCTGATCAAACTGTCAGGTCACCTTGAGGCGAGGTGACAGATGCACACCGTAAGGATCAGGAGTGCATCGCAAGGTTGTGGACCCTAAGGCTGACTGCCGTGGACGGGAGACAGATCCCACCGAAGGTTAGAGCGTAAGATTCCCTGGGGCGCGGAGTCTAAGAGCCAGCAGGTGTTCACCAGAGCCTCTAGTGGTGAGGATGGACTTGGCTGCAACTGGCTCCAGGTCACGACCCCCAGCTCGCACCCACAGTAGGCAACAGGAGGATAGGGATAGTGAGGGATAAAGCCAAGGTCGGGGCCACAAGCAGACAGGGCTAGTCAGGGAGACGCCAATAGGTCAGGATCACAGGCAAACAGGGATAGTCAAGGACACGCCAAAGTCGGTAACGGAAAACAACAGAAGAGCACACGGCAGGTAACAGGAAGCTAAACACACAAAGGAATACACAATGGTTGATCAGCAGGGCTGGCCTGCAGTGCACAGGTTAATATAGAGTTCTCTGATAGGAGCTAGGGTGGAGTCATGCCAGAGGAAGGATTACAAAAGCAGTCAGTTGAGGGTCGGCTGGTCTCTAGAGATGAACACATGGACACAGGTAAGCAGACAAACTATTGCATAACCATGACAAAGAGATTGTAATACGACAGGTGGACAAAGGAGGCGCCATAGTCATTCAATCTAAGGAAGCCTATAAAGAGGAATTGAATAGGCAGTTGAGTGACGCAGAAACCTACCAGAAACTGCCTAGTAATCCTACTATGAAATATAAGAAAGAACTCGCTAGAGTGATACCGAAAGGAGTCTGAAAAGGTTTACTTAATAAAAAAGAAGAAAAATATCTCTTACCAAACACATGTAGAATTCTTCTTTATTTATTTCAATATTTTATCATTACAAAAAGGGAAAAAGGAACAAAAGGGAGAGCGGTCTTGCCCCCTCCCTACTACATAAGTTAAACCTATACAAATTACTTACATTACACATTTCACATTTCCCTTTCTAACCCCCCCCCCCCTACTACCCCCTCCCACTTAACCTCCCTCTTTTGAAAAGAGAAGTGACAACCTTCCTCTCTCTTTCCCCTACAAACCAAACACATCATTGTATTTCCTCATTAGCTTAAATGTTTTCCATCTCTCCCACCTCCCATAGAGCACCCGACTTCCACCCTCCCCCTTGCCCCAAGCCCTTCCATTCTATAAATTTCATTTATTTTATCAAACCATTCCCTTATTTTAGGGCCATCTACTTCCTTCCATTTTTTTGGGATCAGACTCTTTGCGCCATTTATCAGATGGATTGTCAGGGAGTTGCTATATTCTTTTAATGGGGTGTCCACCCCATGGAATAGACATACCCAGTAATCTTCAGGTAACTGGATACTAGTTATCTCCTTTATATACCTTAATATTTTCCTCCAGTAATTTTAGATTTTTGGACAATTCCACCATATGTGTGCCATAGTCCCTATTTGCTTACATCCCCTCCAGCATTCCATAGATTGCCCCGTTTGATATTTCGCTACTATATCTGGTGTCCTATGCCACTTTACTAAACATTCATGGTTTGTTTCGATCATCCCAATATTTATCGAGGATCCATGTACCAATTTTAATATTTTCCATACCTCCTGCTTCTCACCTATTTCCCACTCCCAATTTTTTATATATATGCCGGTACCTCCAGCCCATTTTCCTGCACCAGGATCATATAAATCTGCGAGGTTTTCACCTCACATATATACTCGAAAGCTGTCAGTTCTTCCCCTCCTCTCAGCAGGCGTGGCAGGACTGAATGTCTAATCTGGAGGTATCGCCAATCATTCAACTCAAACAAATCTTTTTCCATCTTTAATTTTTGCAGTGAGCATATTTTCCCCCTATATATTAAGTGTCTCAATTGAACATTTTCTCTTTTTATCCAATTCCCTCCTAAAGTACTTTTGCCTGGTGGGAAATAGTCATTCTCTTTTAAAAATATTAGTGGAGAGTTGTATTTCCATTTATTGTGTACTTCATCCCATACTCTAATCACATTTCTTGTCAGTGTAAGTGTATTTCCCCCCAGTGATCTATATTGTGGTGGTGTCCAAATATTCCTCCCTATGTTTGTATACGCCATACTGTGCTCTATCCCAACCCATCTTATTTCACTCTTTAACTTTGTGCATTCTACCACCCGTGTTAATATCACTGCTTCATAGTACTTTTTAAAATCTGGTACACTTAATCCTCCCTGGGCTTTTTCAGTTTGCAGGGTCCTTAAAGATATTCTGGGTTTCTTATTTTGCAAATGAGTTTTGTAATTAAGGTTTTAATAATTCCAAAATACACTGGGGGTATGCAGATCGGAAGCATCTGGAATTTATGCAATATTTTAGGCAAAATAATCATTTTTAGTACGTTTATCCTACCCATCCAGGACAAGGGTCTTATTGCTATTCTCCTCATTTCTGCTTTTAAGTCCTCCAGCAACGGGATATAATTTGCCTGGTAGATTTTTTTCGATGGATGATGTTAATTTTATCCCTAAGTACTTTATTTCCGTCTTCCTCCAGGGAAATTGAAATTCCAGCTGGAGACTCTGCTCTTCTTTTGAGGTAATATTTATATTTAATACTTCTGATTTGCCTGGCTTGATCTTGAAGTTAGATAGCTCCCCATATTCCTTTAAAACCCTTAATAAGTTTGGCATGTAGATTCTAGGGTTGAAGATATAGAACACCACATCATCCGCAAATGCAGCTAATTTATGTGTCTTCTCACCAACCCTCACAACCCTATGTCAGGGTTTCTCCTTACCCTCGCTAGTAGTGGTTCTAAAGCCAGCACGAATAATAACGGTGATAACGGGCACAATTGCCTAGTCCTGTTATACACCCTAAAGGGAGGGGATAATATTCCATTAACTGCAGCTGCAGTTGGACTCCTATAAAACACCTCTATCCAGTCCATCATTCTAGGGCCAAACCCCATTCCTTCCAAAGTGCCCATCATGAATCCCCAGTCTACTCGGTTGAAAGGTTTTTCAGCATCAATCGATAAGAGTAGACTGGGGATTCCACTCTCCCTCATTTTATGGAGAAAGAGTAGTGTTCTTACGCCATTATCTTTCCCTTCCCTCCCTGCAACAAAACCCACCTGGTCTGGATGGATCAGACTCGACATTAGCTTTTTTATCCTAGTTGCCAGCACTTTAGCAAACAACTTGGTATCTATATTTAATAGTGAAATCGGCCTATAATTTGAGCAGAATGTGTTCTCTTTAAATTCTTTCAAAACAGTGGTTATTGTGGCCACTTCTTCACTCAAACCATATCCAACTCTTCAGAAGTCACGTGATTGACGTAACGCGTAGGGAGTGGCCGGGAACAAACGTAATACTGGAAGTGACGTAAGACTGGCAGAAGACGCCAGATGGGCATTTTACTTGAGAGCTGTAATTTTTTATATGAAATGTGAGAGTCTTATTTAGCTTTTAAAAAATTCAGTTATTTATTTAAGTACTACACTATTGGAGGATCATTTTCCCCTTTCTCCCTTTTTAATGAGTGATACATCATTGCAGAGGTGGTGACCTGGCGTCCAGTATATTTACTGCAGGGATGGATTGGAATACCCCCTGGTGGTGGAGAACAAGATAAACAGCAGAATTCCCTAAGTCTGATGCGATTTAACAAAGGAGTGGAGGTGAGAATTCTGAGAGCCCAGATTTGGATCTCCCTGATTATTTTGTTCTCTACTATGTGTGGGAACCAGCTTTTGTTTTTTTTTATATACATTCACTGAGAAATCCTTTTGATTTATTATTTGAGAGACTTTTTACACCTGGATTGATGAGATGGTGCATACTTTTTATATAATTTAGAATTATTACCAGTGACTTATTCCGTGTTGCCTTTAATCATTTTTTATTTATTATATTATACATATCTTTTTATTACACACTATTTTTTGCACAGGATCACTATGTATCTTATTTATCTATGCAGTATTATGTGAATACTATTAGACCCTGCTGCATATATATAGCACTTTAAGTTTAATTTATACATGTACATTTTATATCACTTGGAGCACTTTATTACTGATGATAGCACTTTATTATTGAAGGTATTTATTTGTCTGTTGTGCACTGGTTCTATGCTATAAGCACTGAAAATAATATTTTAGCCACAGTGTATATTATTTATTACACGTAGAACTTTCTCATATATTTAGTAGCAGGAAGGCTGTCTATACACTTTTTCATCCTTGGTATTATGTACTAATATGAAATGTTCTCAATGTAATTTATCGATCTTTTTTTTTTTCAATATCCTTGCTAAACATAAACTGATTTTATTCCCCCATTGATATCTCTCTTTCGCGATCTTATTATATGTTTTTCTCGTTTCCTGCTCCAATAATTCCTTTAACTCATCCATTTTGATTACCAATTCATGCTGCAGACCTGGATCTTGTCTACTGTAATTGCTATTTTTTGGGGGATTGTTCTAATCTAAAGATTTCCTCTATTAGTGCTTCTCTCTTGTTATTTCTTTCTTTCTCCTTGCACCCATTGTGGGCCTCCCAAAGGGTATTCTCTGCAATCTCTCCTGTTTTGTTGGAGAGAAAAAAAAGCTCTAGATCCTTTTTATTATTTCCTCCCCCCTTTCATCAAGGAGGTCTTTATTAAGAGTCCAGGAAAATGGTTGTTTCTGCACACCTGGGATTTTAATTTGCATAATCATTGGAGCATAAGTCTGACAACGATCTTATTTCTATATTTGTGGATATCACCCAATCAAGCATCCTGTGTTCAACTAACCAGTAATCGACCCTCATATACGCCCATGCACAGGGGAGTAGAGCGTAAAATACTGTGTTTTAGGATGTTGTGTTCTCCACACATCAACTTAAGTTGATTCATTTGATACTTTATTACTTTTAATTGTGTGTTCCTTATCCTCTATGCATGGGACACACTATCTTGTTCAGGTTTAATGCAAAAATTTAAATCTCCAGCAATAATCACCATCCCACTCTTAACCACTTCAATACAGGGCACTTTCGCCCCCTTCCTTCCCAGCCCAATTTTCATCTTTCATCGCTCTAGCGCTTTCAGTGACAATTGCGCGGTCATGCTACACTGTACCCAAATTAAATTTTTATCATTTTGTTTGCACAAATAGAGCTTTATTTTGGTGGTATTTATTCACGACTCCGTTTTTTTTTTTTGCGATATAAGCGCAAAAAAAGCGGAAATTTGGAAAAAACACAATATTTTCTTTTTTCTATTTTAAAAGAAATCCAATAAAATCAAATTTTGTCATAAATTTAAGCCAAAATGTATTCTGCTACATGTTTTTGGTAAAAAAAATTCTCTAAGGTGTATAATAATTGGTTTGTGTGATCACGAACATATGTACGCAAATGATCATGTACATATGTGTGCAGGTGATCACGTACATATGTGTGCAGATAATCATTGGGACATGTGATTTTAGTGGGACATATGTGGGGGACATGTTTTTATTATTAGGGGACATGTATGTTTTGGGGACATGTGTGTTTTGGGGACATATGTGGGGACTGTGTTTATACTGTGTGGTGTGTTGTGTGTTTACACTAGACTGGTGATCAGTGAGTAAAAAGCTGTAAAAAACAGCTCATACTCACTGATCATCAGCCGGCTGCAGCGATCTGCTCTCCTCTCCTCAGCGATTACTTCTGTGTAAGGAGAGGAGGAGCCGATTGCCTAGCAACCGGCTGTTTGTTTACATCACATGACGGCCGTGACTGGACACGGTTAACATGTGATCAGGAGGGCCAATCACAGAGCCCTCCTGCCGATCTGAGATGCGCCGTGTCCGGGTGACACGAGCACATCGGGATCGCGCCGCTGCGCGGGCATGCGCTCGCGATCCCGCTCCTTCTGAAGGACGTTCCTGAACGTCCTATCAGAAGTAGACGGCTCCCATCCGGCCGTATATGTGCATTGGCCAGGTGGGAAGTGGTTAAACTCCCATATTTTTTTTTAGGGTTTCCCTCAGAAAGACTGTTGGCCCTCTATTTGGACAGTATATATTTACCAAGGTATACTCTACTCCCCATAACTTTCCCTTTAGGAAGAGGAACCTTCCCTCCGGATCGTATAATCTATCCTCCAGAGTGAAGTGCACCTCCCTACCCATACAATAGCGACCCCTTTTGAATCACCGTAGTACCAAAAAGGATACCGCGGGGAGTACAATTTAACCCTTGTTTCATGTGATAGGTGTGTTTCCTGCAAAAAGATGATCTCTGCTCCATAGTGCTCAATCTCTTTCAATATTTTGTGTGTCTTTCCTGGCGTATTTAATCCTTTGACTTTATACGTCAAAAAATTAACTGTGGTCATATTTTATAAGCAACTCTAAATTTTCTCCATTTTGTTCTAGTAAGGCTCTTATTCTTAACTTTTGACGTCTGCTTTGATTTTCTTGCTCTTCCAACTTGTAGAGCAAGTCTCTCTGATATATTTGCAATCTCTTTACTTGTTGTTTTAGCTCTACTATCTCTTGCACTTGTGTTTCCGTTTTCTCCTCTGCTTCCTCTACTCTCCTCAACAGGTGGCCCAGGTCCATCCTAACATTGGTAGTCTCACTTTTAATCAAATTTTCCATTCTCCTGAACATTTCCACCATCTCCATTTTGGTTGGCATTTGGGATACACTTCTCTGATCTTCCCATTTGCTTATATCTATTTTGATCTCCATTTCCATATCCTCTCTCGTTTTGTCCCCTTGGGCCCCTTTTGTTTTGCCGTCTCTTTCTTACTGCATTTATTCCTTGTTGCTTTTTTTCTATTACTGGGCTTTTGGGATTCCCCTCTTTTGTTGTTAAATATTTCTGTATTGTACTTGTATTTGCACTTGTATTTAGGTTCTCTCTTGGGGTTTTCGGCTCTGTCACTTTTTGGGATCAGCCTCTCATATTTTGCTCTCGTTTCTGTCTTTCCCAAAAAAATGATCTTATTGTCTGCTTCAATACTATGCCAAAGAAGGGGGGAGCTTTTATTTCCTCTATGGTGTAAAGCCGCACGAGCTATAATCATACTGGCCAAAACAGGCGAACACAAGAAGGGGTCAATCAGAGCGTCACCACCCCCTTTAACCTTTCGCTGAGACCTTTAATAAATACTTTGTATTTTATTTCATGTTATTCATATAGAAGTCTATACACCAAGACTGTAAATTATCCTTTGTTTATCAAGCAGTTGGGAAATAAATAATAAATATAACTTTGTCCCTTTAACTAGGCCGATATCTCATCAATTGACAGTACAAAATCACTTATACTCTGAGGGGTTAATTTGCTGTTCAACACAACCGGTAATTTCCTTTCAGTTATCATGCAGAGGACGGATTTAGTAGCAAAGTCCCTTTAACTGAGCAGAGTTCTCATCCATTAAACAGTTCAAAGAATAAAACAAAGTCCTTTACCTGAGAGGAGAGGTTTTCTTTTTGTTGTTAAGCCTCCGGGGGAGGGAGTCCTCCTCTGCCTCAAGCTTCACCAGACTCTCCGAGTTTCAATTCACTCCCCCCACATCTCCAGCGGGGATCGCTGCTCCTCTATCTTAGGTGCAGCCTCGCTCAGCTCCAGGGATAGACTATGCATTATGGGGACAGCGAGAGCAATGAGGAATAATGAGAAGGGGGGGGGCTCAGGCTCCGGCCGTCTGGACAGTCTCCTAGAGCATCTCTCCCCTCCTTCCAAGACCGCTTCAGTCCATCCTCCGCCACTCTTTAATGGGTGTATAGGTGCCTCAACACATGGCGCTCGCCAGAGCCCAGCAGTCTCTCACCTCCGCTCGGCTCCCAAACTTCCGCCATGGCTACAGCCTCCCCGTGCGCCCTCGCCGGCACCACCGTCAGGCTCCTCCCCAGCCTCCGTCAGGTCAGCATCCCGTCCCACCCATGAAATACGTACATTAACTGCTTTAGGCCATAACGTTGAATTCGATCTCAACTGCTTTATTTCAAATTTTTAGCCTCTTGTTCATCCTTGGATTTTCCTTCCTCTGCTGTCCTTTTTGTGGTTGAATTGATTATGGCAATCAGCCTGGTTTTATTTCTTCCTGTTGACTCCTTATTTCTTTGTTGCTTTTTATTGGAGTTTTTATTGCTTTTATTATGTGCTTTTTCTATCCCAATCATTAGCCTTTTACATCACGTGCACTTATAGGGAATTTAGCTGGCAGTTTTTCTATATAATTGTAATTTTACCTAGTAACCACTAGATGTGCGTTACTTCCCTACTTTTTGAGTTTATCTGATCGGCCACCACCAGATGGCGCTGTTCTATGCGGATTTTATAAATATATTTATTTTAGTTGAATTTCTTTATTTTTATATTTACTCATTGCTTCATTTTTATTATTTCTATTGATGTATCTATTAAGGATCACATCCCAGTTGTATGAGATATGTTTCTTATTTGTTTTTTGATAGATTGATTTTATTTTATTCTTTGTCTTTATTATGGACTCTATATAAAGACAACTGTCATCGGACTCCCTCACCCTTTGATGAATTCACGTGATCAGTGAGGTGGAGTCAGGTGTCATCACTTCCTGTCACGACCAAAACCATGAAGTACTGTGTCCAGTGCTGTTTTAACTATAATTTTGATGTAAGCTTATATATATTTTTTACCTATTAAATTCATTTTAAACTACTGCACAATGGAGATGCTTTTTTCATTCACATGCCTTTACCTCATCTGCTGAGTTTGAAGTTCCCTACTAGAGATCCGAGGAGATCTATCGACTGCTGGCTTACCATTTCCTTCAGATTACAGGCTCATTCTGACTTTAGGGGTCTCCTTTGGAGGTAAGAGGTTGGGGGAAACGTGTGACATTCAACGGATTGCTGCTGATTGGATTGTAGTAATCTGAAATCAATCACTTTCTACAAATGCACTTTATGTCTTTTATATGAACTGTTTGATAAAGATTCAATACATTCACGTTTACCTTTACTGCACTGATTGGACTTTGTACCTGTTTTTACATTGACTTTTATTATTTTGCATTTCATGCTATTTTTTTTTGCACTTCAGCGATTATTTTTGCATTTTATATTTTTTTAGGTTTATAGTTTTGTTTGCACCTTTATGCACTTTAGACCTTCCTATTGGATCCTTCTTGCACTTTATGTGAAGAGTTTGGTACTTTATGCAACTTTTTTTGGTTAATTGTTCTGTTTTGTAATTGCTATCTACTCTCATGCATTTTATGTGATTGCTATCCACTCCTTGCACTTTATGTTAAAGACTTTGGCATTATATGGGATTTTCTCGCACTTTATGCGATTTTTGGTTAATTATCATATTGATTTAGTCAGTCTGGTGATGTTACAATGCTGACTTTTTTTTTATTTTTATTATTATTATTCAGCCTGACCACTCACTTTTCCTTACTGCAGTTAGCGCCACATATTTATTTTTACTTCAGTCAGATTTTGATTCCCTGAAACTATAGGGCAACCTGGGTGTGGGGGGGGGGGGGGGGGGGCGTTCTCTATTGTTATGCACCTTTGGGAGAGCATAAAAAGTTGCAATTGCAGGATGGTTGTTTGTAATGAATTAGCATTCATCCTTAGAAAGTATTCTTTGTTCAATACCTCTTAAGTATTACTCTCAGATCATTCAAGTATTTATACGCTGGATCTAATACTTCATATTTCTCTATGTTACCTTTTGTACATGACAAAAAATCTGTAGATTTATTGTTTAATAGCCTTGTCTAATATGAATATTTGTATGGATAATATTGGTATTTAGGAAAGGGAAATACATTCATTTTATACCTTTTTGCTCAAAGGGAATTTTATTTACAAACAGGACAATCGTATATGGTTTAGGAGCAATCGATAAGTGATTGCCTTGTAGTTCTGATTTCCATCCACAAGATGGTGATAGGATTCCCCTCAGCAATGAGCATGTGTGGCAGCCACCTTAGGTTATAAATACAGGGATTACAAACAAAAAACAAACAAAAGACACCATTTTCCTTTCACCATGTGACAGTCAGCTACTCTTGGTTGCTCATTTTGTTCACTTTTTTTTTTTTTTTTACCTCCGACAAAGCTCTATTTTAGAGTGAAACATGTTAGGTTTGGGTGATTTGATTTTGGGAGCACCTTCTGACTTTATTTTTATTTAGGTTCACATGATTTAATATTTGTCCTGACACATTCTTTTCCGCCCTCCCCTCCATTTTTCCTTTTTCTGGGGTGAGATGTAGCCTTCATTGAGAGAGAAGCTTTTTTTTAAGATATGGCGATATATGGGGCTCATCCATTAGTGGTTATTTGTGTCCGAATGGACAAGTGTACCCGTATCGCATATCAAAGATAGACAATTTCATAGGACAGAAGATAGATAGCCCATATCCTCAGTAAGACAGCATTTACTAGCATATCTTCTCTTTTTCTGTTCATCTCAATTTTATATGTGGCCAATAGATGGGAGGAGAGACAGATATACCCCCATCTCTTGACACCAGGTGGTGTGAGTAGACCTTTAATTTACATATCCTCTAATACAGCCTAGAACCTTTATATTGAATATAGGAAGAAATTATAATCCAAATATTGCTTATACGTATATGTTCAAGAGAAGTTTTCACCATTTAATCTTGGTAGATGTTAATATAACCACAGAGATATAAAAATCAACTTTCTATATAATGGTGTTGATCTCATCCTATAGGTATACCTGATATGGTCGTTTACATAACTTTTATTGTAAATCATAAAAAGTAAGTTTTACTTGAGTGGCCTTTTGGTGTGTAGGGAAGCGCACCCTCGTCTAGTTCTAGTCTAATTTTGCCACAGTAAGTATTATCAATATATCACACGCTTTTGCATATATGTATAGCTTGTAGGAGCAGTTTTCATTCTCCCCTGATTGTCCTATAAGGCTACACCCTGACCCTTTGTCTGGACGGTGCTGATTGGCTATGTGTTGATCACATGCCCTCTCAAGAAAAAATAAACTAGCAATGCACACCAAACTGAGCATGAGCAGCTTGCCCACAAGGCTCTCTTCTATCAGGCGATGGTTTGGGAACAGTGGAAGAAGGGGAGGATCAGAGACGACATGATCAAACAACATTTTTACACAATGCAGAGTATTAACCCCATAGGTTCCACAATGAGTTGCATACGCATTTGTCACCTCTGTGTGTCTACCACCCTTTTCGCATTGAAGTTCATGCGTATTAGCCTATCACTTTTGTGATTGTGCCTTTATGCTGAGTTTATGGTAAGCTGTTTTTTGGCACTATTTCAACAACTCAATAGCCTTAATAATATATGAATAGATGGATGACGTTTCTATAAATATATTGGCTCCAAAAGTTGCTGCAAAATAACCACACACAGCCATTAATGTCTAAACTGTTGGCAACAAAAGTGAGCACACCCCTAAGTGAAAATGTCCAAATTGGGCCCAATGTGTCAAAATTTTGTGTGGCCATCATTATTTTCCAGCGCTGCCTTAACCCTTTTGTGCATGGAGTTTACCAGAGCTTCACAGGTTCTCACTGGAGTTCATGACAACATCAAGGAGTTGGTGGATGTTAGAGACTAGGGATGGGCTTTATGTTCGGGTCGAACATCGCTTGTTTGCCAAATAGGGAACAATTTTGGGTGTTCGCGGCAAATTTGAAAGCTTCGGAACACCCTTTAAAAGTCTATGGGAGAAATCAAAAGTGATCATTTTAAAATGTGAATATGCAAGTTATTGTCATAAAAAGTGTTTGGGGACCCGGGTCCTGCCCCAGGGGACATGCATCAATACAAAAAAAAAGTTTTTAAAATGGCCGGTTATTTCGGGAGCAGTGATTTTAATAATGCTTAAAGTGAAACAATAAAAGTGTAATATTCCTTTATATTTCGTACCTGGGGGGTGTCTATAGTATGCCTGTAAAGTGGCGCATGTTTCCTGTGTTTAGAAAAGTCTGAGCAAAATTACATTTCTAAAGGAAAAAAAAAAGTTATTTAAAACTACTCGAATTGTCGGTCCCAGCAATACACATAAAAGTCATTAAAAAAAAACGGTATGGGATTGCCCTTCAGCTCTGGTATAGATTTTAATGAGAACCCAGCACCAAAATAATAAAAAAAAAATTGTGTGGGGGTTCCCCAAAAATCCCTACCTGACCCTGACATGCAACCTGGCAGGCAGCAGGAAAAGAGCCATACCAGGCCACATGCCTTCAACATTGGGATGGGGAGAAGGGCCTCATCCCCACAGCAAGAGGACCCCCAGATCCCAGCCCCCCCTGTGTGAATTGGTAATGGGGTACAAATGTACCCCTACCCCTTACGTAAACGGGTGACCCCGCCCTCTTTGACACCACGGGGAAAGCCATAGGGAAGTCCTCGTGCGTCAGAGGGGGCGGGGTCACCAGGTTGCCCCGCTCTACACTAGATAAGAGCTGTCAAAAGAACAGAAGCGTCACACAGCAGGAGATTCCCAATAAGGGGGATCGTCTGGAGGACAAATCGGGGAAGAAGAAGCCGGAGGAGGAAGCAGAGGAAGATACAGGAAGAAGCGGGGGAAGAACAAGATGGAGGAAGAAGAACACCAAAGGAAGACCAGAAGAAGATGAAAGAAAGAAGACATTAATAAAGGAATTGTCACAAACCAGCTATTGTGTTTTTTTAACATTTTTGGGGAAATGATAGGGGGTACATTTGTACCCTATTACCAATTCACACAGGGGGGGCAGGATCTGGGGGTTCCAGATTTCGATAAGCTCCCCCGCAGACCCCCACAACCACCGGGCAAGGGTTTTGGCAAGGGTTTTGGGGATGAGGCCCTTCTCCTCATCAACATGGGGACAAGCTGTTTTGGGGGGCTACCCCAAAGCATCCTCCCAATGTTGAGAGCATGTGGCCTGGTACGGTTCGGGAGGGCACTCTCTTGTACCCCCTCTTTTCCTGCGGCCTGCCAGGTTGCGTACTCGGATAAGTGTCTCATATGGGGGGACCAACACGCCATTTTTTAATTTTTATTTTTTTTACATTTTGGCGCAGGGTACAAAATTTAAAGGAATATTATACTTTTATTGTTTCACTTTAACCATTATTAAAAAATAGGATTTTTGTACTCACCGTAAAATCCTTTTCTCTGTAATTCACCGACCGACACAGCTCCTCTCTGTAACTAAATGGGTTGTATAGTCTGCCATTAGGAGAACTAGGCAAAATTGTTACACAATACACAGAACCTTTAGTCCCACCCCAGGGGGGCAGACCCTGTGCTATAAACCCTCCCCACTGCTCCCAGCAGATTCAGTACGTCAACAAGCAGTATAACGTAGAGAAAAGGAGGGGTGGGTGCTGTGTCGGTCGGTGAATTACAGAGAAAAGGATTTTACGGTGAGTACAAAAATACTATTTTCTCTTATATTCACCGACCGGCTCAGCTCCTCTCTGTAACTAAATAGGACGTCCCCAAGCAGTGCCAAACGAGGGGTGGGAAAAAAAACAGCATAAAAACTTCATCCACCATGGCAAGTGGGAACTAGTGAAACTAAAACCACAAAAAAACAGCAGTGTGTGGAAAAACTCCACCATATAACCGGGTACCCTCAACAGGAGTGATCCCCCAAGACCGCAACATTGCGGAAGTAATGCAACAGTGCATTAACAAAACAGTACTGTGTTTTTACTGAAAAACCAGGAAAAAATTCAATTGCAACTACACGGCCGCCTGCAAAACTTTGTGGCCAAAACAGGCATCAGCCGATGAACTGACGTCTACCTTGTAGAACTTGGTAAACGTATGGACAGACGACCAGGTCACCGCCTTCCACACCTGAGCGACAGACGCTTGGTGTTAGACGCCTGATATTCTCAAACGGCAGCTTCTGAAGCGCCAACAACACCAGGTTCAAATCCCATGGGGGTAACGAAGGACGCACCGGAGGGACTACATGCCGTACTCCCTGAACAAAGGTACTCACGAATGAGTGAGATGGCAGGGGTCGCTGAAAAATTACAGCCAGGGCTGAAATTTGCCCCTTAATAGTGCTCAATGCCAATTTATGGTCCACTCCATGCTGAAGAAACCGCAGGATCCTCGATATAGAAAAGGAGCGTGGATTCCATCCTTTCTCCTCACACATGGAGATGTAGGCCTTCCAGGTACGATGGTATATCTTCTGTGAAGATTTCCGCGCCCTCAGCATAGTTGGAATCACTGAGTCCGACAGACACCGGTTCCTCAGCACCTGGCTCTCAATAGCCATGCCGTTTAAAGCCAGCGATGGTAAAGCAGGGTGAAAAATTAGACCTTGAGATAGGAGGTCCTCCCGCAGTGGCAGTCGCCAGGGAGCGTCTGCCACCAGATGCACCAGGTCTGCGTACCAGGGCCGCTGAGGCCAATCAGGGGCAACCAGGATTACTGGAATCCCCTCTGCTTCAACTCTGCGAAGTAGATGTGGCAACAGTTTTAGTGGAGGAAAGGCGTAGATCAGTTAGTACTGATGCCACAGAGCCACCAGCGCGTCTGATGCGTCTGCCCACGGATCTCTCATCCTGGACACGAATCTCGGCACCTTCCGATTAAGACGGGAGGCCAAGAGATCCACATCTGGCGAGATTCCCATTTCAGGCACAGCAGCTGGAATATCTCCAGATCTGCATATCTCCAGATGCAACGCCCATTCTCCTGGGTCTGACGACTCAGTCCGCCTGCCAATTTTCCACCCCGGGGATGTAAATGGCCGACAGGGCCGGAACGTGTCGCTGTGCCCACTGAAGTATGTGAGTGACCTCCCGAGCAGCGGCTGAGCTTCTTGTTCCCCCTTGGTGATTTATGTATGCCACAGCCGTGGCGTTGTCTGAATCCTGGTCGGACGGCCTTGAAGACCCGTCGACCACGTGTGGAGGCACAGCCTGATCGCTCTCAATTCGAGCTGATCGGCAACTTGGATTCTTCCGTCGACCAGAGGCCCTGAGCCGACTGAATCCCCATCACTCCACCCCAGCCGGACAGACTGGCGTCCGTAGTGATCACCATCCAGTTCAGAGGAAGAAACGATTTTCCGGACTGAATCACCGGGGACCTCAACCATCAGATCAGGGAATCCCTGACTGGTTGGCTCACCTGGATCTGCCGATCCAGGGACAACGGAGATTTGTCCCATTTTGTCAGTATCTCCTTCTGCAGGACTCTGGTGTGGAACTGGGCATAAGTTACTGCCTCGAAGGAGGCCATCATGAGTCCCAGCACTCACATGCAAAAGCGGAGCGATGACCACTTGCGGTTCATCAGTCGATTGACCGCAGGCCTGAGAGTCAGCAATTTGTCAGAGGGGAGAAAAACCCTTGCTTCCCTGTAGTCCAACAGCAACCCCAGGTACTCCAGACGCTGAGTTGGTACAACCACCGACTTCTTTAGGTTCAACTGCTACCCAAATTCTTGCAGGGTCTGCATGGTGATCGCCACATCCTCCTCTAATTCTGAGGTGGAAGATGCTCTCAGGAGGAGATTGTCTAGGTAATCCACGATCGCGATCCCGCCCTGCCTCAGCAACGCCAATACTGGAGCCAGTACTTTGGTAAAGACTCGGTGGGGTGCTGATACCAGGCCCAAAGGAAGAGCCAAAAACTGGTAGCGGGCTTCCCCTACTGCCAAACGCAGAAATTTTTGATGCCGAAGGCAAATGGGTATGTGCAGGTAGGCATCCTGGATGTCCAAGGATGTCAGGAAGTCCCCTTGACAGAGTACAGCGACTACTGAGCGAACTGATTCCATTCAGAACCTCTGCACCTTTACAAAGTGATTGAGGGCTTTTAAGTCCAAGATTGGATGTACCCCTTCCTTCTTGGGAACCACAAACAGATTTGGGTAGAACCCCTGGAAGCGTTCTGATTCCAGAACTGGTACAATCACCCCCTGATTCAGCAAGCCCCTTACCGCCCCTAACAGGGCCTCCCGGCGAACCAGGGACATGGGTATGCTGGAGGGGAAGAATCTGTTTGGCGGCCAAGAGAGAAACTATCTTGTAGCCTGTGGAAATCAGATCGCAGACTCATTGGTCAGATAACCGGGAGGTCCACCGGGCTGCAAACTCCCGAAGATGACCCCCCACCCGATAAGTGGGTGGGGGCAAACTTTCATGTGGTAGCACGTTTGGTCGCAGGCTTGTTAGGCTTGCGGTTCCAGGGACGCTTCTGACCGTCCGTGGGCGTCCTGTCGGGCTGGGGGCATTTTGCCGAAGCACCGGGCGGACGAAAAAGCCACTTGTGAGCGGAAAAAGAGGGCCCTTGCCTGCGGCGAGGCTCCTTAGCCTTCCTGGCCTGTGGGAGTAGGGTACTCTTACCACCAGTTCCATTTTTAATAATGTCATCCAACGAGGCTCCAAAGAGCTGCTCGCCAAGGAAGGGAAGATCCATCAGGGCTTTCTTGGATGCCTGGTTAGCAGACCAGCATTTTAGCCAAATTAGGCGCCTCAGCACCCCAGCTGACACTGAAGCCTTGGATAACAGAGGGAGAGTATCCAGGGCCATGTCACAAACGTACTTAAGGCCTTGCACTAGTTGGTCTGCTAGCTCCATGCAGACAGGGGAGGCGTTCTGCTCTCCCAATTCGCAGTGCAAAAGTTTTGCCCACTCAGTCAGTGTTTGTGACACCAGTGTGGATGCCAGTACAGGTCGCACGGCTGACCTCACAATCGTAAACAAGGAACGAGCCACCACCTCGGCCTTCCTGTTCGCGGGATCCTTGAATGCAAGAGTCCCTTCAACCGGGATCGTGGCTACTTTATTTAACCTAGATACAGGGGGGTCCACGACCGGAGGAGCCGACCACTTTTTGAGAAGGTTTTCCTCAAAGGGGTAACGCGCCACCAAATTTTTGGGGACCGAAAGGGTCTGTTGCGGGCGACCCCATTCCCTGTAGATGAATTTGTCAAAATAAGTCAAATACGGGAACACCTTAGGTGAACATGCTGGCTTGCAGGACCGGGACCGGTACATCAGCAGAGATCCGCTGGCTCCTGAATCTTCAGGGTATCACGCACAGCTGTGAGAAGTGTTCCAACTAGCGCTTTATCGCACACTGACCTAAGCGGGGATTCGTCCTCACGGTCCTGGTCAGCCACGTCTCATAGGTCAGAGCAGGGGTCACCAGCCGCAGCAGAGCCCGAGTCTGCATCAGAGCTCTCCCCAGAGGATGGGGGGGGGGGGGGGCAGGGGCCTTTTACGTGCACCCTTCCTAGCAGGCACCACCCCTATCTTTGCAACAAAAGCGTCAAGGACCGCCGTCAGGGTGCCCACGTGCACCGCGCCATCCACAGGTGACCCGGTTGCAATAGCCTGGATTTCAGGGGAAGAAACACCAGTTTCTGAAGTCATGCTGACCCTACCCTGTCTGCCGCCTGCAAGGGGACTTAGGACAGTGAAGGTCCCACCCTCCTGCTGCCGCCGCGTGGGGGGTACTTAGTGCTAGACTCGCCACCCTGGGGCCTCTGTGAATGCCACTAGCAGTGCCTGTAGTCCCTAGGAGGTTCCCAGTTGCTGAGAGGAGAAAACTGTGTCAGCAGCAGCTGCTTATAACAGCGGTGAAACGTTCTGCAGAGCTAGCTTCAGCGTTCAGCAAGGAGTCATCCAGCATCCTGTACACACAGTGGACACAGGAAAGAGCAAGTGAGAGCACATGTAATGCTGCCACAAGAGAACTGCGGCAAAAAGAGCGCTCAGGCTTCAAGAAAATGGCCGCCAATGTAACCAATAGGAGATCCTAAAGAAGATGGCTGCTGAAGCTCACAAGGGGAATACAGGCTTTCCCACATCCAAGATTGCCATCGGACAGCTCCATGCGGTGACAGAACAAACTTAGAACAGTGCTGCCTGCCTACAGCCAGTACAACCTCCACAGACCCTTTTGGGACCCCCCAGACCGGGACCAGGACCAACACCAGCCGCACTGAGCCCCCACAGGTGAGAATCCAGCGAACCCACACACCGCCCCCAGCCACCCCCCTCAGAGGGGGAAAGGAGGGGAGACAGGAACTTGGGAGAGAAGATAGGGAGGTGAGGTGGCCCCCGAATCGACCCCCCCCCAGGGAATGCCCAGCTGCTTACCCCACCGAGGCAGGGAGAGCCGTACTTACCAGTCCTGAAGAGCTGGGAGACATTCCATCACAGACCTACACCTGCGCAGTTACAGGGTAGCTGCTGGCCCGGTATGCCTTGATCCAGACAGCAGTAGCCTGGTCATATGTATAGCCCGGAGCATTGAAGCTCACTGACCACCTCTGGAGCTGAGGCATGTTGTGGCCTGCCAAGCCTTAGCTGCGGCCTGCTCACGCTTGATTGCCAGACTGGGGAGACTACAAGGATAATCAATAACCAGCCTGTCACCCAGCCGGAAGTTGATAGAAGATCCCAGGATCTTTCATCTTGCGCAAAAAAAAACATCAAACCTGCAGCAAAAACATGGACCGAGAGGGCCCGCAGGGTTCCTAGGTCATTCTCCTTACTAGGCAATATAAAAACTGAATCTGCTGGGAGCGGTGGGGAGGGTTGATAGCACAGGGTCAGCCTCCCTGGGGCGGGACTAAAAGTTCTGTGTATTGTGTAACAATTTTGCCTAGTTCTCTTAATGGCAGGCTATACAACCCATTTAGTTACAGAGAGGAGCTGGGTTGGTGAATATAAGAGAAACTTTTTTTTGCATTGATACATGTCCCCTGGCGCAGGATCTGGGACCCCAAACAATTTTTATGACAATGACTTGCATATAAGCCTTTAAAATTAGCACTTTTGATTATTCATGTTCATTTCCCATAGACCAACGGTGTTCGAATGAATTTTTTGCCTTCTCGCATGATCTGGATGCGAACTGAACCAGGGGGTGTTCGGCTCATCCCTATTGGAGACCATGCGCTCCTCCACCTTCCATTTGAGGATGCCCCACCGATGCTCAATAGGGTTTAGGTCTGGAGACATGCTTGGCCAATCCATCACCTTTACCCTCAGCTTCTTTAGCAAGGCAGTGCTCATCTTGAAGGTGTGTTTGGGGTCATTATGTTGGAATACGTTATAGAAGAATTTTCCCCAGTGGGGCTTTCAAGCAGCAATATAAACATCAAAATGTAACCACTTAAGGACCGCCGCATGGCAATGTACGTCGGCAGATGGCACCGACAGGCACAAGCACGTACATGTACGTGCTGATCTTCCAGCGGGTGGGGGGGTCCAAACGAACCCCCTCCCGCTGGATGCGGCAGTCCGTTTCGCTTCAGGAGAGATCCGGGATGAGGGGATGGCCGTTGGTTTCTGGCCATCCCCTCTCGATCGCTCCTGGCTAATGAGAAGCTTCCCCCGCCTGTGTAGTGTAAACACAGGCAGGGAGGAAGTGATGTCATTCCCCTCGGGGCAGTCTTTTTGACCGGACTGCGAGGAGAACAGAGAAAGTAAGTGCACCAACACTACACTGACGTGTAGGTACACATAGGCACTCGGTAGAAGCAGCAGAATTTATTTTGGGGTGTCATTTCACTTATGCCCATAGCATGTATGAGCAATATATCATTTAGTGACAACTTTGTGCAAAAAATAAAATAAAAAATTGTAACATTCCTGAAACTTGTGGCAAAATATAAAATATTTCATGGACTCAACATGCCTCTCAGTAAATAGCTTGGGGTGTCTACTTTCCAAAATGGGGTCATTTGGGGGGGGGGGGGTTGTGCTATTTTGGCATTTTATGGCCTTCGAAACTGTGATAGGTAGTGAGGAGTGAAATCAAAAATTTGCACCCTTAGAAATCCTGAAGGCAGTGATTGGTTTTCGGGGTCCTGTACGCGGCTAGACTCCCAAAAAGTATCCCCGTACTCAGGAGAAGCAGCAGAATATATTTTGGGGTGCAATTCCACAGATAACTATGGCATGTGTGAGCAATATATTATTTAGTGACAACTTTTTGTAAACTTTTTTTTTTGTGTGTCATTATTCAATCACTTGGGACAAAAAAAAAATATTCAATGGGCTCAACATGCCCCTTAGCAATTTGCTTGGGGTGTCTACTTTCCAAAATGGGGTCATTTGGGAGGGGTTTGTACTGCCCTGCCATTTTAGCACCTCAAGAAATGAGATAGGCAGTCATAAATTAAAAGCTGTGTAAATTCCAGAAAATGTACTCTAGTTTGTAGACGCTATAACTTTTGCGCAAACCAAAAAATATACGCTTATTGACATTTTTTTTACTAAAGACATGTGGCTGAATACATTTTGGCCTAAATGTATGACTAAAATTTAGTTCATTCGATTTTTCTTATAACAAAAAGTAGAAAATATCTTTTTTTTTTCTGTCTTTTTCCTTTTATAGCGTAAAACATAAATATCGCAGAGGCAATCAAATGCCATCAAAAGAAAGCTCTATTTGTGGGAAGAAAAGGACGCAAATTGCGGTTGGGTACAACATTGCATGACCACGCAATTACCAGTTAAAGCAGTGCAGTGCGAAATTGTAAAAAGACCTCTGGTCCTTAGGCTGACAATTGGTCCGGGGCTGAAGTGGTTAAAGAAACATCGTTATTAATCACATTGAATAAGCCATATGGTATATTTGCCACTCAGGAGTGAAATGAGTGTTCTTGTAGCCAGAAATAATGGGAGCTGTTATAAACAATCCAGTGGGCTTTGTAGGCCGCCCCCACCTCCCCAGCAGAGAAAAGCCCACCCTGAAGGGCTTGCAAGGAGCAACACTGTACATGCCCTTGGAGGGACGGAGGGGTACACGCCTGCAATGGACACCCAATAATAGCCATTTGGTTATATTATATATATATATATAATATGAGAGACTGGCAGTAAATAGAGGTTGTCAGTGTATACATTCCTCTCAATGTCATTCTGTTCCATAGATAAAGCTAACCAAAATAATTCAATGAATCAATATCGTAAAGTAATAGAGGTATATTGGTAATTCATTAACAGTAATATTAACCACTTCAATACAGGGCACTTAAACACCTTCCTGCCCAGACCAATTTTGAGCTTTCAGCGCTGTCGCACTTTGAATGACAATTGCGTGGTCATGCTACACTGTACCCAAATGAAATTTTTATCATTTTTTTCCCACAAATAGAGCTTTCTTTTGGTGGTATTTGATCACCTCTGCGGTTTTTATTTTTTGTGCTACAAATAAAAAAATACCGAAAATTTTGAAAAAAAAAATGTTTTTTTTGTTTCAGTTTCAAAACTTTGTAAATAAGTACGTTTTCTCCTTCACGGATGGGCACTGATGGGGCTACACTGATGGGCACTGATAAGGCGGCACTGATGGGCACCAATGAAGTGGCACTGATGAGGTGGCATTGATGGACACTGATAGGCGGCACTGAGAGGCGACACTGATAGGCGACACGGATGGGCGACACGGATGGACACTGATAGGTGGCACAAATTGGCACTGATAGCTGGCACGGATTGGCATGGATGGGCGGCACAGATGGGCATGGGTAGGCGGCACAGATGGGCATTGGTAGGCGGCACAGATGGGCATGGGTGGGCACTGATAGGCGGCACAGGTGGGCACTGATAGGTGGCACAGGTGGGCACTCATTAGCGGCACAGGTGGGCATTCATTAGCAGCACAGGTGGGCACTCATTAGCAACACAGGTGTTATACTGTACTAATGGATGCCAATCAGTGCCAAACAATAATGCATGCCAATCAGTGATGCCCATTGTGGGCACTGATTGCCATCCATTATGGGCACTGATTGGCATCCATTGTGCCTGACTGGCATCCCTGGTGGTCTAGGGAGGATTACCTCTGCTGGGCATCCCTGGTGGTCTGGTGGCGTCCCTGGTGGTCCAGTGTGGGCATCCTCGGGGGGGCTGTGCTGATAATCGATCAGCACAGACCCCCCCTGTCAGAGGAGCAGCCGATCGGCTCTCCTCTACTCGCGTCTGACAGACGCGAGTGAGGAAAAGCCGATCACCGGCTCTTCCCATTTACACTGTGATCAGCCGTGATTGGACACGGCTGATCACGTGGTAAAGAGTCTCCGTCGGAGACTCTTTACCGAGATCGTAGTTGCCGGGTGTCAGACTGACACCCCGCAACAACGATCGCCGCGATGCGCGCCCCCGGGGGCGCGCAGCGGCTCATAATCCTGATCACGTCATATGACGTCCAGTTAGGATTATGAAACCACTTTGCCGCCGTCTATTTGTAATAGGGCGGGCGGCAAGTGGTTAAATAATAATGTGTATAGAAGTATGTTGGAAAAATATGTGTATGTGTAAAAGACTGACAATCAGTATAGTCAAAACGTGTACTGTGTGCAAATTAATAATATAACTGAAATGGTTCATTGAGTGATTTAAATGTTGTGTCTGTACATGGGTTACATGGTGACTGCCTACCAAATGCTGGCGTGATGTGAATAAAAATAAATACAAAATACTAAGTGATAAATATAAATAGAGAAACAAAAATGTGAAAATATTTATATAGTGATGTAATATACTTTGCATAATAATGTAGTTCATATAATAATATAGTTTATCTTGTATAGTGATGTAGTTCGTGTAAACTTGTAGGTTGTTTGGGCTTTGGGATTGTCAGTCTTCTACACATACACATATTTTTCCAACATTATACTTCTATACACATTTAATATTACTGTTAATGAACTACCAATATACCTCTATTACTTTACAATATTGATTAATTGAATGTTTTGGTTAGCTTTATCTATGGGACAGAATGACATTGTGACAAATGTATACACTGACAACTATATATATATATATATATATATATATATATATATATATATGTGTGTGTATGTATGTGCACATGCACTTAACTTTTTTGGTCGACCATGGCGAGACCTGTTCTGAGTGGAACCTGTCCTGTTAAACCGCTGTATGGTCTTGGCCACCATGCCGCAGCTCAATTTCAGGGTCTTGGCGATCTTCCCACAGCCTAGGCCATCTTTCTGTAGAGCAACAATTATTTTTCAGATACTCAGAGTTCTTTGCCATGTGGTGCCATATTGAACTTCCAGTATGAGTGAGTGAGAGATAACACCAAATTTAACACACCTACTCTCCATTCACACCTGAGACCTTGTAACACTGAGTCACATGACACCAGGGAGGGAAAATGGCTCATTGAGCACAATTTAGACATTTTCATTTTGGGGTGTACTCACTTTTGCTGCCAGCAGTTTAGACATTAATGGCTGTGTGTTAAGTTATTTTGAGGGGGCAGCAAATTTACACCGTTATACAAGCTTCACACTCACTACATTGTTGCAAAGAATCATTTCTTCAGTGTTGTCATATAAAAAGATATTAAATATGAAAGACATAAAATATTTACAAAAATGTGAGGGATGTACTCATTTTTGTGAGATACTGTATAGACTGATTTTACTGTTGTGGGTTTGGTAACACTTTAATATAAGAAAAGATTTTGCCCATTTTGGAAACCACAGCTTGGCATTGCATTTTTTGCGATTCGGCACTGTGCCGTTTTAGCTGACAATTGCGTGGTCGCGTGATCTTGTACCCAAACAAAATTGACGTCCTTTTTTCCCCGCACTTTCTTTCGGTGGTATTTGATCACCTCTCCGTTTTTTTTTTTTCTTCAAATCTTTAATATATTTAAAGGGCAAGGATACATGAAATACAACCTTCTTAAGTGACATAAGAAAAAAATACAATGTTGTCAGTTGAGTTGAACTACATAACAAGACATAGAAGGGGTGACCAAGTGCATTCAGACTGTCAATTATACCTCTCCGTAATACCTAACCTCTCCAAAATTGGAGGAACGCAATAATTGCAGTCCACTTCTTCCTGCTGGGGCTGAAAGTATCTTACTTCTGAGGGTCTTCTTGGATTAATAGAAGGTTCCACGGATTCCACCCCATTTAACAATTATAGTATAGTGAAAGAATAGAACAGTATAGGCCCCATAAACCAAAACTTTTATGGAGACAGAGAGAGAAACTGAGGAGGGAGGAAAAAAAAGAAGAAAAAAAAAAGGGGGGGGGGGGTGATAAGGGGAAAAGAGCTGGGGGCGCATGGAGGCAGCGTACTCATCCTTCCCGGGTCATGAGCACCAACTGGTACTGTCGATTGGTAACAATACCCCACTCCGACCTCCAGGTAATCTGCAAAGGGGCTGATCTAATCTGATGCATCACCTTCATAAAGGGCTTGGCCTTCATCTGAGAAGATGAACTTGTTCCAAAAGGACCATGTCTTGGTAAACTGTTCATTTTGATTTACGGGCCGTGAGGATTAGATTCTCCATTTTTAAAAATTTCTTCCACTTTTTTAATCCACGTGCTGATTGTGTGGATTTCCAGTATAAGGGAATGCATGCCTTGGCAGCATTGAGTAAATGAAGGATCAATGATTTTTGGTAGGTCTTACGTGATGTGTTAGAGGCGTGGAGCAGAAAGAGGGCTGGGTCATTCAAGCTGGGGCATTCAGTAAACTTCTGAGCTGTGTGCTGGATAGTCTTCCTGAATCGCTTCAAAGTGGGGCATGACCAGAAGATATGGAGAATCGTTCCTCCTATCATCCTGGCATCTCCAGCAACAATCCAAGAAAGAGGGGAAGATCTTTTGTAATTTCGCTGGGGTATTGTACCATCTAGTTTTTTAATTGAGTCTCCTGTGTGTTCATGCATATTGAGGATCTATATGTGAAGTGGAGAATAATTTTGTTTTTGACACTGCATATCCCTTTCCTACGCGTGAAGGCATGGCAGTTGATGGCCCTCTGTGGCGTGATCAACAGTTGATAGACAGCAGATAAGGCACGTGACATGGCCCCCCTCTTCTGAGCAGTATGTCTCATAAGTGGTTAAGGTTTGATTGGAAATTTCAGGGAGGGGTACTGATTTGAGAAAGTGTCTAAGCTGGAGGGCCCACCAGTAATCCAGGTGGAACGATCCATCGGGTTTCATGAGTTCAGTCGTGGTCTGCCATTTGCCGTTCACTAGGAATTGGAAGGCTTGAAAGTGGCCAGAGGTGCTTAGTGAACAAAAGATGGGGTCCGTGTATCTGGGGGAAAATACTGGGGTTCCCAATATTGAGCGAAGCGGGGAGTCAGGTGTCGTAAGGCGGGCGCTTATAAAGAGGGATGAACAAATTTGCGTGGTTTTACCTATCGGGGGATGGTTTTTCATGTCACCTGTCAGTAAGTTATGGCACCATGATGCTCTGGTAAGGGGTATGCTACACTGGGATTGTTCCAGTCGGGCCATAATTTAGTGGATTGGTGATGGTTCCAGTCAATAAGTCTGGTCAGGTTAGTTGTTTGGCATTTGTGGAGGTCCAGAACTGCTATGCCCCCATATAATTTGGGCAGCATGAGCATTCATCTGTTGAGTTTTGGCCTTTATGCGCCCATATAAAGTCCAAAAATAGAGCTCTGGTCTGATCAAAATAGCTAGAAGAGATTTGGATCGGCAGAGCCTGTAAGAGGAAGAGAAATTTAGGAAGAATGCACATCTTAAGAATATTGCATCTGCCAAACCACGAATGCAGCCCCCGTGCCACTTGGTAAGAAGAGCTCGAACAACTCCCAGCAACAGGGG
Organism: Lithobates pipiens; assembly: GCF_037356315.1. Classification (NCBI taxonomy): domain Eukaryota; kingdom Metazoa; phylum Chordata; class Amphibia; order Anura; family Ranidae; genus Lithobates; species Lithobates pipiens. The sequence continues at coordinate 150,606,184 of NW_027507785.1, read as the reverse complement.
AAAATTCACAGTGAATATCTGGGACGTTTTGGGTGGGATGTATGTACTCCGGTATTTCATTGCTGTGCTCGTCCATTTAAAATTAAAGCTGGTTTGGAAAGTTGTGAGGAGGTGTGTGGGTATTCCTATGCCCATTGCTTCAGACTTATTGAAGTTACTCTTCAAGTTCGAGAGACTACCATACGTTTTGAATTCCCTTAGATGGTTTGGAAGGGAGATCAATGGGTTGGTAAGTGAGAACAGCATGTCATCCGCATATGTGGCAATCTTCTGCTGTGAGTCTCCCATAGTCACTCCAGTGATGTCCCCATTGGCACAGACACAAGCTGAGGGGTCAGTATAAATCAAGTTTATCCATTGTAGCATGGAGTTGACCAACTCTATATGCCTCAAAACGGAAGACATGAATTTCCAGTTCACTCTGTCAAAGGCCTTCTCTGCATCTGTGCTTAAAAAGACACAGGGAGTCTTTTTCTTGTAAACTACGTGTATAAGGTTAAGGACTTTTGTTTGTGTTGTCCCTTGCCTCCCTGGATGGAACAAATCCAACCTGATCTAAATGGATCAGGGTTGGATCAGGTGTCCAATCACAGCTGATCACAATGTAAGCACAAACCAGTTATAGGCATTCTTTCCTCACACCGATAGAGAGAGGAGAGCCAGTAATCGGCTTGTGTGAAAGGGACATCTACACTGATAATCAGGGCACTGTATCAGTGCAGCCCCAACAGTGCTCATAATTGCTGCCAGTGTCCATCAGTGCCATCTACCAGTGCAGTCTATCTGTGCCCATCAGTGCAGCCTCATCAGCCTGAAGGAGAAAAGTTACCTGTTTAAAAAAAAAAATAATAATGTTTTTTAAATATTATTTTTTGTTTATTTAGCAAAAAATTAAATAAAAATCAGTGGTGATTAAATACCACCAAAAGAAAGCTCTATTAGTGTGAAAAACATGATAAAAATGTTAAATGGGTACAATGTAGCAAGCTGAAAATTGGCCAGGGCTGGAAGGGGACAAAAGTGGCCAGTAGGCAAGTGGTTAAAGAGTCCCTAAAAAATGAGAAACCATGGCTTTGAAATTACAGATTTTTTTTTTTTTTTTTTAGTATCCATGGGTGTATGCCATCTGGTCCAGGTGCTTGAGTGAGTCTATTCCACATTTTCACAGCTTACTGCGAAGAAGCCCTTCCATATTTAGAGATTAAATCTCTTTTCTCCACAGACGTAAAGTGTGCCCCCTTGTCCTCTGTGATGACCTTAAAGCAGAGTTATACCCATAAGTGGAAAGTCTGCTTAATTGCTTCCAGCGTCCCATTTGGCACCTTTTTTTGGGGGGGGGGGGACGTCCTCCGCCGGACAAATCAGAAAGAGTAGCATATTCGTGCATGTGCAGTAGGGAACAACTCTATACCAAGTATACCATACGGACCACTTGATCATATTCCCTTTAATCTCATCTTATTAAGAGAATAAATTAAGTTTAGCTAATCTTTTCTCATAGCGAGATCCTCCATGCCAGTTTGGCTGCCCTTCTCTGCGCTTTCTCCACTTTCCCAATATACTTTTTGTGAACTGGTGCCCAAAACTGAACTGCACATTTCAGATATGGTCTTACTAATGATTTGTACAAGGGCAAAATTACGTATCTCTCTCTCTCTGCACTCCATACCTCTTTTAATACAAGAAAGTAATTTGTCTTGGAGAGCAGCCCTCAGTCTTGGAAAATGTGCCCTCTTAAAGTTAAGCGTTTTTATTTTACCAGTATGTGCTTGTTGTTTACAGCCAGCATTAACCACTCCGTGCCCGCTCTATAGCCAAAAGACAGCTACAGCGCAGACGTTAACTGCCGGGAGGGCGTCCATGGACGTCCTGTTTACTTCCCCTCTGCGTGCCGCCGTGGGCACGCATCCCTTGGACACAGCCAATCACAGATCATGCTAAATGGCCAATCACAGCGGCCATTTAGCACTCGATCGGCGTGTCCAATGGGAGGTGATCTCCTATGTAAACATATCACCTCTCATCGCCGGCTCTCCCTCCTCACACAGAGACAGGAGGGAGAGATGAATGGCTGCAGCGCCAGTGAGAAGAACACACACACACAGTAAAACACACACACATACCCACCTGTCCCCAGTGCCACCTGTCCCCAGTGCCACCTGTCGGTGCCACCTGTCCCCGGTGCCATCTGTCATCAGTGCCACATATTGGTGCCATCTTTCATCAGTGCCACATATTGGTGTCATCTGTCATCAGTGCCACATCAGTATCACGTGTCATCAGTGCCACATATTAGTGCCATCTGTCATCAGTGCCACATCAGTGTCACGTGTCATCAGTGCCACATATTAGTTCCATCTGTCATCGGTGTCACGTGTCATCAGTGCCACGTATTAGTGCCATCTCTCATCAGTGTCACATCAGTGTCACGTGCCATCAGTGCCACGTGCCATTGTCCTGGTGCTCCAGGGCCTTCAAAAGTGTAATAGGTAGTCAACAAGTTAGATGTGTAATTTATGCTCCTACAACATGTGACAGCGCTCCTTGCATGTTGGGCCTCTCTAAGTGGCCAGGCTGTGAAAAAGTCCAACACACGTGGTATCATAATACTCAGCAGTAGCAGAATGTATTTTGGGGTGTCATTTGTGGTATACACATGCCATGTGAGAGAAATAACCTATTACAATGACAATTTTGTTGGAAAAAAATAAAAATAAAATCTTAATTTTGCAAAGAATTGTGGGAAAAAATTACATCAAACCTTACTATGCCTCTTACTAAATACCTTGGAATGTCTACTTTCAAAAAAGGGTCATTTGGGGGGTATTTGTACTTTCCTGGCTTGTTCGGGTCACAAGAAATGAGATAAGCTGCCAGTACATCAGGCGTAATCAATTTTTTATGATTTGCACCACAATTTGTAAACTCTCTAACTTTCACAAAGAGCAAATAATATCCACTAATTTGGGTTATTTTTACCAAAGATATGTAGCAGTATAAACTGTGGCCAAAATTCATGGAAAAAAAAAATAATTAGCAAAATTTTATCACAGAAACAAAGAAAAATGTGTTTTATTTAAAAATTTGGGGTCTTTTTTCATTTATAGTGCAAAAAATAGGATTTTTTTGTACTCACAGTAAAATACTTCTCTGTAATTCACCGACCGCACAGTGCCTCTCTTAGACCATTGGGTTGTACACATTTCCCTTTAGGAGACACTAGGCAAAGTTGTAACACAACACTCATAACTTTCAGTTCCACCCAGGGGGCGGTCCCCTAGGTATCAACCCTCCACCCTGCCTTGCAGTAATCAGTACGTCAACAAGCAGTATAACGTAAAGATAAAAGGAGGCGCGGGTGCTGTGTCGGTCGGTGAATTATAGAGAAAAGGATTTTACGGTGAGTACAAAAAATCCTACTTTCTCTTATATTCACTGACCGACACAGCTCCTCTCTTAGACCATTGAGACGTCCCCAAGCAGTGCCAAACAAGGGGTGGGAAAAACAGCATAAAAAAATCTCATCCACCATGGCAAGTGGGAACTAGTAAAACTGTACCCACACAACAATAGTGCGTGGAAACCTCCACCACAAAATCAGGGTACCCTCAACAGGAGTGACTACCCACAACCGCACAAAAAAAACAAAACTGCGAAAGTAATACAACAGTGCATTCTTAAAAAGGTACTGTGTTTTTATCAAAAAAGTATTGCATATTCAATTGCAACTATACAGCCGCCTGCAAAAACTTTGTGGCCAAACAGGCATCAGCTGATGCACTGACGTCTACCTTGTAGAACTTGGTAAACGTATGGACAGACGACCAGGTTGCCATCTTACACACCTGAGCGACAGACGCTTGGTGTCGGAAGGCCCAAGACGTTCTGATTGCCCTTGTGGAAAGGGCCGTAACCAGAAAGAAGGGCACCTGCCCCTTTAAGGCGTAGGCTTGTACTACAATCTGTCTGATCCACCTGGAAATGGTGGCTGATGAGACCACCATGCCTTTCTTGGGACAAGCTACCGAGACAAACATCGAGTCTGACTTCCGAAAGGGAGAAGTGGTAGACAAATACACTTTCAGAGCCCGAACCACGTCCAGAGCGTGAAAAGCCGAGACCACCTTCGATAGAAAGGACGGTTGTGAACGCAACACCACCTTATCCTTATGGATAACCAGATAAGGCGACTTGCAAGACAAGGCCGCCAGTTCCAAAACCCTCCTGGCTGAGGTGATGGCCACTAGAAAGACCACTTTCTGGGAAAGAGTCAACAGGGGAAACTCCCTGATATTTTCAAGCAGTGGGCCTTGAAGCGCCGATAACACCAGGTTCAAATCCCATGGGGGCAACGGTGGACACACCGCAGGGGTTACATGACGAACCCCCTGAACAAAGGTACTTACTATGAGTGAGACGCCAGGGGTTGCTGAAAAGACAGCCAAAGCTGAAATGTTTGCTCCTTAATAGTGCAAAACGCCATTTTCTGGCCTACTCCTTGCTGAAAAAACAGCAGGATCCTGGATATGGAAAAAAGAGTGCGGATGCCAACCTTTCTCCGCACACATGGAGATGTAGGCTGTCCAGGAACGATGATATATCTTCTGAGAAGAAAAATGTCCGTGCTCTCAACATAGTTGGAATCACCGAGTCCGACAGACCCCGATTCCTCAACACCTGGCTCTCAATAGCCGTGCCGTTAAAGCCGGCAATGGTGAAGCAGGATGGAGAATCTGACCTTGAGACAGAAGGTTCTCTCGTAATGGCATTCTCCAAAGAACATCTACCACCAGGCACACCAGGTCTGCATACCAGGGACGCTGAGTCCAATCTGGGACCACCAGTATTAGTGGGATCCCCATGGCTTCCACTCGGCGAATCAGATGTGGTAACGGCTTCAGTGGAGGAAAGGCATAGATCAGCTGGTACTGATCCCACGGAGCCTGCCCACGGATCTCTTATCCTGGACATGAATCTTGGCACCCTCCGATTGAGACGGGGGGGGGGGGGGGGGTCAGAAGATCCACGTCTGGTATGCCCCACCTCAGGCACAGTAACCTGAATATCTCCGGATGAAACGCCCATTCTCCTGGGTCCAGCATCTGGCGACTCAGACAGTCTGCCTGCCAGTTCTCCACTCCGGGAATGTAAATGGCCGACAAAACCAGTACATGTCGCTCTGCCCACCAAAGTATGTGAGCGCCCTCCAGTGCCGCGGCTGAGCTACTCGCCCCCCTTGGCGATTGACGTATGCCACTGCAGTGCCGTTGTCTGACTAGATCCTGATCGGACGTCCTTGCAGTCTCATTGACCATGTGGAGAGGCACAGCCTGATCGCTCTCCGTTTGAGCAGATTGATCGGCAACTTGGATTCTTCCGTCGACCAGAGGCCCTGAGCCGACTGAACCCCCATTACTCCACCCCAGCCAAAAAGGTGATGACTGTCCACTTTAGAAGTAGGAAAGACTTTCCGGCCTGAATCACCAGGGACCTCAGCCACCAGATCAGTGATTCTCTGACTGACTGGCTCACCTGAATCTGACGATCCAGCGACAACTGAAAGCTGTCCCATTTTGACAAGATCTCCTTCTGCAGGACTCTTGTGTTGAAGTGGGCAAACGGTACAGCCCCAAAGGAGACCACCATGAGCTCCAGGACTCGCATGCAAAAGCAAAGCAAAAAAAAATTACTGTTTCTTTAAATCAAATGTATATACTTACTTATAGTTAGTCAGGTCGAAAAAAGACATATAAGTCCATCCAGTTCAACCACAACACATAAACATATAATTGATCTGAAAAGCAAATGTCATATGGAAAGCAATAAAGTGCTAGTGCAAAAAAAAGTGTACTATTCCTTAACCTGTTGCCAACTGAAATAAATGAAATAATAATGTACGATATTTCAAAGTCTTAAGTATATGTTGAGATCGATCAATCTTGTGCGACGAATTTCCTTAATTAGATCTGAGTCAGCGTAATTCAAAAAATGTGTATTTATTTGTACACATTTAAATACAAAAGGATGCTTACAAAAATAATACAATGATAATCATTTGTATAAAGTTATTGCATGTGTGGAATAACCCTTTGTCTGCTGTGTATAAGAAAATGTATTAGCTTGCCTGTTTGGTCTTTCAAGAGCACATCTGCCTCGTTATGTGAGCAGGAAACAACAGAGCGCCCCCCTCCCAGCACTTCCCATTATATTAACCAGGCTCTAATCTCCCGCCCGAAAGATAACTCCTCCCTCACAAGGGTATGGGCTAAGAGTGGTTGTTATAACAGAGCTAACATGTGTTACCACTTAAAACGCAATTCTAATGAACTGGCAGGAAATGGATATGAGAGAGGATTTCTGTCTAATACAAATATCGTCTCTTATTACATAGGAAAGACCTTCTAAAAACATATATATAATGAACTGGATAAGTTAACATAAACAAATATCACTTACATAGCCCTTAAAAGCATATATAAGATATACAATATTCATCAAAATCCTGACAGGTTTTAAATATTTACTTTTCCAGCTATGCAAGCCATAACACAGAATTAATTGACTCAAAGCTTTTCTTTCACACAGTATGGAAATATTATTATTCTGAATAAAGTATAATAAAGCCAATTCAAATTTAGATATTAAGAATATAACATTCCCCTCTGAAATATGAATACTAATCATATTTTTCAGATTAAAAATTCATCCATCATCATTCATGTCACATTCAAACAAACTTTGATTCAATAACTCCAAATGTTTTGTCCTGCACAATTGGATTCATACCTTCAAAACCCATTTTCCTCTTCAATTTATTTTGTAACAAATCATCTCCTTTCTTAATATCACTTCTAATTCGATAATATAATTTTTTCATTCTAAACATTAAACATAACTGGAATATAAGAAATAACATGATAATAATAAAAATAATTACAATAGGATGTGATAAAATATTTCCTGCTGCTGAAGTTATCGAAGTTTTTCCCCACATGGATACACTATTACTAAATCTTTTCCACCAATTACTTCCTGAAAATTCTGACCATTGATGTGATATTTCTTGCAAATGACCTTGTTCATGTTTAAACAATACTTCTGCATTCTGCAATTCCTTAGCCAAAGCTATTAATAAACCTTGATCCTTTTGAATTATATTTGCCCATTTTTCCCATGGAAATTCATCTATTTGAGAAATATTATACTGTGTAGGAAGAGCGCTAATATTTTTCATAAACATATTTGTTAAATGTGTTCTCAATCCATTAATACTTATTGCAACAATGTCTCCTTCTATACAATACAACCCTTGATTTAGGTTTTCTGTATTTGTACAAGAAGAGAAAAAAGTTTTAACCCTTTCTGTATCTGACATAATCTGAAAACAAACCTTCTTTTTATCTACACGAGTAATTAATTCAGAATTAATTTTATTTTCAATTCTTGCTGAACATAATGTATGATTATGATAACAAGAATGAAATATGCTTTTATCTTGATTAGGTAAACATATAATTTTAGACTGGAATTGTAAACATGATGACAAATCTAATTGTTCTAATTCAGAATTTTCATTGTTAAATACAAAATCTGTATACTGTAACTTATAGTATAATAATTGTGTATTACTGACAGGTAATCCCAAAACAGTGATTGGAACCAAAATTTGTTCTTTTCCGGCTATTGGAATCATAGAAGAACTATAACATATGTCCTGCTTGCATCCTATCCATTTATTTACCCATAAATCTGTATGATTTATCGCATATAAATATTCTTTGGGCAAATACTGTAAAATGCCAAGAGGAGTTATTCCACTCTGAAATGCTTGCGCAATTATTTTAAAATTAGTGGAATATTCCGTTTGAATCTCTAAACATGCTCTGGCTATATGAGAATGTTGTTCACTTCTCATCAAATCAAGAGTAATATTTTGAAGATGTAAAATAGATGGACCCATTATATTAGCAGTTTTAATTACCATATTTTCTAAAATCTGATTTAAATGTCTTTGTATTTTAATACCGTTACTTCCCACTAAACCAGCGGTTTCTAGATCAGACTTTAAAGTATTAATATCCATACTATTTGTTATACTCCCGATTGTGCCAATCCCTCCTAAAATACCTTCAACAATACCACGCTTATTTCTGTTATGATTTCTATTATTAATTCCAAACCATCTCTCAATACCCAATTCCATATTTACCAGATGTCCTTGACATTGTGGAAACCTTGTAGAAATTTTCCATTCTGAAACATTAAAGTTCCACAAAATAATGACAAATTTTCCTTCTCTCAAAAGAGTTCTGGATTGGAAATGGTTAATCTGAAAAGGGCTTGCAGAGAAACTTTTCTTATTGACACATGGAGTTTTCCTTGGAGACATAACAATAACACTTGCCTTTGCACATTTCACCGAATAATTTTCTATTGATATGCAACATTCATATATGCCATTATCATTCAAAGATACTCTCATTTGTTGATAAACAAATGTATCATTGATCCAATTCACACTACCAAAAATTCCTTTATGAATTATGACAGTAGAACTATAAAGAAAACTACCCAAAAACTCATCATTCCTTTTCCAAGTCAACAATGAATTTTGAGGTAAAGATATTTTTGTATCACATATCAAATGCAAATTATCTTTATCTTCCATAATTTTCAAAGATTGTGGGAAAATATCAATTTCTGGAACAATCTTATCAACTATAAAGATATCAATTTTAACCCTTATTTCAGTAAATTTTCTTGTAACTTTAAAATCCCATGTTCTTACAACGTCTCCTTTTTCATCTCCAATGATGTTTAAATATTTTGGATTTAATATCTTTACAAAACTTTGAAAAAGATAATAAAATTGATCAAAGGAATAAAGTATTTTCCCAGATCTTGTCATAATATTAGTAACATCTCCAGACCAAATTGTTGACTCATTACCCTTTAAAAATATAGACCAGAAACTCAACAATATGTTACACTCAAAAGTTCCGGTTTTGTTATTTAGTCTATAAGATCCCTGCATTTTAACAAACTTTGTTTTGGATTCTATTTTAACTTTGATGTCAATATCATTGCTGTGAATGAAATACAATTGTAAACAACAAAGATATCCATCTCCAATACATAAAAATCCATACAAATCTTCTGCTGTATTAATATCAACATCTCTAAAATTATGATTTTTATCATATGCACTAATATCAATAACTCTATCATTTTTGTCCTTTGTAATGATATCAATGTTCTTATTTCTCAGTTCATCTGTATTGATATCAATGTCTACATCTCTCTTATTTCTGAACAACATATGATCTTTGTTGTGTAATTCTTCATTCCTGTTAGTCTTTGCATAACTTGAGCAGTTCTTGATATATCTTATCACAAATAAAATTGTCACTAGGGAAAAGATGCATCCTGTAGTGATGATACACTTTCTCTCTTTAAAACGTTTCTTTTGTTGATCCGACATCTTTTGATCTTTTTGAGATCCATGATTCCTCCAGATTAGATTTTTATGATTCATTCCTGAAAAAAGGAATTATTAGCATTATTATCTCGGAATATAAAATTTGTTATACCCACATTTTTCATTTTACATACTTGTTTCACTGAACTGAGAAAGTATTTGTACCCCTTGAACATCCCAAAATGTCCATGGACCTTCCCAATTACTTTTCCATGTTTCAACTCCTGAAACTCTGTGACGTGTCACCATCTCTGGGTGTGACCTCACATGTAACAATTCTTTAATCATCTTTTATCTTTTCTGTCTTAGACTTGTGTCAACAATATCTTATTTTATCTTAAATAAACCTTTCTGTTCCTGGTCTACTTAATAGACCGCTTATCTTGTATAAAAGATAATTTTTGGTTTAACAACAAAATAACAAAATGTTACAAAAAAACAATATCAATTGTAAAATATCAAAAATAGATTATTCTTACAATGAAGATTAAATCCGATATGTGCTTGGATTTAATAACAATCCTTCATGATATATATAAATATATGTCTTATGTGTACTGGAATGAAACGTCCACTGGAATGTGTGTACTCCATTATTGTCTGTGTCCACTCCTAAATCAAAAAAACAGCCCCCACCTTTTTTTACTTCTAAAGGTTTTTCTGAGCATGACAGTTCTACAGAATCAGTATTTTCCCTCCCACCTTTCTAAAACAATGGGTGTCTCATTCTAAATTCCTAAGGGTTGCTATGAATAACCCTTTGTATAAAACCATTTTAAACATACACAAACCTTTTTACCTTATCAATATATATACAAATTATTTCTTAATCTCTTAATCAAGAAACATTGTAATATAAAAACTTATATTTTTAACTAACAAAGACACTTTTTATCATGAATTAATTTTCTTTTTCAAACTTAGAAATATGAGGAGGAACCATTTTGTATACCTTCTTCAACCAATTATGACTCCACGAGGCAACACAAACTCCATTTTAATTTCTCAACTGAAAATTTTTAGAGAAACCATTTTGTATCTCTTCTTCAACCAATTTTGACTCCACGAGGCAATACAAACGCCATTTTACTTTCTCTTTTAAACTCAAAAGGAGAATACTTTGTAGCATCAGAAATTGTGCTTCTTACATCCATTAAAAATAACTGGAACAACATCAACCCAAATATTTCCTTTGTCCAACAACATTTATCAATCCTAGATTTAATTATCCGATACATCCTCACAATAATACCTACAAACTGTGAATGTTACCACACATGAAATCTCTATTCTATTCCCTGATATTACACATTCTGTGTCACTACTGAGGTTTGCTGATATATCCCAAACTAGAAAAAACATGATTATTCAACCTCTAAACAATAGTTAAAGCATCATCATTAGTGAATCCCACCTGTAGGTGCTGTGAACTATAAATACACAATAATCCTTTTTCGTCATGACACAAACTTATGGTCTAATGACCCAAATAATAACTTTGTGGCAACCTATGAGAAATAAAAAAGATCGTGACCTTTTTTTCCTCTGAAATTAAAGGAATATGTGTGTCCACTTACTTCACAACATTAATTGATACCATTTCAGGTTGAATTTACTAACTTCCCATGCAAAGCTGTTTCCTTTACCAAAGAATCTGCTGTTCTATTACCTTCAGATAACTCACTATCTTTTTTATGTGCTGAAATTTTTACAATAACATATGCAAAAGAATTACTCTCTGCAAAGTCAAAAACTACTTCTAATGTCTCTTTCTGCACAAGAGTCTTATTGGATGAATCCACAAAACCTCTACATAGATAACGTACAACATATGAACTATCACTATAAATCACTAGTGAACCTTTCTTCTCTTCCTTGTCAATACTCAATGCAGTTTTTATCAACAAATACAAACTCATCACTTTTCTCTGTCTCTCTTTGTTGTCTATTCATTCAATTGCTAATTGAGTACCATGCTGACTGAATACAAACCTTTCAATGTTCAGCTTGAACAAAACAAAAATAAAAACTCAATACTCATGACAATGAAACATTGATAAAAAATAATAATCCAATAGATTATCCTTGAAAATATTTAAATTATATCAAAGTCCTTAATAATATTCCAAACGTCAAAACCAAATCTTTTTAAACTCAAATCAATCCTTATTCATAGCCATTAAACATCAACCAGAAAATTCTTACCATATCTGCAGTTAATTTAAGGACTGCTGACTGTTTTCAGAGTGTTATATGCTACATAATTAAACCTTTCCTGTCTTAATGGACTATTTTCAGTTTGCAATCTTTGTCTTTGGGTCTTAGAAGAAAAATGAATTTGCTTATTATGACCTCTATACCTCAGATTACTGTGCCAACGTACAGAATAAACCTCTTGACGCCTGGGCAAAATTTTTGGATAATACAACCTCTTTTGTGTATTATTATTATTCAACTTTTTATAGACTTTCCTCTGAGCATATGGCGATGAAAATCTACATTTCTGTTTAATATCAGTATTATTTAAGTCAACTGACTTCCCACTCTCATTGTCTGAGGAAATATTAACATTTGACTCATTACAGGATATGACGTTCACGTCTGCCTTTGTCACATGTTCACCATCCTCCATTTTTGAGCACTGAGCATGTGCAGGACTCTCAGCTTGCAATAATTGGGTTTTAAGCAAATTTAAAACATTTCCATGCACACAGCTTTCCAAAAAACCTATTTGATTTTCATTTTCTTTCAGAGATTGCAATAATGCATCAATTTTATGTTCCAATTCAATTTTTTCAGTCAATAATTGTTCAGTATATTTCTTCTCCTGCTTTGCTGCAATTTCTATTGCATTCTCTAAATGTTCAATATACGTGCAAAAAGTTTCACAACTTGAACATCTAGGTTCAAAAAATACATTTTCAGTTACACTTTGACTTTGTTTTCCTGGCATATCAAACACCATAGTATTATAACTTTTAACAAGTTTTATTATATTACGTACTTTTTTCTTTGTTTTAACTAATGAGAATCTATCCTTCTCAATGTCAGCATTTGCCTGAAAGCATTGATCATACATTAATTTCCATAAAACAGCATCAGAGACCTGTTTCGATAAACCTTTAAATTCTAATGTACTTTCATCAGCTAAAACATCTACAAATTCCATAATTAATTTTCTACTCACCAAATATAAAACTCGTCAATTTTTCGCTGTCCTCGAAATTCACGTCTGTCAAGACTTCTGTATATCTGAAATTCTCCGGTCTTTCACAATCAATCGATCGATTTTTCTTCTAGGTTCTTTTTCAATCTTTGCGAAGTTTAATCTCTGTTCATCTCTTCCCCTCTGATCAAAGGATGGAAGTTGAAAAAAAAAACTTCCGACTTATGATTGACTGGCTGCAGTTCGCCAATGAAATAAATGAAATAATAATGTACGATATTTCAAAGTCTTAAGTATATGTTGAGATCGATCAATCTTGTGCGACGAATTTCCTTAATTAGATCTGAGTCAGCGTAATTCAAAAAATGTGTATTTATTTGTACACATTTAAATACAAAAGGATGCTTACAAAAATAATACAATGATAATCATTTGTATAAAGTTATTGCATGTGTGGAATAACCCTTTGTCTGCTGTGTATAAGAAAATGTATTAGCTTGCCTGTTTGGTCTTTCAAGAGCACATCTGCCTCGTTATGTGAGCAGGAAACAACAGAGCGCCCCCCTCCCAGCACTTCCCATTATATTAACCAGGCTCTAATCTCCCGCCCGAAAGATAACTCCTCCCTCACAAGGGTATGGGCTAAGATTGGTTGTTATAACAGAGCTAACATGTGTTACCACTTAAAACGCAATTCTAGCTTCTAATGAACTGGCAGGAAATGGATATGAGAGAGGATTTCTGTCTAATACAAATATCGTCTCTTATTACATAGGAAAGACCTTCTAAAAACATATATATAATGAACTGGATAAGTTAACATAAACAAATATCACTTACATAGCCCTTAAAAGCATATATAAGATATACAATATTCATCAAAATCCTGACAGGTTTTAAATATTTACTTTTCCAGCTATGCAAGCCATAACACAGAATTAATTGACTCAAAGCTTTTCTTTCACACAGTATGGAAATATTATTATTCTGAATAAAGTATAATAAAGCCAATTAAAATTTAGATATTAAGAATATAACACCAACCACCCCACACACATGCACTGTAGGGCGGCGGCAGCTTTGCGCAAAATCACGCACTTGTATGTGATCCTTGTGCTTGCCTGTCAGCCCATCACTGCTCTGTTAAGTTCAGAACCAATCAATCTTCAAGTCCAGGCCAATATGTATGGCCTGGTCCTGCTGATTGGTTCTGACAAATCACAGAACCTCCTCCTCCTGAGAGAGGAGATCAGACAGCGAGTACAAGCACTACACTGACACCAGATCACATAGGCACATTTAACCCCTTGATTGCATCCCCTTCATCCCAAGTTAACCCTTTTACTCCCTGTTACAGTGTCATTAGTACAGTGTACAGATGTTTTTCTGATCACTGTGTTAGTGTCACAGACAGACTCAGATTGCCCGCCACATATGCATTATCACATTTAACCCTTTGATTGCCAGTAACACAGACACACTATATACTTCCATTACTAGTATAGTCTGAATGGATCAATACCTGGTCAGATCAAAATTATATAAAAATCCTATTATTGGGGATGTTAGTAACAGCTTACCTGTAAAATCCTTTTCTTGGAGTACATCATGGGACACAGAGCATCATAGTAATAACTATTTGGGTTTTAGGCCACCTTTAGGTGAATGGACACTGGTATAACCAAAAAGGAAACAGGAAATGTCCCTCCCTATATAACCCCTCCCATACTGAGAGTACCTCAGTTTTTGTAGCAAAGAAATATATACACATATGTCAATTGGAGGGGAGGGACCCCTGTGTCCCGTGAAGTAAGCTGTTATTACTATGATGCTCTGTGTCCCATGATGTACGATAAATAAAATAGGATTTTTTTAACTATGTGGGATTTCCCAAAGCAATGCCACCTGAGTGGAGGGAGACACAAACCAAATAGCCGCCAGGCATGAGGACCCATACTGCTGCCTGCAGCACACTGCGCCAGAAGGTGGTGTCCTCCTGCCATCTTACAGCCATTTGATAAAATCTTGTGAATGTATGTACTGACAACCAAGTAGCGGCCTTGCAAATCTGAGACACAGAGGCTTGGTGATGCACTGCCCATAAAGTACTGACTGCCCGGGTAGAGTGTATCTGAGCAGTCACTTACAGGTTTTAACTGCTTTCACTACAAATCGAGAGAGTGTAATATTTTTTCTTCTGCAGAACGAGGTTCTGGGGGAAAAAAGAAGGTAAGGAAGCATCTTGATTGAGATGAAACCCAGAGACTACCTTTGGCAAAAAGGTTGGGAGCGGACGCAGCATCATCTTATCTTTGTGAATGATTAAGTATGGCTCTTTACAGGAGAAAGCAGCCAATTCTGATACGCTTCTTGCAGAGGTTAGCGCAACTAGGAATACCAGTTTCCTTGTCAAAAGGCTCAAAGGGTTGTTTTTGCAACACCGACAAAACCAGATTCAAATCCCATTGTCATGGTCGTCCCCGATATCCAGTGGCATATGGAAGGCCTGTTCACGGAATCCCCACGTTGAGAACTAATCAGTATCCATGGGCGCGCGTTGGCGCGAACGGACGCACGCGGGTGCGTGTTGGTATGAACGGGCGCACGCGGGTGCGCGATGTTGCGAACGAGCGCACGCGGGTGCGCGATGGAACGAACATGTGCACGCAGGTGCGTAATGGTACGAACGGGCGCACGCGGGTGTGCGGGGTCATGAACGGGCGCACGGTTACACGCGGGCGCGCGCAGACACGCCGTGCGACCGTTCTTGGTGCCCAAAGGGCTACTTAAGGAACCTGTTTCTGTGCCTCCTTGCTGTCCAGTCTAGCGTGTCCGGTTATTCTGTCTTCTGCTACCTGATTGCCTCCGATTCCTGTTACCCGGCTTGTTCCTGACGAAGTTTGCTTGCTGCCAGCCTCTGACCTCCGGCCTGTCTGACTACGCTTCTGCCTCTTCCTGTGTACCGCTGCTGCCCGCCTGTTACCGACCCGGCTTGTACTTTGACCCTGCTTCTGCCACCTGCTGTTCCGGCCTGACAGCCTGTGCCTGCTGCTGTGTGCCACCTGTTGTTCCAGCCTGACCACCTGTGCCTGCTGCTGTCTGCCACCAGTTGTTCCAGCCTGACCGCCTGTGCCTGCTGCTGTCTGCCACCTGTTGTTCCAGCCTGACCGCCTGTGCCCGCTGCTGTCTGCCACCTGCTGTTCCAGCTTGACCGTCTGTACCCGCTTCCGTCTGCTGTCTGACCAGTCTGCCGGGTGTCTACATTCCAGCTCTCCTGAGGATCTTCCACTCCTCAAGGTCCGGACCAGTCCTTCACCAGTTCGGCACTTGTGCCCTCTGAACTCTTGAGTCCCTGTTCCCACTTCCAGGGATTCTCGAGCCAGAGGCTTACGAGAGGCCGCTCCCTGCATTCTGGGCTCCTATACCAGGTACGTGACACCCATGGCACAGGGGTATTCTTACTGGTGGAGTTATCAGAGCTACCCCTTGTCTGAATGCCCAGACTAAAGAATGCAAAGCAAATGGCTTTTGGAAAAACTCTGCCAAGGCCAAAACCTGACCTTTGATCGTACTCAAGGCCAACTTCATTTCTAATTGTAGAAAGGCCAGAATTCCTCCTATGACATACTTACAAGTATGCCAAACCTTGGTTTCACACCAAGTGACATAGGCATTTGGATGTAGAGTCCATTCTCTCAGCAACAACTGTTGATGGCTCAGAAAATCTGCCTGCTAATTTTCCACTCCTGAACTGCAGATAGGCAAGGAACATGTTTCTCTACCCAAGACAGAATATGGTCAACCATCTTTGGGCTGTGTGGCTTCTGGTGCCCCCTTGGTGACTTATATAGGCCATTGATGTGGCACTGTCGGATTGTATCCTGACAGGAGCATTCCGCAACCTGGACGTCCAGGCTATTTGCCAGACGTACTGCCCAAATCTCTAAGATATTGATGGACAAGGTCTTCTCGGACTCTGACCACTTCCCTTGAACAACGGTCTCTTCTAGAACTGCTCCCCAGCCCCATAAGCTAACATCCATTGTTACTACTTTCCAGGAAACTGGAATGAAGGATTTCCCCTTCTCTAAATTCCTGGTTATCAACCACCAGTTGAGACTCTGGCGTACCTTTGGAGCCAGATTCATTGGATAATTCATGGCTTGGATCCGTTTGTTCTAAGCAGACAGAATACTGTGTTGCAACAGTCTTGAATGAAACTGGGCATAGGGAACCGCTTTTGAAGGAGGCTACCATCTTCCCTAGTGATCTCAAACAAAGGTGAATGGAAGGACCCTTCTTTGGCTTGACCGACTGGACCAGCTCTCTTAGAGCGTTGACCTTTGTCTGAGGCAAGAACACCCTTTCCTGGGTTGTGTCTATGACTAGGCCCGAATACTACAGCCTTCTTACCGGCTGCAAGGATGATTTCTCTATATTGAGAATCCAACCCAGGTGTCTCAGATAACTGGCTGTTCTGGACACCCCGATTTAACCCTGCTATAGAGTTGCTAGTACTGGGGCTAACACTTTTGTAAACAGTCATGGAGCAGTGGCTAACCCAAACAGCAAGGCCACGAACTGAAAGTGGCACTGCTCTACCACAAACCGCAGAAACTTCTGGTGAGTGGGAAATTATTGCCACATGTAGATACCCATCCTTGATATCTATGCATGCTAGAACCTCTCCTCCCGTAGGTTGGAAATAACTGACCGAATCGACTCCATTCGAAAGGAGCGAATGTTTAGGAAGTGATCCAGATTCCTGAGCTCTAGAATGGGTCTGACATCTCCATTTGGTTTTGGTACCATAAGGAAATTTGAATAAAACACCCATGACCCTCTCTTCTGAGGAAACCTCTATTATCACTCCCTGATACAGTAATCAGTCCAGTCTTGGGATTCTGTTTTGTGGCCTTCTGACTCCAGGGTTTTTTGTAGCCCTGCGTCTGGTTATGAGGCTTACCCTTTGCCCCTGACGGTGGAGGCCGTCGAGACTGCCTGGAGGCTATTGCCCCAGACATGAGAAGGTTTAAAAAAAGGCCGTCTATTCTTTTTCTTAACTGGCAGAAGGGTACTCTTAACCCTCAAAATCGTTTGGATATACTTATCCAAATCTTCCCCAAACAACCTTTCCTCATGAAATGGAAACCCAGCCAAGAGCTTCTTGCATGATAACTCGGCTGACCAGATCCTTTAGCCACAGAATCCTGCGCATATGTATCCGCATGAGCGCAAGGCGAGACACCTGATGGATATAATTCTTGATAGTGTCCACTGCAAAATATAGGGCCCTAGGTAGCTCAGCTAAACTTTGGGCCTTTTCAGTTTGAGCAGGAACTTTAATGACTTGCTTGAATTCATCCCAAAGGGATTGACAGATGCCCATTGCTGCCACTGTAGGTTGTATTACCGTACTAGCTACAGCACATGAGGCCTTAAGTAGAGATTCCAACTTCTTATCAGCTGGATCACTAAATACTTGTACATTGTCCACTGGACAAGTTAAACTCCTTTTCACAGAGGAGATGGCCATCTCTGAGAACTTTTTCTGCATAGGGTAAAGAATTGAAAATTTTTTAGGAGGAGAAAACTGCTTACCTGGGTGAACCCAATCAGCATAATTAGTTGCTCCTGTAATGGATGCACAGGGAAAGCATGAGAACCCTGTGGGGTTTTTTTTTAGCGAACCCGAGGAGAAGGAAACTGTCAGGGATGCTCTGCCCGGACTTTGCGCATTAGGCATGCGTTGACGCCCAACAGTCTATAAAAGGCGCTCCCGGCATGCCACCCATTGCGGTTTGATCTGCTTCTGTTGCCTGGGTTTCTGATTCTGTGCCAGTACCTTGATCCTGTGTTTGACCCGGCTTCCTGACCTTGCTTCTGTCTCCAACCCTGACCTCGGCTTGTTTGACCCTTATTTGCCCGATTGCCTGTTGCCAAGACCCAGCCTGGAATCTGACTATTCTCTGCCTGCTGCTTATGCTGTTCACCCTGATGTGTATGACCCGGCTAGTCTGACTCCGCTTCTGTCTGCAAGCCTGCATCTGCTGACCTGCATCCACTGCTCTGCAAGCCTGCATCCGCTGACTTGCATCCACTGCTCTGCAAACCTGCATCCGCTGCTCCGCAAATCTGTATCTGCTGACCTGCATCCGCTACACTTGATGGCCTGCATCCGCTGATCTCCATATCTGCTGTTCCGGCTTCCACTTGGCTATACAGCTCCAAGCAGTGAGGACCAAACAGGCACCTTTACCTCACCATGCTCTTACCACCACTGTCCCCACTCCAGTGGTCCCCAAGCCGGGGTGGTACGGGAAGTCTCGCTCCGCACGTCAGGCTCACATCCAAGGTATGTTACAGAAACATCCTCAACCTTTGCAGAAGACAACTTATATCCAGAACGAACCAAGTCCGTAAGGGATTGGATTAGCAATTTCTGAGATTGCGAAGTTGAGAAAGGTTCTTCAGACGCTGAATCCTTAGAAGGAGTCACCTGAACCTCCTCCTCTCAAAGAGACCCCAATATCTGCCAATTGTTGCTCCAATACTGGAAGGTCAAGTGCAGGGATCTGCCACGTTCTCACCACCTGGGAGGAAGACGCTAAGATCTTGGCTATTTTCCCTTCCAAACCAGTCCTGAGATAAAGCCAAATCATCCTTAGTGATGTATGAAGAAGCTGGGACGTTGGAGGTAGCCACCATGCCTGTGAGACAAGATGGCTCAGATTCGCCAGATGCTCCAGGTCTTTCAGGGGAGGATGGAACCCCTCCTGGGGGAAGGTATAGTCCTAAACACAAAAAAGCAGAGGTACTAAACAAAGTGTATCTACTGCCGAGCTTTAGTCTAGCAATTATATAACATGCTGCTATTAATGCTCAGTGTCAGTGCTGAGTAAAAACGTGAAAAGGGGAAGGAAAGTAGAAATGGGGCTACCCTCTAATTCACTGAAGGGAAAATTGTGCTAGGAAAAATTATACTATCAGAATATTGTGTCATAAAAATATCAGTTAAGATTGATCTGCAAAGTTCAAACGCCAAAAGTTCTTCAAGTTCTGTGTTAGACCCTCTGTCAGGTATTGGTGAAATATGTTGTATGTGACCCAAAGAAATATAACAAAATAAAATAAAAAATATGAATAAACTCACTATTTATAAGCCACCTATTACCATTCAAACAATTGGGGGAATATAAAGACAAAGAAAAAAGCCTACAGGAAGCGGTTAAGAAATATGATGAGGTACAGCGGGAAAAAAAAGAAAAAATGTAAAAGGGATGTGTTGGACTACAAAAACCAGCAAGTGTATCAATGGAAAACAGATGCAAGTTACAATGAGGAGGAAAACATATCCATGGTGGATGACTCAAGAGAAAATTCTATGATAAGAGAAGATGATGCATGGCAACAACCAACATATATACAGAACAGAATATTGAGAAACAAACAAGAACAACAACCGACACCTACTCATAGAAGAAATGAAAGGAGTCCTGAAAGAAATTACAGGCAACAAGAACAGCATGTATCTAGGGTCCACCAAAATAATGCACCATTCACACCTAACATTCCCAGAAACCAGAATACATATTCTTCACTAAGAAACCATTATCAAGAAACTCCATTTAGAGATCAGCATTATGGAAGAAGTTGTTTTCACAGGGGCCAAATGAGCAGACCACCGATTCCAAGATGGATGGAGACATTTTCGATATCCAGTGAGGAATCATTATCAAGGGAATTTTCGGAAAAAAGGAGGACAATACGGATGGAACCCAAGAAAAACAAGACTGGAAGACGTAAGGAGAAATTTCACAGACCAGCAAGACACTCATTGGGAAGAGAGAAGAGAGTATATGTACAGACCGCAGAGATGGGCAAGAGAAAATGGACCAGAGGAGGGGTCAAGAAAAAGAAGAGAATATTAGGAGAAGGAATCTTCAATTTAAGTGACGTTAATTTTAATGAGGAAAAATTAAGAATATTGGACTTGGGTCTGAAATACGCCGGATAAAGATCTAGACAAATTTGAGGCTTATATTGATCTACAAAAGTTTGTAAGAAAATTGAATATATAAAAAAATTGCCTCAAAAGAACATAGTACAAAAGAAAAAGAGAACCTGTATTTCAAACATTCCAACCTGAGAAATAACTCTATATTTAACCCTAAAATGCAACACAATGAAAGTGTAACGATATTCAAGAAAATGGTGGAAAAAGACATAAGAAAACTGGAAATTGGAAAATCAAAAGGAAAAAGTATATGGAAAACGATCAAAGAAATAGAGAAGAAAAAAGACATTGTAATCCGTCCCACTGACAAAGGGGGAGGCCTGGTTATATTAAATAAACAGGGCTATGCAACAGAGATGAATAAATTAAGTGTACAGGATACATTTAATTTCTTATAAGGAAATCCTAAAGTAGAATAAGAAAAGGCATTAAAAACATGTGAAAAAAGGAGAAACCAAGGGCATTCTGACCAAAAAGGAAGCCAAATATCTGACTCCTAAGGCAGCAAAAAACCCGGTGATATACTATGTCCCTAAAATACATAAGAACCAATTACACCCACCCGGAAGACCAATAAGTGGCACTTTTTTCCAGATTAGGGGCCTACATTGATGGATATTTACAACCCATGGTCACGGAAAGAAAGTCATATTTAAAAGGCAGCAGACAATTAATCACGGAACTTGGGGACTACGAAATAAGAGAGGAAGACATATTGGTAACAATAGACGTCAACTCATTATACACAAACGTCAAACAAGATGATGGATTAAGTAGCGTAGAATGGGCACTGCACAGACAGATTTAAAACAAGAATATATATATATGACATCACCTTCACAGGGAACTGGAATAAACAAAGTATTAACTATTTGGATCTGCAGATATATAAATACAATGGGACTTTGAGCATGCGCACTTTCTTCAAACCTACAGATCGCAATGGGTATATCCCAACCAGCAGTTGTCATCACCCACAATGGATAGGGAATATACCAAAAGGTCTGTACAGGAATTGTAGCAACAAAACAGATTTTGATGAACAGGCAGATGTCGTCATAAAGAGGTTAAAAGAGGTTAAAACTGAAAGGATATAAAGAAAAAGATCTACTTTGAAAGAAAAAGTGAAGCAGATGGATAGAAGCAAATTGATAGAAGGCACACAAGGAAAAAGGAAGAAAAAGAACAAACATATGGACGTCGCCTTTCTTACTGGATATAATAGACAACACAAGGCCTTGGAGGCCATAATAAAAAAAAACACTGGCCCATTCTACACTCTGATAACTTTGAGGAATAAACTGGTTAAAAATGCCATAGATCCTCCGAAAAAAAAAATTCATATATTTGAAATCTTGAAAGGCTTTTTCAAATGTGGAAAATGCCTACTATGTAAAGTTAACAACAAAACTAATAAAAAGAAGTCAAGTTTCATGTCTACTACAAATGAAAGTGAATATAAAATCAATGAGTTGATTATCTGTAACAGCACTCATGTCACCTATGTTATAGAATGCCCGTGCCATAAGCAATATGTAGGGAGAAATACAAGACAACTATGCGTCAGAATCTGAGAACATATTACCAAAATAAAAAATGGGTTCAATATCATGGCCGGGACCCAACATGCATGACCTTTTATGCCATGGGTCTTCAAACTATGGCCTTCCAGTTGTTCAGGAACTTCAATTCCCATCATGCCTAGTCATGTCTGTTAATGTCAGAGTTTTACAATGCCTCATGGGATGTGTAGTTTCACAACAGCTGGAGGGCCGTAGTTTGAGGATCCCTGTTTTATGCAATAGACAAAATTTAAAGGCTACTGGAGGGGGGAAGATAAAAGGGTTAAAGTATCACAAAACGAAACAAAGTGGATTTTTAATTTAGATACACTTCAACCAGCAGGCCTAAATATAGACCTAGATCTTAACTGTTTTCTGACCAATTTTTAACAAAACTCCCCCCCCCCCCTTTATTTATCCTTATTTCTCCTTTTACAAAATACATTCAAAACAGAAAGTAATTTTTGTAGATTTTTTCCGGTTTTTCGTATCTTTCCAGTTCTTGGATTTTTTTAGTCTTGGGAACCGTAGATCGGTAAAAGGATAATGATTCAGTATCAGAGCCACATTATAAGAAAGATAATATTTTTCCTAAATAAATAAACTCCCTTCCAATTTTTTTCCAATAATAAGAATACACCTTTCAACAATCCCTTCTTGGCTATACATTATCAATATTCACCCATTATGTGAAATCCAATCAGCTCTCTTTGATTATAATTCCCATCATATTTTATTATCATAATTTTTATATCAATTTCTATTTTCATATTTTATTCATATAAACATTGTATTTTTTCATAACATGTGGAGACATCAGGTATAGCATAGGCTTATAGTATATATTTTTTTACATATAATAAACATATTTTTTTATTTACATCTTATTATTTTTATCTTTATTTACATTTAATACTTTTAATTTTATGTATATTTTTTCATTAATCTTACTTTATTTTTTCATGAATTTAATATTTTTATAAGGTTATGTAATAAATATAAAAAATCTTTTCATGAGAGAATTAATTTTTTTTGTAAATATTTTATATACGGTGTGATGCATGTATACCATTGAGTTCCGCTTCACACTTGTGTGAGTTGAGAACGAATTAGATGCGTTAAAAAAAAAAAAAAACTAGATTCGCATGTCATCCAAAAAGTAATTGTTTTCAATGATGGTCGTTCACATATATGCGTTGCAATTGCTCTCTGAATGCGATGCATTAAAAAAAGGGTCTTGTGTGAGTTTACAGCGTTGCAAATTTAGTTTCCATAGACATCAATGTAAAATCGTTCTGGAATCGCATTGTTGGTTCAGATATATGTGAATTCTTCACCTCCAGCTCCTCCTTCCAGTTCCGCCCCCTCACTCCCTGTTTCCTGTCTTATGTCCATCTGTAATCAGTCAGGATGGCCCCCAAGCGTCGGAACAGTATAGACAATGAGGAGCTCATCAGACTCATCCATGACAGGCCATATATATGGGACAGCTGGATAGAAAAATATAAAAATAATGCCAGGAAGAGCAGAAGCTGGGATGAGATTTGCAAAAGTCTGTATGCAGACTGGGATGACTTCACACCTCAGGTTCGCAAACATAAACGTAAGTATATTTCCATTTACTCATCCCACTGACCACCAATGTAAGGGCATGCATCCCACTGACCACCAATCCCACTGACCACCAATGAAAGAGCATGCATCCCACTGACCACCAATCCCACCGATCAGCAATGTAAGGGCATGCATCCCACTGACCACCAATCCCACCGATCAGCAATGTAAGGGCATGCATCCCACTGACCACCAATCCCACTGACCAGCAATGTAAGGGCATGCATCCCACTGACCACCAATCCCACTGACCAGCAATGTAAGGGCATGCCTCCCACTGACCACCAATGAAAGGTCATGCATCCCACTGACCACCAATCCCACCGATCACCAATCCCACTGACCACCAATGTAAGGGCATGCATCCCACTGACCACCAATGTAAGGGCATGCATCCCACTGACCACCAATCCCCCTGACCACCAATGTAAGGGCATGCATCCCACTGACCACCAATGTAAGGGCATGCATCCCACTGACCACCAATGTAATGTTATGGAATGATATTGCAAGCTCAGTATGTTGACACAGTAAGTGCAAAAAATTGATGGATGCACTGTTGAACAATAAAACTTTATCACATTTATTGAAAAAAGTACAGATAGTAGACGATGCAGCAAAAAAGTTTTGTTGTTTAATTGAATTGCATCAAGCTGCCATGATACCTGACTGGCAGGACTCGTAAAGAAATCAGTAAATTTCTCACGGATGCTGGCCCCTCTGTAATTGCCCCTTGTATGTGTCCAATCAGCGCCTTCCATCTCATCAATTAAATAGTCCTCGAAAAGGTATCCATCTCTTTCACGGACAAAATTGTGGAGTGCACAGGCAGCTTTTACGGCAATTATGGCGTTTTCCATGCTCAGAGTTATTGGGGTATGAAGAAAACGCCATTTGTTTGTCAGGATTCTGAAAGTACACTCCACAACTCTTCGTGCTCTTGTTAGCCGATAATTAAATACCCTTTTCTCCACAGAGAGTGACCTGTTAGCATATGGCCTGAGAATTTTTTCTGACAGAGCGAAAGCCTCATCACTGACAAATATTAAAGGGAGAGAGGGTTCAGATGTTCCAGGGAGTGGTCGTTCATTCGGGAGGTCAAGTGTGTTCTCTCGAATCATTCTTCCAAAACTTGAGTGGGAAAAAAATGCTGGAGTCAGAACTGCTCCCATAAGAACCAATGTCTATGTAGGTGAATGAGTAGTTTGCATCAGCCACTGCCAGAACAAAAGAAAAATATTTTTTATAATTAAAAAATGTCCCACTACCGACTGGCCTCACAATTCTGATATGCTTGCCGTCTATGCCACCAACACAGTTAGGGAAGTTGCAGCGCTCCCAAAACTCAGCTTTGGTGTTCCATTCCTCTTTGATTGGTTTTCTCATGACCACATCTCTTAGGACCTCCCAGATGGCGATACAGGTGTCCCGCACAATTGTGCTCACCGTAGATTTTCCCAATTTGTACTCGTAGTGTAAGCTGGCAAAATTAATTTCCAGTTGCTAGGTACCTGAAAAATAATATGAAATTACTTAGTTATGTTTTTTTTTATTACAGAAGGTCTCATACGCACTAGGTGGCAGAGCCTCAAGGACACACTTCAGAGACACCAGAGACTGCAGCGTGAAGCAAGAAGCCGGTCTGGTGCTCCCCCAAAGCATCCCTATGCCTTCGCCAGATACATGGATTTTTTGAAGCCAGTTTTAGAATTGAGGAAGTAAGTAATCATACATGAATCGGTCACTCTACCATCTCTATCTAATTAAGCTGTCCTACCCCTAACCTTTACTCCCTCTATCAGCTTTATACTTTTTAATTCATAACACAGATCCAATTTAATTTTTTTGTATTGCAGCACGGAAGCAAGTTGGGAGGAGGAGGATGAGGAGGAGGAGGAGGAGCATGCTCCTAGTGTTGACGATGATGGAGTACCATTTGCTTGCACATATCAGGAGGAGTCATCTATCGGAGCTCCAGGGTGAGCAGATCGAGGTACATGAGTCCTCTGCTCATGAGCCGGAAAATGAGGATACCGACGTTTCACCTTCCATCAGAAGGCCAAGGCAAACATCTACTTCCCGCAGGAAGAAAAGCAGCAGGGCAGTAGAACAGGTTGAAGACCAAGACCAGACCAAAAAATTACTACACGTAGTGTCAGGGATCACTGAACAAATCGATGCCCTCACACTGTTTGCCATTAGTTTGGTGCCTCTTCTCAAAGAGGTCTTGCCAGACCAGTACTTTAATATGAGGATTGCAGTGCAACATTGCATCCATTCATTCGCTGTGCCACGCCATGTTTCTGTGTCAACACACGACTGTCCTAGTACCCAAATAATTACTCCCATTTCTTCTGCCTCAGACACTGTGCCAAACCCTTATCCCTCTAGTTTTGCCGAACCCTCTAGCATGCATGAGACCCCCAGATCACGAATACCATATCCTATTCCTTCACCAGTTGTCTCTGTAATTTCACCCCCAAGTAGAACCACGGATATTAGCAGACAAATGGATATGAGACCACTTGACTCAACATCTTACCATGTCCTGACACAAAACAGCCCACCACAGCCCCTGCCAAAACAATTCCCACCTGTAGCAAGACCAATGGAACAGCCCAAATCGATAATTCCAAATCATTATCCATATCACAATCAATCTCTTGAAGTTCCCTCAAACATGCCTACACCCTAACGACACTATGGACCCCCAAGTGTACCACGGGATACCGAGATATCACCACCTGAGCCATGCAGGAAATATCCCTCAACACAAGGTGAAGCCTTGCAGCGAACAACACCAAGCTCTTCGACAGCAACACTACAACGGCATGATGTAACCAAGCCTGATGAACATAGTTCGCCAAGTTTTTTGAATTTGTAGATGACCATCTACCAATTCCGCTACCAACTTCATGTTCTGTTTTTGTTAAATTATTTTTTGTAATTTTGATGGTTTATTCAAAAATACTATCTTATTTCTAATGGCTTGGGGAAATAGAGAGATGGAGAGAAAAAAAGATTAGGGGGAAAGTGGAGATGAAGATGCGAGGGAGGATGAGAGAGTGGGAGATGACAGGGAGGATGAGATGGAGAGGTAGAGTTTCAGTTACTAAAGTTTTGAAAGTTAGAATTAAAGTTCAGTGCAGTTAAAGACAGACCGTCAGAAGAATTTAGAGAGTGAGAGGGAGTTGGAGGAGCTAGATTGTTTCCACAATATTTCGTGCAAAATATGTAATAGCAAAATTACAATTATAAATTATTACAAGTTTTTCTAAAAAAATAAATACTTTTTTGGAAGACAATTTTGTTGTGATATCTGTCTGCATTCTTTGCATTCCTTACTAGAGCTCACTATGGTGCATAGCATAAATTTTCACAAAGTGTATGTGTATATATATATATATATATATATATATATATATATATATATATATATATAAAATTTACCTTAACCACTTCAGCCCCGGACCAATTGTCAGCCTAAGGACCAGAGGTCTTTTTACAATTTCGCACTGCACTGCTTTAACTGGTAATTGCGCGGTCATGCAATGTTGTACCCAAACGAAATTGGCGTCCTTTTCTTCCCAAAAATAGCATTTTCTTTTGATGGTATTTGATTGCCTCTGAGATTTATTTTTTATGATATAAAAAGGAAAATGACTGAAAATTTTGAAAAAAAAAAAAAAAAGATATTTTCTACTTTTTGTTAAAAGAAAAATCGAATAAACTAAATTTTAGTCATACATTTAGGCCAAAAGGTATTCAGCCACATGTCTTTAGTAAAAAAAAAAAAAAAAAGTCAATAAGTGTATATTTATTGGTTTGCGCAAAAGTTATAGCGTCTACAAACTAGAGTACATTTTCTGGAATTTACACCGCTTTTAATTTATGACTGCCTATCTAATTTCTTGAGGTGCTAAAATGGCAGGGCAGTATAAACCCCCCCCCCCCCCACACAAATGACCCCATTTTGGAAAGTAGACAGCCCAAGGAAATTGCTGAGGGGCATGTTGAGCCCATTGAATTTTTTATTTTTTTGTCCCAAGTGATTGAATAATGAGACAAAAAAACAAAAAAAAAAAGTTTACAAAAAGTTGTCACTAAATGATATATTGCTCACACATGCCATAGTTATATGTGGAATTGTACCCCAAAATATATTCTGCTGCTTCTCCTGAGTACGGCGATACCACATATGTGGGACTTTTTGGGAGCCTAGCCACGTACGGCAACCCGAAATCCAATCACTGCCTTCAGGATTTCTAAGGGTGCAAATTTTTGATTTCACTCCTCACTACCTATCACAGTTTCGAAGGCCATAAAATGCCAAAATAGCACAAACCCCCCCCCCCCATGACCCCATTTTGGAAAGTAGACACCCCAAGCTATTTACTGAGAGGCATGTTAAGTCCTTGAAATATTTTATATTTTGCCTCAAGTTGCGGGAATATTACAAACGTTTTTTTTTGCACAAAGTTGTCACTAAATGACATATTGCTCACACATGCTATGGGCATAAGTGAAATTACACCCCAAAATAAATTCTGCTGCTTCTCCTGAGTACGAGGATACCACATGTGGGGGACTTTTTGGGAGCCTAGCCGCGTACGGGACCCCAAAAACCAAGCACCGCCTTCAGGATTTAAATATAAAACGCTGCCAAAAAAAACTGTTAGCGATCGCAGGGATCCGGCCTGACTCTGCGAACGCTGCAGTTATGTGTTTAGTGTTTTGTAAGTGACCGATCGATACTGCACTTGGGTGGGCTGGGCGGAGGGGCAAAACGCAGGTGCTAGCAGGTATCTGGGCTGATCCCGCTAACAATGCCTTTTTTTGGAACCCTAAACGGCTGGGGACGCTAGTATAGATCTGATCAGATATTGATCTGTTCAGATACTATACCACTACAGGAGGTGTATGCTTTGCGCGTGGGTGTTAGCGGTACTGGCACTAACCCAGCGCTGCCTTGGGCAACGCAGACTCTGACCTTAAAACCTAATTGATATCACCTGCCGGGTGATCGGGGGTTAAACCTTTATTGGGTAATGGTGGGTGCCCTGATGCTATAAAAGCAAACTAACTAACCAGAGTTACCCGTAACACTTATACGGTGATCACTGGTGAAAGGGTTAACTAGGGGCAATCAGGGGATTAAAATCTTTATTAGGTAGTATATGGGGGTCCCTGCCGCTATATAAAAACCTGACGGGGAACCTAAATAACTAACTGGCTAACCAGCGTCACCAGTGACACTTATGTGGTGATCGCTGGTGAAAGGGTTAACTCTAGGGGCAATCAGGGGGTTAAAACCTTTATTGGGTAGTATATGGGGGTACCTAATGCTATAAAAACCTGGTAGTGAACCTAAAAAAATAACTAGCTACCTAGCGGCACCAATGACACTAATGCAGCGATCAGAAAAACGATCGCTTAGTGACACTGGCAAAAGGGGGTGAAAGGGTTAACTCTAGGGGCAATCAGGGGGTTAAACCTTTATTGGGGGGACAGGAGGCTACCCTGGACCTAAAACTAACTGCCCTGACACTTTTTACTGTCACAACTGACACTAAATGCAGTGATCAGTAAATAAATGATCACTGCAATCAGTGACAGTGTGACTGGGGGGGGATCGGGGGGTGATTTGTGTGCCTATGTGTACCTACGTGTCAGTGTAGTGTTGGTGCACTTACTATCTCTGCTCTCCTCGCAGTCTGGTCAAAAAGACCACCCCGAGGAGAGTGACATCACTTCCTCCCTGCCTGTGTTTACACTACACAGGCAGAGGAAGCTTCTCATTCGCCAGGAGCGATCGAGAGGGGATGGCCAGAAACCAACGGCCATCCCCTCATCCCGGATTGCTCCTGAAGTGAAACGGACCGCCGCAGCCAGCGGGAGGGGGTCCGATCGGACCCCCCACCCGCTGGAAGGCAAGCACGTACCGGTACGTGCTTGTGCCTGTCGGTGCCATTGTGCCGACGTATTTTTACATGCAGCGGTCCTTAAGTGGTTAACGTAACAAGCAACCTTTCCGCTGGCTCCACACTATTCTGAAAGGTGGTGTTCTGATACTCCAAACGTGTACCAAGCAGCCAAATGAATTTGTCGAAACTAAGGCCGCGTACACACGGGCGGACTGTTCGCCCAACCTTGTCCGCTGAACAGTGTTTGGGCGGACAGTCCGCTCGTGTGTGGGCTTTCAGTGGACAGTTTCAGCGGACAGTTGGACGGACAAAGTCTTTCGGAAATTCCGAAAAACTGTCCGCTGAAACTGTGTTTGAGCGAACAGTCCGCCCGTGTGTGGGCCTGTCCGCTGTACTTTCGAAATGAGCGGACTGTTCCCGCTCGGAAAGTCCGCCCATTTCGAGCGCGTGTACAGGTAGGCGGGGCCCGCGAAGGAGACGTCGCGGGCTCCGCCGCCTGGAATGGGCTTAAAGGGGAACCCCAACGCCGAAAAAAATCGGCGTGGGGGTTCCCCCAAAGTCCACACCAGACCCTTGTCCGAGCACGCTACCCGGCCGGCCAGGAAAGGGGGGCGAGCGAGCGCGCCCCCCCTCCTGAGCCGTACCAGGCCGCGTGCCCTCAACATGGGGGGGTGCCTTGGGGAAGGGGGGGCCGCGCGGCCCCCCCACCCCAAAGCACCTTGTCCCCATGTTGATGAGGACAAGGGCCTCTTCCCGACAACCCTGGCCGTTGGTTGTCGGGGTCTGCGGGCGGGGGGCTTATCGGAATCCGGGAGCCCCCTTTAAGAAGGGGGCCCCCGGATACCGGCCCCCCACCCTATGTGAATGAGTATGGGGTACAATGTACCCCTACCCATTCACCTGTGAAATAAAGTACAAAAAAAAACACAACACAGGGAAAAAATATTTTATTGCACAGCTCCGGGGGGTCTTCCGTCTTCGGGGGTCTTCTCGCCGGACTCCTCCGCTATCTGTGTGTAGCTCTTTTACTAGCGGAGGAGTCCGGCTTTCTTCCTCCCCGCCGCCGGCCTCTTCTCCCGACTTCGGGGGTCTTGTCCCCCTCTTCGGTTCTTCTGCCGGGCCACCGCGCCTTCTTGTAGCTCTTTTACAGGCGGTGGCCCGGTCTTCTGTCGCCGCTGCCTTCCGTTCTTCTGTCGCCGCCTTCGGTTCTTCTGCCGGGCCACCGCGCCTTCTTGTAGCTCTTTTACAGGCGGTGGCCCGGTCTTCTGTCGCCGCTGTCGTCGCCGCCGCCGCCTTCCGTTCTTGTTCTTCTTCTTGTTCTTCTTCTTCTTCTCCTGGAGATGTTGACTCGACGAGCTCTCCGGCCGGAATGCCAGGGACACGCTCCGCTGCCACTTATATAGTGACAATGGGGCGGTGTCACATGGTATATGTCACATGGGTTGGTCACATGGGTTGATGTCACATGGGGACTATGACATCGTAAGGGGGCGGGGTCACCATGTGACCAACCCATGTGACATATACCATGTGACACCGCCCCATTGTCACTATATAAGTGGCAGCGGAGCGTGTCCCTGGCATTCCGGCCGGAGAGCTCGTCGAGTCAACATCTCCAGGAGAAGAAGAAGAAGAACAAGAAGAAGAACAAGAACGGAAGGCGGCGGCGGCGACGACAGCGGCGACAGAAGACCGGGCCACCGCCTGTAAAAGAGCTACAAGAAGGCGCGGTGGCCCGGCAGAAGAACCGAAGGCGGCGACAGAAGAACGGAAGGCAGCGGCGACAGAAGACCGGGCCACCGCCTGTAAAAGAGCTACAAGAAGGCGCGGTGGCCCGGCAGAAGAACCGAAGAGGGGGACAAGACCCCCGAAGTCGGGAGAAGAGGCCGGCGGCGGGGAGGAAGAAAGCCGGACTCCTCCGCTAGTAAAAGAGCTACACACAGATAGCGGAGGAGTCCGGCGAGAAGACCCCCGAAGACGGAAGACCCCCCGGAGCTGTGCAATAAAATATTTTTTCCCTGTGTTGTGTTTTTTTTTGTACTTTATTTCACAGGTGAATAGGTAGGGGTACATTGTACCCCATACTCATTCACATAGGGTGGGGGGCCGGTATCCGGGGGCCCCCTTCTTAAAGGGGGCTCCCGGATTCCGATAAGCCCCCCGCCCGCAGACCCCGACAACCAACGGCCAGGGTTGTCAGGAAGAGGCCCTTGTCCTCATCAACATGGGGACAAGGTGCTTTGGGGTGGGGGGGCCGCGCGGCCCCCCCTTCCCCAAGGCACCCCCCCATGTTGAGGGCACGCGGCCTGGTACGGCTCAGGAGGGGGGGCACGCTCGCTCGCCCCCCTTTCCTGGCCGGCCGGGTAGCGTGCTCGGACAAGGGTCTGGTGTGGACTTTGGGGGAACCCCCACGCCGATTTTTTTCGGCGTTGGGGTTCCCCTTTAAGCCCATTCCAGGCGGCGGAGCCCGCGACGTCTCCTTCGCGGGCCCCGCCTACCTGTACACGCGCTCGAAATGGGCGGATTTGCCTCCTCCTTACGTGGGAGAGTCCGTTCATTTCAAAAGTTGAGCGAACTGTTTGGCAAACAGTTTGCTGAAACAGTCCGCTCGTGTGTGGGCAAGTCCGCTCATGCAAATTTTGAGCGGACTGTTTGCCGAAACTGTTTGACGAACAAGGTTGGGCAAACAGTCCGCGCGTGTGTACGCGGCCTTAGAATAAAACCACAATACCAATGTAAGTGACAGGATAAAGCACATACACACAATCAAATTGAATGGTAAGAGGCAAGAGTTCTAATAAAAGGAGAAAAGAGATAGAAAGTGGGATTGGTGGTCAGTGGGATGCATGCCCTTACATTGCTTGTCAGTGGGATTGGTGGTCAGTGGGATGCATGCCCTTACATTGCTGGTCAGTGGGATTGGTGGTCAGTGGGATGCATGCCCTTACATTGCTGGTCAGTGGGATTGGTGATCAGTGGGATTGGTGGTCAGTGGGTTGCATGCCCTTACATTGGTCAGTAGGAATGGTGGTCAATGGGATGCATGTCAGTGATAGAAAGAAGGAGGGAGGAGGAGAAGGAAGGTAAAGAAGGTGCAATTACTAACCTATTTACTGACATACGGGAATAGTTGAAGAACTTCTCCTCATGCTGCCCAAGATCATTGTAGAGGATGATCCTGGCCTCTCTTCCCTATTTTGGATAATTGGATGGATCCAATATCTTCTTGTACTCATCAATCTCTTCCTCCTCCTGCTCCTTTTCCTCCTGGCTTTGTCCATCAGCACTGCAGCAGTAGCAGTAACAACTGCTGCCATGATTAATGGCATATGATGAAACCTAATGGCCAAAAATCTAAATCCTCACTTACTACACACAAACAAACTACACTCCTCAATGACAATACTCTCCCCACAAAAGAAAAGCGGGAGGAGCACAGGAAATTAACATCCATTTTTTTTCTTGCCTTTTCGATTGGCCTGAGCACAAAACGCACCTGTGCCTCATTTACAATCTAAGCGCATTGAATTTGCATTAAATTCGCAATACAATCGTGCTGGTAAAAACCAAACACGCAATGAAAAAATGTGTGCGCTAGGGACACTACACCCTATATAAGATTGTGCGGTGCAGAAATATGGCTGATCCAAATGATGTCTTCATGACGAAACGCATAGGGTGTGGCCATAGTACGTCTCCCCTCTCAATCAGAGCAGTTCAGCTCGTTCAAGACGGCGTCAGCTGTAATATTGTTGCATGCTAAATATATTGGCAAATGTGAGTACAACCTTTTAGACATTCCTTTTTTTTATATGGAATAACTGGATGAGGGGCTGCAATACGCTAAAGTAAGAAGGTTCCAGGAAAATACCTTAAAGCGGCACAGGGGCTTACTCTGAATGCGCAAATACCCCTAAATCCCTGTACACACAGTCGGAGATTTCGACAACCAAATCCTTCGGATTATGTTTGTCGGATTTTGTCCGTCGGATCTTGTCCGAAACTGTTGCATATACACGGTCAGACTAAGTTGTCAAAAAATCCGATCTTTCAGAACGTGATGACGTAATTTCGTTACGATGGGATTACATTCAGGCTAGTAGCCATTAGCTTTGATGTAGGAATTTGATCTGAGCATGCCTGGCACTTTGTCCGATCAAAATTCTCTACACATGATCGGAGTATGTCCGATCGAACCAGTTGGTCGGGAAATATTTCCAACAAGTTGGAAAATTGGGTCCGACGGATATTCCGACGGAATCAGTCCGATGCATACCACACACAGTCGGATTATCCGACAACGCGGTCCGATAGGACACATTCCGATGGATTCTCAGACCGTGTGTACAAGGCTTTAGAGGTAAGGCATCTGATACAAAATCACTACCTGCACGGAAAATCGTACTGGCACTTTCTTTCAGTCACATTCACCAAAATAATTGTCCGTTGTGCACAAGTCACTTTCTTCACGTTTATGGACTATACAACAGTTTTTAAGCATATTTAATTTATATATCTAATTTATTCATATATTTGCATCTAATTTCATATATTTCTATCAAATCAAATTTTTTACTTTATACTTTTTTTTCCCCTCTTCCAGGGGGTTGATTGGTCTCTTACCTTTTTGTCCTTGTTTTTTTTTTTTGTCACACAATTTAAGGGAACAAATCGGACATCATTTTATATTGGCTACACAACACTAAGGTTATTTTTTAGGGTTATATTTCAATCACTATACATATTTATTCACATTTTTTAATTATTTAACCACTTAACAACCGGCCCATAGCCGAACGATGGCTACAGGGCGGTTGTTTAACTCTGGGAGGCTGTCATATGACGTCCTCCCAGAATTCCGCTCTCGCGCGCCCCCTGGGGCACGCACTCGAGAGCATCCGTGACCGCCTGACCACATCGCGGCCGTTTACGACATGATCGCTCCGTCAAATGTTATGACGCCGGTTCCTCCCTCCCCCTCTCTGTACCGATCGCAGTGGAGCGGAGGGGGAACAGATCGGTGTCAGCAGCGCTGTGGGCTGCATCTGCAGTGCCCACATCGCTGCTCACCGAAAATTAACACCTCAATTCCCTGCCATTACTCTGCAATACTCTGCAATGCCCTGCAACACTCTGCAATGCCCTGCAACACTCTGCAATGCCCTGCAACACTGCAACACCCGCCAATACCCTGCAACACCCGCCAATACCCTGCAACACCCGCCAATACCCTGCAACACTCTGCAATGCTCTGCAACACCCGTCAATACCCTGCAACACTCTGCAATACTCTGCAACACCCACCAATACCTTGCAACACTCTGCAATGCTCTGCAACACCCGCCAATAACCTGCAACACTCTGCAATGCTCTGCAACACCCGCCAATAACCTGCAACACTCTGCAATACCCTGCAACACTCTGCAATGCTCTGCAACACCCGCCAATACACTGCAACACTCTGCAATGCCCTGCAATAACCTGCAACACTCTGCAATACCCTGCAACACTCTGCAATGCTCGGCAACACCCGCCAATACCCTGCAACACTCTGCAATGCTCTGCAACACCCGCCAATACCCTGCAACACTCTGCAATGCTCTGCAACACCCGCCAATACCCTGCAACACTCTGCAATACCCTGAAACACTCTGCAATGCTCTGCAACACCCACCAATACCCTGCAACACTCTGCAATGCTCTGCAACACCCGCCAATACCCTGCAACACTCTGCAATGCTCTGCAACACCTGCCAATACCCTGCAATGCTCTGCAACGCAATACTCTGCAACGCCATACTCGGAGATACCCAGCCATACTCGGAGATACCCAGCTATACCCAGCCATAGTCGGTGATACCCTGCAGTACCCAGCCATAGACATCCCCCCTCCCGCCGCCCTCCGGTGCTTCTACCGACTCACCAATACAATCAAAGCCAGAATCTTTTTTTTCTCTAGTCGTCTGTCCAGGACAGCACTAGAGAGATAGGCTCCACCTCCAGAGGCAGGAAACACAAACCAGATCTTTAAAGGGCGGTCTCCGTCCCTTCCCCTTCAGTCTTTGTGTTTCCTCCACCAGAGGAGGAGGCTGGATCAGGAGCTCTCCTTCCCCTGACGGTGGGATAGCCCATAAGAGACGGGGAAGGAGTTCTGGGTACCTGTTGGTAACAGACATCTGAAGTCCTCCGGTCGGGTTGACTGCAGCTACGAACCGGCGTTCTCCTTCTGAAGCCCAGGGAGGGCTGTCGTTTCCCCACCTGACAATAGGTTCAAAATTGGGCGCAAAGTCAGGTGGGGGGCGGGCACAGGCATCAAGTTCCGGCCTGTGGAACGCAGGAGGAGGATAGAGGACTTCCGGCAATCCACTACCGGTTCCGGGTCGCGCGGCGAGCGTGGACGTTCGGGACCTTGGCGGCTATTTTAAAAAGCCGCGACCACAAAGCGTTCGTGCTGCATCGCTTACGAAGGGAAAAGCCTCCAGGCGGTTAGGCGTGATTCCGATCGAATATGGATGCAGTGGAGAGTGGCAGTGGAGCCGAACCAGCTCAGGTAGGCAAACACAGAGGTGTCTTGTACCTACAGGGCTGGGAGAGAGGGGGGGGGAGTAATGGACTAATCAATGCAAAGGCATTCTGAAATGGTCCAGGTGTATTTTTCCTCCCTCCCTCTCTCAAACAGGATCCGGACTAAAGAGTCTTGTGAATCCTGTTAGCGGTTGGTGGGGTGCACATAGGTGTTTGGTGAAGGCGTCCTATTTTGCTAAGGT
Organism: Lithobates pipiens; assembly: GCF_037356315.1. Classification (NCBI taxonomy): domain Eukaryota; kingdom Metazoa; phylum Chordata; class Amphibia; order Anura; family Ranidae; genus Lithobates; species Lithobates pipiens. Next base: position 150,569,656 of record NW_027507785.1, on the reverse strand, counting down.
TTCGCTGACGTTAGCTTGTCTGTTTTTCCCTTCCTTCTTCTCTCCTTCTCTTGCCTTAGGCTCTGCCCAAAGAACCAGAGAGGTCAGGGGGGAAGAAGAGATGTCCTTCATGTATGAGTAAATTAAAAGAAGGATGGTCTAAGCCCCTTTGCAAACCATGCATAGACAAATTGGTCTATAAGGAAGCTACGGGAGCTTGTAAGGATTTGATTTCTGGAGTACAGAAAGAAATGGAGTCCATCAAAGCAATGTTAGCGAACCTTGAGACCCCAAAATCAGCCGCAGTTCCCTCTGCTTCCACCCCAGTGGAAGGTGACGAATCAGAGGAGGAGGAACTTGATTCTCTGAATGGCCTAAGTGAGGCGGCATCATCCAGAGATGTTCCTGTTCAAGGGTCAAGCTCTCCCAGATACAGGCTCTCACTCGAGGAGGTTGATGCCTTACTGGGGGTAATTTATGAGACGCTCGAAATTAGAGAGGAGCCAGTCTCCCTGTCCTTGCATGACCGGATGTATCAGACCCTAAAAACAGATTCAGTTAGGGTCTTTCCGGTTCATAGCACACTGATAGATTCAATCAAAAAAGAGTGGGAGGAACCAGAGAAAAAGTTATTTTTCCCTAAAAGTATGAAGCGGAGATTCCCCTTCAGCGAGGACCCCTCTTGTGTTTGGAATAAAGTGCCCAAGGTAGACGCAGCTTTTTCCCAGTGTGCAAAGTCAACAGACCTCGCCTTTGAGGACATGGGTGTTCTTAAGGAACCCATGGATAAAAGCATGGAGGTACTATTGAAGAGGTCATGGGAAGTAACCATGAATAACTTAAAACCTGCAATGGCCACGACAATAGTGGCTCACAACTTGGAGGTCTGGCTGGAACAATTACAAGGCCATTTGGAAGGGGGTACCTCCAGAAAGGAAATTCTGGATTCCCTTCCTATGCTACATAAAGCAGCAGGTTATATAGCAGATGCCTCTGCGGAGTCTGTTAAATTGTCAGCCAGGACCGCTGCCCTCGTAAATTCATCTCGCAGGGCACTTTGGCTGAAGTCTTGGTCAGGAGACTGGGCCTCAAAAGTGAGGTTATGTGGCATCCCCTTTGAGGGAGACCTTTTGTTCGGGCAGGATCTTGAGAAAGTCCTGGACCGTACTGCGGACAAGAAGAAGGCCTTTCCTGTCAAATCTAAAAAGACTACAGGTAAACGCTTTTTTCGTCCTCAAAGGCAGGGGCAGTCACAAGGACAGACCTCTAAGGAGTCAACCCCTAAGAAACAGTGGATGGGAGGAAAACAGAAAAGCAATCTCTTTTCCTCTTCTAAAAAAACCACTAAATCACAGTGACGTGGTTCCTGTGGGGGGGAGACTGGGACAGTTCCTCCCACAGTGGGAAAACGCTACCCCAAATTCTTTTATTCTGAGGATCATCAGGGAGGGTTACAAAATACAGTTCAAACACATCCCACCTGCAAGGATGTGTCTGACCAAGCCTCCCAAAGACCCCCAGAAAGCGACAGCTTTGCTGTCGCAAATTGGCGATTTAATAGATCAGAGGGTTCTAGTGCCAGTCCCGCCACAGGAAATAAATCACGGTTTCTATTCGCACGTGTTTGTAGTGAGGAAACCGTCAGGCAAATTCCGGTTGATTTTGAATCTGAAGTTACTGAACAAGTGGGTAACTTACAAGAAATTCCGGATGGAAATTTTTTTACAGTGAGATCAGTACTCCCTCCAAATTGTTTTATGGCCTCTCTCGATCGATCTAAGGGACGCATATCTACACATCCCGATTCGAGAAGACTCTCAAAAGTATTTGAGGATAGCGATTCTTTGGGGAAGTCAGATTCAATACCTCCAATTCAGGGCTCTGCCATTCGGTCTGTCTTCTTCCCCCAGGATATTCACCAAGGTCCTGGCAGAAGCATTGGCTCCCCTAAGGCTGAAAGGGATCGCTGTCATACCGTACTTGGACGACCTTTTATTCTTCGCCCCCTCAAAGCTCCAACTGCAGGGAGATCTGAGGGTAGCTATCTCTTGCCTAAAAAGGCTGGGGTGGTTGATAAACGAAGAAAAGTCGCACCTGATACCAACACAGGCCATACAGTATCTAGGTTTTCTGGTGGATTCAGTGTCACAGAAAGTCTTCCTCACAGGGGAAAAAGTGGAAAAGGTGAAAGAGATGGTAACCTTCTTGCAGTCCAATCGGACAATTTCCATCCGGTCAGCTATGGCAGGGTTGGGCCTATTAGTGGCAACAATCCCTGCAGTTCCTTGGGCAAGAGCTCATTTCAGGTGTCTCCAGGCCAATATTCTGAGCAGCTGGGACGGGACACAAGAGTCCCTGGACGGGACTATCCATCTATCCTCAAAGACCAAAAGGTCTCTTTGGTGGTGGAAGAGAGAGGAGAACCTAGTACGGGGTCTATGGTGGTCTCCTCCAGTGTCTGTTCGCATCACCACGGATGCCAGTGCTTGGGGGCCCATTTGGGGTCGAAAGTAGCCCAAGGATGCTGGGGGAAGACACAGTCCCAAAGGTCGGCCAATTGGAGGGAGTTGCAGGCAATCTGGGAAGCCTTAAGGGCGTTTGCCAGGGATCTGAAGGACCACCATGTACAGATCCTCTCGGACAGTATAGTGGCGGTTTCCTACCTAAACAAGCAGGGAGGAACAAGATGCCCGTCCTTGATCAAGCTAACAAGTACGATCATGCATTGGGCAGAAGAAAACCTAAAATCGGTTACAGCGGTCCATCTAAAGGGGGTGGACAACCACCTGGCAGACTTTCTGAGTCGACACCGGGTGTACGAATCAGAATGGTCACTAAACAGGGAGATTTTCCAGCTGTTCCAGCTGGAAGTGGACTTGTTCACCAGGAAAGCGAACACCCAGGTCCCAGTATACTTCTCCCTAGAGAGGGAGGCAGGGGCAAAAGGGATAGACGCTTTGGCACAAAGCTGGGCATTTCACATTTGCTACGCCTTCCCCCCATTCAAGCTAATTCCTCTAGTCCTGAGGAAATTTTTGCAGGAACGGACCACATTGATACTAGTGGTTCCGTATTGGCCGAAGAGACCATGGTTTTCGATGCTGCTGGGCCTGACAGACGAGCCTCCCCTCATACTGCCCGAGAGAGAGGATCTGCTGTCCCAGGGTCCAGTTCTGTTGCCAGAACTGCAGACCCTAAAGTTATCGGCCTGGCGTCTGAAGAGAGTCTCTTGAAGTCTAAGGGACTTTCGGATAGGGTAATTAAAACACTGCTTTCTAGTAGAAAGAAGGTAACCCAAGCAATTTATGTTAAGTACTGGAAGGTTTTTTTGTTCATGGTTGGACACTAAAAAGGTGTCTATAAGTATCCCGACAGTCTTGGAGTTTTTACAAGACGGTGTGGATAAGGGACTGGCCATTAGTACCTTAAAGGTACAAATTGCGGCCCTGTCTGTTTTTTTGGATCAACCTCTGGCGGTAGACCCGCTAGTTAGCAGGTTCTTTAAGGGGTTGACCAGGATTAAACCTGTTCCTTTCAAAATTTTACCCAAATGGGACCTGTCAATTGTGTTACAGGGATGGGTAAAAAAGTCTCTGGAAGAAGAACCTTCCTTGAAATGGATCACGCTTAAAACTGTGTTCCTAGTGGCTATTTCCACAGCCAGACGCATTAGCGAGCTTCAGGCACTTTCGGTGAAAGAGCCGTTTTTACAAATTTTTGAAGATAGGCTGGTGTTGCGCATGGACCCTGGGTTTTTACCCAAAGTAGTGACAAAGTTCCATAGAACACAGGAAATTGTTTTACCTTCGTTCTGTGGGTCTCCCACTAATCCTAAGGAGGTATAGTTTAACCAACTGGATGTGAGAGCCTGTGTCTTACAATATCTGGAGATGTAAAAAAACATTAGAAAATCAGATGCATTATTTTTTTACATGCGGGTAAAAAATTGGGGTCACAAGCTTCAAAAAATACAATTGCAAGGTGGATCAAACAAGCTATTGTAGAAGCCTACAAAGGAATGAAAATGGAATGTCCTTTTTCCCCCATGGCTCACTCCACACGGGCACTATCGACCTCATGGGCAGAGCGAGCTGGAGCAACATCAGAACAAATTTGTCGAGCAGCAACTTGGTCAAGCTACTCGACGTTTATGAAGCATTACAGATTGGACCTTATCTCAGCGCAAGACCAGGCGTTTGGGAGAAAGGTCCTTCAAGCGGTAGTCCCCCCCTAATCTGGTAAGTTCTCGTTGATCCTCTCTAGTGCTGTCCTGGACAGACGACTAGAGAAAACGAGAGTTAGACTTACCGGTAACTCTGTTTCTAGGAGTCGTCCAGGACAGCATGGATTCCCTCCCTATATGCTGTTATAATGCTGGACAAGTGTTTTTGTCGTTACAGAAGCCGTTTCCGGGGAAGTTCTCGTTTACAAGACTGAAGGGGAAGGGACGGAGACCGCCCTTTAAAGATCTGGTTTGTGTTTCCTGCCTCTGGAGGTGGAGCCTATTTCTCTAGTGCTGTCCTGGACGACGCCTAGAAACAGAGTTACCGGTAAATCTAACTCTCGTTTTTTTTCAGGCTTCCCAGCCTAGAGGTGAGATGTGGGGTCTTATTGACCCCATATCTCACTGTAAAGAGGACCTGTCATGTCATATTCCTATTACAAGGGATGTTTACATTCCTTGTAATAGGAATAAAAGTAATCAAAAAATTTATTTTTGGGGAAAAAAATGTCAAACTAAAATAAAGTAAAATGAATAATAAAAAAATATTTTTTTTTAAAGCGCCCCTGTCCCCATGTGCTCGCATGCAGAAGCGAACGCATCCGTAAGTCCCGCCCACATATGAAAACAGTGTTCAAACCACACATGTGAGGTATCGCTGCGAACGTTAGCGCGAGAGCAATAATTCTAGCCCTAGACCTCCTCTGTAACTCAAAACATATAACCAGTAAAAAAAAATTAAATCGTCGCCTATGGGGATTTTTAAGTAGCGACGTTTGGCGCCATTCCACGAGTGTGTGCAATTTTGAAGCGTGACATGTTAGGGATCTATTTACTCAGCATAACTTCATCTTTCACATTATGCAAAAATTGGGCATAACTTTACTGCGTTTTTTTTAAGCACAAAACTGTTTTTTTTCCAAAAAAAAAGCATTCGAAAAATTGCTGCGCAAATACCGTGTGAGATAAAAAGTTGCAACGACCACCGTTGTATTCTCTAGGGTGTTTGCTAAAAAAACATATATAATGTTTTAGGATTCTATGTAATTTTCTAGCAAATAAATGATGATTTTTACATGTAGGAGAGAAATGTCAGAATTGTCCTGGGTGCTCCAGAACGTCTGATGGCGCTCCCTGCATGTTGGGCCTCTGTATGTGGCTACGCTGTGTAAAAGCCTCACACATGTGGTATCGCCGTACTCGGGAGTAATAGCAGAATGTGTTTTGGGGTGTAATTTGTGGTATGCATATGCTGTGTGTGAGAAATAAACTGATAATATGACAACTTTGTGAAAAAAAAAAAAGTAAAAAAAAATCTTGATTTTGCAAAGAATTGTGGGAAAAAATGACAACTTCAAAAAACTTATCATGCCTCTTACAAAATACCTTGGAATGTCTTCTTTCCAAAAAGGGGTCATTTGGGGGGTATTTGTACTTTTCTGGCATGTTAGGGTCTCAAGAATTGAAATAGGCCGTCAGGTGTGATCAATTTTCAGATATTGGCACCATAGCTTGTGGACTCTCTAACTTTCACAAAGACCAAATAATATCCACCAATTTGTACTTATTTTTACCAAAGATATGTAGTAGTATACATTTTGGCCAAAATTTATGAAGAAAAAATTACTAATCTGCTAAATTTTATAACAGAAACAAAGAAAAATTCATTTTTTTACAGAATTTTCTGTATTTTCTCTTTTATAGCACAAAAAATAAAAAACCGAGCGGTGATTAAATACCACCAAAAGAAAGCTCTATTTGTGTGAAAAAAGGACAAAAATTTCATATAGGTCCAGTGTTGCATGACTGAGTAGTTGTCATTCAAAATGTGAGAGCAACAAAAGCTGAAAAATGGTCTGGTTAAGGGTGTTTAAGTGCCCAGTGGTCAATAACACCCAACTTAATGGGTTTCTTTTACTAGTGCTATTTTCTTCACAGTGAGTTTTTCTAAATATATTTTGCTTGGAATTTTTAAACCTAGCACAGAATGCTTAACACACACAAACATTTTACCTGCATACGGTACACACTTGGAAACAGCACTTTCTTATATTAATAAGTGAGTTTATTCATATTTTTATTTTATTTTGTTATATTTATTTGGGTCACATACATATTTCACAAATACCTGACAGAGTGTCTAACATAGAATGTTGGTTTCAGGCACTTGTAGTCTTTTAATTAAATTTTTGGAGTTTGAACTTTGCAGATCAATCTTGGCTGATATTTTTATAACAATATTCTGATAGTATAATTTTTCCTAGCACAATTTTCCCTTCAGTGAATTAGAGGGTAGCAACATTTCTACTTTCCTTCCTTTTTTAATTCTTTTTACTCTACCTATGGGTAGAAGTAAACTGTAGAGGCAGCTACCACCCCCAAAAGTATAAAAGTGTGCATATACATTTTTATTTTTTCCATATATTCCGTAACGCAGTATCATCCCTCTTTTTCTTGCTGAGTAAAACGTGCCCCTTGAAAATGCCTGTATCCACACACCCATACAACTTGCATACCACTTGTGTGCTCTGTGTCCCTCCGTCAGCCAACCAGACACTTCCAGAGTGCCAACCTTTTAAAGCCATTGAGCCTTGTGCCTGTGCCGTGTCTCGCGTGCATGACAGCGGCGTCTCAGCCATGCCCCCCACGTTCTGGAACTCCACTCCCGTGCTCTGTGCGGGGGGGGGGCGGGTGTCTCAGCAGGAAGAAACCTCCCCTCCTGAAACAATGGATCAATGGATGGCACTTTAGATGGATCAGTTTGCACAGCTCATTGATCCCGTCGGGGATTGTTTAGCGGAGCTCTGTTAGCATTTCATCAACCGTGACCAACACCTTAGACGCTGGCAAAAAAAACTAAGGGCACTCCCAGTATGGGAGGGGTTATATAGGGAGGGGCACTTCCCGTTTGCTTTTTGGTTATACCAGTGTCCATTCACCTAAAGGTGGCCTATAACCCACAGTTATTACTATGGTGCTCTGTGATGTCCGATAAAGAAAGTATAGTGTTCTCAAAAATGCAGCATTAGCGGGATCAGCCCCGACACCTGCGTTTAGGGCCCCCCCAAGTGAAGTGTCAGTTGATCACTGTCGCTTCAGATAGATAGAGGTCACTGCTAAGGTCAGTGGTACCCCACCCGACCCCTGGTTTCTGAGGTGCTACAATCGCATGATGCTTCTCATATGCAGCAGAGTGCCGGTACTAGTGCCGCTCTACCTTTTGGTGAGCTGGCGAGCACCAGAGGCCTAGTACATCCTGGTCGTAGACAAACCTGCAGTAACACTTGGTGGCATGGCAAGTCCCATTAGGGGAGTTCAAGCTGGTGCAGTGACTAGCACAAGTAGTGTCCCGCAGCCACCAAGAATTCAAAGACAGGCCCGTAGAGCCCAGAGTGTCCATCCCGCCGCCCTTGCAAACCCATATTGGGAGCCCACAGATTCTGCAGCACCTGTACTTCCCCCATTCCCTGCCCAACCCCAAAGTCGGGTGGAAACAGCAGATTTAACTTCCCCTGGTCTTTTTGAGCATTTTTTTCACGGAAGATCTGTATGGATATATTGTGGACCAAAGCAATTTATATACCAATCAATTTATCACCGCAAACCCAAATTCGAACCTTACCAGACAATTTGCATGGAAAAGTATCACTGTTTCCGAATTTAAAGTGATTGTAAAGTTTTTTTCCCTTTAAAAAAATAAAAATAAAATAAAAACCCTGTCATACTTACCTGCTCTGTGCAGTTGGATTTGCACAGAGCAGCCCAGATCCTCCTCTCCTTGGGTCCCTCTTCACTGCTCCTGGCCCCTCCCTCCTGTCGAGTGCCCCCACAGCAAGCAACTTTCTATGGGGGTACCCAAGCCAAGTAACAGCTCCGTGTCTATTCAGACACGGAGCCCAGACCTAGCCCTGCCCCTTCTCTCCCCTGATTGGCTAACTGACTTTAATTGATAGCTGTGGGAGCCAATCAGGAGAGTCCTGGATGGCTATCACACTCGTGGACATCGCTGGACAGAGATGGGCTCAGGTAAGTAATTAGGGGGTGCCGGGGAGGCTGTTGCACACAGAAGTTTTTTTATCTTAATTCATAGACTGCACCTTCTCTCTTTACAATCACTTTAGGACTTTTGTGGGCCTATACCTTAACACAGACATTACTAAAGAACGAGTTGCGATCATATTGGTCCACAGACAGAATTTATAATATGCATCAAAGCATGCACTTCAAATGACAATGAACTCTGTCGTCCTCGGGGTGACCCTGGATGTGATCGGCTCCACATAATTAAACAGTTTCTCCCCAGCAAGCGTGCCAGATATGAGGTCAAAATATATAGGCTCTGTGACAGGGCAACAAGGCTATACATGTAGTTTTCGGATTTATGAGGGAAAATATAGCAGCGTGCGACTGCCCAGACTACATAAGAAACAGTAGCAAGTTTGTTTGGGACTTGGTGTCATCTTTATTCAGAAAGGGGTACCACTTGTACATGGACAATTATTACACAAGTGTAGAGCTGCACAATTCTGGCAAAAATTAAAATCGCGATTTTTTTTTAGCTTAGAAGATCATGATTCTCATGGCGTAACATCTTTCACATCGTACAAATTTTTTTTTTTTCCCAAAAAAATTGCATTTGAAAGACTGCTGTGCAAATACAGTGCACCATAAAATACATACCATTATATTCTCTAGGGTCGCTGCTATATATTTTTTTTTTTTTATTTGTTTGGGGGTTGATGTAACAAATTTGGCAGACTGCCCATTTTGTTTTTTGTTTTTTACAGCGGTTAGCAGTAAGCAGAGAAGGGCTCTGTACTGAATTGAAGAAATGCTATTTTAAGATCGTGAGGGGGGTTGAATCATGTTTGCGATTCTTTAACGATTAATCGTGCAACTCTACACAAGCTTGCCACTTTAGACCCCTTTTTGAGTTTGGAATTGGAGCATGTGGTACTGTGCGACCTAATCGCCGGGGCTTCACCCAACGGCTTGTAAATTCCCAAATTATATGGGGAGAGAGAGCCCGCTTGAAATGTAATAAATTGCTTGAAGGGAAGTGGAAGGACAAATAGAATGTTTTCGTTCTGTCTTCCATTCACACGGATACAACAGTCCAAACTGCAATGGCGACTGGTGTTGAGAAGCCCCTCTCTGTTTATGACTACAAACTTAACATGGGAGGGGTGAACTTCAAAAAGATGATGGAGCTGTGCTCAATTTCCCCGTAAGGCCAGATGCTGGTACAAGAAAGTGTCTGTATATTTATTTAATTCGGCTCTGTTCAATGCTTAAGTACTATACAAGGCGTCAGGAAGTTTTATATCCTTCCCAGAATTTCAGGAAGAGATCACAGCCCTTTTGTTTTGCGTCTGTAGTAAACTGGGATATACTGTGGGGAAAATAATTATTTCATCCCCTGCAGATTTTTTAATTTTTCCCACTTTTTCCCCACAAAGAAATGAAGGGTCTATAACTTTTATCATAGGTGTAGTTTAAATGATAGGCAGAATATCAACCAAAAATCCAGATTAACCCTTTCCCGCCGAGCGTACGCAGATATGCGTACTCGGCTTCCGGGGGTTATACCGGGATGATGCCCGCACCTGCAGGCATCATCCCGGTATCGTTCTTTTCAGCAGGCGATTGGCTATCCAGGTATAACAACCGATGCGGCTAAAAGCCGCTCGGCTGTTATGCCGGAGGAGCGGGAGGGGACGTCCCCCCTCCCGCCGCCTCTCGCCGCTGCTACCGGTGCTCCCGTTCGATCGGGAGCACCGATTCCGTGTCCGATGCCTCCGGCTGCTGCGGAGGAACTGGAACGAAGCCGTAATCGGCTTCGTTCCAGTCTCCTCATCGTAAACACGGAAGCGACGTCATGACGTCACTTCCCGTTTACTCGGCTGCCAATGGCGCCGGTTTTAAAAAAATATCCGGTATTCAGAATCGCCGTTTTCGGCGATCTGAATACATTGAAGTGTAAAGGAGGGGTGGGGGGTCTTTTAGACCCCCGATCCCTCCATAAAGAGGACCTGTCACCACCTATTACTGTCACAAGGGATGTTTACATTCCTTGTGACAGCAATAAAAGTGATCAATTTTTTTTTTTTTTAAAACAATTTAGTTATTTTAAAATAAATAAAATAAATAAAAAAAGAAAAAAAAAATTTTTAAATCGCCCGCCGTCCCCGCGAGCTCGCGAAGCAAAGAAAACGCATACGGAAGTCGCGCCCGCGTATGTAAACGGTGTTCAAATCACACATGTGAGGTATCGCCGCGATCGTCAGAGCGAGAGCAATAATTCTAGCACTAGACCTCCTCTGTAACGCTAACCTGGTAACCGTAAAAAAAATTTAAAGCGTCGCCTATTGAGATTTTTAGGTACCGTACTTTGTCGTCAATCTACAAGTGCGCGCAATTATAAAGTGTGACATGTATGGTATCTATTTACTCGGCGTAACATTATCTTTCACATTACGCAAAAAAATTGGGCTAATTTTACTGTTTTGTTTTTTTTTTATTCATGAAAGTGTCCCTTTTCCCAAAAAGTTGCGTTTAAAACACCACTGCGCAAATACCGTGTGACATAAAATATTGCAACAATCGCCGTTTTATTCTCCAGAGTCTCTGCTAAAAAAATATATATAATGTTTGGGGGTTCCAAGTAATTTTCTAGCAAAAAATATGGATTTTAACTTGTAAACACCAAATTCCAAAAATAGGCTTAGTCATGAAAGGGTTAAAACACATGATACAAAATGTTATAGAGTTGCAGTTCAGTGAGTAATATAGAACTATTTGATCCCAAAGCAAAACATGACCTAGTACCTGGAGGAGAAACCCTTATTGGCAAGCACACAAATAAGATGTTTCTTGTAGTTTATTACTGGGTTTGCACACATCTCATAAGGGATTTTGATCCACTCTTCAATACAGATCTTCTGTAAATCCTTAGGTTTTTTGGCAACTTGAAATTTCAGCTCCCTCTATAAATGTTCTATAGGATTAAGGTCTGGAGACTGACTAGGCCACTCCATGACCTTAATATGCTTCTTGAGCCACTCCTTTATTGCCTTGGTGGGATGATTTGGGTCATTGTCATGCTGAAAGACCCATCTTCAGTGTTCTGAGGGAAGAAGGTTCTCGTCCATGAGAATACGTGGCCCCATCCATTGGCCCTTCAATGTGGAAAAGTTGGTCTGTACCTTTAGCAGAGAAACAGCCCAAAAGCATAATGTTTCCACCTCCGTGCTTGAGGTGGGAACATTATGCTGGGGTGGACAGCTCCGGGATACTTTTTTTTTTTACAATTTTTTACTATTTTTTGGCACAGATTGCAATAAAAACAAAAAGAAGTTGCTGTCTTTTTTTAGTTAGTTTTATTGTTAACCATTGTTTGCTTTACAGGAATGTCATTCAGCTGCAGCACTGATCCGTTTATTCTGACAGCAACGGGGTTTACGTTCAGAATACATAAATCAACTGGCTACAACGTTGTAGGGGGGATGTCACAAAAAAAAAAAAGGAGCATATATGCCGAAGCATGGGAGCTGGGGTGGACAGTGGGTGGATCGGCCCTATGCTTCAGCATATAATTTTTTTCACTTAGCAGAGATTTCTTCATCCACATCAATGTGAATGGAGCAATCATATTTTTTCATTCAGCCCATAAACATTGCATGTATGTCCATCATGGACCAGAAAAGTACTGGTACGTCGCTGGTAGATCGATGTGAATGGAGGAATCTGTAAGGGTCTCTTGTTCAGCCCACAGGCTGCATGAAAAGAAACAACATTACAATATATGCCAGCAACGTACTGGTGCATCGCTGGACTTTGAGTGGTTTTACCAGGATGATGCCGGCAGCTTTAGGCATCATCTTAGTATTGTTTTTTCAGCCAGCGGTCAGCTTTCATGTAAAAACAATCGTAACGGCTGCTAGACTGTTCTTACAAGCAGTGGGAGGGGATATCTCCTCCTGCCACCTTCCAAGGTTTTCTCAGGCTCTCCTGTCCCACCAGGGAACCCGAGAATGCAGTCGATTGTTCCATCAGCTGACCATAAAGCTGTTCGGAGACCAGAATGGCTCCAATCAGCTCTATGGCCTAAGAAACCAGAAGCTACAGGCATTTTATCACTTCAGTGATGAAATAAGATGGGAAAGCATCTTATCAGACCAATTTTGGTGTGGCCAGATGCTTTAAGGGCAGCGATCTAGAGTCTAATAGACCCCATATTTTTTTTTTTTTTTAAAGAGTACATGTCACTACCTATTGCTATCATATGGGATATTTACATTCCCTGTGATAACCATAGAAGTGGTAAAAAAAATATATATATTTTTTTAAATCTATGAAAAGGGACAGTGTAAAAAAAAAAAAGCAAAAAAAATAAAAAAAAAAAATAAAAAAAAAATTTAAAAGCACCCGTCCCCCTTGCTCACGCACAAAGGAGAACGAAAGCGTATGTAAACAGCAATTGCACTATGCATGTGAGGTATCACCGTGAACGCCAGATCGAGAGCAGTAATTCTAGCAGTAGATCTCCTCAGTAAATCTAAAGTGGTAACCTGTAAAGGCTTCCAAAGGCCTTTTAAAAATGTATGTAGTTTGTTGGCATTGCGTGGGTGTGCGCAATTTTAAAGCATGTCGTGTTTGGTATCTATGTACTCGGCATAAGATTATATTTTATATTGTACCAAACTACTGATAAATATATTGCGTTTTTGTTCATTAAAATATTTTTTTTTTTAAGTTGTGTTTGGAAAATTGCTGCTCTAATACGGTGTGCCAAAAAAAAAAAAAAAAAATGCAATACCCACCATTTATTTATTTTTTCAAATAGAAATTTTATTGAGTTTCAAAATTTAACAAAAAAGGTAAAATCTTAATACATTAACTTACAGGAACAAAAGCAAAGTGTACACAGAAGGAATCCACTTGCGGTAAGAGCAAAATACCACAACCATAGTCAACGGTACTATAGAATGTGTCTAAGCTGAAAAAAAGAAAAAAAAATTTACCTCAGCTAGGGATCAGTGAGATATATAGTAAGTCATCACTATAGTGGGTAGTGTAGTTTATAACAGCATTTGAAAAGTAAAGCAGAAAGGAAAGAAAAGGAGAGAAGAGAAAAAAGATCTTTGCGGTGACTAGTTCACTGGTTCAGGGTGGGTCCTCCTGGAGATGCCATAACTCCCAGACTTGAGCATGAGCTTACAGTCAATCTAGCGGTCATTCTCTCCATCAGTTCTACATCATTAAATTCTAGCGTACATGGCATCGCGCAGCCATAAAGGACATGACGAAGCAACTTCCCACGGACTTTGGGAATTTTCAGGGAGAGGCCCAGCAAAAATGGACCTCTGTGTCATAGGGAAAGTTGTCCCGAAAAGGCTGCCCAAGAATTGCTGGACGGAATGCCAGAACTGGACAATTAATGGGCAGCTCCAAAATATATGAAGGAGGGTGCCTTTGTCTCCCAGACAATGCCAGCATCGGTCGTACCCAAAAAAAAATAAAAAAAAATTAAAATAAAAAAAGGATTTCTCTTTCGTTGACGAACACAACTCCTTTGGATTCTTGACCTTAGGTTATCACGCCACCTTCAGGAGAGGACTAGGCAGAACATGTAACGCATGTAAAAACAGGGGGTGGTCCCTCTGGCTATAACCCCTCACCTTGCTTCCTGCAGCTCAGTTTTTTTCTGCCTAGTGGAGAAGGCCCTGGCTTCCTGAGGGGACCATTGGTCCTGGGATTTTTTAAATTTTTTTCTACAAATTTTGATCCTGTGATCTACAATCAACAGCTGGCTGGTTGACAGGCTGGATACTATAGATTCTTGTAGTTTCCCCAGCCTGGGCATCGAGCGTAAGCAGACCCTAGGTACGTACTTGGTCGGCCACAACATGCCCCTTCTGCTCCAGGGGCGGCTGGTGAGCTATATGCTCCAGGGCACACATGACTGGGCTACTGCTGTCCGTGTCACAGTGTGCTGTGGCCAAAAGCCACCACGTACTGCTCGGGTGATGGGTCTTTGATGGAATACGTCCAGCAATCCCGTCAGGAAGGGTAAGTATGGGTCTCCCTGCCTCGGCAGGATAGAGCAGCTGGGCATTCCCTGGGAGGTCAACTAGGGGGTCTCCCAATCTCCCTTTCCCTCATTCCCTCCTCCCCCCGCTGGGGCTGCTATGTGACTGGGCATGAAGTGCGGTGTATGTACTTAGGCCCAGGCGGGTCCTCCGGGGGAGCTTCGGGTTTTGCCGGGGGGCTGCGCTGTCTGTTAGGGTCCGTTTTTACTTTTCTGTCCCTTTTTTTTTTTCTGTTTTCTTTTTTGTGAAGTTCCAGAGTAAAAATTTACCTCAGGAAAAGCCACCTCGCAAGCCGCGGCATCCTGTAGTCTATGCAGTGTATGGGCTGTCAGGCATTTTCTAGACGGTTCGGCGGCCATTTTCTTGGTGATTTTTGTGCAAAGGACGGCTGGCGGCACTTTGTGACTGAAACTGGGCAGATCCGTCATCGGCAGCACAGAGCAGCACTCGGTCAGGGTGTTGAGTCCTGCGGAGGGGCCCCCAAGTCTGTGAGCAGCTAGGAGGATGGGATTTGTGTACCTTGCCATAAGTCCCTAAGTTGTGGCAGGTGAGTGAGGGTCAGCATGGCGTCAGAAGCTGGAGCTTCTTCCCCAGACATCCCTGCTATTGCAACCGGCTCACCTGCAAAAAATGTGGCGCCTATGGATGCTTTGTTGGCGGTCCTGGAGACCTTTGTTGCCAGGGTGGAAGCGGCATGCAGGTGCAAGGGGGGTAAAAAACACCTCCTGCCCCTCATCTTCTGGGGAGAGCTCTGATTTAGACTCGGCCCTGCAGTGACTGGAGGCCCCTGTTCTGACGTGTCAGAGGATGCGGACCAGAACTGTTCGGACAGCGAGAATGACTCTGTGTCTGGGTTAGCACATGAAAAAGCGCTAGTAGGAGCAATTATCACTGTGGTGTGGCATACCCTGAAGATACAGGATGCAGCAGGAACCTCTTCTGAAGTGGCGGTTCCTTTTGGGTCCTGCAAACCAGCCTGCGGCCTAAGGTGTTTCCGTAGTTGACTTGTTTGATAAGAGGGCCTTTTCAGTCCCAAGAAGAATGGCGGTGTGTTACCCCTTTGAGGAGAGCCTCCTGAAAAAATGGACGTCTCCTCCGGTCGTTGACCCCCCCCGGTATCCAGGTTGAATAAAGTAACCACGATTCTAGTAGAAGGGATGCCTGCTGACAAGTGGCTGAGGCAGTGGCCCAGTCCATGTTTACTGTAGTGGGGTCAACGTTATGACCTGTGCTGGCCACGGCCTTGGTGTTGCAGCAGCTTACTGAATGGGCAAAGTTGTTGCACCGTGAATTGGAGAAACAGTCTCCCCCCGGTCTGCATAGAGCTGGCAGACCAGTTGGTGCATGGCCTTAAGTATGTCTGTGATGTGGCCCTGGATACGGTCCCCCTGCTCTCTAGAGCCTGATTTGGCTAAAATGCTGGTCTGCGGGGCAGGCATCTAAAAAAGCAGAGGCTTTTTGGAGCTTCGTTGGATGACATTATTAAAAATGTTACCGGTGAGAAGAGCACGTTGCTCCCACAGTCCAGGATGGGTAAGAAATGGCTTTTTTGCCCGCCCAGGTCAGCAGGTAAGCTTTTCCAGTCCAACAAGGCACTTGCTGAAGTACAAAAGCGCCCCTGGTTTCGCAAGCCAAACAAGTCTGCAAGCAAAAATGCTACTGCATGAAGGTTTGCCCAGCCCGCCTCTCGGGTGGGGGGGGGGGGGTCGCCTTAGGGAGTTTGCAGCTCAGTGGACCTCTCTACTGTCCGACCAATGGGTCTGCGAACTGGTTTCAACGGGATACAAGATAGGTTCTTTATTGTCCACCAAACAGATTTTTTCCCTCCAACCTACCGCTACATCCGGCTCGTCGGGGAGCCCTGTTCGGGGCAGGACATGACCTGCTACTGCACGGGTGATAGTACCTGTACCGACGCTGTAAAGGTTTCAGGGATTCTACTCCAATCTGTTTGTAGTCCCCAAAAAGGAAGGGGTATGTCTAATGCTGGACTTGAAGGCCCTCAACAGCTTTGTGAAAGTACAAAGGTTCAAGATGGAATCAGTTTGCTCCGTGGTCGCTGCACTCCATCAGGGGGACTTTCTGGCGTCCCTGGATATACAGGACGTGTACTTATATGTACCCATATGCCTCAGGCATCAGAGGTTTCTACGATTTGCAGTCAGGGAAGAGCACTACCAGTTTGTGGCCCTCTCTTTTGGCCTGGCGTCAGTACCCCGAGTTTTTACCAAAGCGTTAGTTCCAATTTTGGCGCCATTAAGGCAATGCGGGATCGCACTCGTGGGTTATGTAGACGACCTCCTTCTGAGAGCAGCTTCTGCCTCAGAATTAAGGGAGGATGTAGCGATCACCATGCAGACTCTGGGAGGTTGGTTGGGTGCTGAACCTAAAGAAGTCAATGTTAGTGCCGACTCAATGCCTGGACTACCTGGGCTTACTGTTGGACTCCTCAGAAGCAAGAGTTTTTCTCCCTTCAGACAAGCTGCAGACTCTTCGAGCTGCGGTGAAGTTGTTGGTGAACCGCAAGTGGTCGTCGCTGCGCTCCTGCATGCAAGTTCTGGGCCTCACGTTAGCCTCTTTTGAAGTGGTACTGTACGCTCAATTTCACACTTGCAGAAGGAGATTTTGTCAAAATGGAACAAATCTCCATTATCCCAGGATTGTCAAATTCCGATGAGCCAGTTAGTCAGGGATTCCCTTCTCTGGTGGCTGAGGTCTCCGGCCCTTCGGGCCGGGAGATCGTTCCTTCCTCTCCATGGGACGGTGATCACAACGGACACCAGCCTGACCGGTTGGGGGGTGGGTTTTGGGCGTACAGTCAGCCCAGGGTCTCTGGTCACGGGAAGAATCCCAACTGCAGATCAATGTGCTCGAGCTTCGGGCAATCAGACAGTGCCTCCCCACATGGTCCAGAAGGCTACAGGGGCGTCCAGTCAGGATCCAGTTAGACAACGCCACAGCAGTGGCATATATCAACCATCAAGGAGGAACGAGAAGCTTGGCCGCAGCACGGGAGGTAGCTCACATCCTCCAGTGGGCAGAGTAGCACGTGCCGGCCATATACATTCCGGGCGTAGAAAACTCGCAGGCAGACTACCCGAGTGGTCAGATGCTGGACCCAGGGGAATGGTCGTTACATCCGGATGTATTCCGGCTCCTTTGCCTAAGGTGGGACACACCATATGTGGACCTCTTGGCCTCTCGGCTCAATCGGAAAGGTGCAGGGGTTTGTGTCCAGAACAAGAGACCCTTGGGAGGATGCGTCAGAGGCTCCATGGGGACATTATCGGCGGATTTATGCCTTCCCCCCCACTCAAACTTCTACCACGTCTGCTGCACAGAGTGGAGGCCGAGGGGATTCCGGTGATTCCGATTGCCCCAGGTTGGCCTCGACATCCTTGGTACACCGACCTAGTACGACTGGTGGCGGATGTTCCTTGGCGGCTGCCGATGCGAGAAGACCTTCCATCGCAAGATCCGATGCTTCATCCTGCTTTACCGTCGCTGGTTTTAACAGTATGGCTCTTGAAAACCAGGTACTAAGGGACCAAGGTCTGTCGGACTCGGTACTTTCCACTATGCTGAGGGCATGGAAGTCCTCTTCTTGATTTACCATCGTACATGGAAGGCTTACATCTCCATGTGTGAGGAGATGGGGTGGCGTCCACGCACATACTCAGTTTACAGGATCCTGCTGTTTTTGCAGCGAGGAGTGGATCAGAAACTTGCCTTAAGCACCATCAAGGGACAGATATCAGTCTTGGCTGTCTTTTTCCAACGTCCCTTGGTGACTCACTCATTGGCGAGTACTTTTGTGCAAGGGGTTCGACACGTAGTCCCTCCAGTTCGACCACCGCTACCTCCGTGGGATCTGAATCTGGTGCTATCGCCGCTTCGGAAACCGCCGTTTAAAAACATTAGGGAAATTCCCTTGTTAACTCTTTCTCAGAAAGTAGACTTTCTAGTGGCTATTACATCTGTCAAGTGGGTTTCTGTGTTGGCGGCCTTCACGTGCAAGTTTCTCTTCCTGGTCATCCACAAGGATAAGGCGGTGCTACGTCCGCAGCCCTCTTTCCTTCCATCTAAATCAGGACATCATGTTACCATCCTTATGTCCTAAGCCGACACACCCGAAAGAGGTTGTCTTAAATTCCCTGGACGTGGTCCGGGCTCTACGGGTGTTTGTCTGCTACGGCTCCCTTCCGGAAGTCAGGTTCTCTGTCTCAGTGGCTGGTCCGAAAAAAGGTCTGGCGGTCTCCTCGTCCACCATTTCTCGGTGGATCAGACAGATCGTGGTTCAGGCCTATGCCTTAAAGGGGCGGGTGCCCAATTTTCCTCTCATGGCTCATTCCACCAGGGCAATTGGAACCTTTCCGACATCAAGCGTAGGTCTCCCAGGTGTGTAAGGCGGCGATCTGGTCACACTTTCACCAAATTCTACAAAGTTGACGTAAGCGCATCTTCGGATGCTTGATTTGGCCGCAAGGTTTTGCAGATGGCTGTGTAAGGTTGTAATTTACACTTTCTTTAAGTTACATGTTTGTTTGAAATGCATCTTTTGATGCATAAGTTGGCTGCTGGTTTTGATGACAGCCATTTAAGATGGCACCTCCTCTGATGAGGTGTTCCTTTTATTGTGGGTGAAGTTATGTTTGCGGTTTCCATCCCTTGTTTGACACTGCTTGAGGACGTCCCCAAGGTCAAGAATTAAAGAAGCTGTGTCCGTCAATGAACAAAAGAGAAGTGATTTTTGTACTCACAGTAAAAATCCTTTTCTATGAAGTTCATTGACAGACACAGCACCCACCCCTCCTAATTATGTTTGCACTGCTTTTTGACGAACTGAGCTGCAGGAAGCAGGATGAGGGGTTATAGCCAGAGGGACCGCCCCCTGGGCGGTGCTGTGCAGTCTTGCTGTTTTTACATGTGTTTCATGTTCTGCCTAGTCCTCTCCTGAAGGTGGCTGATAACCTAAGGTCAAGAATTAAAGGAGCTGTGTCCGTCAATGAACTTCAGAGAAAAGGATTTTACGGTGAGTACAAAAATCCAATTTTTATATGCATTTTCCTTGTATAAAGTACACAGGGAGCTTTTAGCAGCCTGAGACCAAATGACCTGCCAATCTCCAATGTTTTCTCCCAACGGATCATGCAAGAATGTTTACCTTGGTTTTGGATGTAGTAAGCATTCAGAAGTTTATAGATATCAGAAATTGTGCCCTTTCATGCTGTGCCTTCCAGAATGATATGCCCAAAAGAGGATGGGGCTAAAAATTGTAAATTGGGGGGTTATGGTTTGGGCATAGTGGAACAGACATGGACTAGGTGAGCCTAGTGGGCATCCTGGGGTTTATAAAGGAGATCAGTAATGTTTTTCTGTGGAGAGAACATATTGGCGAGACAGCTTGCGGCAAAGCATTCTGTGATGGGACATCGTCCCTAACATCTAACTAGTCGCTACCTCCACATTTGCATCCAAAGTAAACTATTAGGGTGTATAGGGGCTAATCACAATTTTTCAATTTCAGTCCACCTATTAAATGAACGTTGTGTAAACCAGGAAGCAACTGCCTGAAGTGGAGTCACTTAATACTTAAAGCGGGGTTCCACCCTAAAGTGGAACTTCCGCTGATTGGAACCCTCCCCCCCCTCCGGTGTCACAATTGGCAGCTTTCAGGGGGGAGGGGGGTGGAGATACCTGTCAAAGACAGGTATTTACACCCACTTCCGGGCATAGACTCTCATGGGAGTCTATGTCATTTCCTGTCCTGCCGCGCTGTCTGCTGGGACACACACGGGTCCCAGAGATAGCGCGGACAATTCCTATTGCGCTGCGCGACTCGCGCATGTGCAGTAGGGAACCGGGAAGTGAAGCCGATTCGCTTCACTTCCTGATTCCCTCACCTAGAATGGTGGCGGCAGCAGCCGAGAGATCGATCGGCCTCCGCTGCCGGCATCGCTGGACCCCGGGACAGGTGAGTGTCCATTTATTAAGTCAGCAGCTGTAGTATTTATAGCTGCTGGCTTTTAATATTTTTTTTTGTAGGTGGAATCCCTCTTTAATGAGATTGGGGAACACTAGGCCCTAATGCATGAGGACATGAGCACTGAGCGGGGGATCCTATGTAATTTTATAATTCCATATATAATTCTATACAAATTCTTGCAATTTTTTCAGATGCTCAGAGGGGACTGGTATGGGCAATGTTTGGAATAAATAAAGAAGCTTGGGGAGTATAGACATCTTAACAGAAGCTATACGTCCAAAAAAGGAAATGTAAAGCTTCTTCCATTGCTGCACCATTATCCTAATTTGTTGATGTAAGGGGGGGGGGGGGGTTCTCCTGATATAATGTGGCGAAGGTTGGGGTGATGTAAACTCTCACATACTTCAATGCTGTAGATTGCCCTGGTGAAAAGCAGACATTAAAAGTTTAACTTCTTCCTCTGGGATGTTAACAGGGAGAGCCCCTGACTTATGCCGCGTACACACAATCAAACAATCCGGTGGAAAAGTCCGGCAAACTCAAGTCTGCCGGACAATCCGCCCGTGTGTAGCCTCCGGCAGACTTTTTTTTACCCAAAAGTACGGCGGACTTAGAAAGAAGTTTTGCGCTCCAATCTTACCGCCGGACTCGCATTTTGGCGGACAATCCGGCCGTGTGTGCGCCAGTCCGCCGGACTTTTGAAATGAACGGACCTTTCCCACACGGAGAAAAGTCCGCTCATTTTGAGCGCGTTTCCAGGTAGCCGGGGCCAGCGAAGGAGGCGTCGCTGGCCCCGCCACCTGGTATAAACTTAAAGGGGAATCCCTACGCCGTAAAATCGGCGTGGGGGTCCCCCCTAGGTCCACATCAGACCCTTGTCCGAGCACGCTACCCAGCCGGCCAGGAAAGGGGGTGGGGACGAGCGAGCGCCCCCCCTCACACACAAGGGTTAAAATAGTTTATTGTACAGCTCCGGGGGGTCTTCCGTCTTCGGGGGTCTTCTCGCCAGACTCCTCCGCTATCTTCTGCTAGCTCTTTTGCTAGCGGAGGAGCCTGACTTTCTTCTTCGCCGCCGCCCTCTTCTTCCGACTTCGGGGGTCTTGTCCCCCTCTTCGGTTCTTCTAGCTCTTACAGGCGGTGGCCCGGTCTTCTGTCGCCGTCTTCTGTTCTTCTCTTCAGATGTTGCCTTGTCGCATCCTCCGCTCACAATGGCAGAGACGCGGCGCGCGGCAACTTATATAGGGACATCCCCAGATGATGTCCCCGCCTATTATGATGTCACAGTCCCAGCATCCTCTGGGACTGTGACATCATAATGGCCGGGGACATCATCCGGCGATCTCCCTATATAAGTCGCCGCGCGCCGCGTCTCTGCCATTGTGAGTGGAGGATGCGACGAGGCAACATCTGAAGAGAAGAACAGAAGACGGCGACAGAAGACCGGGCCACCGCCTGTAAAAGAGCTAGAAGATGGCGCGGTGGCCCGTTAAGAAGAACCGAAGAGGGGGACAAGACCCCCGAAGAGGGGGACAAGACCCCTGAAGTCGGAAGAAGAAAGCCGGGCTCCTCCGCTAGTAAAAGAGCTAGCAGAAGATAGCAGAGGAGTCCGCCGAGAAGACCCCCGGAGCTGTGCAATAAACTATTTTAACCCTTGTGTGTTGTTTTATTTTTACTTTTTGCCACAGTTGAATGGGTAGGGGTACATTGTACCCCATACTTATTCACATAGAGTGGGGGGCCGGTATCCGGGGGCCCCCTTATTAAAGGGGGCTCCCGAATTCCCAAAAGCCCCCCGCCCGCAGACCCCGACAACCAATGGCCAGGGTTGTCGGGAAGAGGCCCTTGTCCTCATCAACATGGGGGCAAGGTGCTTTGGGGTGGGGGGGCCACGCGGCCCCCCCTTCCCCAAGGCACCCCCTCATGTTGAGGGCACGCGGCCTGGCACGGCTCTGGAGGGGGGGCGCTCGCTCGTCCCCACCCCCTTTCCTGTCTGGCCGGGTAGCGTGCTCGGAAAAGGGTCTGATGTGGACCTGGGGGGGACCCCCACGCCGAATTTCGGCGTAGGGGGTTCCCCTTTAAGTCCATACCAGGTGACGGAGGCATCGCTGGCCCCGGCTACCTGGAGATGCGCTCAAAATGAGCGGACTTTCCTCCGCGTGTGTGGGCGAGTCCGTTCGTTTCAAAAGTACAGCGGATAGTCCGGCGGACTTAGTATGCTGTATTAGTCCGCTGAAAAAGTGCCGTGTGTGGGAAAGTAGCCCGTTCGGAAAGTCCGCCGCACAGTCCGGCGGGAAGTCCATCAGACTGAGTCCGCCGGATAGTTGGCTACATGTGTACACGGCATTAGAAGCATTTTTTATCCCGAGAAAGCACTAAATCGATCACGTGCAGCATGTGAATTCGGTAGGGAGGTCCTAGGTTGGGTCAGAGAGGATGATATTGTCTGCAAACAATGAAACTTTAAACTCCCTCCCCCTAACCGATATGCCCCGAATGTCCGAGCACTGAATGGTCGCTGCTAGAAGTTTCACACATGGTGCGAATAATAAGGGGGAAAGCGGACAGCTCTGTCTGTAACATTTGTAACTGGAAAAGAGAAGTAAAGAGCAAAAGGGGTTTTCACCTGGGACATTGGGATATTATAGAGATGATGTATCGCTTGTAGGAAGGCCCTCTCAAATCCCATATGCCGTAGGGTAGCCAGAAGAAAAGTCCAAACAAGGCGGTTGAAAGACTTTTCCACATCCAGGCTAAGTAGCAAGGATGCTGTGTCTTCCCGATTTGCGACATTTATCAAATCTATAACTTTCCTGGTGTTATCTCTGGCCTGACTGAGGGGGACAAAACTTGCCTGATCCTTATGAATCGTGTTCAGGCGGGTGGAAAGAAGTTTGGTAAAGATTTTTAGATCAGAATTTAAAAGCGCTATAGACCTATAGCTAGCACAGAGGGAAGGGTCTTAATCTGGCTTTAGAATCACATGATAAAAGAATTATGCATATCTGTAGGGATAAGGGTCTCCCGCAGGAAGGCTTTAAAGAGTTTACACATACGAGAGACCAACAGGGATGGGAAGAAAGGTCCCATAGTACTCATAGGGGAGGCCATCCAGGCTGGGTGCCATATGGGTCGATAATGATTTCATGAGAATTTTAGTTTCCTCCTCAGTGATACGGGCATCAAGAGTAAGAACGTCAGAAGGTTCAAGATGAGAGATCCCGCTCTGTTTAAGATAACTTTGCATTCTGTCTAGCAAGTCTCGAGACAAGGATTATATGGGTTGGTGCAGAATTCTTCAAAGGCGCAAAGAATGTCTAGGGGATGAGTTAAGCTGCAGTCTGATCTCTTTTTGATTTGCTGTAAGGAAGCTATATAAGTGCAATCATGCAGTGTTCTGGCTAGCAAGGAGTGGGCCTTATTACCCTCATCATAGCTGTTTCAATCAAAGCAGAGCCTTTTCTACCTTACCCAATGCCAAGTCCTTAAGAGTTGTGCGTAAGCGGATAATATTTAAGTAGAGACAGGGATGGGATAGATTGCAGCTTCCATTCTAGGTCCCCAAGTTCTCTCTCGGTGCGCAGTTTTACAGCTCGTGCACCTTTTTCATAGCCATAGAGATTGCAATACTACCACCTCAAAGCCTCATGGGTTTCCCACAGACCAGGAAGTGAAACATCAGGAGTCAAATTTTTCAACAAAACTGAAAATTATATACTTTCTGCAATTTTCTTTTCCTGGTGTATCTTCGTGGCAGCATACAATGGGTTGTGGCTCCGCCCCCATAACCTGATGGGACTGGTTAACTATCAAAGACAGACCCAGCTCACAGAATTCTCTAACTCTCAAAATTTGGGTGGGAATCTGTATGTTGCCATGCACCAGGAAAGGAAAATTATGGAAAGGGGAGTATTCCTCCGAAACAGGAAGGCCCTGTGAAGAATAGGCTCTTAATGGTCTTAACAATCTAGGAGGTGACTGTACGTGTTGATGCTGACTGACCCAGGGGATGTGGTTCTCTCACTCAACCAAGATGGTAAAATTGAATTCCTGGTTAAACTGAAAGGATAAAAAAAATAAAAAAAAAAAAAAAAAAACACCCCATAGATAAAAGCAGTCTAGAGTTTTAGGACCATTCTGTCCGGATAGAACATTAAGTGAGACTGCTTGAGTACAAAGCCTGCAGTTCTTACACCCTTTTTCACAGAGGTTGTAGCAGCCAAAAATACGGTCTTCAGTGTTAGATTGCAGAGTGTAGCCAATTCTGTAGGATAGAAATGAGGCCTTGATAGCAATGAGGACCATAAGCAAGTTCCACATAGGGAACAATGGTTTCCTGGGAGGTCTAAAACTTCATGCAAGCCTTTAAAGAATTGCATCACTAAAGGGTTAAGGACACCTTAAACCCTTGTAAGTACAGGCAAGGCTGAACTTCAAACATATTTGAACCTAGGCCCCTTTTGTGCCCCAGTTGTAAGAACTGTAGAACCTTGGCTGGTTTAGATGATAAAGGACTCCAGGCTTTTGCTGTGTGAGATTATACATAATTTTTCTATATTCCTTGGCAAGTCTTATTCATAAAGATCTCTGGCTTGACGCAAGGTAGCCACTACCTGCACTGAGCACCCTTGACTTTGTAGCCTCCGCCTCCCAACTTCCATGCCTTCAAAAGTAGTCTCTTGGAGCTGGATGGCAAAGCTGTCCATGAGAGAGCAAATCTTATCACTGGAAGAGGTAGTGGTGACTCAATGCTTAAGTGTAGGAGAGATAGACACTAGAGCCTCCTAAGCCAAAATGATATATTTGCAATTATTGATACAGGAACTTCCACTGACAGCCTAAGAATTATACCCTTCCACTGCTGTCTGGGTGGAGTAAAAATCTTGCTCCTCTTCTAAAAAGGAGTGAATGACAGAAAGGCTTTGAACACTACTCTCAGTTCAAGAGCATTCAATACTATGCCTCATAAGTTGAACATCCCATGACCTTGAGCAGCCTACTCTTTGAAACACATCCCCCAACCTTTCTAGCTGGATTCCGATGTGAAACATTTGAATTTCATTCATTCGAGTTCCATTTGAAAACAATTGGTCAGTTACGGAGAACCAAGGATACTCCGGAACTGTTCTGCCAAAAGAGGCTTCACTCCCAAAGCACCTTTGACTTTCTCTATCAGAGAACAGATATTCTCTCGTGGAAGTTCTACTGAATTTTTCCCATTGTTATTACAGACAATTAGACCTTTGTGAATACCCAGGGAGAGATATACAGGCCGAATAGGGACAAGTAGATGTCTGATAAACCTATAGAGTATCCAGTCTCCCAGATTTATTATCATTATATCATAATATTTTAATAATATATTATAATTGATTGGAGGTTTTCTATCTTGCACGACTCCAACTCCCTGTGCTTGTTGAGGTTTTTATTTTTTCTTCAACTTTAGCACTGATCACAGATTATCTGAATTAGAATTTAGAATCCGCCAACGATGGCTTCAGCCATAATGCCCGTGATTATTGGCGTGACCGGTGGGAACACCGCTCTTGAAAAACATCAACTGACGTCTACTGACACATCCGCCAAAGTGTCTGCCGCCAATTTCAACTCTTGCAAAATTATTACCACCTTGTCTCTTTACTTCTTCCAGAAGGACTTTTTTTAAAGGGTTACTACGCTTTTAATCTGCAGGGCTGTAATTTTCTGTAAAATGCAATATGATTGTATACAGAACACCTCAATGAAACCATTTCCTGCTTGTGTGATTGGCTCACTAATTTTCCCAGAAATATTTACCAAGTCAGATTTTTGGCATCCACTGCAACAAAAATGTAATTTTTGCTAAGATACTCCCAATAGGAAATCATGTCTAAAGGGATGCAGACCCTGCCACTTTCCTCAGAGTCCTGCAGGTGCAGCAGCTGGCTGATAATTATGAAATCACCTTCATTAGGCTGGTTATTGCTGGTCTGCTGGCACCTGCAGATGCCACAGTATGTAGGAGCATTTCAGATCTAGATCTAATTTTTGGCCTAGAGCCTCCTTAAATGTAACAGCAAGGTGACATGTCTTGCTAGCTACATTAATGATGCATCCACCATTGGAGGAGACTGCAGCAGGTTGACCTTTTAGCTTTTTCAGGGTATACAGTTTTGACAGCCTGTTTATACGGGCATTTTTCTCTGACCCCATCCATTCTTCCTGGATTAACTTCTCCAGTTGTTCAGTGAAGGGAATGAGTCATTTCTAACCTTGGAGAGTTTCCTCCACTTCACCCCAGGCAATTGTGTCCTTAACTGTCCTTGCAGAAAGGCTCTATTGGGCAATCTTCAAAGCTTGTGGCCCTTTTAACGCTTTCTTACCATGACAAGATTTCCAATTTTGACACCACCTACTGGCTCTGGTTGGAAGGGCTAGGCAATTCAGCCGACTGGGTAGTACAAGCTCCATGTATCAACTGCTTGGCCAATTATTTAATCAATGCAGCTACTTTCCAGACATCTTTGCTCCAAGTGGACTTGACATGCTAGCTTGTCAAGCAATGACTTTCCACCACAAATGCAGCAACCATTAGGGCTGGTAACCTGTGGTGTTTGGAAATGGGGAGCAATAATAATAATTATGAGAGGTATGATGACAAGGCTGTATCTTGCTTGTTCCAGGCAGATTTGACATACTAGCTTGGCAGGCAATGAATTTCCACCGCAAATGCAGCGACTATTAGGGCTGGTAACCTGTGATGTTTGTAAAACTGGGAGCAATGATAATGAGGGGTGAAATGATGACCTTAATCAACATTGCCTGGATGTCTATTCTTAGATGGCGACTTGGGCGGCACAGTGGTGTAGTGGTTAGCACTCTCGCCTAGCAGTAAAAAAGGTCACTGGTTCAAATCCCAACCATGACACTACCTGCCTGGAGTTTGCATGTTCTCCCTGTGCCTGCGTGGGTTTCCTCTGGGTACTCCAGTTTCCTCCCACACTCCAAAGACATGCAGGTAGGTTAATTGGCTTCTGTCTAAAATTGGCCCTAGTATACAACTGGGGATCTTGGATTGTGGCTCCTTGAGGGTAGGGACCAATGTGAGTGTGCAATGTAAAGGGATAGGGACAATTGTAGACACTCACTCAGGTTGAACTGGATGGACTGATGTCTTTATTCAACCTTACTAACTATGTAACTATGTAACTATGTTGTCTTGACCTTCAGAAGGCTCCCTCCATCTTGTGGTCCTTACAGGACTATAGATATTGTCTCTTTTTCTCAATATTCGCTACTTCCCTAATTCCTATACCTTAAAAGCAATGGGTGGTCTGATGGGCAATGTTCCTCATAGAAACAGAGCAAAGCAGCAAAGTGAAAAACAGCCTAAGGCTAAGTCTCCACTATTGCAACCTGAAAGTCGTGTAAAATTTGCAGCAAAGTAATGCGACTTGAAGCAGTGCCTGTGTATTCTTGAGGTCTTTGGACCTCAAGTCGCATAAAAGTGGGACCAAAGTAGAGCAGGGACTACCTTGAAGTCACACAGATATGAACAGTACTTATTGGAAATCATGGGGTACGACTTGGCATGCGACTTTGCAGTACTAAGTCGCACTAGTGGAAACTGAGCCCAACACAGTGATCCCAGAGCAAGCATTGAGAAGATCGGAAGAGTCCAGGTGAATGTCATAAGGAGCACAATGATCCCAGAGCAACACTGAGAAAGATAGGAAAAACCCAGGTGAATGCCATAAAAAGGGAAAACATACCTGCAAACAATGACCACATAAGCATCCAGCATGTATAAGTAGAGAGCTCCACCATTTGTTGCCCAAAAAATGCCATAAAACCATTTAAAACTGTTAGTTTGTCATTAGTGATGATATCAGTCCCTGTACGTACTCAGATTGCCATCCTGGAAAAGCTCTAGCCAGGAATGGGTCAGAGAGGCCGCATCACTTCCTGCCTCTCATGCTCAGAGTGTACTCGCACTGCTGCCACCATCTTGGAAACGGCAAACGCCCATAAAACAGAGAAAAGCATATGGAAAGCAAAGAGAAACGCTGTCACTCATGTCAAAGCTTGTTTAAAACTTTCTTTGACAGGCCTGCTCCACCAGAATGGGACTCTAACCATACAGCTCATGTAGAGGCTGCAGAGGTAGGACTTCCATGCAGGAGAGGCTGAAATATGCCCCCCAGACCACCAGAATGGGGCTCTAACCATATAGCTCATTTAGAGACTGTACAGGAAGGACTTCCACCCAGGAGAGGCTAAACCTGGATGGGGCGACAAACGGTAATGGATACCTCATTACTCCAGACCTGATCAGGTGAGGAAAAAAAGGAGAATGCTGTAAGCCGGGTCTGTCTTTGATTTATAGTTAACCAGTCCTCTCAGGCTGTAGCGGAGGAGCCACAACCCATTGTATGCTGCCATGATGCACCAGGAAAGTAGTGTTTCAGGGCTGTTTCTAACTCAGTTTTAGCAGGGAGATTTTGGAGAAGAAAATTATTCAATTGCCAGTGGTAGGGTTTACAATTAGAGGTACCCAGAGATAATGTCAGCACGATCGGGGCATGGTCAAACCAAGAAATCTAGAGTATATTTGCAGATTGTTAATAATCCCACGCTTAGAATCATCCAAACAAATAGTCTATGCAAGAATGTACCCGATTAGCGGCTGAGTGAAATGTGTACTGTCGTTCACCAGGATGGAATACCCGCCAAGTGTCAAAGTGGGCATAGCGTCTGGAAAGCTAACGAAAAACCTGAGTCTCTGAGGATCTGAGACTGCATGGTACGGGGTTTCATCACATGGCGATCAAGGGCAGCGTAGTGGGAGAGATTAAAATCACCCCCTATGATTAGATAGTTATGGTTGGATCTAAAGAGACGGGAGAAAATTCTGGACAGAAAGCTAAGCTGTTGGACATTCGGAGCATAAAGGACACAGAAAGTAACGGCCTGTGTCTGCCACAAGCCTCGTATAATAATAGAGTGGCCTTTCGGGTCTATAAAGGATTCAGTGGAAGTGAATGTAGAATTACGTTTAAACAGTATAGCAACACCAGCTCTTTTATGGGGAATAGAAGCCTGATAGATGCAGAGGAAATATTTGAATGCAAATGCGAAAGAGCCCCTCTTATCAAAGTTTGTCTCTTGAACCAAGATAACATCTGCCCCTGATTGCCTACGCGCCTCAAATGCCAGACACCTCTTCCTGTTAGAATTTAGGCCATGAACATTCAGCGATAAGATCTTAGTCACGGTGTTAGGTGAAAACAGAAAGGGCAGGACTTATCTGATCTAGCAGCAGGGGAACCACTATATGAGAAGAACTTGTTCTCCAGGAGGATGCCCATGTTAGCGAAGAGGACCGCTTGGTGAACCAGGATAAGGAAAAAGCAGTAGAAAAGTCTGGAAAAAAGATACAAAATTAGTACAGTAGAAAACAGGGACAATACAGTGTTCATTATAAACTAACAAGGAACCCTGTTGGGGTTAAAACTGTAGGAGTTCCTATAGCGCTACCTGACCACAGGTGGGGACAGGGAGATAACAAAATGATCAACGATAAAGATCAATGAGGGGGGGGGGAGGGGGGGCTAATGACGGTAAAGCCAATCTCTCCCAAGTCACTAACTGACCAGCCCATACTGTGAGTACTAGAAAAGCCGAGTAAAAACCTGGAACTTAAGGAACACTAAGGGACTATGGGAACATCTAGGAGTAGGGCAGAATCACCAACAGTTAGTAGCAAGTGAATGTCAGCAGGGACCAAACAAGAAAATCAGACACTGGTTACTCGGGGCCCAAGTCTTTAATTCGTTCTTGTGTTTAGTAGACTTGCGAAGGGCGTCTGGACCATTTAGTTAGGGAAATCTTGTGCCATACTGAAGGTGGTGGAGGTAGTGTAGACACAAGATCCCAATCCGGGAACTGAGGGATGGGTATTCCTAGGACATCACAGAAAGTAACAAGATCTTCTGGATAACGCAGCACTGCGGATATAGCCTGATGCTTCACAGGCTAAAAGGAAATCCCCAGCAATAGCTAATGTCTTTTTTTTGCAATGTGTGCAAGAGGGGATGGAGAAGTCTGTGCTTTTGGAGGGTAATCCAAGAAATGCCAGGGTAGAGCTGAATCTGGGTATCTTCAAAGAACTCTTTGTGAGGAGAGCGAGCTTTTCGCATAATGTCCTCTTTCAAAGGGCAAGAGTGGACCCGGCAGACAACGTCTCGTGGTTTGGAGGTTTGGGCATAATTTGGAGGTAGGTATTTGGTGCAGGGGGGCAGGTACTACTCCCATCTGTGAGGGGCAAGGAGGGGGAGAGAATGGAGGCTGTGGTCACACCAAGACTGCAGGTGGAAATCGGGGAGCAGGCAGCTGGGGGGTCCCAAGGTTCAAGCAACGCTGGGGTATATGAAGGAGAGGGAGCGGGTGAATGTGGATCTCCTGGTTTGTGAGAAATTGCTGGTGAGCGACCAGCTTGGGCACAGGACAGAGGAGTCCCTGTTGCCCCTCTGAAGGAACGGTGTCCCTGGAGGGGGGCTGCCTCTGAGATTTGGGGGAGGCATGAGTAGATGCAGAGGCTTGATGGGAGCTTGTGCACTGTATAGGCCAAATCCCCGGTGTGGAGGCCAGAGACAGCCCAACAGAGACAGGGCAGGCGAGTCCACGGAACAGTCCGAGGGTGTGGGGGAACCTGGGCTGTCCCCTTGCATGCATGGATCAGAGGCCGTCTGCAGAAGGCACGGAAATGCATCCGAGTAGTGTGTGTAGGCTGGAGGGGCCTGGACTCATGGCAGAGCATGTGCTCCACGTGGTGGGGGCACGGGAGAGGCCGTCGAGGGAGAAAGATTTACCGGTCGCTCCGTGAGTGGAGGACATCTGCTCTCTGGAGCCTGCGTCGGAAGGTCTGTGAGGTCCTGCTCAGCTTCGGGTTATGGGAGAGCTAAGCCCTTAAGTGTCCATGCAGGTTGGTTTGGGGGTCAAAGTAATTTTCTAACATAAAAAAATAATTTTTTAATGTGGTGGTTAGAAGAGTAGGTGATGTGTGGCATAATCTTCTAATTAAAATGCCAGGACAGTTCAAACATCCCCCAAATTATCCCTCTTTGGAAAGTAGACACCCCAAGGTATTTGCTGAGAGGCAAGTGGAGTCCATGGAATATTACACTTTTGCCACAAGTTTCTGGAAAGCAACTAAATAAATTTTTTGTTATTTTTACACAAAGTTGTCATTTAAAGTATACATTGCTCACAGATACCATGGGTATATATAGAATTAGACCCTAAAATACATTCTGCTGCTTCTCCTGTGTATGGGGATACCACGTGAGAGACTTTTTGGCAGTCTAGCCACGCACAGGACCCCGAAGGGACCCCAAAAACCAATCACCGCCTTCAGGCTTTCTAAGGGCGTAAGTTGCTCATTTCACTTCCTCACTACCCATCACAGTTTCGGGGGCCTTGAAATGCCAAGATAGCACAGACCCCCCCCCCTAATTACCATTTTTCAGAAAGTAGAACCCCCAAGCTATTTGCAGAGAGCCATGTTGAGTAACTGAGCAGATCTTGCTTTTTGTCACAAGGTTATGAAAATTTAAAAAAGGAAAGAAGAAAAAAAAGACTAAGTTAGACTTACCGGTGACGGTATTTCTAAGAGCCTTTCAGGACAAAGAGTGTAGCTCCACCTTGTCATTAGGAAACACATGCCCACTTTAAAAACACCTCCTCTTCCTCCATGGCTTCAGTTATTGTGGCCTTCCGACACTGGAAAACAAAGCACAGAAAGCACAACACCATGGTAGAACTTAATACATTTACTAAGCATAACCTAGGGAGGGAAGTAACGGTTGTCCTGAAAGGCTCTTAGAAATACCGTCACCGGTAAGTCTAACTTAGTCTTTCTCAAATCGCCTTTCAGGACAACCCCGGAGAGGATAACCGAGAAACTTACCCTAGGGCGGGACTACTGCCTGCAGTACCTTCCTGCCGAAGGCCTGATCTGCCGCAGACAGTAGATCTAACCAGTAGTGCCGGAGAAATGTCGAATAACTGGACCAAGTGGCAGCCTTGAATTGTTCCGGCGTTGCACCGGCCCTTTCAGCCCAGGAAACTGCCGTGGATCTAGTAGAGTGAGCAGCAATACCTGAGGGAGGTAATTTCTCCTTTTGCTTTATAGGCTTCTGTTATAGCCAGCTTAAGCCACCTACCCAGCGTACTCTTAGAAGCTTTCTCCCCCTTGCGTGATCCAGAAAATATCACAAAAAGGGCGTTTGATTTTCTAAAATCTTTAGTCATTTTCAGAAACTGCAATAGACACCTTCTCACATCCAATGTGTGAAATACTTCCTCTTCTGCATTCGCTGGGGTTGCAGAGAATGTAGGTAACACTATTTCCTGTGATCGATGAAAAGCTGAGGATACTTTCGGTAGGAATGCTGGATCTGTCCTCAGTACCACCCTGTTCTGATAAACTCTAAGGAAGGGTTCTGTAATAGCTAGAGCTTGGAGCTTGCTGACTCTCCTGGCCAAGGTGATGGCCACCAAAAAGATTGTTTTTAAAACCACCTTCTGTAAAGAAGCTTCTTGTAAGGGTTCAAACGGTGCTCCCGAGAGACCCTGTAAAACTGTAGACAAATCCCAACTGGGAAAATCTTTAAGGGCTACTGGTCTACTTCGAGCAAGAGCCCTAAAAAATCTAGAAATTAAAGTTTCTTTAGATAAAGTCTTTTCAAAGAAAACTGATAAGGCAGCCACCTGAGTCTTCAGGGTACTGGCTGCGAGACCCTTCTCCATTCCTTCATGGAGAAACTCCAAGACGGACACCGTGCTCTTGACCTTGAGCTCTCTAGAACTACACCAGGAGTTGAACTTCTTCCAGACTTTCATGTAAATTGCCTGTGTAACTGCCTTCCTGCTAGACAGCAGGGTCTTTACTACTTTATCTGAAAGACCTTTGGCTTTTAAGAGGTCCTCCTCAGAAACCAGGCGGTTAGCTGTAGAAGTTCCACCTCTGGATGATTTACTGTCCCCTGGGATAACAAATCTTTTCTGAGTGGTAACCTCCATGGGGGCTTTGAGGCTAGGTTTCGAAGACCCGCGAACCAAGGCCTTTTTGGCCAAAAAGGAGTGACTAGTATTAAGTCCGTCCCTTCTTCCCTGAATTTCCTCAGCACTAGTGGAATTAGAGGAAAGGGGGGAAAGGCGTAGCACAGCTGGTAGTGCCAGGGGTGAGCAAATGCATCCAACCCTATTGCTGCATCTCCTCGGTGAAGAGAAAAGAATCTGTCCACCTTTGAGTTCTGCTGGCTGGCAAAAAGGTCTACCTGTGGAACCCCCCAAGCCTCGGAGATCATCAGGAACACCTCCTGATTCAGGCTCCATTCTGCCTCTAGCAATTTGCGCCTGCTTAGGAGGTCCGCAAACAAATTCTGAGAGCCCTTCAGATGCACTGCCGATAGTGAGGCTGTATTCTGCTCTGCCCAGGCTAACAACAGATTGGCCAACTCCATCAAGCTCCTGCTCCTGGTTCCCCCTTGCTTCATAATGTAGGTAACCGCTTTTGTGTTGTCTGACAACACCTGGACATGGTGACCTCTCAAATTCTGCTGATAGGCCACCAAACCCAGAAAGATCGCCTTCAACTCCCTCCAGTTGGATGATCTTTGAGCTTCCTGCTTGGACCAGACCCCCTGAGATGTCTGACCATCCAGGTGGGCCCCCCAGGCACTTGCGTCTGTGGTAAGACGCTTGTCCACAGGAAAGGTCCACACCAGGCCCCTTGAGAGGTTTGCCTGGTCTCTCCACCACCAAAGAGCCCTTTTCGTCCTTGACGAAATTTTTAACTGCTTTTCCAAAGGATCCTGATAGGACCAGCTTGACAGAACCTTCCTCTGAAGGGGTCTGGAATGGAACCTGGCCCACTGAACGGCTGGGATTGCTGCCGTAAGCAGGCCCAGAACTGCCATAGCCGTCCTGACTGAGACTGCCTGGTTGCTCTGTATCCGCTGTACAGCTAGCTGCAACTTTTCCTGTTTTTCCAGCGGCAGGAAAACTTTCTGGAGAATAGAGTTTAACGTATACCCCAGAAATTTCATTTCCTGTGAGGGGGTCAGGTTCGACTTCTCTAGATTTAGAAGCCACCCTAGGCCCTCGAGGTGAGACTGGGCCCTCTGGAGATTGACTAGGACCTGCTCCTTGGAGTCCGCAAAAAACAAAAGGTCGTCCAGATAAGGCACGACTGGAATCCCCTTCAACTTCAGGGGCTCCAAAGCCTCTGCCATAATCTTTGTAAAAACCCTGGGAGAGGACGAGAGTCCGAATGGCAGAGCCCTGAATTGGAGGTGCCATACCGAACTCCCCACCTTCAATGCCAGGCACAGGAACTGCTGCGATGCCTGATGAATGGGTATATGAAGGTAGGCATCCCTTAGATCCAGGGATGCCATGAAGCATTCTGGGGTCAACAACTTTGTGATGGAAAAAAATTGTATCCATCCTGAAATGTTTGTACCGAATGAACCTGTTCAGAACTTTCAGATTCAGGATTAAACAGTACTTCCCTGAGGGTTTTCTCACCAGAAAAATATGTGAGTAAAAACCCCTGCCCTGCTGGCTTACTGGGACTTGAATTAGAACCTCTTGCTGTATCAGCTCCTGTAATAAAATCTTCATTGCAGAGGCCTTCTCCTGATCCCTTGGCAAAGTTGTCACATAAAACCTGCTCGGGGGTGGTTCTGAAAATTCCAACCTGTACCCCTGATCGACAATGCTCTTCACGAACAGATTTGGAGACAACCTGTCCCATTGTTCACGAAAAGCTGACAGTCTCCCCCCCACTGGGGAGAGATTGTCACTTGCTCTTGGGGGGACTGCTCTGGGGGAGATCTAAAGAGGACTCCACCCTTGCCTTTGCCCTTCTGCGAACCCCATCTGCTCTTGCGATCCTGGTCTTTTTTATGGGACTGCTGAAAAGCACGAATATTCTTTTTGGCAACCTGCTTTTTCTTAGCTGGAAAAGCCTTCTTTTTATCGACTGTCCTATCCAGCACAGACTCTAAATCGGGTCCAAAGAGCAAGTCACCCGAGAAGGGCAGACCACACAGTTTGACCTTAGAGGCCGTGTCCCCAGACCATGTTTTCAGCCAGACTGCTCTCCTGGCTGAATTTACAAGAGCCGAAGACCTGGCGGCCAGTTTAACCGATTCTGCTGATGCATCCGCCATATATTTGACTGCATTCAGGATCAGTGGAAAGGACTCTAAGAGATCCTTGTGGGGTGTCCCCGCTTCAATATGGCAATTCAGCTTCTCTACCCAACATTCCAGGTTCCTGGCCACTACTGTAGCTGCCATAGCTGGCTTTAGACTGACTGACGCAGCATCCCAAGCCTTTTTAAGGATGGAGTCAGCTTTTTTGTCCATTGGGTCTTTAAGGATCCCCATATCCTCAAAGGCTAGATCCGTTCGTCTGGATACCTGCGGGAAAGCTGCATCGTCGACTCTGGCTTTTTTGTTCCAAACCGCTGAGTCTTTATCTTCGAAGGGAAACCTTCTCTTGAGAGCTTTAGAGAAGAAAGGGGCTTTTTCTGGGTCCTTCCACTCCTTTCTCACCAAATCTGAGAGGACCCTGTGGACTGGAAAAACTCTCCGTTTTGTTTCGTCCAACCCCTGGTACATTTTGTCGTGAATTGACAGCTGTACTTTTTCTTCTTGAATTTCTAGAGTAGTGTAGATTGCTTTAAGAATGTCATCTACTTCCTCTAGTGATAGCTTGTACTTAGAGCCCCTGCTATCCTCTTCCTCCTCCTCAGAATCCCTGAAGGAGATGAGAGTACTACCCCCTTCGTCTCCAGAATCCTCGGTCTCCACCTGTCTGGACGACGACGCCCTGGGGCTGGGCGGCAAGTTCTGAGGCTCGGTCTGTGCGGGAGGGTTTTGTATCAGGATGGACCTGACTGAACTCAAGGAGTTTGACAGCTCTTTAACCGAAGAAAACAAATCCTTATATTGCTGGGATGTTTCCTCTTCCACCAATTCTCTGATACAATTTCTGCACATTGCCTTCTGCCACGAATCTCTGAGGGGGGTCTTGCAAGAAGGACATTTTCTCTGACCTGGTCTAGCTTTTCCTAGTGATTTTTCCTGAAACGACATGCAGGCTTAACTCACTAAAAGCTCTCAACAACCAGTCGCTTAACACCAAGCCAGTGCAGAGACCCACCACCAAACAGACCACTAGTGAGACCCCAGAACAAGGCTGCAAAGGGTCAGAGCAAAGTCACCTCTGACCTGCAGCGACAGGCCCCCAAGAGGGGGGAACAGACAAAGACATAGCCCAACAGTGAAGCAGAGGGTGCCACTGCACCTTACATACCTGGGCTGGACCGGTGCTAGGGGCGCCTGTCTCCGCCATAGCTGGCTTACATTCCTCCATCGCTGAGTAAGGCAGCTATACACAAACAGCTCCGTCATTTTTTTTTTTTTCCCGGCCGCCGTGTCATCAGGGCCGGCCGGAAGCGGAAGCACGCAGTCACCTGACCCGCCCCATGATCCCTGCGTTCCAAGCGCTTGAACCACGGCGCCACGCCCCCTCAGAGCGCCCGCGCGTCACCGTAAACTACGCTGTCGCCGCCCGGGACCCGACACCGAAAACGGAGCCACGCCGCTGACCTGCAGCGACCTCCGCCAGCGACAGAGCCCTCCCTGCACTAATCCAGCGGACACCGGGCACCCGATGCCGGCACTCCGAGGGTCCTTACTCCTGTGAGATGGCGAGACCAGGAGCTCCAGGAGTCCTATCCCACTGGAGATGCTGCTGGGGGTCAAAAAGAAACAAACAACCAGTACTTGAGGTAAGCCTTACTCCCCTACAGAGAGTGTACCAGCAAAAGAAGGGGCCGACTAACTACTGCAGAAGGTTGTATCTCTGATGTTGAGGGCTCTTTTACTGATGTTTTTAACGCATGAGAGAAAAGGGCCTTCAGTACAGTATGCTGCATCCTAATAAGCTCACAGTGCAGCATAATGGCGTTGTTACGCAAGTGGCTAGAGACTGGCTGGATGCTATAACATAATGGATCACAATACCCAGGAGGATGTGTCATTATTTTTCTTCTCATTCCAATAACCCCTTCCCGTCCACACTATAGCCGGATGACGGCTACAGCGTGTGCCTCAATTGCCACGAGGACGTCCATGTATGTCCAATGCTCTAGGTGCCTGCAGGGCAAGCGCAGCGTGCTCTTTGATCAGCGAGTAAAGTAGCTGATCATAAATCGCAGTAAGGGGCCGATCCTGAACCCTTACCATGTGATCAGCTGTCAGACAATGACAGCTGATCAGGTGATGTAAACAGAGATGGTAATTGGCTAGCTTTTCTTTGGTAGTGTGAGGAGAAAAAAACTGATCACTGGCTACTGTCAGAGGGATATCGGTCACCGCTTCATCTGTGCCCACCAGTGCCTCCCATCAATGCCCTCCAGTGCCACATCATCAGTGCTGCATATCAGTGTTACCTATTAGTGCCACACATTAGTGCCCACCAGTGCTGCCTTATCAGTGCAGCCTCATCAGCGCACATCAATGAAGGAGAAAAATTACCTGTTTGCTAAATGTTATAACAAACTATGAAAACCTTTTTTTTTTCAAAGATTTCTGTCTTTTTTCATTAGTTTAGCAAAAAAGAAAAACCCCAGTAGTAAATAAATACCATCAAAAGAAAGCGCTATTTGTGTGAAAAAAAATTATAAAAATGTAATTTGGGTACAGCATTGCAAGACCGCACAATTGTCATTCAAAGTGCAACAGCACTGAAAGCTGAAAATTGGCCTGGGCAGGAAGGGGGTTTAAAGTGTATGTTCACATTTACAGAATAATCTGTAAGGTGAACTTACACGGGACCCCCGTTCCCCCAACCCTGCAGACCTGCAGCGCGGCGATCTCCCATTCTGAGTCCTGCTATCGCTGCCTCACCAGACTTAGAAATCCCCTCAGCATTCTCTCTACTTCTTCCCTGCTGACAGGACAGGATATGTGGGTTCCAATTGTTCCACACCCGCCAACCAATTAGCATGCTCTGAAATGTCCCTCCTGACGGGGACATTTTGGAGATTCAGCTGCAGGTATTTCTAAGCCCCAGTCCAGTGAGGTGTCTATAGCAGCGCTCAGAATTGGAGATCGCCATGCTGCAGGTCAGCAGGACCGGGGGGGGGGGGGATGTCTGCTACGATCCTGTGATAAGATGGACTCTTCTCTTTCACTGATACTGTTACCAAATGCTTTGGTTACTACCTCTGGGTCCCTTGACTACTACACCTGTTGAGGTTTCCCTTCATTTCTTTACAGGGGCTCTAGTTGTCCTCCTTTGAAAGGGGGATCAGCACTGTTGCATTCTCTGATTGGAGATGCGGAGTCTCGTAGAAGGATTCTTTGTGGCAACAAAAGAACAGCTGCCACCCGAAGCTACAGTTGGACTCCCCCTTTTTGTTGGTTAAGTTAAGGGTATAAGCCGAGTCCTAGAATTGTTTTGTTTTCTAGTATAACAGCAGGGATGGACTTTTGTTTTAATTTTTGTCTCCCTTTCATGGATGTTGCTTTCTACACTACCCCTAGAGTGATGGTCTGTTCTTTTTGCAACATGGTACCTTACCTGTTTAAAATATATCCTGGTAAATACCACCCTGACATGTTTGTATCGCTGACTTTGCCATCTATGGTACTTTTAGACCAGGTTGACCTAATGGCTCATTCAGCTATTCAACGCTGGCTTTGAAATGTGGTTGTGTTACTTTATTCCATTAGCCCTTAGGGGCTACAAAGTTGAAATGGAGACAAGTTCTGGGGTTGGGGGGGTTAGTATGTTTTAAAAAGCAGGCCTTTGTATTTTTCTAGGATTTTTATGGTGCTGCGTGGCCATTCCATGGCAGTGTGTCGCCAATTGTTATGTTGACTTCAAAATTAATAAAAATTATTTTAAAAAAAGAAAAGAAAAGCCTGATGGCGGTGATTGGTTTTCCACATATACCCATGGCATGTATGAGCAATATATAATTTAACCACTTAAGTCCCGGACCAATTTGCAGCCAAAGGACCAAGCCCCTTTTTGCGATTCGGCACTGCGTCGCTTTAACTGACAATTGTGCGGTCGTGCGACATGGCTCCCAAACAAAATTGGTGTCCTTTTTTCCCCCCACAAATAGAGCTTTCTTTTGGTGGTATTTGATCTTCTCTGAGGTTTTAATTTTTTTGCTATAAACAAAAATAGAGCGACAATTTTGAAAAAAATGCTATATTTTTTACCTTTTGCTATAATAAATATCCCCCAAAAAAATATATCAAAATTTTTTTTTTCCTCAGTTTAGGCCGTTTAGGCATATTCTTCTACATATTTTTGGTAAAAAAGTAAAATAAAAAAAACGCAATTAGCGATTATTGATTGGTTTGCGCAAAAGTTATAGCGTTTACAAAATAGGGGATAGTTTTATAGCATTTTTATTAATATTTTTTTTTTACTAGTAATGGCAGTGATCAGCGATTTTTATTGTGACTGCGACATTATGGCAGACACATCGGACATTTTTGACACATTTTTGGAACCATTGTCATTTATAAAGCAATCAGTGCTATACAAATGCATTGATTCCTGTGTAAATGACACTGGCAGTGAAGGGGTTAACCAGGGGGTGGCAGTGTAGGGGGTAAGTGTTCCTAGGGGCGTGTTACTAACTGTAGGGGGCTGGGCTTTGTGTTAGTGAACACCGATCTCTGCTCCAATCACAGGGCTTGCTGACATCCCTTCTGGCTCCTTATCCTGCTTGCTGTTGTTCCACTTGGATCCCTGACTTCTGGCCTGGCTGATTACCCGATCTGGTTATTGAACTCTGGACTAGCTGACTACTCGATCTGGTTATTGGACTCTGGCTATGCTATTTAAATGCACTGATTCCTGTGTAAAGGACACTGGCAGTGAAGGAGTTAACCACTAGGGGGCAGTGTAGGTGTTATGTAGGACGTTATTCTTTTTTTATTGTAGGGGGCGTGGCCTGGCATGTGATGTCACTAATCGTCCTTCCCTATAAAAGGGAACAGACAATCGGTGACAGCCACACAGGGAAGCATGGTGAGAGGTTTGTTTACACAGACCTCTCCTCGTTCTTCAGCTCTGTGACCCGATCGCGGGACATCAGCAGCGGTCGGGTCCACTGGTCCCGCGGCGACAGGAGCTCAGGACCGGGTCGGGAGAGCGCCGGCGGCGGCGCGCTCCAGACCCATGGCTGGGCACTTAAAAAGCAATGTACAGGTACATGCTTGTGCCCTGCCATGCCATTCTGCCGACGTACATCAACGTGAGGCGGTCCTTAAGTGGTTAAGTGACAACTTTGTGTAAAAATATAACTTTTTTGGTCAATTTTCAAATACATGTGTCAAGAAAATGTAAAATATTCAATGGACTTAAAGCGGTAGTAAACCCGCACTTTTTTTTTTTTAAACCTGCAAAGCAAAAGGCATAATGAGCTAGTATGCACCGCATACTAGCTCATTATGAAATACTTACCTTAGAACGAGGCCCCGACATCTGGCCCGATCCACGCCGAGGGAGCTGACATGCTCCCTCGGCGTTTCTTCCGGGTATCGCGGCTCCGGTGCTGTGAGTGGCCGGAGCCGCGATATCCTCACTCCCGCGCATGCGCGCGGGAGATTTCATTCCGGCCGCCGGCCACTGCCGGATTTTCAGGCCGAGAAACCCCTTGTGCGCATGCGCCGCTGCAGTCAGCGGCGCATACCGAGGGGGATATCTCCTAAACCGTACAGGTTTAGTAGATATTTTTTTTACCTACAGGTAAGCCTTATTATAGGCTTTCCTGTAGGTAAA
This sequence comes from Lithobates pipiens, assembly GCF_037356315.1. Taxonomy (NCBI): domain Eukaryota; kingdom Metazoa; phylum Chordata; class Amphibia; order Anura; family Ranidae; genus Lithobates; species Lithobates pipiens. Next base: position 150,528,516 of record NW_027507785.1, on the reverse strand, counting down.
AGTTTAAAAATCGAGTATACAACCACTTTAACATGCCTCTCAAATTACGAGTTGTCTACTTTCCAAAAAGGTGTAATGTGGGGGGGATCATACTGCCCTGCCATTTTAGCACCTCAAGAAAAAAGGCAGTCAGAAAGCTGTGTAAATTCCAGTGTGTATGTGTGTATATATATATATATATATATATATATATACACACACACACACACACACACACACACACACACACACACACACACACACACACACACACACACACACACACACACACACACACACACCATAGTTTGTACACTATAACTTTTGCGCAAACAAATAAATATTTTTTTTAACAAAGGCATGTAGCTGAATGCATTTTGGCTTAAAGTGGGGTACCCCTTAAAAAAAAAGTCAGCAGCTACAAATACTGCAGCTGCTGACTTAATAATCGTACACTTACCTGTCCCAGGGTCCAGTGATGCGGGGGAAACGAAGCTCCACTCCTCCCCCCCTCCGCTCGGCAGCGCTGGCATTCTTACACTCCACTTTAAATGTATGACAAAACTTGAGTTTATTAGATTTTTTTTTTTTTTCTTACCACAAAACGCGTGGATCGTGATTACATTGTTCAAAAACAGCCCATTTGAATCTCAGAAAGCATGTCTCCTTACGAAATTCACTCTTAGGCTGGGTTCACACTATAGAACACAGCGTCTCCCAGCAGGAGACCAGTGTGTCTCCATTCACCGTATCAGGTCCGATTTCAGCCCAAATTTTGGGCTGAATTTGGACATGAAATGGACCAAAAGATGCACAGGGCTCCTGTGCAATTTGCAACAGAGCCTCTGCGGAGATGTGAGAGTCGGTCACAGTCGCCTGCTACGCGAATTGGATGCGGAAAAACCCAGCCTTAGGCAGAGAATCACTGAAAACGGCAGCATATGAAAGATAGGGAGAAGCCTCAGTGTGAACCAGCAAGGTATTTTTATTAAAACTATAAAGGAAGAACTAATGAGATAGAGAAATCGAGCAGTTAAAACAAGCCAGCCTCGTTGTCACCCATCCAACCAGCCGCAATGAGGTCACACCCTTATTCATACAAAAATGTGTTATTTTCAGATCAATTACATTTGTGTGTCTAAAAATTTGTTGGGGTTGTTTAAAATGTATATAGGTACTATACCAAAACCTGGTAAGGATCCTACCTGCAGCTAATTCCCATCCAATTTCCTTATTTTACACAGATGTCAAACCACATGCTAAAATTATAGCGCAAAAGATTGATCCACATCTTACCGGGCCTAATTAAGCCAGACCAAACAGGCTTTATCTCGGGGTGTCAAGCCTCTGACACCATGAGGGTCATTATTCTAATCCAACGTGCTGGATCTGGCCAAGTGCCTTCTCTTCTCCTATTCCAGGATGTGGAGAAGGCATTCGACCAAATTCATTGGCAATATGCAAGAAAGCTGCCTGGAGGCCAGCTTGTATTTGTCTGAGGGGAATATATCCCTCCTCCTCTCTGATCCTGCGTTGGCTCGCATTCAGGGTTACGGCTGACGTCATTTCAGGTTTGCAGAGTAGCAGCACAGTTAACTACAGGAGACTCGTGGCGGTCACCTCTTCCGGTGTTCACAGTTCGTGCAGGGGGTCTGCGTCAAGTGCCTCCCATAGCTCAGTTATCATGTACAGAGGGTGGGGGATTTGGGTGGCGTCGGTGTCAGGGGGTGTGCCTGCTCACAGCAGAATGAAACAAAAATACTAAAGTGGAAATATGGATGCTCAGTAGAATGGGCCTAAATGAAAACGGCTGCAAACACCTAAACGTGGTCAGTCACCAAAAAGAATATATACTAAACAATAGTGATGCGCTATAATCAGTATTCCACCTAAAACCTAATGTGTAATGTGCAGATAATACAATATGCTAAGTGCAACACAGTAACCTTTGGGGGAGATGTCAGGGCTGGCTTAGCCCTTCCTACTCTGGGCTGGCTGCTCAGCTATCGGTTAATTGCCAGCTCTCATCTCTCTCCACAGTCAGCCAGCTGTTCCTGATCTTCCTCGTCTGACCTGCCTAATTAAAGCTGTCCAGCTCACTTCATCTCTGCCTTCACCTTGGTCACATCACAAGAAACCATCTCCTGCGGTTCTGTTTAACCACTTTCAGGCCGGACCATTTTGCTGGCTTAAGACCAGACCACTTTTTGCGATTCGGCATTGCGTCACTTTAACTGACAATTGCGCGGCTGTGCGACGTGGCTCCCAAACAAAATTGACGTCCTTTTTTTCCCACAAATAGAGCTTTCTTTTCGTGGTATTTGATCACCCCTGTGGTTTTTATTTTTTGTGCTATAAACAAAAATAGAGCGACAATTTAAAAAAAAAAAAAAAACATTATTTTTTACTTTTTGTTATAATAAATATCCCCCAAAAATATATCAAAAAACTTTTTTTTCCCTCAGTTTAGGCCGATACGTATTCTTCTACATATTTTTGGTAAAAAAAAAAAAAAGAAATTGCAATAAGAGATTGATTGGTTTGCGCAAAAATTATAGTGTTTACAAAATAGGGGATAGTTTTATGGCATTTTTATTAATAATTTTGTTTTACTAGTAATCGCGGCGATCAGCAATTTTTATTGTGACTGCGACATTATGGCGGACACATCGGACATTTTTGACACATTTTTGGTACCATTGTCATTTATACAGCAATCAGTGCTATACAAATGCATTGATTCCTGTGTAAATGACACTGGCAGTGAAGGGGGTTAACCAGGGGGTGGCAGTGTAGGGGTTAAGTGTTCCTAGGGGCGTGTTAGTGAACACCGATCTCTGCTCCAATCACAGGGGTTGCTGACATCCCTTCTGGCTCCTTATCCTGCTTGCTGTTGCTCCACTTGGATCCCTGACTTCTGGCCTGGCTGATTACCCGATCTGGTTATTGAACTCTGGACTGGCTGACTACTCGTTCCGTTTATTGGACTCTGGCTATGCTTTGACTACGCTTACTCTATTTACCTTTTATTTTTTATTAATAAACAAGTGTGATTTAATTGTACTTCTGTCTCAGTCTGGTTCATGGTTTCTGACAGGAGAAGACCAAACCAACTCACCCTACCACTATGACTATAAATGGTTCCAAACAATATAACACTTCCCACAGAGCCAGAATTAAAATAAATTGCCAATAAATAGTTATGAAACAAGGACACATATTAAAGTGCAAAGTTCTAAATGTGCTGATATATACAACATAAGTGTACAAAGTGTCCAGTGAAAATATCATAGGTCAATGTGCGAATAGCTGTGAAACAGGTAATTGAGGGGTTAATTAAAAATAGAAGCTAATAAACAATCGAGGCTAATAAAAAGTGAGGTAGAATGAGTAATCATCAATAATGTGCAAAACGTGCAATGAGGCATATACAGTGATAGTAAGGCAGTCACCCAAAAAAAAACAGTCCTCAATGAAATGGACTAAATTCTACAATTCAATGTAAAAAAGCAGCCACTCCCAAGCGTATTAAACTTCCAGCATGTTGTATTAGTTTTTGCCGGGCAAACAATCTTCACCCTTATATATTGTCCAGGTGGAGTGCGCAATCAGGTTGTTACTGCTGCTGGGCTCATGGATGGGTAAGTGCTTGTAATGAACAAAGAATAGAATATATCATTACGCAGAGCTCCACTATTGAAACGCTAGGGTTCAGAATTGTATCCACTCACATGTTTTGAATAGAAGTAGCGCTTTTCAGAAAAAAAGATGGTCAGGCACTGCCGCTAGTCCATTCAGTATAACATTTGCTAGTGCTCTCATGCGTCTATCACAGGCTCCACCTCCCTACGTGTTGCGTCACTGTCACGTGACTTTTTCAAGGGTTGCCTGGAGACCTACGGCGCTTGCTATTTATGTCACCGCGAGCGTGTAATACTACACACTCGCCGATACCATTGGGCGGTAATCATCATTCCGTTAAGCGCTAAAAATAACAATATCTTTATTGTTTTCACATAGGAGTTTCTCTATTTAAAATAAATGCAATAATGCTAGATAAAACAAAATGTCATTGTATTAGTCCATTAATCATATGTAGATTTGGCGGGGTGCCCTCCTGTGGTCAATATGGGAATAATGCCACAGCCTAAATACATACAGAGCCAAAGGATACGCTGGTGGCCCACATACTTGCAACATCTCCAAAAAAAAAAGATGAACAGAAAAGAGACATTTACCACATTGTTGGCTCCTATCAACATATACATACAGATCAAATGGTATGATAATAAAGAAGAGGTGTATGAATATGGACAAATACATACAAGATAAAACAATAAATATAAAATATATAAAGTGAGGTTATGTATTGTAATTAAAAATCTCAGAGCTGAATAGAGGATGTCAAAAATTGTGTATAAAGAATTGAATATAATTATATATTTGCACATTATTGATGATTAATCATTCTACCTCACTTTATTAGCCTCAATTGTTTATTAGCTTCTATTTTTAAATTAGCCTGCTCACAGCAGACTATCCATTCCTGGGGCATTGTAGGAAGGGGAGGGGGGCAGAGAAGCCAGCTAGTTTGTTGCTGGAGGTCTAGGGGAGGGCAGACGTATGCTGTAAAAAATACATTGTCCTTCTGCAATTCATCTTTTTTCCATCCAGGTCTGGGGTTTCCTTGCGGCATGGATCATGGGGGGGGGCTGTAGGCCGCTGGTTACTGCACTGTATACTGTGTGCAATATACATGTGTGTACATGTGATAGATGGGGACCAATGTCTCTGTCAGATCGTGGTGGTACACTTTGATTAGTGACAGTACCTTAAGGTCTCAGAGGGGTGTTGTCCATTGCTGGAGGTCTGTGGGAGGAGAGACGCATGGTGGTAGTCCAAGTTACCTTGTGGCATGGATCACGGGGGTGGGCGGTAGACTGTAGTTCATCTCTCTGTAATAGTAAATCTGATTTCCAGATGTCTTCAGGCTGGGAGGAACAGAAAAGGGGGTGGGGGGGGGGGAGGCTGGTTGGTGTCTCAGCTCCGCTGTCATAGTCATGTTGAGATTCATGTGATTGGTCATATAATTTCTGTCACAATGTGTCGCTTCCAGTCATAGCACGTTCAGTCATCGTGGGGCTGTCATAACGTGTTCCAGTCATAGAAGTTCTGTCACAGCGTGGTCCTGTCATAGTGGTTATGTCGTAGCATGTTGGTGCCATGCAGTTCCGGCCTACATCAATAGCCATTTCATCTTCATTTGTTTCCATGTCTCATCGTACCTTTCGTTCAGGTTACTTTGTATACCTGGGTTTAGTTAGCTAGTGCTCACATCTCAGGATCTGTCACATCTACAGATCCTTACGGGCTGAGGTTTTGTTTTGTAAATGATTGTTGACCACAATCTTCTCGCCCGTCATACGATGCATCTTCATTTCATTACACCTGTACGACGGTCTGTGGGTACAATAACAGTATTCAGTTTAAATCACCTGTCTTTGCGCTGCAGGTTACTCAGGCTCACTTACTACATACACTAGGGTGGGGGTAGAGCTGCACGATTCTGGCCAAAATGAGTATCACGATTTTTTAGCTTAGAATAAAAAGATCACGATTCTCACAATGTAAAATCTTTCACATTATACAAAAAAAATGGGCTAACTTTACTGGTTTGTTTTTTTTTTTTTTTAATTCATTAAAAGTAAAATTGCATTTGAAAAACTGCTGCACAGTGTGACATAAAATATTGCAACAACCACCATTTTATTCTCTAGGGTGTCTACTAAAAAATATATATATAATAATTTTCTAGCAAAAAAAAAATATATTTTATCTTGAAACCATCAAATGTCAGATAAAGGTTTAGTGTTTAAGTGGTTAAACTTTTTTCACTTACACACTAAGTCTATTCCATTGACAAATTGTTACTATGTTTAAACTTCAGTTCAACTGATAAAGAATGTTGGGATTCTTGGCAGACTGCCCAGTTTTTCTCTTCCTTTCTGTTGAAGGCTGTGGCTTCAGAAGAGCAGAGAGAATTCTTTGCATAGAAACACTTTAGTCAAGATTGCGATAACGATTCTTGACGATTAATTGTGCAGCTCTAGGTGGGGGTCATCATCGGATTCATTCACGCGCTGTGGTCTTGTCATTACTGCTTATGTCCTTATACTCAGGTAGGCACAGGGGGGATGATGATCTCATGTCTGGTTGCCCGTTGTCACTTTCTCTAGTTTGTGTCCTTGGGTTTAGGCATGCCGCACGTTTCAGAAGAAACAAATTCACGTTTATCCCTTCAACCCCACGTGGGGGTTCAGAGCATGGTAGTACTCTTGTCATTAAGGATTTAGTCGATACTTAAGCACACAGCAGAGCTTTGTCACAGGGTTTTCCTTTCCCGACCTTAATTGGAAAGCCGGTATGCTTCAGATTGTTTTCAATTCTTTCCCAGCTGCTCCCATCCACCAGCATGGAATATGTTCTAGGCATTATTCTGTAACACAGATTCAGGTGGGCAAATATGCTCTCCACCGCCTGTTACAGTTGTAAGACAGGATGTCAGCGTACCCCCAGCTCCTGCTCTTCCTATATTCCTGCAGGCAAGGTCAGCATCCCCTTAGTCCACTGATCTTGCAGGACCCGATTTTAATCATGTGGGACCAGTTTTCTGTGTATCTGGTAGGATTTATCCATGTTTTATGATGCATATTGCCACAGCATTGGCCTTATCCGCCAACACTATCGGACATATCTATCAGGTATCCAGCACTTCAGACCCCTGCAAACTCCTGTAAGTTTGTCCATTTTTGCAGCTCACACTCTCAAACTTCCCCATACCAAGAATAGACAGGCCAGGGGTTCGTGGGAAGTTCACAGAGCTTCTTAATTGGTATCCATTTTGAAGTGTTCAGTCTTCGCAGGGGCTCCTCGGGTCAGCTCTTCCTCCTTTTCCCCCACATATCCTCTCACTACATGCAGTTCGTTCTCATGTCTCTGTTTCTCAGAAATTCGGCTTAATCCCAAATAAATTTATTTATTTGGGTTCTGGGCAGTTTCACAGGTTGCAAACAGGGGGTCCCTTCTTTTCATGAATTCATGGGTTGTTGGTTTAACTCCTGTTATAGCGGATACATACCAGATCTGTATACTGAAGCCATCCGAGTGTGCACTACTCCACTAGACAGATTGTTACCAACCTTCATCAAGCTTTTTTATCACACCTACTTTTGTGTTTTTTGCCCTCTTTCAGGCGTACTGACAAACCTAGGCCAAGGCACACCTCAGGTCTTGGTAATTAATGTATCGCATTTCCAAGTGAAGACTCTGACTACAAGAAAGAAGGCTGCACTGAGGCAAGCCTGTATTTGTGGGAGGAGTCTGAGGGGTATATATGCCTTCTCCTCTGTCTGATCCGGCATCAGCTCACATTCAGGGTTCCCACCCGTTTCCCCCAGACCTTAATATATACTTATAAACATTGTACATTTTTCATATTCATACATTCAGGGTATGCCCACTTTCAGGCGTACTGATCAGCAAGGCCAAGACATATCTCAGGTCTTGGTAGTTAGGGTATGGAATTTTTAAGTAAAGACTGACTACAAATGCATAAAACACTCCAAAAATTTGGCTTCACAGGGCCCATATTGTCAGCTATACTAGAATTGTGACCTTTACCCTTTGTAAAAGTGTGTACATCGAATATGATTTACGGATCTCTAATGGTATCTGGCAAGGATGCCCCCTATCTCAGTCCATTTTTTATTTATTAATAGAGCCACTAGAAGAAGCTACTGTATAAGATCATGCCCTTGTATCACAGGATTTTACTATAATATATACTATAAATCTGTTTGCCGATTACATAAATGATCTTTCTAACTAACTTGGGAATTGCAGCCCATAATATCCTTACTGAATTCAGCAAACTCTCATATTAGAAGGTGAACTTCACCAAATCTTTACTCCTAGACCTAGGTATAGACCCTACTCTCAAACCTTCTATCCTTATGCATGGAGTGACAATGGTATTCCTTACCTAGGCATCCGATTAGTAGCAGATGCCAACTATATTCCTCCCATAGACAAACTAACCAAAGAAGCCCAACGCATATCTAAATTTGAAAGGTCATGGTCAGTCCGCCTAGCCTCCTTCAAAATGCTCTTACTTCCCCCAAATACTTCATCTCTTCAGAACGCTACCCATCCCACTAAAGCAAACACATCTAGCCACCTTAAAATTTACTACTCAAGAAGTATATCTGGAAAACAACCAAAACCCAGAAGCTCCTATGCCCAACTTATAAAGCATAGGACTGCTGGAGGTATGGGAATGATAGACCTTTACAACTACTTTATAGCGACCCATATTATCCAATTGAAACAAATGGGTCTCCCCATCTAATAAAAGCTATGGAGTGATATCAAATTATCCCTTTGCTCTGCCACATTCCTCCACAACCCGTTGCTGAGCAACATTTGGCGACCATACCCTTTAAATAATCTCCCTCTCACTATGCAGGCTTTCAGTGTGGGCTTGGTGAGCATTCTATGCCTCTGCCACCCGATATCCACTCACTTCCCATTTCGCTTGCGGTTATAGTCTATTGTTCCCAATATAAGCTTAATGCTTAAAACACTGGATGGTCAAAGGAATTGGCTCAATAGACAACCTGCTCGTAAATCAGGTCCTCAAACCCTTTTCTCAATTACAAGAGTTCCAAATCTCTCCTGATGACCATTGCATCTACCTCCAACTGTCTCGCTTCCTTAAATCACTATCTTCTCCTGAAATCTGTTTACCTACACAATGTTGCCAATACCTCAGCCATTCCAACACCATCAAGGAATCTATTTATTTTATAACATTCTTCAGAACAAGCTATCTTTCTCCAAATCCAGTCAGTTTTTAAAATGGGAAACTGACCCTGGAGAATACTTTACCCCCAGACAGTGGCAATTTGCTTTTAAAACAGTTTTTCCAGCTGCCAAATGCGTTAATCACTGGGAGCTGGCACTCGGGTGGTACCTCACCCTGTATAGGATATCTAAATTTACACTCTCCCAATCCCATCTATGCTGGAGAGAATGTGGGGCAGTAGGCCAACTCATGCATATTCTCTGGTCCTGTAAATGTTTACCTTTTTGGAACAAATTGTTCAGCATAATCTGACATTACTGGCATCCGCATCCTGCCCTCTTGAGTTCTAGCGCTCTTGAATCTGGGCATAGATCGATTTCCAACCACCTGACGCATATTTATAACCCACACACTGCTAGCTGCTAGATTCCTTTTCAGTATTTTTTTTTGCGTTTCAAAGAACAAGAATACATGTTAAGCACATCATCAAATTAGGTAATCAAATAGGAGATGAGGACAATAGCATATTACATATATGCTATTGTCCTCTTCTCCTATTTGAAATACCTCTAATAAAAGGAATAGTAGCATAGTTAAAATGGAAGCCTGAGCAGGGATGTAGCGTACAGTCTAGAATAACAAGAGAATGGCTGACCTGGCACCTCAGACTTTCCATTCCTGAGCTGAGGAAAGAACACCGGTATATCAGCCTAAAAAGGTAGGAGAAAACACACTGAACGGGGCGGCCCGGTCATCCGCACCAGCTATAATAAGAGAACAGGCTTCGAGACCATTCCTAGTTATTGGGAGGACTGGGTTAAGCTGACCAGAGGGTCAGCAAAATAAATACTTTCCTTGCGATTCCGTAATACAATCAAATTAATTCTTTAACTTATCCAATAACTAGAGGTAAGTCTTACATAGTGAAGGCAATAGCCTGTTATCTGAACGATCAAAATATTAAAAAGAGATGATAGCGAGGGTCAGCGTTGTTGTTTACCGACACTCACATCATCTCCAGTTATGAGTTAGATGACCAGAGTAATTGAATACCCAGGATTCCAAAACATCTATGGTCTGATTTCTAAAGCCCTGCACCATGACATGGAAAAACAATAGTAACAGGAACCATTCAATGACCACCAATTAAGCTCAACTGGGAAGGAATCAAGCAAGAGATGGCTTATCTCTGGGGAGAAAGTAAAAGGAGAGGAGTGAGAAAAGAAACGAAAAAGGAAGGGGAGAGCACCTAGAGTTATGACAATTGAAAAGCAATGGCACCAGGGTATAAAGGTGTATGAGTGAATGTAGCCCAGGGCTCCCAGATCAATTCAAACTTATCAACTTTGTCTTGGAAAATGCTTACTATTTTCACCTGGGCCATGATCTAGGAGATCTTACGTTTTTACTGCAGAGTGTGGAACCGACGGCCTTTTCCAATTTCTTGCGTTGGTGATTTTGGCACCTAGGAACATATAGAAGATACATTTCCTCTGGTATTTTTGGATATCTTCTTTACCTTGTGGTTGAGGAGCACTATTTCAGGAATCTGTGGAACAGAGACCTCCGTTACCTTGCATAACAGGTGGAAGAATCTGTTCCAAAAGCCTCGTAAACGTGGGCAAGACCACCAAATGTAGAACAATGAGCCCAAGGGATCACAGCCCCTGAAGCACATAGTGGAAGCGTCCGGATATATTTTAGCAAGAATAGTGGGGACTCAGTACCAGCGTGTGAGGAATTTAACGTTGACTTCCATCAAGGAAATGTTCAGTATGCCCTTAAATGAACGGTTAAAGCAGTGGTACCGTTTATCAAGTTTCCACTCTTCCGCCAGATCCTGTTCCCAGAGTTGGGCATACAGAGGTTTATTCGTGGCCTTTGCTAGATAAGAATAGATGATGGATATACCCCCCCTCTGATCCTTGATATTGGAGCACCACGTTTCATATCATATCAGTTTAGGGGGTTCAGTTTTGTTTGGCCATATGGACTTTAGAATTAAAAAAGTGTCCTATTCGGAATAAGCCTTTATTCAGCCACCATTTGAAAGCTAGGATATTTTGGCCCGGAGGGAAGTCTGGATTGTGAAACATGTGAGCAAGTGGTCGGAAATGTGGAATCTTTTTGTAGACAGTCCCTGTGACAGACCTAGCCAGGACAGAGGCTTTTGGATGGGGCTGAATGCTACCGATCATGGGCCCCGGCTAGGTCTGTCACAGTCCCAGATTGCCAGCAAGTGGGAGAGGGTGGGAACTAGTATTGCTGGTCTCAGGCTGGGAGGGAACCAGAGAAAATAGGATTTTTAAAACAGCTTACCTGTAAAATCCTTTTCTTGGAGTACATCATAGGACACAGGGTCTCAAGTAATTACTTGGTGGGTTATAGGCCTACCTTCAGGGGTTGACACTGGTATAACCAATACAGGAAGTTGACTTCCCTATATAACCCCTCCTCCTTCCAGGATTACCTCAGTTTTTGTAGCCAAGCAATATAAGCAATATACTCTCACCCCATAAAACAGAGGGGCGGGAGCTCTGTGTCCTATGATGTACTCCAAGAAAAGGATTTTACATGTAAGCTGTTTTAAAAATCCTATTTTCTTTATTGTACATCATAGGACGCAGAGTCTCAAGTAATTACTTGGTGGGATGTCCCATAGCAATGCTACTTGAGGGGAGGGAGACACAAACCGTAGGGTAACCCCCAGACCTGAGGACTTATACTGCTGCCTGCAGCACACTGCGCCCGAAGGCGATATCCTCATTCCATCTTACATCTACTTGATAAAATTTTGCAAGTGTATGTACTGAAGACCAAGTTGCGGCCTTGCAGACATGAGACATGGAGGCCTGGTGACGCACTGCCCAGGAAGCACCAACCACTCTGGTAGAGTGCGCCATAACTTGAAAAGGGGGAATCTTTCCCTTTAAACCATAAGTTTGAATTATAACTTGCCGAATCCACTTGGAGATAGTGGATTTCGACGCTGCCTGTCCCTTCTTAGGACCCTCTGGCAGAATGAATAAGACGTCAGTCTTACGAATCTGAGCAGTTTTCTTCAAATAGATTTTCACTGCCCTCACTACATCAAGACAATGTAGAGATTTTTCTTCCCTGGAACCTGGTCTGGGAAAAAACGAAGGCAGGACAATATCTTCATTCAGATGAAAGCCTGAAACTACCTTTGGCAAAAAGCCTGGACGAGGGCGTAACACCACTCTGTCCTCATGAATAACCAAATATGGCTCTTTACAATAAAGAGCAGCCAATTCTGACACCCTCCTTGCTGACGATATAGCAACTAAAAATACCAGATTCCTTGTCAAAAGGACTAAAGGAATATGCTGTAATGGTTCAAATGGCTGTTTTTGTAACACGACAAAACTAGATTCAAATCCCAAGGGCTTAAAGGAGATCTAACTGGCGGATTTATCCGCAGCACTCCCTGCATGAAACCCCAGACTAAAGAATGCGTAGCAAGCGGTCTTTGAAACAAAATTGATAAGGCTGAGACTTGACCCTTAATAGTACTCAGGGCCAGCTTCATCTCTACGCCCAACTGTAGAAAGGCAAGAATTCTGCCTATATCTCTGAGGGTGCCAACCCTTGGATTCACACCAGGAAACATAAGCTTTCCGGACTCTATAATATATAGCTCTAGAAGCTGGCTTCCTAGCATTAATCAAAGTAGAGATAACTGACCTGGAAAGCCCACATTTCTTCAAAATGTGGGTCTCAATAGCCAAGCTGTTAAATTTAGCGTTTGTAAAGTAGGATGGAATATTGGCCCCTGCGATAGCAGGTCTGGCCTTAGTGTAAGGGGCCAAGGACCCTCCACTGTCATCTTTACGATCTCTGCGAACCACGACCATCAGAATTACCGACTTTCTTTCCAGCTTGATCCTGGAAAGAAGCCGAGGCAGCAAGCGGATCGGGGGAAAAGCATAGATCAGCGATAACTGATCCCAGGGGGTCACCAACGCATCTGTTCCGTACGCGAGTGGGTCCCTTGTCCTGGACACAAAGTTGAGTAGCTTTGTGTTGAATCTGGACGCTAGAAGGTCCAAGTCCGGAGTCCCCCATTTTTGGCAAACAGCTCGAAACACTTCGGGATGAAGAGACCATTCCCCCGGGAATATGAAGTAAGAATTGAGCTTTGGCGCTAAAACCTTTTTCTTATATTTTTACGTGCACTGTGGGTGCCAAAATTATGTATATGTGTGAAGTGATCTGTAGTCTCTGCTGATGATCTAAATAATTATTGTGAAATAATGTGGGAATCTCCTAAAATCCACTATATACATGATGTCTACCAAAATACGTGTGTTGAAAGGAAAAAATAAAGAGAGAAAAAAAAAAAAAAAAGGAGAAAGCAAAATGTGTATCTGTTAACTTGCAGCTCAAAAATACACATATGTTGCAAAAAAATAGTGGATGAGTCGCATGAAGATAAACAATTAAAAATGATAATAATACATGCGTGCTTAGTGATCATACGCAAACCATGAACCAATGTCTATAATATATGCTCTATGTTCAGAATCCTCAAAAGTGACAGTCAAAAAACGTTTGTAAAAGTACCAAGGAAAAATGTAAAAATAAGTAAAAAATAAAAAATAAAAAAATAAAAATTAAAAAAATTCTTTCACTGTCCAACAGAAATTTGTTCAAAATCGCATCATTTAGTTGCTGGAAAACGCATGGAGGAACAAAGGAACAACTACAAGAATTTTTCAATGAGATCAATAATAACATCTATAACATAAAATTCACCGGTAACTATAATAACAGCAGTGTGGACTATTTAGATCTACAAATATATAAAGAAGGAAACAGGTTGGGCACACGCACTTTTTTCAAACCCACCGACCGCAATGGCTACATCCCCACAAATAGTTGCCATCACGCTAAATGGCTGGGGAACATACCAAAGGGCCAGCTGATGCGACTATACAGAAATTGCAGCAGAAGCATTGATTATGAACAACAGGCGGAAATAATCATAGAAAGATTCAAAAACAAGGGGTATGATGAAAAGGGCTTACGCAAGCTGAAAAACGAAATAAAACAAATGGAACGGAATAAATTATTGGAAAACAAAAGACAAGATAAGGCTAATAATTTACCAATTGCCTTCCTCACAGGATACAATAGACAACATAAGGATGTGGAATCCATTATCAAAAAACACTGGCCTATCCTGAAAGCGGATTATACACTCAAAGACATCCTCCCAAAAAAACCACTGTTTATTTACAGAAGGGCACCCACACTGAGAAATAAACTAGTTAAAAACACCATTGATCCCCCAAGACAAATCAAAGTAGCGGGCAACTTAAAAGGTTTTTTCAAATGTGGCAAATGCCTTCCTTGTAAAAGTAGTAAAAGAACCGAAAAGAAGAGAACCACCTTCCAGTCATCCTCAAATAAAAGAGAATATAGAATAAATGAGCTCATTACATGTAAAAGCACTCATGTCACCTACATTATAGAGTGTCCCTGTTCCAGACAGTATGTAGGGCGAACCACGAGGGAACTCCAAACCAGAATCGGAGAACATATTAGGAACATCAAAAAAGGGTATCCCAATCACAGTGTCTCCAGACACTTTAGGGATTTTCACAATCGTGACCCAGGACAGATGGTGTTTTACGGTATTGATAAAATAAGGGCCCACTGGAGAGGAGAGGACAAAACAATCAAAATATCCAAAAACGAGACCAAATGGATATACAATTTAGATACCCTCCAACCACAGGGAATGAACGTGGAGTTGGATTTGAATTGCTTTTTGACCAATTTTTAAAACTCCCCCAGTCCCAACTCTAGAATATACATTACCCATTTAAGGTAGGACTGTTTATACCCATAAAATCATAGTATAACAGTCGACCCGTAACCAAGTAGGCTTCTCCCATTAAGTTGTGGCATCATAGCTAAAGGACCCACCAAATAGTTCTGGCCCCTACAAGAGGGTGCACATATATTATCAGAGGTTATACAGATATGCCCTCAAATGAGAACAGCATACATACGTATATACTGGCTTTCGTTTTATGCCTATTCTTATTGCCAGTTTCCTTTTACTACATTTTTAATTCTATCTTCACCATCTCTTTTATTTTATTTTCACCATTCCTTCAAGGAAACGATTCTGAAAAAGAATGGATACCGACACTTCCTTTATCTCACCTGTAATTTCTCTTCATATCCATCCATCTGAGTCAACAGATTGATGTAGGGATGTGCAGACATAAATGCATATATATATATACATACACTCATGCTTCCAGTTTGTTCCATCTATTTCCCCTTCTTCGCTTTCCTTTCATTTTACTTCATTTTATTTATTTATTTATTTTTTTTCTTCCTCCAGGAGTATATTCACGTATCAGGGAAGTGATTACATGGTCTGATATAATTTGTGTTTTATTTTGTGTTTTAATTATAATTCACATCCAAAAATACAGATGGAACCCTGTACAGTAATAGATTGGCAGGGGTCATATGTATTAGGTAGTAGGAATTACCATTTTTATTAATGTAGCTTTTATATAGCTTTTTATACACACCCTTTTCCACATAATAATTTTTATGTATATTTTTTTAATTAGATCTGTGCATAGTTGTTGTCAAATCCCCCTATAGTATACCGGTATCTAACAAGTGGACTGCAGTGCTCTACAGCTTAACAATTCACTATGCCCTGAGCCCATAATAGCAAAAACGTTTTTATTGGTACTGGCATAAGGGGATATAAAATATGCTCCATAGCTGAATAATACATTATATCCCGTGTCCGCAATAACCAAAAAGTTTTTTTCTAAGTTTGTGCTGTTATCAGGGAGCATACAGCACGTAATAGACACACAGCGGCTCGGGTAGGGCATTCCCACAGTTAAAATGGCGCTAATACATCGCGCAAGCGCAGAAGAGCACTGCACCCTATATAAACGTGAGGGTGCACCAACATGGCCGCTCCAGATGACGTCGCTCTGACGAAACGCGTAGGGCGTGGCCTAGGACGTGCACCTCATATCGGTATACAAGCAGCAACGCCGGCGCAGTTACTTTTAAGGCGATTTGTCTTTAGTGTACATTGTGAGTAACCTAACTTTTAAACAAATAAATCATTGAACAACAGTATTGCACTATGGTTGTACTTCTGTTTCCTCCTATGTTTAATTGCTAAACGGACCATTTGTGGAAGGAAAAGTGTAAAAGCATTCCCCCAGCACAGCAGAAGCAGAGCCCAAGGAAAGCTGCACAGTGGCTCATACTGTGACTGCTCGGTTAACCCCTTGTGGGTTCTTGATCTGGTGAGCGCATATATACATCCTTTTTTAACACAGAGTGGCGCACCGGAGAGGAATGCATTTAACCCTTCTGCACTAGTCACCTTGCTTTACCCCCCTCACCTGACAGAAATTCCATGCGTTTTCCAGCAACTAAATGATGCGATTTTGAACAAATTTCTGTTGGACAGTGAAAGAATTTTTTTAATTTTTATTTTTTTATTTTTTATTTTTTACTTTTCATTTTTCCTTGGTACTTTTACAAACGTTTTTTGACTGTCACTTTTGAGGATTCTGAACATAGAGCATATATTATAGACATTGGTTCATGGTTTGCGTATGATCACTAAGCACGCATGTATTATTATCATTTTTAATTGTTTATCTTCATGCGACTCATCCACTATTTTTTTGCAACATATGTGTATTTTTGAGCTGCAAGTTAACAGATACACATTTTGCTTTCTCCTTTTTTTTTTTTTTTTTTTTCTCTCTTTATTTTTTCCTTTCAACACACGTATTTTGGTAGACATCACGTATATAGTGGATTTTAGGAGATTCCCACATTATTTCACAATAATTATTTAGATCATCAGCAGAGACTACAGATCACTTCACACATATACATAATTTTGGCACCCACAGTGCACGTAAAAATATAAGAAAAAGGTTTTAGCGCCAAAGCTCAATTCTTACTTCAGATTTCCAGCCTACCCCTACTTCCAGGGATAGGTTTCAAGCACGGGCAGCTCTAACCTTTTGGAGTTCACTTTTATTTATTTTTATTTTTTATTTTTATTTCACTTGATCTCGCTCAGTTTTCCTCCTAACCTGTGTAGTGAACAGGTAGAATTTGTCCATAGCGCAATCTTATTTATTTTATTGCCCCCGGGAATAGCTGCTGGCGACTTAGATAGTCCGCCTGCCAATTTTCTACCCCCGAAATGAAAACTGCCGGCAGGGGACATTCTCTTCCGCCCAAGTTAGAATCTGGTTCACCTCTCTCTGAGTTGGGAGACTTCTGGTGCCCCCTTGGTGATTGATATATGCCATGGCCGTGGCATTGTCTGATTGAATCCTGACAGGAAAATCCTTTAACCTGGAGGTCCAGGTCTTTAGGGCCAGATATACTGCCCGAATCTCTAGGATGTTGATGGGTAAGGTACGCTCGGTTCCTGACCATCGTTCCTGGACAGTCGTTTTCTCTAGTACTGCTCCCCAGCCTGAAAGGCTGGCATCCGTTGTCACTACCTTCCAGATAATTGGTCTGAAGGTTTTCCGGGATAGTAACCACCAACTGAGGCTCTGGGACACTCTTGGGGACAGCCGCATTGGCAAATCCAAAGTTTGATTCGTCTTGTTCCAAGCAGACAGGATACTGCTTTGAAACAGTCTTGAATGGAATTGAGCATAGGGAACTGCTTCGACTGAAGCTACCATCTTCCCTAACAATCTCATACAAAGGCGAATTGAAGGATTTTTGACCTGATCATCCTCACTAGCTCCTGTATGGAGTTGATCTTTGTCGGAGGCAAGAACACCCTCTTCTGGGCTCTATCTATGATCATGCCTAGATACTCCAGCCTCTTTAGTGGTTTCAAGGAGGACTTTAGGTTGAGAATCCAACCCAAACTTTCCAGGTAGCTGCTTGAAACGGCTACGCCCCATCTTAAGTGAGCCACTGACCGGTCTATTAACAACAGATTGTCTACGTAAGCCAGGACAGTTATGTCCTGTGCCCTTAACCTGGCTAGAGGTGGGGCAAGTACTTTTGTGAATACCCGAGGTGCTGTAGCAAGGCCGAAGGGCAGGGCTACAAACTGAAAATGCTGCTTTTCTACCTCGAAACGCAGAAACCTCTGGTGAGGAGGGAATATAGGGACATGCAGATATGCATCTCTGATGTCGATGGATGCCAGAAGTTCCCCTCCTTGTAGGATAGATACGACTGACTTGATTGACTCCATGCAAAAGGAGCAGATCCTCAGGAACTGATTTTGATTCCGTAGATCTAGAATTGGTCTGATATCTCCATCCGGCTTTGGCACCATAAATAGGTTTGAGTAAAAACCCAAACCCTGCTCTTCTTTGGGGATCTGCATGATCACCCCTTGAGCCAATAATCGGTCCAACGCTTGCAACAGGGATTGCTTTTTGGCTGGATCCCCCAGAACGTTTGATCTGAGAAAACAGGCCGGTGGAAACTCTTGAAATTCTAGCTTGTATCCTAGAGATACAGTGGAGAGGGTCCATCTGTCCTGAATTTCCCTCTGCCAGACTTCAGAAGTCCTCCCCCCACCTTGGTGAGGGGGGATGCCTCTTCATGATGAGGCCTTGGTATTCCGCTTTGCAGACTTGCGGCCCCAGGTCCTCCTCTGTGCCTGGGTCTGACCCTGAGATCTTCCCGTGGGGTCTGACGGCAAAGACCGTCGCCCCTGCCTAGAGGAGGATGCCCTTGGCGCTGGGGAAAGTCTGTTGTTTAAAACGAAGGACGTTTGTTTTCTTTTGACTGGTAAAAGAGTACTCTTTCCGCTGAAAATAGTCTGAATGTATTTATCCAAGCTATCTCCAAAAAGGCGTTCTCCCTTAAAGGAGAAACCAGTTAGAAGATTTTTACAAGGCGTTTCAGCTGACCAACCCTTTATTCAAAGGGTCCTTTGCATGTGTACAAGTACAAGCACCAGACGGTGAATAGAGTCCTTTATAGCATCTATGGCAAAGCATAATGCTTTAGGTAGCTCGGCCAACTCCTGAGCTTGTTGTGCAGGGAGCTCTTTGAGGGCATCTGTAAACTGGTCCTTTAAGGACTGACAGATGCCTATGGCTGCTATCGCAGGCTGAGTTACGGTCCCTAATAAGGAAAAAGGAGGTTAACAGACCTTCCAACTTTTTATCTGTTGGATCCTTAACCACTTAAGGACCGCTGCATGGCAATGTACGTCGGCAGAATGGCACCGACAGGCACAAGCACGTACATGTACGTGCTTGCCCTCCAGCGGGTGGGGGGTCCGATCAGACCCCCTCCGGCTGGCTGCGGCGGTCCGTTTCGCTTCAGGAGCGATCCGGGATGAGGGGATGGCCGTTGGTTTCTGGCCATCCCCTCTCGATCGCTCCTGGCGAATGAGAAGCTTCCCCCGCCTGTGTAGTGTAAACACAGGCGAAGAGGAAGTGATGTCATTTTCCTCGAGGCGGTCTTTTTGACCGGACTGCAAAGAAAACACATAGTAAGTGTGCACCAACACTACACTGACACGTAGGTACACAAATCCCCCCCCCCCGATCGCCCCCTCGATTCCCCCCCCCCCCGCCCAGTCACAGTGTCACTGATTGCAGTGATCATTTATTTACTGATCACTGCATTTAGTGTCAGTTGTGAGAGTAAAAACTGTCAGGGCAGTTAGTATTAGGTCCAGGGTAGCCCTCTACCCCCCAATAAAGGTTTAACCCCCTGATTGTCCCTAGAGTTAACCCTTTCACCCCCTTTTGCCAGTGTCACTAAGCGATCGTTTTTCTGATCGCTGCATTAGTGTCACTGGTGCCGCTAGGTAGCTAGTTGTTTTTTTAGGTTCACCGCCAGGTTTTTATAGAGCTAGGTACCCCCATATACTACCCAATAACGGTTTTAACCCCCTGATTGCCCCTAGTTAACCCTTTCACCCCCTTTTGCCAGTGTCACCAAGCAATCGTTTTTTTTTCTGATCGCTGCATTAGTGTCACTGGTGCCGCTAGGTAGCTAGTTATTTTTTTAGGTTCACCGCCAGGTTTTTATAGCGCTAGGTACCCCCATATACTATCCAATAATGGTTTTAACCCCCTGATTGCCCCTAGTTTACCCTTTCACCAGCGATCACTGTTTAAGTGCCACTGGTGACGCTGGTTAGCCAGTTAGTTATTTAGGTTCCCTGTCAGGTTTTTATATAGTGTCAGGGACCCCCATATACTACCTAATAAAGATTTTAACCCCCTGATTGCCCCTAGTTAACCCTTTCACCAGTGATCACCGTATAAGTGTTACGGGTGACTCTGGTTAGTTAGTTTGCTTTTTATAGCATCAGGGCAGCCACCATTTATTACCCAATAAAGGTTTAACCCCCTGATCACCCGGCGGGTGATATCAATTAGGTTTTAGGGTCAGGGTCTGCGTCGACCCAGGCAGCGCTAGGTTAGTGCCAGTACCGCTAACGCCCACGCGCAAAGCATACACCTCCCGTAGTGGTATAGTATCTGAACAGATCAATATCTGATCTGATCAGATCTATACTAGCGTCCCCAGCCGTTTAGGGTTCCAAAAAAATGCATTGTTAGCAGGATCAGCCCAGATACCTGCCAGCACCTGCGTTTTGCCCCTCCGCCCAGCCCATCCAAGTGCAGTATCGATTGATCACTGTCACTTACAAAACACTAAACACATAACTGCAGCGTTCGCAGAGTCAGGCCTGATCTCTGCAATCGTTAACAGTTTTTTTTGGTAGCATTTTATGATTAAATCCTGAAGGCAGTGCTTGGTTTTCGGGGTCCCGTACGTGGCTAGGCTCCCAAAAAGTCCCACACGTGTGGTATCCCCGTACTCGGGAGAAGCAGCAGAATGTTTTTTGGGGTATAATTTCACTTATGCCCACAGCATGTGTGAGCAACATATCATTTAGTGACAACTTTGTGCAAAAAAAAAAAATTGTAATATTCCTGCAACTTGTGGCAAAATATAAAATTTTTCATGGACTCAACATGCCTCTCAGTAAATAGCTTGGGGTGTCTACTTTCCAAAATGGGGTCATTTGGGGGGGGGGGGGGTTGTGCTATTTTGGCATTTTATGGCCTTCGAAACTGTGATAAGTAGTGAAGAGTGAAATCAAAAATTTGCACCCTTAGAAATCCTGAAGGCAGTGATTGGTTTTCGGGGTCCCTTTCGTGGCTAGACTCCCAAAAAGTCCCACATATGTGGTATCCTCGTACTCAGGAGAAGTAGCAGAATATATTTTGGGGTGCAATTCCACATATAACTATGGCATGTGTGAGCAATATATCATTTAGTGACAACTTTTTGTAAACTTTTTTTTTTTGTGTCATTATTCAATCACTTGGGACAAAAAAATAAAAATATTCAATGGGCTCAACATGCCCCTCAGCAATTTCCTTGGGGTGTCTACTTTCCAAAATGGGGTCATTTGGGGGGGGGGGTTGTACTGCCCTGCCATTTTAGCACCTCAAGAAATGAGATAGGCAGTCATAAATTAAATGCTGTGTAAATTCCAGAAAATGTACTCTAGTTTGTAAACGCTATAACTTTTGCGCAAACCAATAAATATCCGCTTATTGACATTTTTTTTTTTACTAAAGACCTGTGGCTGAATAAATTTTGGCAATTTTTTTTTTTTAATTTTCAGTCTTTCCTTTTATATCGTAAAAAATAAATATGGCAGAGGCAATCAAATACCATCAAAAGAAAGCTCTATTTGTGGGAAGAAAAGGACGCAAGTTTCGTTTGGGTACAACATTGCATGACCGTGAAATTACCAGTTAAAGCAGTGCAGTGCGAAATTGTAAAAAGACCTCTGGTCCTTAGGCTGACAATTGGTCCGGGCTGAAGTGGTTAAGCATGTGTTTGTTAAATTTTTATTCACATTGGAAATCGCAGCGTCTACTGCTGGAATCTTCAACCTTTTAGTGAATTTTTCCTCCATAGGATAGATTAGAGAATCTTTTAGAGATTAGAAATGCTTATCTGGATGATCCCATTCGGAATAAATAAGCTTTTCAAGTAATGCGTGTACTGGAAACGCGTGTAAAGGCTGAAAGGGTTTTAAGGATCCTAAAGAGTATACCGGACCTTCAGCTGCCTCCGTTAGGGGTAACATGAAAGTAGAGCGAACCATCTCTGTAAGGCTCTGTACTTCAGTTTGTGAAGGTGAAGTTCCAAGTACCGTTTCCTCTGCAGAGGAATAACCGGCTTGTTTTTCTTCCCGATCATCTGCGGCAAAGACCTCGTCATGTCCCCATAGTTCTTTAGGACCCTCCACTGACTGTAAACAGTCTAAGGTGGGGGAGGGGGATCTAGGACGTTTCCTATCCACCTGGATGGATGATGCGATTAAAGTCACTAATCTTCCTTCTAAGCCCTGCAGGGCAGAGGAAAGTGCTTCTTCAATCACATAAACAGGGGCTGAAGTGTGTGAAGCAGTTGCACCACCGCTAGCTTCCAATGACTCACCCTGACTTGCCATGTCTGATCTCTCTGAAGAGGAAGACAGTATGGAGGCATGACTGGGGTTCCCAGCGCCTGAGGGTGACACCTAAGGTACCTTTACTGTAGGCCTGGAAGGCATAATGCTAAGTACAAAAGCAGAGGCACACACAATATTATCTGCTAAATACACTAGCCAAACAATGCATGCTAACAGTTCTTTTCCTGTACTGGAAAGGCCTGCTTTACACCCTTACGTGCCCCACGCTAAATGTCTCTTAGTATAACAGACTCCTCTCCTTAGTGAACTCTGGCTGCGAAGGCTGAGTTTTCTTGTAGCAGAGAGTGCTTTAATGTGTGAGCCTCAGGTGGACCTGATTGGCATCCACAGCACTTCCCCCTCAGTAATCAACGCTGTATGGATAGACACTGTCTCATACCTAGCATCATGTGACCTACGGTCACCCCCCTCTGAGTCCTCCGGCAACCCCCCATTCAGTTTGAATATGCTTAGCTCGTCTGTATTATGCAGACCTGAAGGGAGAGGGAACCCATGCTGCTTTGAAAACAACTTCTGGTTTATGCCGTTCCACAGCAGGCTAGGATACCTACCATAAAACTGTAAGTAATATATAAAAAAAGGAGCCAAACAACTCCTAAAGGAGGAGAGGGGGAGGGGGAGGGAAAGGGGGGTTCTGTCAGCATGCTGCTAAACTCTGCAGAGTTTTAATTATTATGGGAACTTTTCCCCTTAGTTGCTAAGCAGCTGATAACCATTCAGCCTGCTAATTCCATTAGGAAACTAAGAACCCCCTCTGCTGGACAACACATATACTGAGACAGCGCTGTTCTATGGCATTTAAGGCATATAAAGGTTTTTTCTCTTTTTTTTTTTTTTTTTACCTTATCCTCGCTGCAGGATACTGCTGAAACAGCAGATCCAAACTTCACCCATCACGACGGGCTGCGTTAACACACGCTCAAAGACTGGGGCCCTTATAAAAGGGGTTCCGCTCCTTTGGGCCTTGTATAGCACCCCTCAGGACAGCTTTAGGAAATGTAGCAAGACTCTCAAAGAAGCATTACAGGCAACACCTCGTTCTTGCATAGAGGTCCAGGTACCATCCTATGGCCTCAGTGGCGAGGATGGATCTAATTGTGGAGGTTTCTTTAAATCCAGCATGGATCCCTCCTGGAGCTCCTTAGAGCACATCTTCACTCGTGACCAACACCTTTAGACACTGGCGAAAAAACTGAGGTACTCCTGGAAGGAGGAGGGGTTATATAGGGGAGTCAACTTCCTGTATTGGTTATACCAGTGTCAACACCTGAAGGTAGGCCTATAACCCACCAAGTAATTACTTGAGACTCTGTGTCCTATGATGAACGATAAAGAAAATAGTTTACTGTATATTGAGGTACTGCCTGTCTTCAGGAGTCAATCCAGTTGAGGACCTCGCGAGTAGGCAATAGAAACCTGAGCCAGTTGTGCTGCCTGTTAGTACCACCATATGTTAGGAAGGGCTAAGCCAAGGATTTAGAAACATTGACCTGGGACCTGAGGCAGCATCAAACTGGTGAAGGAGGCTAAAGATATAGGGGTAGAGATAAGGGGGGAATGTAACAAAAAAAACAAAAAAACAGATCATCCACGAATAGAGCACATTTATGCATCCTTACCCGGTTTAGGAAGGACTGAAATATATGCCAGATTTAAGGATTTTTCTAATGGAGTACCCAATTGAAGAGAGTTAAAGAACTGGACCAGGTAGCACGGAACTCGAAAACTTCTTGCAATAGCATACTGAAAACCCATTTGGCTTGGGTAAGAACCTTGTTTAAGAGATTTAATTGCCTCCATGACCTCGACAATGGTGATATGTTTTTCTAGGAGGGCTGTGCGATTTGCTGAAAGCTTAGAAAGAGATACTGTATTAAGGAAGGCTTCCAGTTGGTCATGTGAACACACGTTATCTTCCTTGTAGAGGTTTGCATAAAACTCAAGGAAGCATTCCATAATACATGGGGGGTTCTTCCTTAAAGTTCCAGAGGGCTTGCAGATTTTGGGAAAGGCCAGAGAGCGAGGTTTGGGGGACAGTTTGGTTGCCAACCTTATCCATTTGGTAGTGGAATCGTGCATCAGATCATCTGAGGCACTTTTCAGCCTCAGTAGTTAGGGCCAAGTTTAGGGACAGTTGGGCTGGGCTGTGGCCGGTTCATTTAGTGAAACTTGAGTGGAGTCACGTTTGCTTTTTGCATAAAACTCCTTGGTAAGTTTATCAATTGCAGCTTGATGCTCCCGTTTTAGGCGAAAGAACAACTGAATGATCTTGCCTCTAATTACTGCCTTGTGGGCTGCCCAGAGAGTAGCTGCCATAATTGTGTCAGTGTCATCGTAATAAAATATTCTCTCAGTTCCTTTTCTATGGAGGGTACAATGCACTAAATTACTTAAAAAAGCCTCATTAAGGTGGCAAGTAAATCTTCTGTTCTTTGGAGTTGTTGGAATATTGCAGGGAAAGCAGTACCATGGAGTGGTCTGAGTTTATATGGGTGTCCCTAATGGTGGATTTAACAGCAAGGGGTATTTGTGAGGCTTGAAGAAAAATAATCTATCCTGGCATAGGTCTGGTGAGGAGCGGAGTGTGTAATCTTTGGAGTGGGGATTGAGTTCTGTTCAAATGTCTATCAACCCGGAATCGTAAAGGATTTTAGCTATTTTTAGGCTTTGTTTAGGGGTCATTTGGTGCAGGGGATGCTTGGTCCTGATTTGTCTAGTCATTGGTCAAAGGCTAAGTTTGAGTCGCCCCAGAGGATTATCACTCCTTCCAACTGCTGTTTAAGTCAACATGGAGGAGAAAAATTTAACTTGGCCGTTATTCGGGGTATAGAATGAAACAAAATAATATATTGTTCCATCTATCGTGCCTTTTACCAAAATATATCTGCCCAAGGGGTCCCTGGCCACTTCTGACTTGGAGAAATTGAAACGTTTGGAGAAACACCCTTTGTTTTATTCACCGCATTGGAGGGATAAAACTGGGGGTAGTGCTGATGTAAAAAGGAGTGTTTGAATGAAGTGGAAAATTGGGTCTCTTGGAGCATGAGGATGTATATCTTTTGAGAGTGGTATAGATTGAACAGATTTCACCTTTTTACAGGAGAGTTAAGGCCCTGCACATTATGCAAGGCTATGCACAAACGGGGAGGGTGTATGATTATCTGAGTGCATAGATCAGAGGGTGAGGTAGCTGCATCATCAGTGTGGATCTTACCCTGAGCAGACCAGAAGAATACTGCTGACCTGGAGTCCAAGCCTGGGAGAGAAGTACTGGTGCTCGAGGAAGAAGTCAACATCTAGGTGACCTCCAAGGGTGGAGAGAAGAAAAGGAAAGCGTACTGAGAAGAGGAAGACCTTCTGGAAAAAAAGACAGACAAAAAAAATGTAAACAACAAATCCCACAATACAGCAAACCCCCAAACCCAATATGGTGAGAAGGAGCCTGCCCCCTCTCACCATATAGCTTTTCCCAAGAAGCATCCCCAGAAATAGGGGAAAAGTAGCAGTCCCCGAGTGGGAACAACAAAGAATTCCTAATCAAGGACAACTGAAGGAGCAGGACATCTGCTCCGGCCGCCTCAACTGGCAATAGCTGTGATATGTATAAAGGCAGAGCCCCAATATGGCTAAGGGTCCTTGAAAAGAGGACCCAGTCCTGACCCCAAAGCCGGCCCAGCACAGGTCACAGAACAGAGTCCAGCTCAACAAGGGAAGGTAGGACGATAGGCTGAAAAGAGGTCTTCTAACCTGCCGCCTCAGCTGGGTAAATATTTAACCAGTTCCCGATCAGCTCACACAGATATAAGTCATCAGAATGGCACAGGTGTGCAAAACCGTGTACCCATACGTCGCTCGTGCCCGCAGGCAGGGGGCGCGCCTGCAGCAATCAGATTCTTTGCAGAACCAGTCTTCAGGCCCACACCAATGATTTCTGGTCTGGATCTGGTGATCGGTTCTGACCAATGAAAATGCTTCCCTTGCCTGTAAGTGTAAACACAGGCAGGGGAAGTGATGTAATCTCCCCTTGTGGAATTATTTTCAGTTAGAGAGAGGACATCTAAAAGTGAATTTCCCCAACACTACACTGAAACAGTACACATAGGCACACATTTCAACCCCCCCCCAATCGCCACCCAGTTAACCCCTTCACTCCCCGTCACTGTGTTACCAATGGCAGTTTTCAGATTTTTCCTGATCACTACATTGGTGTCACTTACTATTCAGCGTTAGGGCAGCCCAGTTAGGTCTAGGGTACCCCCTAAATAAAAGGTTTAACCCCCAGTTAACCCTTCCACCATGTTACCAGTGTCAGTAGTAGATCTATTTTCTGATCTGCGTATTAGTGTCACGGGTGACGTTAGTTATTTTTTATAGCGTCAGGATACCTGCCGTATATTACCTAATAAAGGTTTAACCCCCTGATCTCCCAGCGGGTGACATCAGTTTGGTTTTAGCGTCAGTTAGGGTCTGTGTCAGCCCCAGACAGAGTCAGATTAGTGCCAGTAGTGCTAACACCCACGCAAACCTCCTTTAGTAGTATAGTGCCTGAACAGATCAATATCTTTGATCTGATCTATACTAGTGTCCCCAGTAGTTTAGGGCTCCCAAAAATGCAGTGTTAGCGGTATCAGCCCAGATACCTGCTAGCACCTGCATTTAGGCCCTCCCCCCAGCCCACTCAAGGTCAGTATCAATGAATCACTGTCACTTATAAAACACAACACACAACTGCAGCATTCACAGAGTCAGGCCTGATCCCTGCAAACGCTAATGCCCCGTACACACAGTTGGAATTTGACAGAAAAAGTCAGACGGGAGCTTTTCAACATATATTCCGACCTTGTGTATGCCCCATCTGACTTTTTATGTCGAAAATTCTGACAGACCTAGAAAGTGAACATGTTCTATATTTTTCAGATGGAACAAATTCCCATCAGGAAAACCTCTCGTCTGTATGCTGTTCCGACGTACCAAAAACGGCGCATGCTCTGAGGCAAGTACGAGATGGAAGCTATTAGCTACTGAACTTCCTTTTTCTAGTCCCATCGTACGTGTTGTACGTCACCGCGTTCTTGACGGTCGGAATTTGGTGTGATCATGTGTACGCAAGACAGCTTCAGTGGAATTCCATTGGAAAAACCTTCAGAGTTTATTAGCGATTGAAGCAGGCTCTGACAATCAGGTCTTTTTTGCCTGCAAGTCGCACTAGTTATACCTTTAAACTTAGAGGCCACAATGTCCAATCGGAAGTACACTAGTGAAAAGGCATAAAAGTTTGAGCATGACAGATGAGAGTGAAGAGGAAATCGCCCATCTGTCAGATTCAGGCTCAGAATATGATCCAGTAGACAGCAGTGGCACCCTGACAGATAGCTCTGACGACAGTGGTGGTCCCTGCTAACGTTAGGCCTACCTGACCCCGTTCTTCTGTTGTTGAGGTGCAAGAACTGCAGGGCTCTCATATGGAACAGAGAGCCAGCACTAGTGTCGCTCATCCTTCTGGTGAACTGGCAAGCACTAGCGGCCTAGTACACACTGGTCATACATCCAACACTGCAGTATCATGTGGCGAGTCCCATAAGTGCAGTTCAAGCTGGTGCGATAGCTAGCACAAGTAGTGTCCCGCAGCCACCAATAAGACAAAAACACAGGCCCATCGAGCCCATAGTGCCCTTCCTGCTGCATTTGCCAATCCGAATTGGAATCCCACCACTTCTGCAGCACCCGTACTTCCCCCATTCACTGTCCAACTCAGAATTCAGATGGAAACAGTTAATTTTACGTCACTTGACTTTTATTCGCTGTTTTTCACGGAAGATCTCTATAGATCTATTGTGGACCAAAGCAATTTGTATGCTGGTCAATTCATCGCCGCTAATCCACAGTTGACCCTTGCCAGAGATTGGAAACCTATTATGGTTTCCGAATTTAAGACCTTCCTGGGCCTATCCCTTCTCAAAGGCCTAGTTAAAAAGGCAAGTTGCAGTCATATTGGTCCACTGACCCAATTCACCATATGCCAGTTTTCTCTGCATCCATGACCAGATCTTACGGTTCATGCATTTTTTAATGACAATGAACTGTGTCATCCTTGGGGCAACCCGGAATAAGAACGGCTCCACAAAATTCGGCCCCTTGTAAAGCACTTCAACCAACAGTCTGCAGCCTTGTTTACTCCCAATCATGTTGTCTGCGTTGACAAGTCCCTGAATAAATTTTCTGGCCGCTTGTGTTTCAAACAGTATCTTCCCAGCAAGCGTGCCAGATATGGAGTCAAGATGTATAAGCTCTGTGACAGAACAACAGGCTATAAATAAAATTTTATGGTTTAAGAGGGAAAAGATAGTCACGTGGATCCCAGACTACATAGGGATCGCTGGCAAGATTGTTTGGCACTTGGCATCACCCTTATTCGGAGAGGGGTACCACTTGTACATGGACAAATATTAAATGAGCGTGTCACTTTTTAGTCACTTGTTTGATCATGGAATTGGCAAATGTGGCACCGTGTGATCTAATCGCCAGGGCCTACCCCATCGGCTTGTAGAGTCCCGACTTAGACTGAGGGAGAGAGCCTGCTTTGAGAAGTAATAATGGGCTTGCAGTGAAGTGGAGGGATAATCAGAATGTTCAAAAAAGGAGGGGAACTTTGGGACTTTAAATGAAGCACAAGTATGTGCCTCCATCCCGGTAATCGGTACGTAATAGAGGAAGCACACTGCACTTTCCATCCGGATTGGTGAGTCTGCCCTGGCTAACCATTTACACGCATTAAATCCCCATTAATTTATTTTTATTTATATGGTTAGTATATTATATTATTTTTTATTCTATTTCATAGGAATTTTTTGGTCGCATCAGCTCCTGATGAGTGGGGAGACACCCACGAAACGCGTCGAGCTTTTGAAATGATGTCCCAGTTATACTTTATACGTAACTATATTTTATTATGAATTTACTTTTTTAACTATATATTAAATTTATTATTTTTGTTTTACATCTAGTGGATGCATATCTATTATGTGGATGTACTTGCTGATGTCGGTTTTGCTGTCATAGGCACTACCATGCCATACTACCCAATTATTTCATTTATTACTACTATGTGCTGCTATATGTGAATACTATATATCATGCTTCTACTGTACTTACGCCTATATACTTTATGAATTTGATCTTTATTATTTTTTATGATCTGTTACTGAACAATCAATAAAAAATTTTTTTTTTTTTTTTTTTTAATATGGTTAAAACCTACCTCCATTATCCAAGTGCTTCATTTTATAATCAGAATGTTTTCGTTCTGTCCCCCTTCACACAGATACGACAGTCCAAATTCTAACAGCGACTGGTGTTGTGGAGAAACCCCTGTGTGTCCACAAATACAACCTTAATATGGGAAGGGTGGACCTCAACGACTAGTTGATGGCGCCATACCCAATTGCCTATAAGGCCAGACACTGGTACAAAAAGCATCTGTATACATTTTCAAATTGGCTCTGCTGAACGCTTATGTGCTATACAAAAGTGTCAAGACTAATCGGAGCCTTCCTTAAGTTCCAGGTGGCACAGTGGTGTATTGGTTAGCACTCTCACCTAGTAGTAAGAAGGTCGCTGGTTCGAATCCCAACCACGACACTACCTGCCTGAAGTTTGCATGTTCTGCCTGTGTGGGTTTCCTCCCACACCCCAAAGACATGCAGGTAGGTTAATTGGCTTCTGTCCAAAACAATGGCCTTAGTATATAAATGGGGACCTTGGATAGTGGGCTCCTTGAGGGTAGGGACCAATGTGAGTGTGCAATGTACAGTGATGGAGACAATTAGACACTCTGGATGGACTGGTGTCTTTATTCAACCTTACTATGTAACCATCACAGCCCTTTTTCCAGACGGTGCTGTGGCCCAACTTCCCAATCCAAATGCAGTGAGCCGGCTGCATGAGAAGCATTTTCCATATGTCATCCCTGGTACCCCCAACCAACGATCGCCCCAAAGAAGATGTTGTGTCTGTAGCAAGCGTGAATACAGGCGTGACACGCGCTCTTGTTCTTTCTGTCCTGGCAAACCTAGTCTTTGCATCTGTGAATGTTTTGAACGCTACCACACACTAGTGGAGTATTAGCGTAGGGCACAGCATGGCAAAGTCTAGGGTTTACTTTCACAGGGTCTCCATAGATGCCATTGTATTTTGAGAGACCCGAACCTTGAACCATTTCAAATAAAAAAAAGTATTTATAATAATATATTTATTTATTAAATTTTTTATCAAAAAAGCCAAAAATTGCTGTCGTTTGATTGTTCTCTCTATTCTGCTCTTTTTACTGTATTTTTTATCGTTACTGTGTTTTATCATGTTTGCTTTTCTGGTATGTAGTTCTTTTATGCTTTACCGTTTACTGTGTTTTATTTTTAACCATCCTTTTCTTTTCAGGTACGCCATTCAGCTGCAGCACTGATTCATTTATCCTGACGGCAACATTTATCCTGAGAGCGTTTGCTCTCACGATACGTAAATCAGCGACTCCAGCACTGTAGGAGGTAATTTCCCCACCACAGTTAAAAAAAAAAAAAAAAAAAAAAAAATGGTGCATGTATGCCCATCATTAGAAGTGGGAGGATGCAGGGCAGTATTTTAATGGTGGGCATACCCATGATCAATCTTTTTTCGTTCAGCCCACAAGCTGCATGGAAAAAAAAAAAAACAATATATGCCCAACAAGACCAAAGTGACAATGTGCTCAGTGCTTGGTGTATCCTGAATTGCAACCGGTGCGATTTCCATGCATAGGACAATATGCCGCACTCACCAGCTCCCCTGCCCCAATAGGGGTTAAATCGCCTCCACAGTGTGAGCCCCTGTGTCGCTATATAGAGCTGGTCCGATTACATCCAGTTACTTCTCATTTCCTCATTGTGAATAAAAATGAAAAATACATAGTGTAATCCAGTTTAAAATCCGAGATTTTATTGTGTGCAAAAGTTGCTACTCACATAAATAAGAGAGAAAACAGCGCCTCTGTAATATGCCTTTAAAGCTTGTTTGTATTCACCGCCGCCGCCTTGTGAGAGAGTGTTCACCATAGGCCACGCCCTACGCGTTTTGTCATTGGACGTCGTCTGGAGCTCTAGGAAATCGCACCGGTTGCAATTCAGGATACACCAAGCACTGAGCACATTGTCACTTTGATCTGATTACAGAGGAACCTTCTGATGTTAATTTTTGCTGCTGGACTTTTCTTTTTAGAATGTCTTTGGATTATTCTGTTTCCATTTTTTGCGATTTCACATTCTGGGAGGTTTTTGATGGAAGTTAAAGCATAAAGTATTTTATTAATATGTTTTTTGCACTAATATAAGCAAATAGCACTTTTTGACAGTATCAGCCGTGGTTTTCGGAATGCACATATGCACTTTCTAACGATTATATATGTTTATACTTTAATATTGCATATTTGTATACATTTTTCATATTTTATATTTGTATTTTGCATGCAATTTGCAAACAATAATTCAGCATTTTTGGGTGATAGGCACATCTATTCAGTTACACATTTTCGTTTAGATTGGTCTTTATATGGCACAGGTGTGCAATTAAAAGTAGGCGAGCGCCATAGCTACCACCTCAGCACTTCACGTCTTTTTACAATCTACCAGGTTGGTCACATATGGTAGTGGCAGCCCCCCCCCTCCCCATTTTCCATATTTATATTTTTTCAATTTTTTTTTTCATTTTTTTCACATTTTTTCTGTTTTCCCCTATACATTTTCTTCTTACATACTTGATCCTGTTAGTTTATATTTTAGTTTCCTTACCCCCTTTTTCTACTATATGCCCAACAAGGACCAGCAACGTACTGGTAAGTTGCTGGACTTTGAGTGGTTATACCAGAATGATGCTTGCAGGTTTGGGTATCATCTTGGTATCATTCTTTTCAGCCAGCTTTAATGTAAAAGCAATCCTAGCGGCAAATTAGCTGCTAGACTGCTTTTACAAGCAGTGGGAACGACGTTAAACCCCCCCCCCCCCGCCGTCTCCCATGGTTTTCTCTATACCTTCTGTCTAACTGGGGAACCTGAGAATGCAGCCGGTGGTTCCGCTAGATGACCATAGAGCTGATCGAAGACTGGCTCCAATCATCTCTATGGCCTAAGAAACCGGAAACTACGAGCATTTCATGACTTCGGTTTCGCTGGTTATAAACAGCGCCATTGAGAAATTGTGAAGGCACTTCATCACACCGATCTTATTATGGTCAGATGCTCTGAGGGTAGAGGAGAGATCTAGAGTCTAATAGACCACAATTTTATTTTATTTTTTTAAACGGAGTATCTGTCACTACCTATTGCCATCATAGGGCATATATACATTCCCTGTGATAATTAAGAAAAAAAAAAGGCACCCGACCCCCCATGCTCGCACGCAAAGGTGAACGCAAGGTGTGTCATATGTAAACAGCAATTGCACCATGCATGTGAGGTATAACCCCGAACGTCAGATTGAGGACAGTCATTTTAGCAGTAGACATCCTCTGTAAATCTATAGTGGTAGACTGTAAAAGGCTTTTAAAAAAACGTATGTAGTCTGTCGCCGCTGCACGGTTTTGCGCAATTTTAACGCATGTCGTGTTTGGTATCTATGTACTCGGCATAAGATCATCTTTTATATTTTACCAAACATTTGGGCAATATAGTGTGTTTTAGTGCATTCAAATTTAAAATGTTTTTTTTTTCAAAAAAAGATGTGTTTGAAAAATCACTGCGCAAATACTGTGTGAATAATGACCCCATTTTGGAAAGTAGATACCGCAAGATATTTCCTGAGAGTCATGTGGCGTTCATGGAATATTTAATATTTTGCCACAAGTTTTGGGAAACTGACAATACATTTCTTCTTTTATACAAAGTTGTCACTAAATGATATATTGCTTAAAAAAAAACATGGGCATATGTGAAATTACACCCCAAAATCCATTTTGCATGTGTGGAACTTTTTGGGAGCCTAGCCGCTTACAGGACCCCAAAAACCATTTCACTCCTTACTACCCCATCACAGTTTCGGAGGCCCTGAAATGTCAATATAGCACAACCCCCCCCCCCCATGACTCCATTTTGTAAAGTAGACACCCCAAGGTATTTGCAAAGAAGCATGGTGAGTATTTTTGAGCCTTCATTTGTTTTTGAAAATGAAGAAAGCAAAAGGAAATTTAATTTTTTTTCAATTTTCAAAACTGTGACAAAAAGCAAGATCTGCAAAATACTTAGCATGCCTCTCAAATAGTTTAGGGTGTTTATTTTCCAAAATGGGGTCGTTTGTGGGGGGGTTGCCATTTTACTTGTTTTTAACAGCTGCTTAGTTTCCTTTTAATATTTTTTATAAGATGTTTTAAAAAAATACTATTATTTTATACTCTTATTATAACTTTGTGCGAATTCTGCTGCCAGAGCTGTGGAGCTGATCTGGCACTGAGTAGGGGTATCGCAGGAATTTGCTGAGAGAGTTGTTGAGCACATGGAATATTTTTTTTGTCATAAGTGATTGAAAAATGAAACAAAAAAAATGTGCACAAAGTTATCACTGAAATGATATATTGCTCAAACATGCCATGGGCATATGTGAAATTACACCCCAAAATACATTCTGCTGCTTCTCCGGAGTGTGGGGATACCACATGTCTAGCCGCGTATAGGACCCCAAAAACCATGCACTGCCTTCAGACTTTCTATGGGCGTAAATTTTTTGATTTCACTCCTCACTACCTATCACAGTTTCGGAGGCCATGAAATGCCCAGATAGCACAACCCCCCCCCCCCCCCCCCCACAAACGACCCCATTTTGTAAAATAAACACCCTAAGCTATTTGAGAGGCATGCTAAGTATTTTGCAGATCTTGCTTTTTGTCACAGTTTTGAAAATTGAAAAAAAATAAAATTTCCTTTGCTTTCTTCATTTTCAAAAACAAATGAGGGCTCAAAAATACTCACCATGCTTCTTTGCAAATACCTTGGGGTATCTACTTTACAAAATGGAGTCATGGGGGGGGGGGGTTGTGCTATGCAGCTTGTGCAGCTGTTAAAAACAAGTAAAATGGCAACCGGTAGTATAAATGTAAACAGTTCAAAACACTGGATTTTATAAATACTAAAATAGCGCTAATAATTATATTAATAATATAGTAATATTATAAACCCGTGGCAAACACTCTAGTCCAATTCATATGTAGCAGATGGCTAAGGCCGCGTACACACGAGAGGATTGTCCGTCCAACTTAGTCCGCTGAAACGTGTTTCAGCGGACAATCCGCTCGTGTGTGGGCTTCAGCTGACTTTTTCAGCGGACAGTCTGGCGGACTAAGTCTTTCGGAATTTCCGTAATATTGTCCGTCCAAACTTGGTTTCAGCGGACAGTCCGCTCGTGAGTAGGCTAGTTCGACGGACTAAGTATGGCGCATGCTCAGAAAGGATTTACACGGCCGAAGGTTGCATTGCAGTGTATTGGACGTCAAATTTCTAGTCCCGTCGTACGTGCCGTACACGTCATCGCGCAAGCTTTCAGCGGACTGTCTGTTCGTCGTGTGTGGTCAAGTCCGTTCATTCAAAAGTAGGACGGACTGTCTGTCGGATTGTCTGATGGACTTAGTTGGACGGATAGTCCGCCCGTGTGTACGCAGCCTAAGGTAGAACAGTTCAAAACATTGAAGACATTCAGGGTATAAGGGACAGTTCAAAATATCCGAGGTGTTAAAGGTAATCTATAGTTGTTATCCAAGCGTGCCTTCCACCAGAGAATAGAGAGATCCGTAATCCACCATGTGCACCACACTCCACCAGGGGGTCAAACTCACCAGATGTCTCTAATATGCAAGCCTTAGGTTTGGTATATATCAGCTGCTTTAATCACTGGTCCTCACCAACCCAGAAAGCGACCATTGCAGGGGCTCAAACACAAAAACATAAAATACAAGAATACTAATAGTGTAATTCTGTTTATTTATGATATACAGTGCCTTGCGAAAGTATTCGGCCCCCTTGAACTTTTCAACCTTTTGCCACATTTCAGGCTTCAAACATAAAAATATAAAATTTAAATTTTTTGTGAAGAATCACCAACAAGTAGGACACAATTGTGAAGTGGAACGAAATCTATTGGATATTTTAAACTTTTTTAGCAAATAAAAAACTGAAAAGTGGTGCATGCAAAATTATTCGGCCCCTTTACTTTCAGTGCAGCAAACTCACTCCAGAAGTTCAGCGAGGATCTCTGAATGATCCAATGTTGTCCTAAATGACTGATGGTGATAAATAGAATCCACCTGTGTGTAATCAAGTCTCTGTATAAATGCACCTGCTCTGTGATAATCTCAGGGTTCTGTTGAAAGCGCAGAGAGCATCATGAAGACCAAGGAATACACCAGGCAGGTCCGTAATACTGTTGTGGAGAAGTTTAAAGCCGGATTTGGATACAAAAAGATTTCCCAAGCTTTAAACATCCCAAGGAGCACTGTGCAAGAGATCATTTTGAAATGGAAGGAGTATCAGACCACTGCAAATCTACCAAGACCTGGCCGTCCCTCTAAACTTTCAGCTCAGACAAGGAGAAGACTGATCAGAGATGCAGCCAAGAGGCCCATGAGCACTCTGGATGAACTGCAGAGAACTACAGCTGAGGTGGGAGAGTCTGTCCATAGGACAACAATCAGTCGTACACTGCACAAATCTGGCCTTTATGGAAGAGTGGCAAGAAGAAAGCCATTTCACAAAGTTATCCATAAAAAGTCTCGTCTAAAGTTTGCCACAAGCCACCTGGGAGACACACCAAACATGTTGAAGAAGGTGCTCTAGCCAGATGAAACCAAAATCAAACTTTTTGCCCACAATGCAAAACGATATGTTTGACGTAAAAGCAACACAGCTCATCACCCTCAACACACCATCCCCACTGTCAAACATGGTGGTGGCAGCATCATGGCTTGGGCCTGCTTTTCTTCAGCAGGGACAGGGAAGATGGTTAAAATTGAAGGGAAGATGGATGCAGCCAAATACAGGACCATTCTGGATTAAAACCTGTTGGAGTCTGCAAAAGACCTGAAACTGGGACGGAGATTTATCTTCCAACAAGACAATGATCCCAAACATACAGCAAAATCTACAAAGCAATGGTTCACAAATAAACGTATCCAGGTGTTAGAATGGCCAAGTCAAAGTCCAGACCTGAATCCAATCGAGAATCTGTGGAAAGAGCTGAAAACTGCTGTTCACAAACGCTCTCCATCCAACCTCACTGAGCTCGAGCTGTTTTGCAAGGAAGAATGGGCAAGAATTTCAGTCTCTCGATGTGCAAAACTGATAGAGACATACCCCAAGCAACTTGCAAATGTAATCGCAGCAAAAGGTGGCTCTACAAAGTATTAACGCAAGGGGGCCGAATAATTTTGCACGCCCCACTTTTCATTTTTTTATTAGTTAAAAAAGTTTCAAAAATACAATAGATTTTGTTCCACTTCACAATTGTGTCCCACTTGTTGGTGATTCTTCACAAAAAATAAAATTTTTATATCTTTATGTTTGAAGCCTGAAATGTGGCAAAAGGTTGAAAAGTTCAAGGGGGCCGAATACTTTTGCAAGGCACTGTAATTCCCCATACAGGAACCTCCATATAAGTCAGTGAATGACTAAACCAGTCAGGTGACCAGCACACTATCCCGGATGTGACACGTGAGCGCCACCTAGCCATTGTCCTGTACCCAGAAGTGTTTGCAGTGTCTGCAAAGGAATGCATACTCTCCTCTGACGACTGGAACATGGTGACAGCGCCCTCTGGGTGATTTAGATTTTGCTTGTTGATGATTTATGTGATGTACGTACCTAGTATTAACCACTTACATAGTTACACCAAACATGTTATTAATGTCTTACAATCTGTGGAAGTGAAATCCACTTACCTGTTGGTTACGGCTGATGTAGCCTCGTTATACAAGGGCCATTTCCCATCAATTGGGTTATGATGCAGTACAACCTTTTTTAGTTCAGGATAATACCATCTCAGTCATCCAGTGCAATTTTATTTTAGAATTACTTCTTTTTGCTATGACGCATAACCATTTTTGGCATGAAGGAGCCCATTTTCTGCAAGTAAAGGGGGTGGCCATGGGAGCTAAATTTGCTCCCAGCATGGCTAACCTCTTTATGGCCAAATGGGAGGAGGACACAGTTTTGGGGAACAGGCCGCCAGAGTTGGTGGCCTGGAAAAGATTCATTGATGATATCATGTTCATATGGGATGGTGACAGCACATCTGCAGAGCTCTTTCTATCCCATCTGAACAGCAATGATCGAGGCATAGTCCTTAGTCATATATTGAGCCCCACTGATATCCACTTTTTGGACTTAAAAATCTCCATTGTGGAAAATAAAATAGTCACCACTACGTTTTTTAAAAAGACTGATAGGAACAGCTACATTCCTCTGGATTCATGCCATCATAAATCGTGGTTGTCGGCTGTACCTAAAGGTAAATTTTTGCGTTTAAAGCGTAATTGTACCATTCCTGATGATTTCTATAGGTAGGCATCAATTCTTAAAAATAGATTTGTGGCCAAGGGATATGATGGTGACATTCTCGACTCTATTGTTGTAGGGATCGCCAATCACTTTTAGCTGATAAGCAACCAAGGGCAGACAGTGCGGACAATTATGGTCTATCTTTTATCACAACCTTTTCTAGTCAGCACTGGGCCATTAAAAGGATTATAAAGAAACATTGGCCAGTTATAAAAGAATGATCGTGTCCTAGGCCCCTTATTATCAGATAGACCAAATGTTATCTTCAGGGGTGCCACTAATCTGAGGAACATGATTGATCCTAATGTCCCAGATCCCCCTACGAGACCAACCTTTTTTGGCGATCTAAAAGGTTTTTTTCCATGTGGCAAATGTAGAGCCTGTAAGTTGAATGCATTACGGGGGAGAAGATTCACAGAGTTCACTTAAAATGGCACGGGGCTCACATATCCCATCCAAACTTTTATTACATGTTCCACTAAGTGTGTCGTGTATCTCCTCAGGTGTCCCTGTGGCTTAGAATATGTGGGATGCACAGTTCGTATGTTACATATACGTCTGGGTGAGCACATAACTAATATCTGTAAAGGCTTTGATAAGCATAATGTGAGTAAACATTAGGACTTGAAACATAATCGTGACCCAAGAGGTACCACCTTTTTAGCTATTGAAAAATATGTGCCTCACTGGCGTGGCAGTAATGCGAAGCGCACCATTTCACGAGCTGAAACTAATTGGATATATAAATTGGGCGCGCACGTTCCTGGGGGGCTTAATGTGGAGTGGGACATCAACTGTTTTATTAATAACGGTTGATGTCCCTCTCCTTGGCCCATTATAGTGGTTACTTTTATCAAATGCTGGTGACACAGAATTTAAGTATTTTGATAGATATGTTGTACTGAATTTGGTTATCATGTTTTTTTGGAATGTGAGCTGTACCTCACTATTGGAAGAAATGTTAATGTTTTTTTATTTGTTTATTTACAAGGCTATTTTGTAAATAGACTACTGGTAACGATGGGCAGCTGGTTTAGGCATATAATTACTGTTTAATTGGAGATATTTTTCCAACCACTAGATGGCGGCATCTTTTATTTATTTATTTATTATTTATTTTTATTTTATTATTTTTTATTTTCATTTTTTTATTTTCATTTTTAAGTTACAGTAAAGTTTTTTATAAAATGGAAATTTGCACACTTAATGATTCCATCGGTTTGTATTGTTATACGGCCGTCTTACTAACTCCATATACTAAGCCCATGATGGGGCGTCCGTTTTAACCTATGGCAGGGCTCCTTTCCTTACCAGTAGGCTATAAAAAGCTTTGGCACAATGGTGTGGGCGTACCCCTGATGATGTCAGACCTTGGACGAAACGATCGTCGGGTAGCCACGCTCACGCCCATTGTGCATTTGCGAGCGCATTACAAACTCAGGGTGATGAGTTTTTTTAACCTTGCTAGCATTTTCGTTCATTTTTTTTAAACGGTATTTGTATTGTTTTTCTTATGACTCGGTGGAGTCATTTTAAGCGCTTGATTATTTGGTTTAAATAAATCCTGTTGAAACTATATCACACGATTTGGGCATTTTGTTTCTCTATGGTGATACGTCGTTTGGAGGTGTGCTGAGAGCATCCGTGCGGATCCGAAGATCACGGGACATCCGAAAGATCGGGACGATCTCCGGCATCTGGTTATCGGGACGTCTATGTGATTCGTGATCGAATCTGCGCAGTTTGACCTCCCCTAACGGGGTCACTGGGGATCTGGTAAGCCTCCATCTATGGAGTGGTGTTTAGAGGTGAAGGGTCCACGTGGTCAAATACTATTTCATGGAATATACAAGTTTCAGCTGGACATTACTTATATATTTTTTTGCATCAATTCACATATGGTCATTTTAACTCACAATTTGTTTGTTTTTATTATCTCATTGGACACTTGAGTTTAACAAGATTTTTTTCACATTATTTGTGTATTTGATTTCACAGCTTTTTTCTGATTTATATTTTTTTGTACAATTTTTTAGGTCACATTCACATTTAGTGGCCAAGCGCTGCACTTTATTTCTTCTATTAACCACTTGCCTACTGGGCACTTAAACACCCCTTCTGCCCAGACCAATTTTCAGCTTTCGGTGCTCACACACTTTGAATGACAATTACTCAGTCATGCAACACTGTACCCAAATACATTTTCTGTCCTTTTTCCCACAAATAGAGCTTTCTTTTGGTGGTATTTGATCACCTCTGGGTTTTTAATTTTTTGCATTATAAATGAAAAAAACAAATTTTTCTTTGTTTCTGTGATAAAATTATGCAAATTATTAATTTTTCTTCATAAATTTTGGCCACAATTTTATACTGCTACATATCTTTGGTAAAAAATAACCCAAATTAGTGGATATTATTTGATCTTTGTGAAAGTTAGAGAGTCTACAAGCTATGGTGCGAATCATACAAAATTGATCACACCTGATGTACTGGTGGCCATTTCTTGCGACCTGAACAAGCCAGGAAAGTACAAATATCCCCCCAAATGACCCCTTTTTTTTAAAGTAGACATTCCAAGGTATTTAGTAAGGCATGGTGAGGTTTTTGATGTTGTCATTTTTTCCCAAAATTCTTTGCAAAGTTAATATTTTTTTTATTTTTTTCCACAAAATGGTCATTGTAATAGGTTATTTCTCTCACATGTTATGTGTATACCACAAATGACACCCCAAAATAAATTCTGCTACTCCTCCTGAGTATTACGATACCACATGTTTGGGACTTTTTCACAGCCTGGCCACTTAGAGAGGCCCAACAAGCAGGGAGCGCCGTCAGGTGATCTAGGAGCATAAATTACACATCTAAATTGTTGACTACCTATTACACTTTTGAAGGCCCTGGAGCACCAGGACAATGACACGTGGCACTGATGACACGTGATACTGATGTGGCACTGATGACAGATGCCATTAATACAGGGCACTGATGACACGTGACACTGATGACAGATGGCACTAATGACAGATGGCACTTATACGTGACACGGATGACACGTGTCACTGACAGATGGCACTAATACGTGGCACCGATGACACGTGACACTGACAGATGGCACTGATATGTGGCATTGATGACACATGACACTGACAGGTGGCACTGATGACAGATGGCACTAATGTCCACTAATGTGGCACTGACATGTGACACTGATATTGGGCGCGAATCGAGACCGGCCGGCTCGGATTTGCATAACGATAGTTTTAAACATTATTTCTGTAAGTGCGCATTTGTCTCTTACGTTCGATTAAAATTTTATTTGGGTTTTACACTATTGTGAGTTTTATTACCTTCTATGTAAACCGGTGAGAGGGAGTGTATTTGGAGGCGAACGGGTTCCAGAGTTCCTTTGCATCCATTTGTGAAAACCCTGGACTGGGGGAATCAGTCATCCGCTCTGCATGGTTCTCTGTAATAAGGAACCATACACCTTCGGTAAGCGGCAGTAATATCTGTGGTGGAGGTTGTGCACGGTTCACGTTCGTTTTGGATATTTATGCT
Organism: Lithobates pipiens; assembly: GCF_037356315.1. Classification (NCBI taxonomy): domain Eukaryota; kingdom Metazoa; phylum Chordata; class Amphibia; order Anura; family Ranidae; genus Lithobates; species Lithobates pipiens. The sequence continues at coordinate 150,487,016 of NW_027507785.1, read as the reverse complement.
GTCACCATATCACCGTGGAATACTTTGAAAATAGATACTTTTCATGGACTTTATGAACACTTTAATATTCAATGTTATGATTTTTTTCACATATATTGATGTTCTATTAATGTTTTAAGGCAATTGGTCATTGGATGTCACATTGCTTCTTTCTTTGAATGTTCACATCATATTAGGATAATTCATTATTATTTATGGTATCTTCACTGACAATATTGATATATATTTGAAATTTCCTTGCACTTAAAACTTTTCCGCATAGGATTGACAAATTATTAAGTTAAAGTTATTGGAGTTTTTTCACATAGGTGCATTTTTTGTTTTGTTTAGCAAACTTTTTTTCAGCGCAACCCACCCTTTTTTCCTTTATGCCAAATGTAGTATAACATTTGGGTTGCTGCTTTTTCATAGTTTCTTATTTGATAAGTGTGGTTTTTCCCCTTTTTCTAACTGATGACAGATGCCATTAATACAGGGCACTGATGACACGTGACACTAATGACAGATGGCACTAATGACAGATGGCACGGATGACACGTGTCACTGACAGATGGCACTAATACGTGGCACTGACAGATGGCACTAATACGTGGCACTGACAGATGGCACTAATACGTGGCACCGATGACACGTGACACTGACAGATGGCACTGATATGTGGCATTGATGACAGAGCATCTCTCATTGGACACACCGATCGCGCTGTAAACAGCCACTGTGATTGGCTGTTTACAGCAATCTGTGACTGGCTATGTCCGAGGGACATGGCCAGCACAGAACTTCCCTGATGCGCGCTCTCAGGAGCGCGCATTGCAGAAGTAAATAGGATGTCCAGGGACGCCCTCCCGGCAGGTAACGTCCGCGCTGTAGCCGTCTTTCGGCTATAGCGCAGGCGGGAAGTGGTTAAGGGGGCTTTTGCTGTATAGGGAATTATATCATAAACAGAATTACACTATTAGTATTATTCTTGTATTTTATAGTACGTGTTTGAGCCCCTGCAACGGTCGTTTTCTGGGTTGGTGTGGACCAGTGATTAAAGCAGCTGATATATATATATATATATATATATATATATATATATATACACCAAACCTAAGGCTTGCATATTAAAAGGCATCTGGTGAGTTTGACCCCCTGGGGGAGTGTGGTGCACACGGTGGATTACGGATCTCTCTATTCTCTGGTGGAAGGCATGCTTGGATAACAACTATAGATTACCTTTAACACCTCGAGATATTATGAACTGTCCCTTACACCCTGAATTTCTTCAATGTTTTGAACTGTTCTACCTTAACCATCTGCTACATATGAATTGGACTAGGGCGTTTGCCACTGGTTTATAATATTACTATATTATTAATATAATTAGTGCTGTTTTAGTATTTATAACATCTAGTGTCTTGAACTGTTTACATTTATACTACCAGTTGCCAAATTCCTTGATGTGTCTACTCTCCAAAATGGGGTCATTGTGGGGGCGGGGGTGTACTGCCCTGCTGTTTTAGCACCTCAAAAAATGAGATAGACAGTCATAAACTAAAAGCTGTGTAAATTTCAGAAAATTTACCCTAGTTTGTACACACTATGAAACTTTTGCGCAAACCAATATACGCTTATTACATTTTTTTTTTTACTTGAGACATGTGGCTGAATGTTTTTTGACCTAAATGTATGACTAAAATGGAGTTTATTGTAATCTTTATAATAAAAAGTAGAAAATATTTTCTTTTCAAAATTGTCGCTTTTTTTGTTTGTAGCGCAAAAAATAAAAACCGCAGAGGTGATCAAATACCACCAAAAAAAAGCTATTTGTGGGAGAGAAAAAAAGGACGCAACTTTTGTTTGGGTACAGCATTGCATAACCACACAATTGTCAGTTAAAGCGACGCAGTGCCAAATTGTAAAAAGTGCTCTGCTCAGGAAGGTGGTAAAATCTTCCAAGGCTGAAGTGGTTAAAAAGGTAGTATAATAAACATGCAAAGGTGTATACAAAGGTGTATATAGGAAAAGACCCAGTCAATCCCCCCTGGAAGTCCCATAGTCCGTAGGATTGACTCGGTCACATCCAGAATAGGACGTTATGTGGACTTCCATCTCCAACCACTAGTCAGAGAAATTCCCTCTTATCTCAAGGACACTTGAGAGGCTTTTGGAATCTATTGAATATCAGGATGGCGTGATTTTGGCAACAACTGTATCCCCCATGATTTTGTTTCTTTCCTGCAGTTGAATACCATTTATCAGGAAAAAAAAACCTTCCTTTAATCCAGCAGAATTTTATTATGGAACGTCTAAAGTTTGCAACACAACATAATTATTTTGGATTCCAAGAACAATTTTACTTGCAGAAGCGGGGTATAGCAATGGGTGCCAAGTTCGCACCCAGCCTAGCAAACCTGTTCATGGCCCATTGGAGGAGCATGTCGTCTATGCCCTCAAGAGACCAGAGCGAGTTCTCTGACCCAGGTACATTGACGACATCCTCTTCTTATGGAAGGGTAACCAGGATTCCCTAGATGCCTTTACGACTTCACTTATAAACAACGATAGGGGCAGCATCTTGAGTTACGAGGCCAGTCTTACCACCATACATTTTCTTGATCTTGAGATATCAAGTGATAGACCACCTGTCACGTATCAGATAAGACCAGAACTGTGTGGACTGCAACAGAGGAAACCCAAACGTGTATAAGTGAAATATGATTTATTAAAGAAAGTGAATAATATGAATACAACCACACAGTGCAATAAACCAACAAAGACCCCCAAACAACAACAGACAGATATGTACAATAAATGGGAAATGCAAGTACCGTAAATGATAGGCAGGCCAGGGTCATACACAGAGGATCAGCAAATAAACAAGGGCAGTCCAGAATCAGAGTCACAAGCCAGGCCAAGGTCATACATGGGGAGATCAGCAAATGGGGTAAGGAACACAGGACAGGGAGAGGATGGATGGATCAGACTTCAGGACAGGAATAATGGTAACAGGTGGGACAGGGTTGGGACCAGGACAGGGAAACAGGATCAGAGCCACGGGTCACAGGTACAGGGTACAGGTTCAGGATCGCAAGCAGCAGGTCAGGGCACAAGGAACAATACCGAGGCAAACATATGACTGCTTGCCAGCTATTTATAGGCCTGTGATTGGCCTCAAGTGACACCTGATTGCAGGAGGTGCTGCCTGCTCCATACTGCCAGGATCCATCCGCTGGTGGACGCCAGTACTGCGGCCCAAAGATGATCTAGCATCAGCAGGGAAAAGCTCTCCTGACAGCTCAAAACTGACAGGAGACACCTGCTGGTGGACCTCAGTACTGCACGCCAAGAGACAGATATTATCAGCAGATGGAACATTTCCTGACAGTACCCCCCCTCAAAGGAGCGGCCTCCGGATGCTCCAACTAGCTGCTGCTGGGACAAGTCCATGGCATCAAGCTGGGCAACAGGCAGAGTCATAACAGGTTTAGCAGCAGGCACATCAAGCGAGGCAGCGGGTACATCAAGCTGGGCAGAGGGCACAGGCACTTCAAGCTGGTGAAATGGGCACCGCAGGCTGGACAGCGGGCACCGGCACTTCAGGCTGGACAGCGGGCACCGGCACTTCAGGCTGGACAGCGGGCAGGAACACCTCAGGCCGGGAGGCAGGCACATCAGACCGGGAGGCTGCAGGGCAGGCACCGGGACGGCAGGCTGGAAGGCATCGGACTGGCATGCCGGGACATCAGACTGGAAGGCATCGGACTGGCAGGCCGGGACATCAGACTGGAAGGCATCGGACTGGCAGGCCGGGACATCAGACTGGAAGGCATCGGACTGGCAGGCCGGGACATCAGACTGGAAGGCATCGGACTGGCAGGCCGGGACATCAGACTGGAAGGCATCGGACTGGCAGGCCGGGACATCAGACTGGAAGGCATCGGACTGGCAGGCCGGGACATCAGACTGGAAGGCATCAGACTGGCAGGCCGGGACATCAGACTGGAAGGCATCAGACTGGCAGGCCGGGACATCAGACTGGAAGGCATCAGACTGGCAGGCCGGGACATCAGACTGGAAGGCATCAGACTGGCAGGCCGGGACATCAGACTGGAAGGCATCAGACTGGCAGGCCGGGACATCAGACTGGAAGGCATCAGACTGGCAGGCCGGGACATCAGACTGGAAGGCATCAGACTGGCAGGCCGGGACATCAGACTGGAAGGCATCAGACTGGCAGGCCGGGACATCAGACTGGAAGGCATCAGACTGGCAGGCCGGGACATCAGACTGGAAGGCATCAGACTGGCAGGCCGGGACATCAGACTGGAAGGCATCAGACTGGCAGGCCGGGACATCAGACTGGAAGGCATCAGACTGGCAGGCCGGGACATCAGACTGGCAGGCCGGGACATCAGACTGGAAGGCCGGGACATCAGACTGGCAGGCCGGGACATCAGACTGGAAGGCATCAGACTGGCAGGCCGGGACATCAGACTGGAAGGCATCAGACTGGCAGGCCGGGACATCAGACTGGAAGGCATCAGACTGGCAGGCCGGGACATCAGACTGGAAGGCATCAGACTGGCAGGCCGGGACATCAGACTGGAAGGCATCAGACTGGCAGGCCGGGACATCAGACTGGAAGGCATCAGACTGGCAGGCCGGGACATCAGACTGGAAGGCATCAGACTGGCAGGCCGGGACATCAGACTGGCAGGCCGGGACATCAGACTGGAAGGCCGGGACATCAGACTGGCAGGCCGGGACATCAGACTGGAAGGCATCAGACTGGCAGGCCGGGACATCAGACTGGAAGGCATCAGACTGGCAGGCCGGGACATCAGACTGGAAGGCATCAGACTGGCAGGCCGGGACATCAGACTGGAAGGCATCAGACTGGCAGGCCGGGACATCAGACTGGAAGGCATCAGACTGGCAGGCCGGGACATCAGACTGGAAGGCATCAGACTGGCAGGCCGGGACATCAGACTGGAAGGCATCAGACTGGCAGGCCGGGACATCAGACTGGCAGGCCGGGACATCAGACTGGAAGGCATCAGACTGGCAGGCCGGGACATCAGACTGGAAGGCATCAGACTGGCAGGCCGGGACATCAGACTGGAAGGCATCAGACTGGCAGGCCGGGACATCAGACTGGAAGGCATCAGACTGGCAGGCCGGGACATCAGACTGGAAGGCATCAGACTGGCAGGCCGGGACATCAGACTGGAAGGCATCAGACTGGCAGGCCGGGACATCAGACTGGAAGGCATCAGACTGGAAGGCCGGGACATCAGACTGGAAGGCATCAGACTGGAAGGCCGGGACATCAGACTGGAAGGCATCAGACTGGCAGGCCGGGACATCAGACTGGAAGGCATCGGACTGGAAGGCATCAGACTGGAAGGCCGGGACATCAGACTGGAAGGCATCAGACTGGAAGGCCGGGACATCAGACTGCAAGACATCAGACTGGAAGGCCGGGACATCAGACTGCAAGACATCAGACTGGAAGGCCGGGACATCAGACTGCAAGACATCAGACTGGAAGGCCGGGACATCAGACTGCAAGACATCAGACTGGAAGGCCGGGACATTAGACTGCAAGGCATCAGACTGGAAGGCCGGGACATCAGACTGCAAGGCATCAGACTGGAAGGCCGGGACATCAGACTGCAAGGCGTCAGACTGGAAGGCCGGGACATCAGACTGCAAGGCGTCAGGCTGGAAGTCGTCAGGCTGGAAGGCCGGGACATCAGGCTGGAAGTCGTCAGGCTGGAAGGCCGGGACATCAGACTGCAAGGCATCAGACTGGAAGGCCGGGACATCAGACTGCAAGGCGTCAGGCTGGAAGGCGTCAGGCTGGAAGTCGTCAGGCTGGAAGGCCGGGACATCAGGCTGGAAGTCGTCAGGCTGGAAGGCCGGGACATCAGGCTGGAAGGCCGGGACATCAGGCTGGAAGTCGTCAGGCTGGAAGGCCGGGACATCAGGCTGGAAGTCGTCAGGCTGGAAGGCCGGGACATCAGGCTGGAAGTCGTCAGGCTGGAAGGCCGGGACATCAGGCTGGAAGTCGTCAGGCTGGAAGGCCGGGACATCAGGCTGGAAGTCGTCAGGCTGGAAGGCCGGGACATCAGGCTGGAAGTCGTCAGGCTGGAAGGCCGGGACATCAGGCTGGAAGTCGTCAGGCTGGAAGGCCGGGACATCAGGCTGGAAGGCGTCAGGCTGGAAGGCCGGGACATCAGGCTGGAAGGCGTCAGGCTGGAAGGCGTCAGGCTGGAAGTCGTCAGGCTGGAAGGCCGGGACATCAGGCTGGAAGTCGTCAGGCTGGAAGGCCGGGACATCAGGCTGGAAGTCGTCAGGCTGGAAGGCCGGGACATCAGGCTGGAAGGCCGGGACATCAGGCTGGAAGTCGTCAGGCTGGAAGGCCGGGACATCAGGCTGGAAGTCGTCAGGCTGGAAGGCCGGGACATCAGGCTGGAAGTCGTCAGGCTGGAAGGCCGGGACATCAGGCTGGAAGTCGTCAGGCTGGAAGGCCGGGACATCAGGCTGGAAGTCGTCAGGCTGGAAGGCCGGGACATCAGGCTGGAAGGCCGGGACATCAGGCTGGAAGTCGTCAGGCTGGAAGGGCGGGACATCAGGCTGGAAGTCGTCAGGCTGGAAGGCCGGGACATCAGGCTGGAAGTCATCAGGCTGGAAGGCCGGGACATCAGGCTGGAAGTCGTCAGGCTGGAAGGCCGGGACATCAGGCTGGAAGTCGTCAGGCTGGAAGGCCGGGACATCAGGCTGGAAGGCCGGGACATCAGGCTGGAAGTCATCAGGCTGGAAGGCCGGGACATCAGGCTGGAAGTCGTCAGGCTGGAAGGCCGGGACATCAGGCTGGAAGGCCGGGACATCAGGCTGGAAGTCGTCAGGCTGGAAGGCCGGGACATCAGGCTGGAAGGCCGGGACATCAGGCTGGAAGGCCGGGACATCAGGCTGGAAGTCGTCAGGCTGGAAGGCCGGGACATCAGGCTGGAAGTCGTCAGGCTGGAAGGCCGGGACATCAGGCTGGAAGGCGTCAGGCTGGAAGGCCGGGACATCAGGCTGGAAGGCGTCAGGCTGGACGACCGGGACATCAGGCTGGAAGGCGTCAGGCTGGACGACCAGGACATCAGGCTGGAAGGCGTCAGGCTGGACGACCAGGACATCAGGCTGGAAGGCGTCAGGCTGGACGACCAGGACATCAGGCTGGAAGGCGTCAGGCTGGAAGGCCGGGACATCAGGCTGGATAGCAGGCAGATGATTGGCAGAATCAGGAGGGTGATCAGGTTCGGCTGGCATGCAGGCAGACTGGAGCAGGTTGGTTGGTGTGGAGGCAGGTTGCGTTACTGGCAGGATCAAATGGGTAGGAAAGAACTTCCGTTTCTTTTTAGATTTAGCTACTGAAGGCCTGTAGGTAGCTGCAGATCTATAGGTAGGGGATGAAGAAGACTGGAGAGAAGGGTTGGAATATGGCAGGGAAGAGGTAACAGTGGCTGGGGGAAGTTCTTGAGGGATAGTGGGCCGTAGTAAAGAGGCCGTTGGATTAAAGGCAGGATATGTGCAGCAGGAAGAAACAGGGTATTGATATTTGGTGGGAAGTAGAGTATATTGGGCTGAAACTGAGGTTGCCATAGGTGATGGAGGAAGAGACTCTTGGGCAGGCGGGTGTTTGGTAGCAGAGAGGGTAAGTTGTGGGCTGGCTGTGGCCGATTGCAAAATACCAGACCATGCTAAAAGTAGTGGTTGTACAAACTGCGGGTTACAGACTGCCTGTCTAACAAGGGATTGTACGGAATCAACACATTCTATTATCATCTGTTGGGAACAGGCTGTGTAATGCTCAAAAAAGTAAGGGGAATCATCTTCCAGAAGCCATACCAGTGATGCGACTTGATTAATACTGAAGGGGGGAGAAAAATCATCCTGGCCCTCTGGGATGCAGGGCAGGGCCAGCTCTGTGCAGATTTTAATTAACGGCTGAACATCCCCAAACAACATACAGCCCTGATCAACCCAGGAGTGAGCTAAACGAATGGTTTCCAACAGCTGATCACTGGTCCACCCTTTCAGTGTCTGGCGGAGATAGTCACCACTCTCAGACGCCAACAAAGCATAATAACGGATTACCTCTAAATTCATTTCAGTAAGCAACCTGAACCAAGATGGTTCCTCTGTGTAGCCACTTCTGGTCAGGGATGGCCTCGGTATTCTGTCACGTATCAGATAAGACCAGAACTGTGTGGACTGCAACAGAGGAAACCCAAACGTGTATAAGTGAAATATGATTTATTAAAGAAAGTGAATAATATGAATACAACCACACAGTGCAATAAACCAACCAACAAAGACCCCCAAACAACAACAGACAGATATGTACAATAAATGGGAAATGCAAGTACCGTAAATGATAGGCAGGCCAGGGTCATACACAGAGGATCAGCAAATAAACAAGGGCAGTCCAGAATCAGAGTCACAAGCCAGGCCAAGGTCATACACGGGGAGATCAGCAAATGGGGTAAGGAACACAGGACAGGGAGAGGATGGATGGATCAGACTTCAGGACAGGAATAATGGTAACAGGTGGGACAGGGTTGGGACCAGGACAGGGAAACAGGATCAGAGCCACGGGTCACAGGTACAGGGTACAGGGTACAGGGTACAGGGTACAGGGTACAGGGTACAGGGTACAGGGTACAGGGTACAGGGTACAGGGTACAGGGTCGCAAGCAGCAGGTCAGGGCACAAGGAACAATACCAAGGCAAACATATGACTGCTTGCCAGCTATTTATAGGCCTGTGATTGGCCTCAAGTGACACCTGATTGCAGGAGGTGCTGCCTGCTCCATACTGCCAGGATCCATCCGCTGGTGGACGCCAGTACTGCGGCCCAAAGATGATCTAGCATCAGCAGGGAAAAGCTCTCCTGACAGCTCAAAACTGACAGGAGACACCTGCTGGTGGACCTCAGTACTGCACGCCAAGAGACAGATATTATCAGCAGATGGAACATTTCCTGACACCACCACTTAGACTTCTAAGCGTATTTCAAACCTACCGACTGAAATGGATACGTTCCAGTCGACAGTTGTCACCATATAAAATGGCTTAAGTCAGTTCCACGCAGTCAATTTCTACGACTGTGGCGGAAACTGTACTAAGACAGCTGATAACCATTTTCAGTCACAAATCTTGAAAAGGAGATTTATTGAGAAGGGCTACAGATCCACAGATCTAGATGTAGAGATCAGCAGGGTCTCCATGATGGACAGGAGATCACTGTGGATTGAACAGGCAAGACCTGTTTTAGATAATAGGTTTAAGTGGTCTTTTTTCACTACTTACTCTATCCAATTTAGACAGATTAAAGAGATAAATCGATAAACATTAGAGGATTCTTCAGCATGATAGGTACCTCTGTCCGGCTATTCCAGAACATGCGGGTGTCATATACAGAGGGGCTCAACCAGTATTTGTGGGAGATGCAAAACAGACAAATTTGCATCATTACCCAACGCATTTACTCAATGAAACACTTCACCACCTGTGCCACTAGATTTATTGTCTATTTGCTGACTTGTCCATGAAAAAAACAGTATGTGGGATGCACTATTAGGACATTCTCGTGAGGGTCAATGAACACTTGGCCAGCATCAAGAAGGGACAGACCAATCATAGCATCCCTCGTCATTATTTAAAATATCACAACAAAAACCCTTTAGGAGCGCAATTTGATTATCATGTTTGGTTAGGTCCATTTATTTTTTTATTTTTTTCCAGTAAGAAATTTTTTTATTCAAATGAAATAACATAACAAACAAAGAGATCACATTATGCAATCTCCATAAACAAATATTGTATGACAATTATTGTCTATTCCGGTTACATTGACATAAACATGAACGCGAGGTCTGAAACAAGTTAAGACATCATTTGCAAAAAAGAACAGGAAAGACTTGTGTGATACCACATTCATAAACAGTGCAGTATCCTGAGAACTGATATCACAGCCCGTCTATAGATTAGGTGATTAATAAAGGGTGGGGGGGGGGGTATAGGGGGGTCACAAAAAGAGGGTAGAAAAGGATAGAATAGAAATAGAAATCGAAAAGGATCAAGACTGCATTCCAAGGGGAGGTCGACTTCCAATATCTAGGGATCAGGGATTTAGCAGCAATGAGGAGGTGTTTTGATAAGGACCATTTGTATCTACCAAGGGGAAAATCGGAGATATGTAGAAAGCAACATGCCGGTGTAAGTTGCAGTTTTGTGTTCGTAATGCGTAAGATTAAGTCACAAATTTTTCCCCAAAATACAGAGATCCGGGGGCAATTCCCCCAGATGTGCAGCATGTCTCCTTTAGCCTCACCACACCTCCAGCAGAGGTCTGTGGAAGCAGGGTACCATCTCTTTACTTTCTCTGGAGTGGCATACCATTGTGACAGTAGCTTGTAAGAGTTTTCCTGTAGCCTAGTGCTAATAGAGCACTTATGTGCCATGATACATGCGTTTTGCCACTGCAGATCAGTAAAATGGGTCTGGAGCGACGTTTCCCATTGGTCCCTAAAATGGACCAGGTCCGTGTTGCCGTGCTGCTGGAGACATGCGTACATAAGTGATGTTGTTCTCTCCACAGGTTTGCCCTCAGAGCAAATGGCTTCATAGGGGGAAAGATCCCTCAGCATCTCCTTCTGTCTTTTGGGGGCAAGCAAGTAGTGGCATGCTTGTCTATAATTCCAAAAAGGGAGTTCCCAAGGTTCGAGGTCACCCAGCAGACTATCATGTGAAAGAATCTGTCCGGTCCGTGTCAGGTGTAGGGCCAGAAGGGGTGATGTAGCTCTCAAGGCAAATGTTTTCGTGCCCATTCCTGGAGGGAAATCCAGGTTATTCAACAGTGGGGTTAAGGGACCCGGTGAGGTAGCAATCCGGTAATCTGAGGTGGTCTTGGGAAAGACCTGTAAAGTAGCTTTAATGAGTGGGTGCCACAGCAATTCTGGGGGGCATTTAGCCCAGGGTATCCATGGGGAGGATTTTAAAGGGGTTTGGGAGACCGTCTCCTCTAGAGCCCCTCAATCCTTATTTTCAGTGTGACAGTGCCAATCTATGACTCTGGCCAAATGCGCGGGGTAATAGTAAAGCTTGAAATTCGGGAAACCTAAGCCACCTACTGCTTTCGGCCTCATCAACAAACGGAGGCCAATGCGTGGCTTCTTGCCGGCCCAAACAAATCTCCAGAGCACAGATTGTAACTGTTTAAAGAAGCTGGCCGGTATCGCGACTGGTAGTGTGTGAAAAAGATAGAGCAGTCTAGGAAGTACAACCATCTTTATTATGGCCGCCCTCCCAAACCAAGAGAAAAACTTAAGGGACCATTTAGCTAGGTCTGATTGGATCCGCTGCAGCATGGGTTTAAAATTTTGGGAGAAGACGCTGCTAAGCTGAGGAGGGAGCAGAATTCCTAAATATTTGAGCGTGCTTACCACCCATTTAAAGGAATTGTTTGTTTGTACCTGTGCCTGAGCCTCTAGCGGGAGTGAAATATTCATGGCTTCTGACTTGGTGTAATTGATCTTAAGGTTAGAAACGTAGCCGTAGATAGAAAATGCCTTCAATAAGTTGGGAATGGACATGTGGGGATGTGTCAGGAAAAACAATAAATCGTCAGCGTATGCCGCTGCTTTATAAAATTTAGAGCCGACTTGGAAGCCTGTAATAGCGGGAGTTTGGTTAACAACGCATATGAAAGGTTCCAGGGAGAGTATAAATAGAAGGGGCGATAAGGGGCAGCCCTGCCGAGTTCCGTTTTTAATAAGTACTGGCTCTGATAGGGTTCCGTTTTTTAACTGCGCCGTGGGGTTCCTGTACAGGGAGGAGATCCAGGACAGCATGCAAGGTTTCAAACCTATGTATGCGCAGGTTGCCAACAGATAGTCCCACGCGACCCTGTCGAAGGCCTTCTCCGCGTCAGTTGACAGGAGAAGGCCCCTGAGACCTAATCTGTGGCAATGGTGGATCAGGTTCAGGGCCTTGGTCACATTGTCTCTGGATTCCCTCCCCGGCATAAACCCAGCCTGTTCTGGTCCAATTATGTGGGATAGAAAGGGGCGTAAGCGATTCGCTATTATCTTGGCCAGAATTTTCAAATCCAAATTGAGAAGGGAAATGGGCCTGTAACTAGCACAATCAGACGGGTCCTTGCCCGATTTAGGGAGCACCATAATATGTGCCCCCAAGAACGTGGGAGGAATTTGGCGAGGTTCCATAAGAAAATTAAGTGTTTTCAAAAGCGGGGTTTCCAGAATATTCGAGAATGTCTTGAGCTGACAGCCCATCAGGGCCTGGGCTCTTACCGGGCTTAAGGTTCTTGATGGTGTTCAATAGCTCCTCCGAGGAAATCGGTCTCTCTAGAGACTCCGCATCTTCCGGGGAGAGTGTGGGGAGGCCACTATGCCGCAAGTAATCCTGAATAATTTGATCCCTGTCTCCCCAGGTTTGTGTTGGTGAGGGATGTCATAAAGTTTTGAATAGAAATGATGGAAACTCTCCGCTATCTTGTCCGTCCTATTAGTTAACTGTCCGTCTACGGCTTTAATCGCCAGAATGGTGTTGGCTAAGGAGGCCTCCTTTAACGCCCTAGCCAGGAATTTCCCTCCCTTGTCCCCATGTTCGTAATAAATTTTGTGTTTGAGGAAAAGAGCACGTTTACCTTTTGCGTCTAAAATATCTCGGAGCGTATTGCCAGAAGTTCCTGTGGTTTTTGAAGGTCCAGGGATTGTTTATGTTGGGTCTCCAGACCCGCATATTTTGGCTGATAAGGTCTTAATCTGCTTTTCTGCTTCCCTCTTGCGGATGGCCCCTGCTCTGATGAGCTCCCCCCTCATCACATCACCAGAGCTGTTTTCAGAAAAGTAGTAGCGTAGAGCATCAGTTAGCTTGGGTAACAGTTCAATGTCTGTTAACAGGGAGGAATTCAATCGCCACATGCATGGCCTAGGCAGGCGATCCGCACGATCAATAGAGAGGGAAGTAGGTGCATGGTCAGAGAGTGTTTGGATTCCAATGTGTGCCTCACGCAACACCGACAAGTCTTTTTGCGTGACAAATATATAATCAATGTGTGCATATTTATTGTGGGGGGCTGAGTAGCATGTAAAATTTTTAGCTGTCGGGTTTAGAGTGCGCCATGAATCTACCAGTGTCATAGAGTGCAGAAGACTTGATACGTTTCAGGGTGCCGTAGGTCACACTGGATTTACCTGTAGATGTATTGAGAGGGGCTAAGTGGTATATTAAAGTCCCCTCCAAGCAAAACACATCCCACGGCAAAGCTTTTGAGCTCTTCAATAAGGTGTCTGCAAAAAGTTATATGTGCCCTGTTTGGGAAATATACGTTAGCTAAAGTCAATGGGGTCGTTCCCCAGGTCCCCTTCAAGAACAGATACCTGCCCTCAGGGTCCACTAGCTGTTGGGTGACCTCGAAGCCCGCCGTTTTATGCAGTAAAATCGTGACCCCCCTTAGTCTTGGCCACGGGGTTTGTGGCATGATATTCCTTGGGGAAATTTTTGTGTCTCAGGTTGGGAATTTTGGTGGATTGGAAATGCGTTTCCTGCAAGAATACAAACAAGGGTTTTACCTTATTAAGTTCTCTAAGTAGGGAGGAGCGCTTCTCAGGAATATTCATTCCGCGAACCTTGTGAGAGATCAAAGTGGGTCCGTGGCCTAGCATTGAGTAAGCCATAGCTCAGACCGTCCGCTGACTCCAAACAGTCTTGCAGCCTATAAGAAAAAGAAACAAAAAAGAGGGAAAAGGGGGGAAGAAAAGATCACGAGAGAAGGGGAGGGTGAAGGGGATAAATGTGGGGAAGGGGGGGTATAGCCCTTAGGATCGGGCCGTATATCGGGGAAGAAAAATCAAGAAGCTGCCTGCAGTAAGCAAAACTGCAAGCTTTTTAGTAGTATGTGGGCAGTAGCCGTGTCGCAGTCAGCAGCACGGCTCTGCCCACCTGCGGGATAGGTGGGAGGAACTCCGAGCAGAGGATGCTAATGCACTTCTGAACAATGAGCAATCCGCTATGTGCACTGAACTATCTAAACCAATTTCCATATAGGAGAGCTGTAATCAGAAGGCCCCGCGGCCCAACAGTATTCGCATAAGGAAGCACATGTAGTTCCTTGGCAGTATGAAAAGGACACAACTAAACACAGGTGTTGCATGTAACAGTTAACAGAGAAGAAACACAACAGCAAACATAGCAGCAATAATAATTGTAGAAAATCCCATGGCACCAGGACGTGAGAGAACAAAAAAAAAAAAAAAAACACAACCCCCCAACAATAAACCTCCCCCCAAGGGAAATTTAGGAGGGTAGGGGAGGAGAAAGAGGGCAAAAGGAACGCAAATAATGTCAATGAAAGGGAGAGGGTACGGTGACACCATATTGTCCTGTTTCCAAAACAAAAAAATCGGATCAGGTAAGGTGGCATTCCCCAGGCTGACTATAGAAACATGCGGAAACCTGGGACCAGCTCGGCCTAGGATATAGTCCAAGGTTAGGTAGGGTCTCAGTCTGAGTCTCAACAGTTAACTATTATCTTGGACCATGTATATAGAGGCACGGCCACCCAGGGTGGAAAAAAAGCCAGTTATCGGCCTAGCCAGGCTTGGATCAGTGAGCGAGGGAAAAATAAAAAAAAAGGGGGGGGGGTATTAGAGTGGTTTTAGAAAGTATTGTTATCACAGTGATATAATAGGGCAACAAAAACAAAACCTTATGCCCATAGTATGAGAAAGCATGACCCGTCCTTCCAAGTCACGTAACTCCTTCAGGTGCGGTCACGGTTTCTAGGAGGCCGGACTGAAAGGGGTGAGCAGCTCGAGCTTAGGCTTCCAAGCTTCCCCATTTTGCTCCTCTTAGGTGGTGGTTTGACCAGAGACGAATGGGGGGTGCCCACAGGGCTACGATCTATTGGAGGAATCTTGAACTCGGCATACCAGTCCGGTAGATCCGTGTGTGGGATGTTTAGGTTTGCGCAAAAATCTGAAAGCTCATCTGGCATCCTTAGAACGAAATGTCTCCCATCCAACGTAGTTTGCAAAGCAAAGGGAAAGCGCCACTTGTAAACAATCCCTTTTCCTCTGAGAGCATCCAGTAGAGGGCGCATTGCCCACCTATTGCGTAAAGTGATAGGAGACAAGTCCTGGAATAGGGAGATCTCACTGTCATTAAAGAAAACATGATCATTTTTCCGTGCTTGGTTCAAAATCTCCTCCTTTAACCACTTGGGATCCGCGCTATTGCAAAATGACGGCAATAGCGCGGACCCACATTTTCGGGACTACGTCTATTGACGTAGTCCCGGTTACGAGCGGCCTGCGCGCCCCCTGAGGGGCGCGCGCGGCGCGCTCTGTGATCGGCGAGTCCGTGAGACTCGCCTGATCACGATCCGTGTAAGGGGTCGATCCCGACCCCTTATCACGTGATCAGCTGTCAGCCAATGACAGCTGATCATGTGATAAAACGGAGCCGGTAATCGGCTAGTATTCCTCCTCGCGCTGACAGCGCGAGGAGAAAAAAAAAAAGCCGATCGCCGGCGGCCGTGTTCGGGACATCAGTCCCGATCACGGCCAGCAATTTAAACGGACACCTGCCCCCTGCCAGTGCCCACCTGCCACCCGCAGTGCCATCCTGAAATAAAGTAAGTGCCCCCCTGTCAGTGCCACCCAGCAGTGCCCATAGTGCCCACAGTGCCACCCAGCAGTGCCCACAGTGCCACCCAGCAGTGCCCACAGTGCCACCCACAGTGCCACCCAGCAGTGCCACCCACAGTGCCACCCAAAATCTGCCTCAAAGGTGCTGCACCCCAGTGCCGCCCATCAGTGCCCAGCAGTGCCGCCCATCAGTGCCCAGCAGTGCCGCCCATCAGTGCCCAGCAGTGCCACCTATCAGAGCCACCTATCAGTGCCACCTATCAGTGCCCATCAGTCCCATCTATCTGTGGTACCTATCAGTGCACATCCGTGCCACCCATCCGTGCCACTTATCCGTGCCACCCATCCGTGCCATCTTATCTGTGCCCATCTTTGCCCATCAGTGCCGCCTTATCTGTGCCCATCGGTGCCGCCTTATCTGTGCCTATTAGTGCCGCCTTAACTATGCCTATCAGTGCCCACCAGTGCAGCCTATCAGTGCCCACCAATGCAGCCCATCAGTGCCCACCAATGCAGCCCATCAGTGCCCACCAATGCAGCCTATCAGTGCCGCCTAATCAGCGCACTTCAATGAAGGAGAAAAATGACCCGTTTGCAAAATTTTATAACAAACTATTAAAACATGATTTTTTTTTTTTTGCATCTTTTTTTGTTTGTTTAGCAAAAAATAAAACTCAGAGCTGTAACTAAATACCACCAAAAGAAAGCTCTATTTGTGGGAAAAAAATGATAAAAAATTCATTTGGGTACAGTGTTGTATGACCGCGTAATTGTCACTCAAAGTGCATCAGCGCTGAAAGCTGAAAATTGGTCTGGGACTGAGGGGGGTTTAAGTGCCCAGTAAGCAAGTGGTTAAAGGAAAGCTTTGGAGACAGCATACAATATCCCTGGGTGGTGCTGAGTCCATGGGTTTCGCTCTCAGAGCCCTGTGAGCTCGCACCAAGTCTATGGGGGTGTCAGCCAGATTCTCTAGGAGATTGTTAAAAATCAATCGCAGGGCAGAAGGGATTTGTTCGGGGCCCACTGACTCCGGGACTCCCCACACCCTGATGTTGCTCCTTCTACATCTATTATCGAGGTCCTCTAAATGGCGATTGATTTCAATCAAGTGTGCAGAGTGAGAAGCAGCAGTGGCTTCCAGCCTATCTATAGCTCTGTCCCTCCTGCCCTCCACTCTTTCCATGGAGGTCATCTTTTCAGTCAGTGATAGCAGATCAGCCTTCAGATCAGTGATCGCTGAGAAGAGGGTGTTTTTAATGTCTGTAGCTATGGAGGTCATGTCTCCCAATGTGAGGGGGTTATTGGGGTGTCCCGGTCCGCTTACCGTGTCCTCCGCCGATGACTGTGAGCCGTCACTTAGCTCTTCCTCCTCTCCTCGTGCCAGCGCCATTTTAATCAGCGTGTTGCGGCCTGAGCGGGTCTGGGTGGCGAAAATGTCCTGGACGCTGCGGGTGTGTGAGGAAGCTAAGGGTCGGCACGTTCGTGTCCCCGTGTTGTGTCGCCCCGATTTGCTCATTTTCAGCTGTTAGACTGCTAAGGAAGAGGCTAAAGGACCGCGGGTCTCCCGGAGCTCTGCGTTCAGGCAGCCATTCTCCGCGCCCCTAGGTCCATTTATTATGTGATAATCTATATAATTCATCTGTTCTATTCTTGGTTTATTTATTACATTCATGTGTATGTAGAGGCTTCCTTACATGCTAGATGTCCGTGTGCGTGGCCTCCAATATACAATTTTACTCCTAAATGTACATGTATATATGTGTATCTGTTATTTAGGGTGACACTCTGTATATTGTGTTTCTATGTAGTCACTTGTGCCCTGCTTCCAAAACGAGACTTGCAATTTTTTGTCCTTGAGGCACATTCAGTCACTACATTGGTGATGCAATTGCGCTCCAGCCACAATGAGGCTTGGATGTCAAGCATGCTGCCATGTGACCGGCGCCGCTCCGCTCACAGGCTTTCAGAGTTAGGTGTGAATCTCATGTCAGCCACGCCATTTCCCGGCTGATGCCGTGCACAGAGTCCTACCCTCATGCTGCCATGTGACCGGCGCTGCTCCGCTCACTGGCTTCCAGACTGAGGCATGCAACTCATGCTGGCTGCATCACTTCCTGGTGTACGCCGCACACCTTCATGATTGTATTTTCAATATACCTGTATTCTAGAAATATGTGCAATGTAGGGGAGCCATTGTATGTCCCAGTTGAAGTCCATTGGGACGAATCGCGTTGGAGTTGGCTTTTCAGCTCCTCACATTGCTTTTAATCTGTGATCACAATTTTAATAATTTTATAGTTTATGGATTAATGTTGGTCTTTTAATAAATCTACCCCTTTTGACCTACACCATATGGAGGCATTTTCTTTCCCCATTTCCTCTGATGAGAGTGTCCGGCTTTCAACTTTGGTTGATCACCATCCAAGTTCCAGTCTTCCATCCGCATGATTTCCTGGATCCATCCTTGGAGATCAATGACTGGCATTTATAGCAACATTGACAAACTGTTGCTGGCATGCGAGTCCACTTCTTCCCATAAGAGTATTCACCCCCCACCCTGGAGGACACATATCCCTGGTATTCTGTGCTGTCATGGCTGTTACGTTCCACTTCTGAACAACTACTCTGCTTTATGGTGGACTTTTTATATGTTTTACCCCACATGGTTTTGACCCTTGAACTTTTCATTTATTTTTTTTCAGCACTGTATATTGTTCAAACACTTTTTTTTCACTTTTGTGATTCATTAGTGTACAATTCATTGTTTTATCACGTTTGCACATTTTGATATACTGCCGGTACATTGTATGTAGCAACACATAGACTAAGAAATAAACAGAAGAAACTTGGTGGAATGACATCAAATATAAATGAAGGATTAGAATCCAATACAATCTTTTTGACCCAAGTAGTAAGAACATGGTAGCATCTTCTGCGCCCCTCACTCATGTTGGAGGAGTGTGAAAGGACTGTGCCAAGCAGGGCTCAGCTCAACAGGGATAAAAAAAATGTAGGGGGATCCGGATGAATCAGAGTGGAATGAAATCGAGCCTTGGGGGGTCCCAGGAGGTAGTCACAAATTAGAGCGGTCTAGAGCCCTTGGACTTCTTGGGTTGGCACTTCTGCCACATAAGAGCAATAGGACTGGACGGTGGTGGTCTTTTAGAAGAGTTTTTTTTGCAGGGAGAAGGTCAGTGTCAGTACTAGAATCCCTTTAGGACCCAGCACAACTCACCTGACACAGCCTGTGTCTGGGAAACAACAGTGATTGGCCAGCTCACGTTTAAATCACCTGTATCAGCATTCAGTCAGTGCTCGTGTTAGAGTTCACTCGTGTTTGATCCAGCTGATATTTGCTCTGTGACTTTCGTGTTTGACCCGGCTTGTTTGACCCTTCTTACTTGCTTCTGATTCTGTACCGTTTGGATTCTGATCTGCCTGTGTATGACCCAGCTTGCCTAGACTACGCTTTTCCTGATTCTACTAGTACCCTCATCTGCAGCGGTGAACTACAAGGTCCAGCAATCATCTATCCTCATCTACAGCAGTGAACTACAAGGTCCAGCAATCATCTATCCTCACCTACAGCAGTGAACTACAAGGTCCAGCAATCATCTACCTTCGTCTGCAGCGGTGTACTACAAGTCCCAGCTGACCTGCTCTGCCTAGACCTGCTCATGGTATGTGCTTTGAACTCTTTGTATAATCAGCACACCTGAACTGTTACTTGTTATCTGCACCTAGCCTGACAGTCAGAAGAAAGGGAAATAACCACCTGTATGGGACAAATTTCTGGGTCCGCACTTGGAGGAGCGGTTTCAGCGATCTTCTCCTCTTAATGGTGTAGGGTGATAAGTCCACAAAGATTTGTATGGGGTGACCCTGAACAGGGGTTACCTTTGTTGTATTTTATAATACTTTTAAAACAATAAAAACAAATGAAACAAAATACATAAAACGCTCAATAAATAGTGTTATGTTGCTGGTGAGTGCAGCAGGTAACGGGTTTAGGCAAAAGTTCAAAACCGTGCCTGGAGGGGGGTTACTGGTTTCTTTCAGATGTCTCTACTTCTTGGGAGTAAAGAACCATGGAAGAGGCATGTTAGGGTCAAAATACAGCTAAACAACTTTATGCACTTATAAAAGGTTGTGAAGTTTGGCCATGAGATGGAGCCCAAGTCAAAAGTTAGCAGTATTGACAACAGCAAAAATATTTACTCTGTTGGCTTGATATTCCACATCTGATATCAATTGATACCACTGCATAAGTCTTTAGGGGATAACAAGATCAATCCAGAAACTTGTCAGAGGAACAGCTGGGTTTCAGGTGTGTACGTTTCTGCAAACTAACTTTTTCAACTCTTATCTTCACTTGTAAGAGTTCTGATGAGGTCTAGAGGCTAGTCATTTCTTTGAGACTGCCAGTCTTTCACAAGAACAATATCACCAGGTTTCAGTATGGCACTTGATCTGGGGCTGCAAAGTGGAGATGTACCGCTTTCTCCACCAATCCCAGAAGTTATCTGCAAGATTTTGCACTCTTCTCTACGGGTGCAAATATAGGTCCCGATCCCCTCCCTTCGAAGACTGGCTGCAGGGCAGTATTCCAACATAACCCCAAACACATCTCCAAGACGACCACTGCCTTGCTAAATAAGCTGAGGGTAAAGGCGATTGACCGGCCAAGCATGTCTCCATACCTAAACTCTATTAGGCATCTGTGGGGCATTCTCAAAATGTAAGGCGGAGGAGCGCAAGGTCTCCAACATCCACTAGTTTTGTGATGTCGTCATGGAGGAGTGGAATAGGACTCCAGTGGCAACCTGTGAAGCTCTGGTGAACTCCATGCCCAAGAGGGTTAAGGCAGTTCTGAAAAATAATAGTGGCCACACAAAATATTGACACTTTGGGCATAATTTGGACATTTTCACTTAAGGGGTGTACTTACTTTTGTTGCCAGTGGTTTAGACATTAATGGCTGTGTGTGGGGTTATTTTGAGGGGACAGAAAATGGACACTGTTATACAAGCTGAACACTCACTACTTTACATTGCAGCGAAGTGTCATTTCTTCAGTGTTGTCACATGAAAATATATAATAAAATATATTTACAAAAATGTGAGGGGTCACGGGTGTACTCACTTTTTTTTGAGACACTACATAGAATTTAAAGAGATACATTTTTATTGTGCTTTCCGTGTGCTAAAGGTGCCAATAATGGCCAACAAATTCCTATTCATTTAACTACTTCAAGACCACCCACCGCATAAATACTGCAGCAGGGTGTCAATTTGTGTAATAGATACAGTGGGCGCACATGCCCGTTGGCCGCCGGCCACCCACATTCGTGCCTCACAGAGGCAGAACGAGGATCTGCCAATGTAAACAAGGCGAGTCACTGTTCTGACCATAGAGATAGAGAGATCAGTGGTTTCTAGTGATCAGGAATCTCTCTCTACTTCCAGTCAGTCCGACCCCCAGACAGTTAGACAGCACCTCCCTAGGGAACACTTAACCCTTTGTTCACCCCTAGTGTTAGGCAAAATGGTCAGCCCTCAAGCATGTTCACTTCATCAAATCTGGCCCTCTTTGAAAAAAGTTTGGACACCCCTGGCCTAAACCGATGAAAAAATTAGTTTTACGTGGATATGTATTATAGCAAAAAGTTAAAAAACATTTTTTGCAAAATGATTGCTTTTGGTTTATAGCGCAAAAAATAAAAACCGCAGAGGTGATCAAACACCACCAAAAGACAGCTCTATTTGTGGGTAAAAAAGGACACACAATTTTATTTGGGTACAGCATTGCACGTCTGTGCAATTTTCGGTTAAAAGTAACGCAGTGCCATATCACAAAAAATGACCTGATTAGTAAGGGGGTAAATCCTTCCGGGGCTGAAGTAACTGATCAATTCAATCTATTATTATTATCAGTCATGTATTACTTTGTCTAATCCCTATAGTCTAGCTATCAATCAATACGCCAAGCACATGTTATCGTTAATATCACAATACTACCATCATTGGCTATGAAATCAACACACGGTCTAAGGTCAATTAAATCTCATTTATTTCCCAAGGAAATAAGAAAACGTGCATCAAGTATCAGTAGAAGTTACAATAATACATAGCATACAATCAAAGTGCAATATAAGCCTTATACTTATCGATCCTCATGACTGGGTCTCCTGATGGAATAAAGAGGGGCCGAACTCATGGTTGCAACCCTTTTTGTTAAACATATCTCAGCCATACCACACCCCATAGCCCATCCTACTTTTCCCGTAGACCAATCAGCGTCTCTGGGGCGTTTCCTCCCCCAGGCTAATTACCTCGTACAGTCCTGCCATACTTGGCCTCTGGGGGGCAGTGTCTGCCCATGAATTGCAACTGCTCCGACTGGATTGCCATCTTGTGGCTCGATCTCGGACACCCCACCAGCTGTCCTTTGTTCTTGCAGACAAGCCGGCACCATATTATCTTTGAAGTTCAGTACATTCCAGGTGGGCTGAATAGAACTCATTCTGCTATTCAAATTGTGTCACATTCCTTGCTTTTAAACATGTGAGACTGCCTGGCATCAATATGGCTGAGTTCGGCTGTACAAACAGCTGTGTAGATGTATAATATTAATTCCTGTTTGATTCCAACATATGCCGCTTTGACACTGAGTGACACATCTCCACCATTCTTCAGCGACAGCTTCCATGTCACCATTCTGCACCTTGGGTATCTTCAGGACGGCAGTACAGGCAAGGGGTGCCCATTCATTCACCATTCACCAGCACCCATTCAGAGCAACATATCACCCAGCTTTCAGACCCAGAGTCTTGAGGAGGGCCTTTCTTGCCCATATTACTAGCCTACAATACCCATAGGTCACACTCTACCACAAACATAAATCAACTTATTACCATAATATATATACATATATATGTATTATGCACCCCGCTCCCAACCTCCTATAACCTTTTACTGTAAATACGGGTCGGGATTAGGCAGGCTTGCTCGCAGCGGCGTTGCAGGGCTCTGACTTGGCAGCAACGTCTCCAATTTGTACACAGAGAGCCTACTGTCAAATCGTCCCTCAACTTGCATAGACAAATGGGAGACCCTTCTAGATAAATATCGCTTAACTACACATATAAGTTTACAACAATTACCAAACCCACACAATACACACTTCTATTTGTACTAACGTACCAACACTGCATTGAGTACTAAATCAAACTCAATTATCGTTAGCTCTTACAACTCACACAAAACAAAAACAAATCGCTCTTCTAGCATTCACTATTCTTAATTCGTTACCACTTTTACCTGATATCATTCAAAACAATTCAATTTTTGCCTATCCATAGTACAGACTCACCACACTTATTGTGGCATTATCAGCGGCCTTGTACCTGAGCACTTCTGTCCTGTAAGTTCTATGCAGCTTTTAGGATTGCCACATGTTATCTGGGGTGCCAAATGAAAGACATTTTGTGCTCTATAAACTATTACTACCTTGTCTCTTCCCATAATTATCTAATTTATAAAACCCTACTAAGCACACTGATATAAAGTTACTTATGAAAACACACACATTGCTGCTAGTAAAACACTATCTTATTTATTTCCCATTAAATTAGGAAAAGCTAACATAAAGTAGTAAAAGGACATTACAATATCACGCAGCTTACATTCAGAACATATAATACAATAATATGAAAGATACTTATCACACGGTCCTCTGCGAGGCTTTGCTGCATCGGCTAGGCTCAGACCAGGAGAGGGCCTTCACCATGAGGTTTAGGCCGGAGCCATCTCCCAAAGTAGGCCTAGTCAGCACATGGCATGGTCTTACAGCAAACAGAAAAACATTGTCTGTGTGTGAGCCTTTTCATACCAACATACACACCCACTCGTAGCCACCCCCATTTGCTTTCCATCCAATAGATTTCGCCAAGAGGCATTCCTTCACATGTATGTCCATTCTTCAGGAAGCATGCTGTATTGTCCACTATTGATCAGTGTCCCCAACGATGAGCCACCCAGCTTGCTTTTACTCCCTTTGAAGCCTGCAGCCACACACACATCACAGCAGGGGGGGTCCGAGTCCAGCTATTGTTCTTCTGATTACAAAGCTTTCATGTGCTTCATTCATTTGAGGCTAAGTGGCTACCTCAATAATGAACAAATACCAGAAGTATTATATGAATTCAATCCAACAGGGGCTGAAGTGGTTAATTTGATATTAACCACTTCTGGACCGCCGCACGCCAGTATACGTCCTTACTTTGAAGGGGGATATGGTTATGGCAGCACCTAGCTGCCATAACCTCGGTATCCTCTTGTTCGGCCAGCGGTTTGGTTTCCGATAATAGTGGACTCTGTGGTGGATTCGCCGCAAGATCACTTTTATCGGCCCCTGCCACCCTCCGCCGCTTACCGGAACCGTCGGCAGCGGTGGAGGCGATTTGATCTTCACCCTTGCTGGGCATGGAGATGAATGAGGGGAAGATGGCCACCCATCTCCATAACAATGAAGGGCGGAAGCGACGTCAAAACGTCACTTCCGCCCATAGCTCTTAAAGGGACATTTTTTTTTTTTTAAATGACAATTTTTTTTTTTTATTGCATTTAAGTGTAAATATGAGAGCAGGGGTCTTTTTGGCCCCAGACCTCATATTTAATAGGTCCTGTCATGCTTTTTTCTATTACAAGGGATGTTTGCATTCCTTGTAAAAGGAATAAAAAAGTGACAATTTTTTTTTTCAAAAGCAGTGTAAAAAAATAAAAATAAAATAAAGTAAAATGAAGGGGGAAAAATGCCCTGTTCCTATTACAAGGATGTTTGCATTCCTTGTAATAGGAATAAAAGTGACAATTTATTACTTCTTTTCAAAAACCGTGTTTTAAAAAAAAAAAAAAAAAAAAAAAAAAGGTAAACTAAGGGAAAAATAAATAAAAATGTAAACACGTCCTGTGTCATCAAGTTGCATGCAGAAGCGAACACATACGTAGCGCCCGAATATGAAATCTGTGTTCAAACCACACATAGGTATCGCCACGATTGGTAGAGTGAGAGCAATAATTCTAGCCCTAGACCTCCCCTTTAACTTAAAACATGCAACCTGTAGAATTTTTTAAACGTCGCCTATGGAGATTTTTAAGGGTAAACGTTTGTCACCATTCCACGAGCGGGCTCAATTTTGAAGCATGAAATGTTGGGTATTAATTTACTCAGCATAACATTATCTTTCACAATATCAAAAAAAAAGTGGGCAAAATTTACTGTTCTCATTTTTTAATAAAAAAAAAAAAAAAAGTGAATTTTTTCCAAAAAAGCGCAAATATGGTGTGAAAGAAAGTATTGCAACAACCACCATTCTCTGGGGTTTTAGAAAAAAAAATGATAATGTTTAATTTTCTAACAAAAAAATAAAAAATAACTTGTAAACAATACATCTCAAAAAGAGGCTCGGTCCTTAAGTGGTTAAAAAGTTAATTACAATTATATATAAAAATATAAATTTTTTAAAAACTGTAATTTTCCATTTTCAGCCAAGTGCATCCTGCGGTTTCGGTACCAAAATTTCCATTCAGTGAACCTCTAAAAAGGGGGAGTGTACCGAGCTTGTCAACTAAAAGATTACCGTATTTATCGGCGTATAAACATGCACAAGCGTATAACACGAACCTTAATTTAAAGTGTCAAGTTTCAGGGAAAAAAAAAAAATTTTAATTTTAAACAAAAGGGTCAGTAGTGCCCATCAATGCAGCCTGATCAGTGCCCATCAATGCAGCCTGATCAGTGCCCATCAATGCAGCCTCACCATTGCCCATCAATGCAGCCTGATTAGTGCACAGAGATTAGAGACGCCGGATTGCACAAAGCGTGGAATCTCCCATTTACTCGGCTGTCACTGTAATACGAAAGTCCCGCCTCCTGGACCAGCTCCTATGATATATAGAACACTGGTCCAATGGCATGACATGTGATGTCTATCATAGGAGCCGTTCCAGGAGGGCAGACTTCGTATTACATTGGCCGCCGAGTAAATAGGAGATCCCAGCTCTGTGTATTCCGGCGGCGCTCGCCCCCTCCTTCCCCTCCGAGGCAGCCCAGCTGTCAGTACGTGTTATATGCCAATACAGTAGTCACCATTTGCTTGAAAATACATTTAACCACTTGACCTCCAGATTTTGGGCAGGTCTGAGTCAGAGGCACAGAGGTCTAAGACCCCTTCCACACTGAGTCGCCCCGGGCATTGGCAGTAAATCGGCGATATTTTTAGTGGCGCAATTCAGCTGCTAGCGGGGCGGTTTTAACCCGCCGCTAGCGGGCCGAAAAAGGGGTTAAATCCGCCAGAGCGGAATTTTGCCGGCGGTATCGCAGCACTGCCCCATTGATTTCAATGGGGAGCAGCGGTGAGTTCACCACTGCAAAGAAGCTGCTGGCAGGACTTTTTGCGACGCCCTGCCAGCGCACTGCTCCAGTGTGAAAGCCCTCGGGCTATCACACTGGAATGAATAGAGATGCTTTTTTCAGGCACTATGCAGGTGCTATTTTTAGCGCTGTAGTGCCTGAAAAACGCTGAGAGTGTGAAAGGGGTCTTACAAAGCACTTTTTTTGGACAAAAAAAAAGACATTTTTTTTTTCCCCCAAATTAAAAAACAGTAAAAGTTAGCCAATTTTTTTTTATATTGTGAAAGATAATATTACAGAGTAAATTGATACCCAACATCTCATGCTTCAAAATTGGGCCGCCCGTGGAATGGCGACAAACTTACCCTTTTAAATCTCCATAGGCGATGTTTAAAAATTTCTACAAGTTACAAGTTTTGAGTTACAGAGGAGGTCTAGGGCTAGAATTATTGCTCTCGCTCTAATGATCGCGGCGATACCTCACGTGTGATTTGAACACAGTTTTCATATGCGGGCACTACTCACATATGCATTTGCTGCTGCACACAAGCTCGTCTGCACAGGGCTCTTAAAAAAAAAAAAAAAAAATCTTATTTTAACTTTTGCATTTTTTATTTTGACACTTTTAAAAATATATATTCATTTCGGTCACTTTTATAACTATTACAAGGAATGTAAACATCCCTTGTAATAGAAAACAAAGCATGACAGGACCTCTTAAATATGAGATCAAAGAGACCTCAGATCTCATATTTACACTAAAATGCAATAAAAAATAAAAATAAAAACATTATATATTCTTTACCACTTCTAATATAAATATCACTGAAAAATATTTACCAACAAATATTCCCCACTGATCCCAGTGCTCTCAGTATGCTGACAATTGCTAAGCAGCTATCATAAAAAGCTTAGATATATTCAAAATATATAGCATATACACTTCCTTAAACAGACACAATGTGAGATATACTATATTGACAGCGCTAAGTATAATTACTCTTCTTACACTGACGGTTTTGGTGGATGGCTTGGAGCCGGACCTTCATTCCTTTCCTCTTTTGAACATTTGAGTTAACTGTTCCTAGCTGAACCTTGAGGACTTTACCACTTGTTGGGACTATATTTTTTGAGTCTATGAACTCTTTATTTCTCCTTTTTTTTGTAATTATTCTTTACCACTTGCCGACCGTCGCACACCAATATAAGTTGGCACAATGGGAGCGGTGGCTAAATGGGAATACCTGTACTTCCCCTTTAATTTGCGGGGCTAGTGGGCAAACGCCCGTGGGTCCCGCGAACTGTGTCCGCCGGTGTCCCGCGATCGTGTCACGGAGCAGCAGAATAGGGAAATGCAAGGCATTTCCCTGTTCTGCCTAGCAACATGACAGATCTATTGCTCTGTCATCGGGAGCCATGATCTGTCATGTTGTAGTAAGCCCATCCCCCCACAGTTAGAATCATTCCCTAGGACACACTTAACTCCTTGATCGCCCCCTAGTGTTTAACCCCTTCCCTGCCAGTGTCATTTACACAGTAATCAATCAGTGCATTTTTATAGCGCCGATCGCTGTATAATTGACAATGGTCCCAAAATAGTGTCTCAAGTGTCCAATGTGTTTGACGCAATATCACGATAAAAAAATAAAAAAGGATTTTTTGTACTCACCGTAAAATCCTTTTCTCTGTAATTCACCGACTGACACAGCTCCTCTCTTAGACTATTGGGTTGTTATGCCACCTTCAGGAGAGGACTAGGCACGACATGTTAAACATGTAATATAAAATATACAACTTTCTAGTTCCACCCAAGGGGCGGTCCCTTGGGTAACAACCCCACAGCCTGCCTCGCAGCTTCAGTACGTCAACAAGCAGTATAACGTAGAGAAAAATAGGAGGGACGGGTGCTGTGTCAGTTGGTGAATTACAGAGAAAAGGATTTTACGGTGAGTACAAAAAAAAAATCCCATTTTCGCTTATATTCACTGATTGCCACAGCTCCTCTCTTAGACCATTGGTCCCGAAGCAGTGCCAAAACGAGGGGTGGGAAAACAGCATAAAACTTCACCCACCATGGCACATGGGAGCTAGTGCAAACTTTACCCACAAAAATGACAGTGTGTGGGAATAATTAAAACTTTTTTACCCACAAAAAAAAAAAACAGGGTGCTCCTCAACTGAGAGGCACTACCTTCAAACCGCACCAGAACTGCGGTAACAAATGCAATGGTGCATTTACTTAAAAGTACTGCATTTTTACCAAAAAAAAAAAAACCCCCACAGGAAAAAATGTATGCATAATTGCAATAATACAGCCGCCTGCAAAACTTTGCGGCCAAAACAGGCATCAGCTGATGCATTGACATCTACCTTGTAGAATTTTGTAAAAGTGTGAACAGACAACCAAGTCGCCGCTTTACACACTTGAGAGACAGACGCTTGATGTCAGAAGGCCCAAGACGTTCCGATTGCCCTTGTGGATTTGGCCGTGACCGGAAAGGGGGGGCACCTGCCCCTTCAAGGCGTAGGCCTGTACTACAATCTGTCTGATCCACCTGGAAATGGTGGCCGACGAGACCGACATGCCTTTTTTCGGACCGGCCACCGAAACAAGGAGTCTGACTTCCGAAAGGGAGCCGTAGCAGACAAATACACCCTCAGAGCCCGAACCACATCCAGGGCATGAAGGGCCACCTCCTTAGGATGTGTCAGTTTAGGACACAGAGATGGTAACACAAGATCTTCATTGATGTGGAACGCCAAAACCACCTTCGGCAGAAAAGCCAAATTTCTGGTCTACTCCTTGCTGTAGAAACAGCAGGATCCTAGATATAGAAAAGCAGCGCGGGCGCCATCCTTTCTCCTCACACATGGAGATGTAGGCCTTCCAGGTACGATGATATATCCTCTGAGAAGATTTCCGTGCTCTCAGCATAGTTGGAATCACCGAGTCCGAAAGACCCCGGTTCCTCAACACCTGGCTCTCAATGGATGGAGTGCAGCGACTACTGAGCGAACTGATTCCATTCTGAACCTCTGTACTTTCACAAAGTAATTGAGGGCTTTCAGGTACAAGATTGGACGTACCCCTTCCCACACAGGTTTGAGTAGAACCGCTGGAAATGTTCCGATACAGGTACTATCACCCCGCGACTCGGCAGGTCCCTTACCGCCCCCAATAGGGCCTCCCAGTGAGCTGGGAGTACGGGTATGCTGGAGGGGAAGAATCTGTTTTGTGGCCAAGAGAGGAACTCTATCTTGTAGCCTGAGGAAATCAGATCGCAGACCCATTGGTCGGACAGCCAAGAGGCCCACCGGGCTGCAAACTCTCGAAGGCGACCCCCCCCACCCGTGTTGTGGGCGGAGGCAAACCTTCATGTGGTAGCACTTTTGCTCGCAGACTTGCGGTTCCAGGGACGATTTGATCCTTCAGAGGTCGTCCTGTCAGGCTGGGGATGCTTGGTCGAAACCCCGGGCGGACTAAAAAGCCATTTGTGAGCAGAGAACGAGGGCCCTTGCCTACGGCGTGGCTCCTTAGCCTTCCTGGGTTTTTTGATCCGTTTACCCCTACTGGTCAGCAGACCAGCATTTCAGCCAAATCAGGTGCCTCAGCACCACTGCTGACACTGAAGCCCTGCATAACAGAGGCAGGGTATCCAGGGTTGCGTCACAAATGTACTTCAGGCCTTGCACTAGTTGGTCTGCTAGTTCCACGCAGACAGGAGAAGCCTGCTGCTCTCCCAATTCGTGATGCAAAAGTTTTGCCCACTTGGTTAGTGTCTGAGAGACAAGTGCGGATGCCAGTACTGGTCGCATAGTTGACCCCACAACCGTAAACAAGGAACGAGCCCCTGCCTCAGCCTTCCTGCCCGTGGGGTCCTTAAATGCAGGAGTCCCCTCTACCGGGATCGTGGTTACTTTGTTTAACCTGAATACTGGGGGGGGGTCAGACGACCGGAGGAGCCGACCACTTTTTGAGAAGGCTCTCCTCAAAAGGGGTAACACACCTCCATGTATTTGGGGACCGAAAAAGGTCTGTTGCAGTGGACCACATTCCTTGTAAATGAACTTATCAAAATAAGTCAGATACGGGAACACCTTAGGTGAACGGGCTGGCTTACGGGACCCAAAAGGGACCGCTACATCAGCAGAGGGATCTGCTGGGTCCTGAATCTTCAGGGTATCACGCACAGCTGTGATAAGTGCTCCAACAAGTGTTTTGTCACGCACAGACCCGGACGGGGACTCATACAGCCTCTTAGTGAAATACCGTTTAAAACTTTTATTAACATTAAATGCATAAATCATCTGGGATCCCCAGATGATGCCTGTTTAGGAGAAACGCGACGGGAAGGGCTCGTTGATGCCACTGCGTTGCCAGATTTTAATTCCATGCTTGTATTTGCCTGTAATATGTGAGTACCCATTTATGCTTTTAATGTTAATAAAAGTTTTAAACGGTATTTCACTATGAGGCTGTATTTTCTTTTTGGCTTATAATATACATGGAAGAATCTCTGTCCTCAGTCACCCCAAAAGGTGGATAGCCATTTCATCTATTTTTGGGTCATCTCTCTGTCTACTCTGGTACCCATGAGAAGTTACAAGTTTTGCCAGCTGTTTTTTCGTGTGGATTTACATCAATAAACTCGTGTGACTCACTAGGTATATACCTAACTGGGTCCATAACATCTGGTATGCCTCCTCTCAAGTGGTGGTGGATTTCTGCAAAGCATTCACTGAAGTCACTATAACTTCTCAAGATATTGCACTTTGTCACCATATTATTTCACTTATGGACTCTTAACATGTTCACTTTGGTGGATATACGTATAAAAATTTTTTTTTGTATATTTGGATATAGTGTTGTCTAAAACATAGAATCATTAATAGTGTTAATTTATGAGGTGTTTTTTATCACTATTAAAGTTGATTGTATTTTATTATGTATTTTTTACACTGGGAAAAGATTATATATAATACCTCTATATCTATATATCTAAGCGCTGCACCTTTTTTATTATATCACCATTTTGTTTGTTGCAGTAAGTCTGCAGAGCTGGCAGCTATTATATATTTGTGGGTTGTGGATAGCGCGTTTTTTTTCCGAACAGGTTGCAATTGCCTGAATTTCGGGGGTAAAAACACCAGTTTCTGAAGCCATGCTGACCCTACCCCGTCTGCTACCAGATGGGGACTTAGGACAGTGATGGTCCCACCCTCCTAACTGCAGCTGGCTGAAGGGCTCTTTCCCGCAGGACTCACCACCCTGACTGGTTCTGCGCTGTCCAGCTAGTAGTGCCTGTGTCAGATCCCAGATGCATAGGAGACCACACTGCGCTGTGCAGAGCTGCTCTAAATGGCGCTGAAACTGACCAAAAACGTGTTCAGGCTTCAAGAAAATGGCTGCCGAGCGTCCAGTATAAAAGAACATAAAGGGAAAATGGCCGCCGAACTACAGGGAAATGGTCAGACAGCATGCTACTCCTTGCCCCACCAAAGATGGCCGCCGAGCACTGTATACCATGAGGGACAGTGAACAAAAACAGGCAGATAAATGATGGTGAACAGCGCTACAGCGATCAACAGCCACAGCCTCCAGACACCTCCAGGGAGAGACCTACACACATCGAGGGCACAGCCAGCTAGAGAACCCCTGTCTATGGCACACACACCGCTTAGCAGCCCATGCAACATCCACCACAGGGAAGGGGGGGAGGGAAGAAAGGGACAGGGAGAGAAGAGAGGGAGGTGAGGGACCCCCGAATCGACCTCCCAGGGAATGCCCAGCTGCGCAGCCCCACCGAGGCCGGGAGAGCTATACTTACCAGTCCTGCAGAGCTGGGAGGCATTTCATCACAGACCCACTCTCTGAACAGTACGGGGTGGCTGCTGGCCCAGCACACTCTGACGCAGACATCAGTAGCCCGGTAATATATGTGCCCCAGAGCATTTATGCTCACCAATTGCCTCTGGAGCTGAGGCATGTCGTGGCCGACCCAGCGCGGAGCTCTTGTCTGCACACGCTCCTTTGCCAGACTGGGGAGACTACAAGGATAAGAGTATCCAGCCTGTCACCCAGACGGCTGTTGATAGCAGATCACAGGATCTTTAATCTTGCACAAAAAGCAAAGCTTCTGCAAAAAAATCCACGGACCGATGGGCCCACAGGGTTCCTAGGTCCTTCTCTTTCACTAGGCAGAAAAAAAACTGAAGCTGCAAGGCAGGCTGTGGGGTTGTTACCTAAGGGACTGCCCCTTGGGCGGAACTTCTACTTTTTATATTACATGTTAACATGTCATGCCTAGTCCTCTCCTGAAGGTGGCGTAACAACCCAACGGTCTAAGAGAGGAGCTGTGTCAGTCGGTGAATATAAGAGAAAAAAAAAAAAAGCCATAAACCTGTCCCCTATTTTGTAGGCACTGTAACTTTTGGTCAAACCAATCAATATATGCTTATTGCGCTTTTTTTTTACCAAAAATATGTAGAATACATATTAGCCTAAACTGAGGCAAAAATAAATAAAAAAAGTGTTTTATTTTTTATTTTAATTTTTTTAGGGGATATTTTAGCAAAAAGTAAATGTTTCAAAATTGTCGCTCTTTGTTTATAGTGCAAAAAAAAAAAAAAACACAGAGGTGATCAAATACCACCAAAGAAAGCTCTATTTGTGGGGAAAAAAGGACGTCAATTTTGTTTTGGTGTAACGTCGTATGACGGCCCAATTGTCAGTTAAAGCGATGCAGTGCCGAATCGCAAAAAGTGCTCTGGTCAGGAAGGGGGTAAATCCTTCCGGGGCTGAAGTTGTTAAGAGCTATGGGCAGAAGTGACATATGAGGTTGCTTCCGCCCTCCCATGCCATGGAACTGAGCAGGGACCGATCTTCCCTTCAGTCGGCAGCCAGGCATCGACGGGAGAGGAAGCAATCATCTCCGCCTCTACTGGTGGGTCCGGTAAGCAGCAGAAGGGGGGTGGGCTCCTCTCCCGCCGCCAATAAAAGTGATTTGGCGGCAAATCCGCTGCAGAGACCACTGTTATCTCAAAAAGAAACGCTTGCGTTTCTGAAAATAAGGGTGTTATGGCAGCTAGCTGCTGCCATAACCCTGGTATTTAGCGTCAAAGTACTGAAGTATGGGTACGTCGTTTTGCATGAAGTGGTTAAAAAAAAAATATATATATTCACTTAACCACTTTCAGACCGGACCAATTTGCTGGTCAAAGACCAGACCACTTTTTGCGATTCGGCACTGCGTCGCTTTAACTGACAATTGCGCGGTCGTGCGACGTGGCTCCCAAACAAAATTTACGTCCTTTTTTTCCCCACAAATAGAGCTTTCTTTTGGTGGTATTTGATCACCCCTGCGGTTTTTATTTTTTGCGCTATAAACAAAAATAGAGCGACAATTTTGAAAAAAAACGCATTATTTTTTACTTTTTGTTATAATAAATATCCCCCAAAAATATATAAAAAACGTTTTTTCGCTCAGTTTAGGCCGATACGTATTCTTCTACATATTTTTGTTAAAAAAAAAAAAATCGCAATAAGCGATTATTGATTGGTTTGCGCAAAAGTTATAGCGTTTATAAAATAGGGATAGTTTTATAGCATTTTTATTAATAATTTTTTATCATTTTTTTTTTTTACTAGTAATGGCGGCGATCAGCGATTTTTATTGTGACTGCGACATTGTAGGGGACCCATCGGACATTTTTGGGACCATTGTCATTTATACAGTAATCACTGCTATATAAATGCAGTGATTCCTGTGTAAATGACACTGGCAGTGAAGGGGTTAACCAGTGGGTGGCAGTGTAGGGGTTAAGTGTTCCTAGGGGTGTGTTACTAACTGTGGGGGGGGTTGGGCTTTCATTTAGTGAACACTGATCTCTGCTCCAATCACATGGAGCAGAGATCAGCGTCACTAGTTGTTAGGCAGAATGGAGAAATGCTGTTTACTCGGCATTTCCTCCATTCGGCCGCTCCGTGAGACGATCGCGGGGATGCCCGCGGCGATCGAGTCCGCGGGTCCCGCGACCGGACTCACGGTGGTCCCGACCAGCGCGGGAGCGCGCCGCGCTCCCGATGGCAGGGCGGCATTGAATATTGGACGTACCTGTACGCCAATATGCCTGCCCGTGCCATTCTGTCGACGTCCATCGTCGTGCGCTGGTCGGGAAGTGGTTAAAAGACTGTAAGGAAGATCAGCATCTGAACCCAGAGAAATTGGAGGCTAACAGACTGGAGGTAATATAAAGGCATTCCAATTACATTTAAAGTGGTTGTATACTCAATTTTTTAAAGCGGGATTCCACCCTAAAGTGGAACCTCCGCTGATCGGAACCCCCCCCCTCCGGTGTCACAATTGACACCTTTCAGGGGGGAGGGGGGTGGAGATACCTGTCAAAGACAGGTATTTTCACCCACTTCCGGGCATTGACTCCCACGGGAGTCTACGCCATTTCCTGCCCTGCCGCGCTGTCTGCTGGGACACACACGGGTCCCAGTGACAGCGCGGAGATTTCCTATTGCGTGATTCGCTTTACTTCCTGATTCACTCACCTCGAATGGCGGCGGCAGCCGCCGAGGCCCGAGCGGTCGATCGGCCTCGGCATCGCTGGAACCCGGGACAGGTGAGTGTCCATTTATTAAAAGTCAGCAGCTGTAGTATTTATAGCTGCTGGCTTTGAATATTTTTTTTTGGGCGGAATCCCTCTTTAACTTTTACCTACAGGAAAGCCTATAATAAGGCTTACCTGTAGGTAAAAAAAATATCTCCTAAACCTGTACGGTTTAGGAGATATTCCCCTCGGTATGCGCCGCTGACTGCAGCGGCGCATGCGCACAAGGGGATTCTCGGCCTGAAAATCCGGCAGTGGCCGGCCGGAATGAAATCTCCCGCGCGCATGCGCGGGAGTGACGATATCACGGCTCCGGCCACTCACAGCGCCGGAGCCGCGATACCCGGAAAAAACGCAGAGGGAGCATGTCAGCTCCCTCGGCGTGGATCGGGCCAGATGTCGGGGCCTCGTTCTAAGGTAAGTATTTCATAATGAGCTAGTATGCGGTGCATACTAGCTCATTATGCCTTTTGCTTTGCAGGTTTAAAAAAAAAAAAAAAATGTGCGGGTTTACTACCGCTTTAAAGTAACCTGTATGGTTTTACCAGTTGTGTGCATTATATTTAAAATGATCATATCCATTAAAAAATTAAATTAAATTAAAAAATAAAAGTCTCAGCTTTTTATAAAAGATTTAGATCTCCCTTCCACTCTTCATATATCTTCATGTCTGACTCCTAGTTAAAATGCCCATATGTCCTGCTTCTGGAGAAGGATTATATATTCCTCCTCTTCTGTCTGTACCTGCACTGGCTCTTCTTCGTGGTTGCTGGGTTTCAGCTGAAGCGTCATTTCCGGGTTACAGTGCATCTGCGGCACTTCTGGTCTCACATTCAGCAGAGTGGCAGCATGGTTGGCTGCTGGAGACTCACGTTTCATTCACCTCACAGTTCTAGTGTGGTACATCCATGGGGGGGGGGGGGGGGGGGGGGGAAATCTCTCTGAAGGTTGAGGGCAGGGGATTGTTCATTTAGTTGACTTCCCGTTGCGTGAAGACCCTGGTTACCGCCCAGGTATCTGCAGTCTCTCTCAGGGTATGTGCTGAGCCAACATCCCCCGACTACCCACAAAGTGGTAGGTTTTGGGTACACACTGCAGGCTATAAACATTTGAGTGCAAGGTTGCCTGGAGAACTGGTTAGTTACGTCAGACCATTCCTCTTTTGTCCGATTCCTAGCCTGTTCCAAGGGGAGCTTACAGTCACTTTTGGGTATGCTGAATCATGCCATGAAAATTATTCCTCAAGATGGTGTCTGGCTCTCCTTCCCCTGTTTCAGGACTGCAAATCGGTTGTCAGGTTGCAAGCAGTATCACGACAATGGGGAGGACCAGTTTGTGTGTCTGGAATGGTATCTTCATGTTATTCCACAACCATGAGCACGTGTCAGAAACCATGAACCAGACTGAGATAGAAGTACAGTAAAATCACATTAGTTTATTAATAAAAATAAAAAGCTAAATAGAGTAAGCTTAGTCAACGCATAGCCAGAGTCCAGTAACCAGATCGGGTAATCAGCCAGGCCAGAAGTCATGGATCCAAGTACAGGAACAGCAAGCAGGATAAGGAGCAAGAAGGGATGTCAGCAAAGCCAGTCTTTAAACAGGAACATAGGAGATGGTTTCTTGTGATGTGACCAAGGTGAAGGCAGGAATGAAGTGAACTGGAGATCTTTAAGTACTTAAAGCGGGGTTCCACCCTAAAGTGGAACCTCCGCTGATCGGATCCCTCCCCCCCTCCGGTGTCACAATTGGCACCTTTCAGGGGGGAGGGGGGTGGAGATACCTGTCAAAGACAGGTATTTACACCCACTTCTGGGCATAGACTCCCATGGGAGTCTACGCCATTTCCTGTCCTGCCGCGCTGTCTGCTGGGACACACACGGGTCCCAGTGACAGCGCGGAGAATTTCCATCGCGCTGCACGACTCTCGCATGCGCAGTAGGGAACCGGGAAGTGAAGCCGATTCGCTTCACTTCCTGATTCCCTCACCTAGAATGGTGGCGGCAGCAGCCGAGGGCCGAGCGATCGATCGGTCTCGGCTGCCGGCATCGCTGGAACCCAGGACAGGTGAGTGTCCATTTATTAAAAGTCAGCAGCTGTAGTATTTATAGCTGCTGGCTTTTAATATTTATTTTTTTGGTGGAATCCCTCTTTAAGTAACAGCGCCACTAATCATTTTTCTGTGTCTCAGATATCTTTAAGTAGGCAGGACAGACAAGCGGATCCACAACAGCTGGTTAGCTGTGGAGAGATCTGAGAGCTAGCAATTAGCTGGCAGCTGAGCGACCAGCTCAGAGAAGGAAGGGCCGAGCCAGCCCTGACAGCAGGGCTCTCGGAGTGTTTCAGTCAACACTGACTCAGTTGGTTGACCCCCGAAAGTTTCATCTGCCCTAGTCTGCGCATATTTAGTTTCATTATTTGCCCAATACTGGCAGTTACAGTCACTTGGTGACCGGTTGGTCAGGGAGCTCAGTGCTATGGATGGCTTGGCCATAGCCACATTTTTTTTAACAAGGTGGATCAGGGGGTTGGAAAATTTCTAAGGTTCCCGACTCTGGTTTTCAATGCATACTGCAACAGCGGATTGGCCTTATCCGTCAACACTATCAAGCATATCTATCAAGTGGCCAGCACTTCAGACCCCTGCAAACTCCTGACAGTTCATCTATTTTTGTGGCTCACCCTCTCAAATTTCCCCATACCAAGAATAGACAGACAGGCCAGGGGTTTGTGGGAATGTTACAGGGCACTTTACTGGTGTCCGTTTGAAGTGTTCGATTCTCTCTGCAATTATTTTGCAGGGGCTCCTTGTGTCAGCCCTTCCTGCCCCACATATCCTCTCACTATATGCATTCACATGCCTGGTTTCTCAGAAATTAGGCTTAACCCAAATCATTTAAGGGACATTGTTTGAGATCTGGGCAGTTTTGCAGGTTCAAAATGGTGGGGTCCCTTCTTATCATTAATTCATGGGATGCTGGAATTCCTCCTGTTATAGCTGATACATACCGGATCCAGGCTATCCAGGCGTTCGCTAGTTTATTAGACAGATTCTTACTTACCCTTCACCTTAACAAGCCTATTTTTCATATATTTTTGGCGTACTGACCAGCTAGGCCAAGGCACACCTCAGGTCTTGGTAGTTAGGGTATCACAGGAGATATATAAACACACGTTCACATCTATGCTTTTTTCAGCCGTTGCGTATTTGGAAAGAGTTGAGGACTTTTTCCAAAGCAATACAGTGCTTTTTTTTGGTTCAATAGGCTTCAGTAGAAAAGCTGCACAAAAGCATGTAGTGCATTTTTGCCACAATTTGCGTTTTTTTTTATCCACCCAACATCAAATTGGACAAAAACCATTAAACATGCAAAACCCAAATCACAGCAAAATCGCGTATGCAAAAAAAAAAAAAAGCACTGCAGAAATGGATCAAAAGCAAAACTGCTTTTCGGACGAGAACATTTATACGAAAAATCTTTGTATTCACTGAATGAAAGAATGTGGTTTGAAAATTTCACTTGCTTTTAACATTCAGTTTTAAAATGAATGACAGGAAAAGGGAGAGGGCAGTTTCTTGCCCCCCCTTTTCCTCATGGGAGAGCGGCTGGATCAGCTGTTTCAAGTTCCCCCGCAGAGCCTGTGGCCAGCGGGGAAACAGCTGTTAGTCACATGTTTTGAGAAGGGGTACAGGTGACCTCTCTTCATGACATGTGAAAAGCCCAGGAAGAACTGGTTTAAACCAGTTTTCTGGGGGTTATAAAAAGGAGGTTCCGCTGAGGGGGCTCATTCGCCTCAGAAGAAAAGCTGTGGTGTTCTCTCTGGGATTATTCCCTGAACAAACAGCCTCTTCTGTGGCCAGAAGATGAGCCTTCTTCGGCGACTGATAGAGCGGGCGGGAGAGGACGGCGGAGAAGCCTGGATTCGCCAGTGCTTAGAATTACCCCGCGCAGCGTGTCAAGAAGCTCCGGTGGGAGCTACACCGCCTGTCAGCTATCCGGGTCCAGAGGAGAGAGGAAGAGAGCGGCCAGCGGTGGAAGCCACGGAGATGTCGCTGCGGGGTGAAGAGGATGCCGAAGGTGTGGAGGAGGAGACGTTGCGTCAGCAAGGAGGTGCCGCCCCAGGTCGGTCGAATGGGGCGGCGAAATGAAAGCGCAACCCCCGCCGGAGCTATTCTCCTACCCCGACGCGCCCTGCTGTACATAAAAGAGCTGGTCCTTCTCAGGACCATAGCAGAGGGCAGGTGGGCGGGGGAAGGCTTGGAGCAGGTAGGCGGAGCGGCCAGCTGAGCGGAAGAGCTCCACTGACTGAAGCGGTGGGCAGGGTTGAAGGCGGTACGGGAGGCGGAGCAACCTCTATGAGGGAGTGGTCTCCCTCTCCTCAGCGTCCAGCATCTCCTAGGCAACCGTCAATGCTGAATATCAGTGAAGCAGGGCCTGATAGTGAGCCTGCTTTACAACAAGGTAATACAGGTATGACTGATCCTTCTGTTAATGTTTTATTGAATAGTGTTGTGGATTTATTAACAAAGGTGTCTAAGGAATTATCTAGTCAAAAGTCTATTTGTCAACCAGCTATTAATAATGCTTTAACTTCTGATGTTTCAGCTATGGGAGTTTGGTCGCCACCTAGTGGCGTTAATGCTAATGGCACACAGGATTTACCAATTCATTTAGAACAATTTAATAATATTTCTTATAGCAATGCTAGATCACAGAACTTGCCAGAAACTTGTTTAAAGGAATCCATG
Source organism: Lithobates pipiens (assembly GCF_037356315.1). Classification (NCBI taxonomy): domain Eukaryota; kingdom Metazoa; phylum Chordata; class Amphibia; order Anura; family Ranidae; genus Lithobates; species Lithobates pipiens. Next base: position 150,447,521 of record NW_027507785.1, on the reverse strand, counting down.
CCCTGTGACATTTCTCTGTTAGGTTATCATTTATCTCCAGTTGTTAAGGAAAAAATTTGGCGAGGGGAATTTTTGGATATATTGTCTCTTCTCCCTTCCGCTAAAGATTTCATTAATAAGTCAAAGAAGAAAGAGGATGATGATAGACGCAGACCTATAGCAAAAAACCTCAATAATTGGTTGCAAGCATTTTGTATTTTTGCAAGTGTGCTTTGTGAAAAATCACCTGAGAAAAGTACGGGTTTATTTCAACATTTAGATATTATAATTGAGGCATACAAAAATTTTGGTGGAGTGGCGTGGTTTAATTATGATGAAGCATTTCGTCAGAAATTATCAGTTCATCCCAGATTGCACTGGGGAGCTAAGGATGTGGGCCTTTGGCTGAATCTTTTTCTGCCACAGAGGCCAACAGTGGCAAGGCCGGTTTCAGCACCAACAGTTCAACACATGTCTGGTTACAAAAGAGGAATTTGTTTCAACTTCAATGATAGCCAGTGTAAATGGCCCAATTCATGTAAATACAAGCATGAATGCCCCTTTTGTGCTGGAGCGCACTCAGTTACAAAATGTTTCAAAAAAATGTCAGCAGCAAATTTGCAAGCGGGAATTTTTTCAAAAAGCACACACACCAGTGAGTATAGCAAAAATGCTCCCATGCCTTCAGGTGTATCCAGACAAGTTGAAAGCACATCTTCTCATTGAAGGTTTTAGGGATGGTTTTTTATTGCCTTCCTTTCAGGGTCAAGGTTGTACTTTAGTTAAGAATTTGAAATCGGTATCTAAATTTCCCCAGGTAGTTTTGGATAAGGTTAATTTTGAAATCTCAGAAGGAAGGGTGGCGGGCCCCTTTTCTTTCCCTCCGTTTGAAAATTTCAGGATTTCCCCTTTGGGTGTAGTGCCCAAAAAGGAAAAGAATTCTTTTAGACTAATTCATCACTTATCTTTTCCTAAAGGAGATTCCCTTAATGACCAAATTGATGAGAGCATGTCATCAGTTTCATATGCTTCTTTTGAAGATGCTTTAGTTAAATTGAGAATATTGGGGAAGGGAGCTATTTTAGCTAAAGCGGATGTCAAGTCAGCTTTTCGCTTACTTCCCATTAATCCTTCATCTTTTAATTCCCTTGGTTTTTTCTTTAATGGTAACTTTTATTTTGACAAATGTTTACCTATGGGTTGTTCCTTGTCTTGTTTTTATTTTGAGTCTTTCTCTTCATTTTTAGAGTGGGTAGTTTCTGCCGTTTCTGGGTCAATTCATTATCTAGATGATTTTTTATTTTTAGGTCCTCAGGATTCTTTTATTTGTGCTAACTTATTACAGACATTTTTTGATGTTTGCAACCATTTTGGTATCCCATTGGCTCATGAGAAGACTATATGGCCTTCCACTTGTCTGGAATTTCTAGGTATTATTATTGATACTGATTTAATGGAGTTTAGGTTACCTGAAGAAAAAATTGAAAAAATTTGCTCTTTATTGTTAAAACTGGTAAGGAAGAAAAAAGCCTGCTTGAAAGAGATACAGTCTCTTTTGGGCCTTCTGGCGTTTGCTTCAAGGGTCATGCCAGTGGGTAGGGTATTTTCCAGGAGATTTTACATCGCTATTTCTGGTTTAAAGTCCCCCTTTTCTCATGTGCGTTTATCCAGTGATATGAAAGAGGACTTGCTAGTTTGGTGGCAGTTTCTTTCTCATTTCAATGGCAGGGCTTTGTGGCAGAAGGATTTCCTTCTCTTTACTGATGCCGCAGGGTCACATGGCTTTGCCGCAATTTGGCAGAAGCATTGGTGCGCTGAACGCTGGCATGTCTCTTGGGTAATGAAGGGTTACACTAAAAATATAGTCGTTTTGGAACTATTTCCTATCATTGTTGCGCTTGAAATTTGGGGTGCTTTCTTCCAAAATAAAAGAATTTTGATACGAACAGATAATAAAGGAGTGATGTATGCTATTAATTGTTTAACATCTAAGTCTCCGCCAGTCATTGTCCTTTTGAGATACCTGATATTTAAATGCTTAAGTTTGAATATATGGTTGAAGGCGGTACATGTACCAGGTAAGGACAATGATTTGGCGGATGCGTTGTCTCGTTCACAGATGGAGCGTTTTTTCAAGCTATTTCCGGAGGCGGATCCAGTGGGACACTCCTGTCCAATCAACTTATGGGACCTGATCTAAGGCCCATTTCTGTCTCTATTATCAATTCTTTGGCACCTTCTACTTGGGCAGGATATCAGTCTGCTTGGTTTATGTATCAAGAATTTTTAAACAAGTTAGGTGAACCGTTGGGTTCGGTGTCTGAAATACTGTTATTAAAGTTTCTTGGTTCTTTGTTTGAACAAACTTATTCTTGGTCATACATACATAAAACTTTGTCAGGAATTTCTTTTTTCTTGAAACTAAATAACATGCCGTCTTGCATGCAGTATTTCTCTATAAAACAAGCTTTAAAAGGTTACAAAAGGAATAATTTTAGGCCTGATTCAAGGAAGCCCATCACTCCTCTAGTGCTGGGTCAGCTTTGCTCCGTGACGGATAAAATTTGTTTTTCTCAGTTTGAATCAGTTCTTTTTCGGGCAGCCTTTTCGGTCATGTTTTTTGCGGCGCTTAGGGTATCTGAGTTGGTTCACATACACGTCTGAAGTTGTTATTTTTGAAAGTTCATTAAAAATTTTAATTAGCAGATCCAAAACGGATCAGGTAGGTAAAGGTAATTGGTTAACTTTAGATATGTGTATGAGTACTAGCATTTGCCCGGTGGCTCTAATACGTCAATATTATTCAATTAGGCCTTTGGGGTTTTCCAAGTTTTATTCATGAATCAGGGTTACCCCTTACTAAAGTTCTTATGCGTTTTTAGGAGCTGTTTACAGGCCTTACATTTAGATCAAGAACATTTGACGTCGCATTCTTTTCGGATTGGAGCAGCAACAGAGGCCGCTAGACTGGGTTTTGATGTTAGATCTATTAAGCGAATTGGTAGATGGAAGTCAGATAGGTACTTGCTTTATATTCGTCCTAACGCAATGCTATGATTTATTTCAGGTAACACTCGCATTGTGTGGATGATTGGACACTCCTTCATGTATTGGGCGAATTTGAGAGCTCAGCAGCGAGTTTATACTTGTAATTTAGGATTGGATGCTTCTAAATTTAAGATTTTTTGGTGTGGAAAGAGGGGAATGTTATGGTCTGACCTAAATTCTTTTATTTCTCAGCTTCTTCTTCATTTTCCCTCTCCGGATATCTTAATTATTCATCTAGGTGGTAATGATATTGGTTACTTTAAAACTTTAGACCTTATTTTTCAGATTAGGGATGATTTACAGAGGATACAGTTGTCATTTCCCAATTCAGTAGTGTTTTTTTCAGAAATTGTGCAGAGGATAAGTTGGCTTTCTCATCCTTCTGTACGTCCTTTTGAGAAAATCAGGAAGAGAGTGAATAGGGCAGTATCCAAGTTGCTATCAAAATTGGGAATGCTATCCTTTAGGCACACTGAGCTGGAGGGGGGTATCCCTGGCCTTTTCAGACAGGATGGCATCCATCTGTCTGATATTGGCTTGGATATTTTCAATGTAAATTTAAGTTACTGTGTTGAGATGGCCGCGGGTTGGGGTTCTGTGGGCAGTTGGCCTTAGGTCCTCCTGCCCTTTTGGGGATTTTGTGTTGCTGCCTGAGTCGTAGTGACTGGGCTAGCTTTAAGTTTATTGGATGAGTTTTGATGAGTTATGTACAACATTTTGAAACCAATAATAAACAACCGCGGCCATTATTATCCAAACACTTGTCTTCTTGTCTTATTTCAAAGTTATTGAAGAAAAAAAATTCCGGCCTGCTGTCCCATGTAATTTTTGAATGAAAAACCATGAACACTATCTGAAAATTCCTTTGACCTAGAAGTTTTCTATTCTGCTCCTTCTAATTTTCCCGTCACTGTGGTCCAAAAACAAACATCGATCTGACCCCCACTAACGATTAGAAAATCAAAAGAAGGTTCTTAAAAATTAAACTTTTTCTGAAGGAAGACATTGTTTTTGTAAGTGACAGCAGGAGCAGTTAGCTTTTATCAAGCCACCTGCCTATTACAAGGGAGCCTGTCATACATAATATAGAACATTTCTGTCTGAAAATCAGCTAAAAATAGTCTCTAAATTTTCTTGTAATAAAAAATTTGATATCTGAGTCTGATGATATTTACCAGATTCATCCCCTAATAGTATATCTCCTCTGTCTGGTATTCTCAGAGTGGATTAGAGATCTTGCTCCCCATCCATATAGTTGGTTATTTATATTGACCACTGCATATAGATATTTAGGAATAAATTGCCTCTTTTTTTTTTTACCCCACTTCAATACAGTACATTTTCACCCCCTTCCTGCCCAAACCAATTTTTAGTTTTTAGTGCTGTCGCACTCTGACAATTGAGCAGTCATGCAACACTGTATCCAAATGTTTAAAAAAAAACATTTTTTTTCCTCAGTTTAGGCCGATATGTATTCTTCTACATTTTTTATTTTTTTTCTCCAAAAAATATCGCAATAAGTGTATACTGGTTTGTACAAAAGTTATAGCGTCTACAAAATATGGGATAGATTTATGGCATTTTTATTTTTACTAGTAATGCTGGCAATCTGCGATTTTTTTTTTTTTTTTTCACGACTGACGGACATATTGGAGACTTTGGTCCCAAAAATGTGTCAATTCACACTTGTACAGGGATCAGTGCTGTGTAAATGTGACTGGCAGGGAAGGGGTTAACACTAGAGGGTGATTGAGGGGTTAATTATGTTTCCTAGGGAGTGATTCTAACTGTAGGGGGTGGGGACTCACAAGGTGAGGAGACTGATTGGTGTTCCTCTGTACTGAGAACACACCATCGGTCACCATCTTACATATAGTTACATAGTTAGTAAGGTTGAATAAAGACACCAGTCCATCCAGTTCAACCTGAGTGAGTGTCTACAATTGTCCCTATCCCTGTACATTGCACACTCACATCCGTCCCTACCCTCAAGGAGCCCACAATCCAAGGTCCCCATTCATATATTAGGGGCAATTTTGAACAGAAGCCAATTAACCTACCTGCATGTCTTTGAAGTGTGGGAGGAAACCCATGCAGGCACAGGGAGAACATGCAAACTGCAGGCAGGTAGTGACATGGTTGGGATATGAACCAGCAACCTTTTTACAGCAAGGCGAGAGTGCTAACCACTACACCACTGTGCCGCCCAACATACACACAGATCCACGGTTCTGCTGTGTTCACGGGCAAACACGGCCGCCGGGCACATGCACCGGGTCCCGAGCAACACGGCAGGTGCCCTTTAGATGGCCGGGGAGCTGAGGACGTCATGTGACACCCTCCAAGGATGGGAGATCCCTCCTGCAGACGTCATTACTATGGGCAGGTAATGAAGTGGTTAAACTTTACATATTAACTAAAATTATACACCACACTTTGTTTAACCACTTCCCGACCAGCGCACGACGATGTACACTACCGTTCAAAAGTTTGGGGTCACCCAAACAATTTTGTGTTTTCCATGAAAATTCACACTTATTCACCACCATACGTTGTGAAATGAATAGAAAATAGAGTCAAGACATTGACAAGGTTAGAAATAATGATTTGTATTTGAAATAACATTGTTTTTACATCAAACTTTGCTTTCGTCAAAGAATCCTCCTTTTGCAGCAATTACAGCATTGCACACCTTTGGCATTCTAGCTGTTAATTTATTGAGGTAAGCTGGAGAAATTGCACCCCACGCTTCTAGAAGCAGCTCCCACAAGTTGGATTGGTTGGATGGGCACTTCTGGCGTACCATACGGTCAAGCTGCTCCCACAACAGCTCAATGGGGTTCAGATCTGGTGACTGTGCTGGCCACTCCATTACCGATAGAATACCAGCTGCCTGCTTCTGCTGTAAATAGTTCTTGCACAATTTGGAGGTGTGTTTAGGGCAGCATTTCTCAAATCCAGTCCTCAGGCCCCCCCCAACAGGTCATGTTTTCAGGATTTCCCTCAGATGAAACGGCTGTGGTAATTGCTAAGGCAGTGAAACTGATCAAATCATCAGTGAAAAATAATGGAAAACCTGAAAACATGACCTGTTGGGGGGGCCTGAGGACTGGATTTGAGAAACACTGGTTTAGGGTCATTGTCCTGTTGTAGGATGAAATTGGCTCCAATCAAGCGCTGTCCACTGGGTATGGCATGGCCTTGCAAAATGGAGTGATAGCCTTCCTTATTCAGAATCCCTTTTACCCTGTACAAAGCTCCCACCTTACCAGCACCAAAGCAACCCCAGACCATCACATTACCTCCACCATGCTTAACAGATGGCGTCAGGCATTCTTCCAGCATCTTTTCATTTGTTCTGCGTCTCACAAACGTTCTTCTTTGTGATCCAAACACCTCAAACTTGGATTCATCCGTCCACAACACTTTTTTCCAGTCTTCCTCTGTCCAATGTCTGTGTTCTTTTGCCCACCTTAATCTTTTTCTTTTATTGGCCAGTCTCAGATATGGCTTTTTCTTTGCCACTCTGCCCTGAAGCCCAAAATCCCGCAGCCGCCTCTTCACTGTAGATGTTGACACTGGTGTTTTGCGGGTACTATTTAATGAAGATGCCAGTTGGGGACCTGTGAGGCGTCTGTTTCTCAAACTAGAGACTCTAATGTGCTTATCTTCTTGCTTAGTTGTGCAACGCGGCCTCCCACTTCTTTTTCTACTCTGGTTAGAGCCTGTTTGTGCTGTCCTCTGAAGGGAGTAGTACACACTGTTGTAGGAAATCTTCAATTTCTTTGCAATTTCTCGCATGGAATAGCCTTCATTTCTAAGAACAAGAATAGACTGTCGAGTTTCAGATGAAAGTTCTCTTTTTCTGGCCATTTTGAGCGTTTAATTGACCCCACAAATGTGATGCTCCAGAAACTCAATCTGCTCACAGGAAGGTCAGTTTTGTAGCTTCTGGAAGGAGCTAGACTGTTTTTAGATGTGTGAACATGATTGCACAAGGGTTTGCTAATCATCAATTAGCCTTCTGAGCCAATGAGCAAACACATTGTACCATTAGAACACTGGAGCGATAGTTGCTGGAAATGGGCCTCTATACACCTATGTAGATATTGCACCAAAAACTAGACATTTGCAGTTAGAATAGTCATTTACCACATTAGCAATGTATAGAGTATATTTGTTTAAAGTTAGCTTCATTGAAAAGTACAGTGCTTTTCCTTCAAAAATAAGGACATTTCAATGTGACCCCAAACTTTTAAACGGTAGTGTACATCGACAGAATGGCACAGGCAGGCATATTGGCGTACAGGTACGTCCAATATTCGATGCCGCCCTGCCATCGGGAGCGCGCTGCCGGCAGCGCTCTCCCGCGCTGGTCGGGACCCCCGTGAGTCCGGTCGCGGGACCCGCGGACTCGATCACCGCGGGCATCCCCGCGATTGTCTCACGGAGCGGCCGAATGGAGGAAATGCTGTATAAACAACATTTCTCCATTCTGCCTAGCAACTAGTGACGCTGATCTCTGCTCCATGTGATTGGAGCAGAGATCAGTGTACACTAAATGAAAGCCCAACCCCCCCACAGTTAGTAACACACCCCTAGGAACACTTAACCCCTACACTGCCACCCACTGCCAGTGTCATTTACACAGGAATCACTGCATTTATATAGCAGTGATTACTGTATAAATGACAATGGTCCCAAAAATGTGTCAAAAATGTCCAATGGGTCCCCCACAATGTCGCAGTCACAATAAAAATCGCAGATCGCCGCCATTACTAGTAAAAAAAAAAAAAATAATAAAAAATTGTTAATAAAAATGCTATAAAACTATTCCTATTTTGTAAACGCTATAACTTTTGCGCAAACCAATCAATAATCGCTTATTGCGATTATTTTTACCAAAAATATGTAGAAGAATACGTATCGGCCTAAACTGAGGGAAAAAAATGTTTTTTTATATATTTTTGGGGGATATTTATTATAACAAAAAGTAAAAAATAATGCGTTTTTTTTTTCAAAATTGTCGCTCTATTTTTGTTTATAGCGCAAAAAATAAAAACCGCAGGGGTGATCAAATACCACCAAAAGAAAGCTCTATTTGTGGGAAAAAAAGGACGTCAATCTTGTTTGGGAGCCACGTCGCACGACCGCGCAATTGTCAGTTAAAGCGACGCAGTGCCAAATCGCAAAAAGTGGTCTGGTCTTTGACCAGCAAAATGGTCCGGTCTGCAAGTGGTTAAAAGGTAATTATCCTAATAATCGAAACAATAAATCGGCCGACTAATCGATTATGAAAATAATCGTTATTTGCAGCCCCAGACAGCAGCATGGTCAATCTGGGGATGGGGTAGTGTTGGAGGCTTTATCAGATTTTGATAGACTTAAAGCGGGAGTCCGTCGTTTTTTTTTTTTAAAAGCCAGCAGCTACAAATACTGCAGCTGCTGACTTTTAAAATAATGACACTTACCCGCCCAGCGCGCCCGCGATGTCGGCACCCGAAGCCGATCTCTCGATCGTCTCTCGGGTGCTGCCGCAGCCATCTTTGGTATGGGAATCAGGAAGTGGAGCCTTTCGGCTTCATTTCCCGGTTCCCTACTGCGCATGCGCGAGTCGCGCTGCGCAATAAGGATGGTCCCCGCTGTCTCTGGGATCCGTGTGTTTCCCAGCAGGCAGTGGGGGACCTTCGGAAAGGGGCGTAGATTCTGCGGAAAGGGGCGTACCGTCTGCAGAATCTACGCCGGAAGTGGGTGCAGATACCTGTACTGTACAGGTACCTGCACCCCCTCCCCCCTCCCCCCTGAAAGGTGCCAATTGTGGCGCCGGAGGGGGGGAGGGTTCCAATGAGCGGAAGGTCCACTTTAGGGTGGACCTCCGCTTTAACTAACATTTCAAACAAACTAAAAAAAACGTTCTCTTTTAAATGGTTAGTTCCAGTGGCGGGCCGGTACTCAAAATTGGGGGGGGGGGGGGTGCAAACAAACTGAAAAATACATCAATTGTAGCCTCACACATGCCAATCATATCCGGCCTCACTGTGCCAGTACAGTATGGAGGGACAGATGATGTATACCTGCAGTTAGTGATGATGGAGGAAGGTCTCTATATACAGGAAGGAAGAGGTGTGTGTATACAGCTATATACATAGTAACAGGACAGATGATGTATATCTGTAGTGCAGTCACAGTGATGACGGAGGAAGGTCTCCATATACATGATGGAAGATGTATGTGTGTTTAATGATCACTATCTCCATTTCTCTCAGCTCCTCATTCCCAGTCTGCACTGGCTGCTCTGCTCGGGAGAGCAGCGGGGAAGCGATTGTGATTTGTAATGCATTGCAACAACAATATTCATCAAGCCATGATGTCCAGCCGAGGCCCACGGGTGGCACTGAGACAGATGGTAAGTGCTGCTAGGTAAATGACGTAGCTTACCGTCTGCCCTGTCAGGCCATTCTGTCCAAATAGTGGGGAAACCAGACAAGACGCTTCCATGGTAAACCCCACCTACTGCCCTCCAGACCCGCCAATCAGGTGCAACAGGGTGGAATGAATGGCTGTAGAGTGGGACTGGGAGTGTAAACAAGATGCATGGCCTGCGCGCTGTTTACACGTCAAACACCTCCCAATGAAGTTTTTCAGCTGCAATCACCTGATTGCAGCAGACAAGCTTCTAGTGCACGGCTAAGTGTCCGCCCGAGCACCCGGGCTGCCACTGGTTAGTTCACCATTTTATAAAAAAATAAAATAAAAAAAATGATATATATTTTATAACAGCTTATGCAAGGAAGGTGCTCCTATAGATTAAAACAAACTGTAAAGCTTTGACCAAAGCTGAATACTATCATTGTAATAGGTGTGGGCCATTTATGTACCTCTCAAAGCCTGGCTAAAGGACTCCCAGAGATAGTATGCCCCTGTCCTCCCTTGTTTGCTAGTACATTGCTACGTCACTCCCAGCTGTTATTTCTCACCCACTTCATCCAATGCAGGAGCAAGCCTTTTTCTCCAAATCAAACCCGACACATGACTTTTCTTTTCAGTTGCAGTAGCTCTGAGCTCAGCAACACTGCAATGGAGGAAATAGCAAACCGCACAAGTGCGGGAAATTGAGAGCTTGCTCCTGTGTGGGTGGTGGCAAGCAGTAACAGCTGGGAGTGTCTTAGCAACATACCAGAATAGAGGGATGCGATCTCTGGGAGTTTTTGAGAGGTACATGGTCTACGCCTATAGTAAGGACATTTTTGAACTTTAGTCAAAGTTGCACAGTTTGTTTTTATCTACAGGTGTCTCTTACCCACAAAGGCAGTTTTTTGGTAAAAGTGAACTATCCCTTTAGCCAGTGACAGCAACAATTTTTCTGTTTTTGGGATAAAGGCATTCCATAAATGAATAAAAGCTGATGGCTGTAAGCAGCCCTGTCAGTCTTAAAAGGTTTATCTCCAACTGCCACTTTTGCTGAAAAACTTGTTAAATGAAGAAGTCCAAAAAAATAAACACTTGCTAGTAGGATCAACAGGTTAAAATAAGGAAAAAAAGAGCCTGTGAAAACACCACCACACTAACGCAGCCAACTAACCTCATCATCTGCCTCTCCACATCCTCCAATCAGAAAACACTTTACATTCCTTGCAAAAAATACAAGATATTCCATGAATGGAGCCTGTGTGTGAAAATGACCCCCTGTTGGTTACTATGCAGCAGAGTAGCAGCTTGGCACAAATCCTGGAGGACAGTAGCGATCAAAGTAGTAGTGGCGAATACTAGTGATCCTCTACTTTCACAATGATCCCACCAATACAGCAGCTTACATGTTTTTCACAGTAAAAGGGTTGCAGGCAGGGTCAAGGACATCACAGTGCAGCACATGGTGAGCATCTGACTAGCTCTACTGTGTTGCGCCCTCACTGCCTTCATTTAACATCAAGAAGCACTATGTTAGTCTCAGAGTAAACCTATATGGCAGTTCAGGAAGAGACAACAATCAAAATGGATGAGTGTGGCCTACCGAAATCCAGCACAGGTGAGGGGTACTGCTAGTTTAGGGAATAAATATAATACCAGTATGGCCTAGTTGCGTTTTCATTTGTAGGCTCTATCCAGTCCTTTGAAATGTCAAGCCCTGTGATAATTTATAGTACACAATGAAGATGATTGAAATATTTTTATCTAAATGATCTCGGCTACCAAATAAGCATTTATTAATAAAATGGTGCCACGCAAGTGATTATTATTTATGCGATTCCAGTACCCAATATTCCATCATCACATAAACATACCAAACAACTACTCATCTCTGCACGCAGCACAAATCCCTTTTTCTTGGTGCGCAGTCAGACAGGATCATCACTTTTGCCTGCATGTTATGTGCAAACCTCTCCCACAAATCTTTCCCACCTCTCATGCTGATTAGAATTGTTTTTTTCATACACCTACACACACACACAAGGTTGTCAGACATTTCAAGGATATCATCAAGCAGGACAATGAATGGGCCCCTACATAGAACACTGCCTACTGAACTTTTCCACACATGACACCCCACAGTACAATACAGGGCTGCAGACAACACACTACAAGTGGAGGCTGAATCGGGAGCTCATAGAAATGGTCACATTTTCATAGAGTACAGGCCGACTGCATTCCATTCTATAGCTAAATAAATCAAATGCATTGGTGGTGCAACCTTCAGACCAATAGTGAGGGGGGAACAAAATAAAATTGGTGGCTATTAATATGCAAACTATGAGCTTTCCAGGTAGCCTTCATATTTTGCACGGTTTCCTTCTACTACAGATTGCAGCATGCAGGCCACACACACACACGATCCAGGCAGAATCGTGCGGCCAGGAGACGTTCCGATCTCAAACCTTCATTACAAGTAGCAGACGGGCAGGAGAGGTCCGAGAGGTATATTTTAGGTAGGAAAATAAACAAATCCGTCTAATGACGATGATCTAATAAAATAATTCATCCGTCAGCCCCTTACCTTTTGTAAGTCACTTCCCCATACTTTGTGCGATGAGATGACTCAGGGACAGGTTGGACCCACAATAGACTGGCAGCAATGCCCGGCTGTGACCTCTCCCGGGCGCAATCTATAAACAATCGGAAGGCGGAAGCTCCTAGTGGTTGGGGGGTGTCTGAGTGGCAGGGAGGGGGTGCGCAATCTGGAACCAGACGTTCAGGTCTATAGGGAGGAGGTGGGTAGATGATGCTTTGGATTTCCTCCTACTCTTCCTTTCTCCCCTCATCTTTCCTCCTCCTTTTCCTTTCACTATTCTCCCTCCCTTCATGCAGAGGTTTGATGACTCTTAATTCTTATCCCCATGTGAAGGAGACGATGTTTATTGCTTCTTGTAAAATCTCCCCATTTCTTCTCCTCCCAACCATTTAGGAGAGAGGAATTGATGTTTCTGTCAAATTAGGGCCAGGCTCATGTAATAACACTGTTTTTGCAGTATTAGCTTAACTTATTAGTATTAACTTATATTAGCAGAGATTGCGCCTTTTGTTTTTTTTGACTGTTACCGAACAAATTACCGTCTTCTCAAGAATCAATATAACATTTATTGCATATGCAAGAGAAATGATTACTTTTGCATTACAGGCTCATATGCTCATCATCTCTGAGGAGAATATAATGGTATATGTCTTATATAGGCCCTCGGACACCCCCTTTAACTGTTAGAATGTCCAATTAGATGTATTTTAACTTTATTCTGAACACAACAGCAAAAGTGGAAATATCCATCACAGACTTATCTTATCTTACATTCACATATGGTTATACAGGATACTGACTTGGAAACTCCCCAAGCCGTCACAGAAATACAGGATGTATTCAAATAATGCAAGTCTAAGCATAATTATAATCAAGGTTATATATAGCATAAGGCCATATTCATACAAAATGGCGTTTTCATGGCTGACATTTGAAGTATAATTTCTCTAACATATCCCTTTCCTTTATACTCATAATGTCAATAATTCAAATGTCCAGCTTCTTTTGTTTTACCAGGTATTATCATTTAGACAGATGAGTCCTTAGCGAGGGTTGTAAATCCATTCTCAGGTTCCGAGTATAGTTTTGTGTCGCTGTGGAGGAGCATAGATTTTTTTAAAGATTTGTCAATCAGTCTTTGAAGAATTCCCCTAATACAGGGAATGCAGCAACATCCACACAATGTAAGGACTGCAGCTGCCATGACAATAGAGATGAGAAAACTTTTTGCAAGATCACCCCACTTACCAAACCATTTTTTTGAAGAGTCCTGTTAGGGGGTTCTCTACACCAGAGTTCTCAGCTAATTCTTCCAATAGCATTTGTAGGCCTTGTAAGGCCTTGGTGATACTTCCATCAGGTGCCGTATTGTTTGGTATAAAAGTGCAGCAGAAGGAGATAGGGTGCCGACATTTGTACCGTTTGTGTAATTGTTAGAGAAACAAGTAAAATCTCCTGGTAATGCTTGTACTGCTGGGGGTATACTTTGCATTTTAGTCTTAGGGTAGCTCATTTGCACATTCCAGCCCAGTAATATTTTCTTAAAACATTCTTATTATACAAGTCAAGTCTGTTTCCTCTTCAGGGAGAGGAACAGTGGCTAGTTGTGGTCTTGGGTTTGCACAAGAAATACAATCACATAACCTCTTATGCCTCGTACACACAAGCGGAATTTCGGCCCGCAAAAGACCGATCAGAGTTTTTTGTCGGAAAATGCGACCTTGTGTATGCTCCATCGGTCTTTTGCTGGCGGAATTCCAGCTAGCAAAGATTGAGAGCATGCTCTCAATTTTTCGGTCGGGAAAAGTTCCTATCCGAAAATGCGATCGTCTGTGGCAATTCCGACGTGCAAAATTCCTATGCATGCTCGGAAACAATTTGACGCATGCTAGGAAGCATTGAACTTAATTTTCTCGGCTCGCCGTAGTGTTGTACGTCACTACATTCTTGACGGTCTTAATTTCAGCAAACTTTTGCGTGACCGTGTGTATGCAAGGCAAACTTGAGCGGAATCCCATGTGATATCTTTTTCCAACGAGAAATCTGATCATGTGTACATGGCATTAGATTGGGTTATGTATCTGACCCACACTATCCTCTCATTTTTGTCTCCAAATCCTGTTTTTATACTTAATTGTTCCTTGTAGGTAAAATCTAAAGGAGGGATTAAGTTGAAACTGTGTTGGTTCTGGGACTGGGGTGATCTGACCAGGGGTTACAACTTTAATAGTAATTCTCCCTAGTAGGTCAGCCTTACTTGCCCTATATACTCCTAGTCCATAAACTCCAGCATCTGATACCTGTGGCTACCACACATACTATGGGACTGGCAGCTCCCAGTCCACCCTCTTCGGCTGTTCTACCTGATCCTTCCTTTGTTCAAGGATCACTGCAGAGCTAGCAAGCCATCTGTCATCATTGGATGACCACCGCACGTCAGCCCATGTACTGCATTCTGGAGTAGAGCATAGGTATATACCATCAAAGACATATGTTTGATACTCAATATTTAGGACTTAACTGAGATCGAATAGTATGGTGGTGGTATTACCCTGTATATCAGTTATGGTGTCACCGTCTGGTCCCTTCATCACCTGTCTTTCCCCCCTTTGACCCATTATGTTCAATATTGGGATGAGGTCAAGAAGCATATTATTTCTTGCAACTATGCCCACTAGTATCGATATGGCCCAGAGTATTCTCCCCGTCCATGTCTTGGTAAAATACCCTGGCTTGAACATAAGTCTCTCTGGGTCTTCCCTCCACCCCTATGAGTCCATATTGCACCATTTTCTTCCCCTGTTGTGAGGTAGATAATTCCTAATCTGTCTTTTTGATCAAATAGTGTGCCTTCTTGCAGTGGGTGAGGTGTATCCAAGGTATCTGCTCCATGATTTTTACTGTGGTGGGTGTAGACAACAGTAATTGATAGGGTCCTTCCCACCTACCAAGTCTTTCTCTTTATTATTTTTATACAGACCCAATCTCCAGGTTGTACAAGATCTTCCTTTTCTGATTTAGTCTCTTGATCTGTAATGCCGCGTACACACGACCGGACTTTCCGAGGGACTAGGTCCGACGGTCTTTCCGACAGACTTTCGGCGGAGTTCCGACGGACTTTCCGAATGAACGGACTTGGTGACACACAATCACACCAATCACACCAAAGTCCGAACGTGATGGCGTACGACCGGACTAGAATAAGGAAGTTCATAGCCAGTAGCCAATAGCTGCCCTAGCGTCGGTTTTTATCCGTCGGACTAGCATACACACGAACGGATTTCTCGGTCCGGCGGAGTTCCGGTGGAAAAATTTAAAACATGTTCTATTTCTAAAGTCCACCAAATTTTTGGCAAGCAAAGGTCTGATGGAGGCCACACACGATCGAATTGTCAGACGGACTTGTTCCATCGGACCTTTGCTGTCAAAAAGTCCGGTCGTGTGTACGCGGCATAATAGAATTTGGGCATAGGAGTTCTTTAGTAGTTAGCAACTTCCTCATATAATTTGCCAGTTCATAGTCTATTTCCTCATCATTTTGTGCACTTTTTTCCCTTGTATGTAAATGCAAACCAGAACTCACTATCTTTTGTGTAAGGCAGGGGTGTCCAAACTTTTTTCAAAGAGGACCAGATTTGATGAAGTGAACATGCCTGAGGGCCGAGCATTTTGCCTGACATTCTTGGAACCATTGAAAATTCAGTCTAAGTGTGTCCATTCGAGCACTAATACACGGCCCAACAAGAATTCTCTTGCCTTTGTCGCGCTCGTTCCCAACACACAGACGAATGCTCTGCACTTTAAGGGGTACCGTTAATTCTTAATGGTACCCCACACATTTGAAAATGTAGGGTGCTTTTGGTGCAGTGCAATTAAAAAAAAAAAATAAATAAAGCTCGGGGGCTTCTTTCCCTGCATTTTTGTGAGTAGGGAAGTCCATTGAAATTAATAGGCTGCCCTACACACAGTACGTAGCCATACAGATGTGAACCAAGGGCTTGTTCACATGTCAGGTTGGAGGGGCAGTAAAACCACATGGTTAAGCTGTTTTTCCACCCCCAACTTCTTCCCTTTAGCTGCAGAGGGAGCAGCTGGAGGTGTACACATGTTGTGGCTGCAGCTGGAGGTATACCCAGGTAGAATGGGCCTGCACTTCAAGTACACACAGTTGCGGTATAGTGATGCTGCATTTACGGGCTTAAAACAGGTGGTGAGGAGGCAACATAATGCCTCTTTACCGCCATTCAAATGCCTCTGAAAAGAGATCTGTGCATGGATTGCTTTTCAGAGGAGCAGCAGTACTGGCTAATATCAGACACAAGCCCTACAAAAGCAGTTTTGATGGTACAAGAATGGGGGGGGGGGGGGGGTCCGGATTAAAAGTAATGTACACACAGACACATGCACACGCATGCAGACACACATACAGACAAATGCACGCCGCACACACATACAGACACATGCATACACATAAATACAGACATACATGCACACACATACAGACATACATACAGACACATGCATACACATACATACAGACACATACAGACACATGCGCGCACACACACACATACATACAGACACATGCATACATACAGACATACATACAGACACATGTGCACACACAGATACAGACATACATGCACACACATACAGACATACAGACACATGCACACACACATACATACAGGCATACATGCACACACACAGACATACATACAGACACATGTGCACACACACATACAGACACGTGCACACACATACAGACACATGTGCACACACACATACAGACACATGTGCACACCCACACACACATACAGACACATGTGCACACACACACACATACAGACACATGTGCACACACACACACACGCATACAGACATACATGCATACACACACACACACACACACGAATAAAGCCCTTTTTAACACTAATTTAGCTTGTAGCATAGTACAGTACCTTTGCAGCTTCCTCATTCAGCTTGGTACTGCACTGTAGGGGGAAGCAGAGAGCATAGCACACTCCTCTGCACTTTACTTTCACTTTTGAAGCTCACGGAGCTTCTCACAGTGTCGGGGATCGGGGGTCATCTGACAGCCCTGCTCCCGCGGCACACTAAATTGAGAAAGACCAGGCGGGCCGCTCAAAACCGGACTGCGGGCCGGACTTTGGACATGCCCGGTGTAAGGGAATGGAAAAGAAAGCATTACTGATATCGATGACAGAAAATACCTTGTTCTCTGAGTGGAGGTCGTTCAGGAGGATATGCGGGTCTGGGACCACCGGGGCCCTCCGTAATACGGTCCTATTGACCGCCTGTAAATGCTGCACGAGTCACCACCCATCTTTCCCTCCCTTCTGTTTCCTGACTGGGAACAAGAGCGTGTTGCATGGTTAATCCGGACATTTAATGATGACACCTTTTTTTAGTAATTCCTTTATCAAGGGGTCTACTCCCTCCTCAGTGTCTTTCCTCAGTGGATATTGTTTTTGGTGAGGCCTCATTGTATTTTTAGGGGTTATTTGGACTTCACTGGCTGTTTTTATTAGCCCCACATCCGTCTTTTCATTTAACCACAAGAATTTGGGTGACGTCTTTTAGGGCATCCTCTTGGGTCAAAAGTGTCAGTCACTGTCTTTTGTCACAAATTTTAATCATGTGAGTTCTGGGTGTACACTCACAAACAACACTAATTTGTACCTCCGAATCCCTCTGGATTTTAGTTCCTTATCTGTCATTGTAGAGCTCCCTCAGGCAGAAGGTTTTTCTACCATCTTCATTGTGGTGGACAGACTGTCCAAGATGGCTCACTTTCTGCCTATGAAAGGCACACCTTCAGCCATGGAAACAGCAAAGGTTTTCATCAGGGAGATAGTGAGGCTGCATGGGGTTCCATCAAGTATCGTATCTGATCGAGGTGTTCAATTTACCTCCAGGTTCTGGAAGGCTCTCTGCAGTTCTCTCAAATTTGAGTTAGCGTTCTCATCTGCCTACCGCCCCCAGACGAATGGGCAGATGGAGAGAACTAACCAGACTTTGGAGCAATATCTCCACTGCTTCTCTGCATTCTCACAGGACAACTGGGTCTCTCTACTGCCTATTGCCAAGTTTGCCTATAACAACTCTTTGCACTCTGCTATTAAGCAAACACCATTTTTTGCCAACTACGGTTTCCATCCATCCTTTCTGTCTGGTTCCTTACCCGAGCGTGCCATCCCCGCAGTCTCCGAGACAATGGGCTTCTTGCTCACTAACAATAAACTGCTACAGGAAACCATGGCTAAAACCCAGGAGTACAACAAGAGGATGTTTGACAGGAAGAAGGGAGAGCTCTGTCAGGTCACCTGAGACCAGGTGACAGATGCACCAGAAGTGCACCACTAAGATAGTGGACCCTAGGACTGACTGCTGTGGATTGTATCCAGGGAGTTACAGGAAGCAGGTCTACAGGATCATTAACGCAGATCCCAGTTGGAGCTAGACCATAGATTCCCCAGGGCGCAGGGTCTCGGAGCCAGCAGGTGTTCACCAGGGCCTCTAGTGGTGAGGATGGACTGCGCTGCAGTCTGGCTCCAGGTCGCGGCTCCTAGGGTCTCACAGCTCACGCTCACGGTAGACTACAGGAGAAAGAAACAGCTGGCTGGAACAACAAGGATAGTAAAGGGATAAGGCAGATGTCAGGGTAACTAGCAGACAGGAACAACAGAGTACACGACAAAGGTTTCAAGGTCACAAGCAGACAGGAATAGTTGAAAAAATGCCAAAGTCGGTAACAGAGACAAATGTAGAGCACACGGCAAGCAGGAAGCCAAACACACAGTGAATACACAATGGTTGATCAGCCCCACGCTTGCAGTGCACAGGTTAATATAGAGTTTCCTGATAGGGCCTGGTTTGGAGCCATGCTTAGAGGAGAGGTTATAAAAAAAGCCAGGTGAGAGTGGCTGGCCTCCTAGTCTGAACACATTGGGAGAGGTAAGCTGACAGAAAAAGATTACTGCATAACCACAACAAGCTCATCCTAGAACCTGGCAACCAGGTTTGGCTGTCCACGGCTAACTTAAAAATGGCTTGTCCTCCGAAAATTGGGTCCTAAATTCATGGGTCCTTTTTCGGTCAAGAGAAAAATTAATGATGTGACCTACGAGCTTAACTTACACAGTACGCTGAAAATTCATCCAGTTTTTCATGTATCCCTGTTGAATCCTGTTACTCCCAATCCCTTTACTGGCCGAAATACCGGCCCAACTGAACCTGTAATCATTGACAACGAAGAAGAATTTGAGGTGGAAGCAATCCTGGATTGTAGGAAGAGGCACAACTAAATCCAATACCTAATTAAGTGGAGGGGGTATGGACCAGAAGATAATTCTTGGGAGCCGGAAGTAATTTGCGTTCCAAAGAGCTCTTAAGGGCTTTTCAGAGTGCCCACGCAAACAGACTGGCCCAGATGGGATCTAAAGGCTGCCCTCGAGGAGGGGGCACTGTCAAGGAGGTTCCCAGAATGGATGCAGTACTGGGCACCCTGGGGTGAGCGGCGCGCAACTGTGCGCGCTATTGTGCAGGTGTGTGCGCATTGGCATGCGCGCGCATGGCATTTGATGCCAATCAGCCTATTTAGGATGTCCTATTTAGGAAGTCTCAGATCTGTCCGATCTGCAGCTCCCTGTATCTTAGCACCCGTTACTTTGTCTGAGCATCTGATCTCCTGATTACCTGGCTTGCCCTTTGGATTATCCTGTCTTCTGCCTGCAACCGACCCCAGCTTGTCTTTGACCTTGAACCTGCCTGCTCCTCTGTACTAAGCTGCCCGCCTGTTGCCAACCCTGCCTGTGACCTGGACTCTGAACTTTCCTGCTCCTCTGTACTGAGCTGCCCACTTGTTGCCAACTGCGCCTGTGATTGGACTTGCCTGCTCCGCTCTTGCTCTGCATCTGCTGCCAGTGTCCAGCTGTCTAGCGATCACCACTCCACCTGCACCGGGACCTTTGGGCCTTTCCTCCTGCATTTACCCGCAAGGCTCTCATACCAGTCTGTGCTCCCGTGCCTCCTGTCTATACTACCAGGGGCCGCGAACCAGACACGTAAGGGAGGCCTTTTCCTGCTATATCGGGCTCATCAGTCAGGTACATAAAGTCTGACGGTGCAACATGTCTTTGCCCAACAAATTAGCAGGGCATTTAGTCGAAATTACAATTTTACACTGAGCCTTTTTACCTGTCTGTGGATCTTCCACAGTAAGGCCTTTGGACACGGCCTCCTGGCGCATCAACTCATTTGCAGATTTTACATATACTACACCTTTTTTCTTTACCCCTAGGAGCATATCCAGCGGGTGTATTAGGGTCCTACAAGCCCCAGTGTCACAGAGAAATGTTACCCATTTACCCTTCACAACCAAGGTTATTTAGGCTTGACTTCAGCATGCAAACAAGTTTCAACATTGCACACATCCAAAATATCAGATTCTTTCTCATCATTTTCCTCTGTATCCCTCTCTGCAGACATACCAACATCTTTTAGGCATGCTTCTTCCTCTCTGTTTGACCTGCATTCTCTTGCCAAATGCCCTCTTTTACCACACAGGAAACCCGGAGGAAACCCACGCAGGCACAGGGAGAACATGCAAACTCCAGGCAGATAGTGTTGTGGTCGGGATTTGAACCAGCAACCCTATTGCTGCTAGGTGAAAGTGCTAACCACTACACCACTGTGCTGCCCTATGGTTCTATGGTTGCTTATGTGTTTGGTAACAAAACTTGTAGGAAGTAGCCCCTTCAAGATTGCATTCTTTAGCTGTTGCTTATATGGGCTATCGTTCAGTGATTATTGAAAATCTCCCCCATCCTAACAATGAAATTATCCACTGTTTCCTCTTCTCCCTGCACACACTGATTTATAATGGACCAGATGGCTTGACGTATCCATCTATTCTCTATCCATGCATTAAGAGCATTTCTCCTGTTTTTGAGTGCTGAATCCTTATGAGGCAACACCCATCCCTGGTTGTTTAACCACTTCAATACCGGGCACTTATACACCTTCCTGCCCAGACCAATTTTGAGCTTTCAGCGCTGTCGCAATTTGAATGACAATTGCGCGGTCATGCTACATTGTACCCAAATTACATTTTTATCATTTTGTTCCCACAAATAGAGCTTTCTTTTGGTGGTATTTGATCGCCTCTGGGATTTTTATTTTCTGCTAAACAAATAAAAAAAGACTGAAAATCTTGAAAAAAAAAATTTTTTTTGTTTCAGTTACAAAACTTTGTAAATAAGTCAGTTTTCTCCTTCAATGATGGGCACTGACGGGGCTGCAGTGACGGGCACTGATAAGGTGGCACTGATGGGCACCGATGAGGTGGCACCAATGAAGTAGCACTGATAGGCGGCACTGATATGCGACACAGATACTGATAGGTGATACAAATAGGCACTGATAGGTGGCATGGATTGGCATGGATGGGTGGCATGGATAGGTGGCAAAAATGGGCATGGATAGGCGGCATTGATGGGCAGCTAGGATGGGCACTGATAGGCGGCATTGTAATGTAAAGTATTGTAGGGATGGATGCCAATCAGTGCCAAACAATAATGCATGCCAATCAGTGATGCCCATTGTGGGCACTGATTGGCATCCATTATGGGCACTGATTGGCATTAATTATGGGCAATGACTGCCATCCCTGGTGGTCTAGGGGGGCATACCTGGTGCTGGGCATCCCTGGTGGTCTGGTGGCATCCCTGGTGGTCCAGTGTGTGCATCCTCGGGGGGGGGGGGGGGGGGCTGTGCTAATAATCGATCAGCACAGACCCCCCCTGTCTGACAGACACGAGTGAGGAAAAGCCGATCACCGGCTCTTCCTATTTACACTGTGATCAGCCGTGATTGGACACAGCTGATCACGTGGTAAAGAGTCTCCGACGGAGACTCTTTACCAAGATCGTAGTTGCGGGGTGTCAGACTGACACCCCGCAACAACGATCGCCGCGATGCGTGCCCCGGGGGCACGCAGCGGCTTAATATCCTGATAACGTCATATGACGTCCGGTCAGGATATTAAAACCACTTTGCCACCATCATTTTGTTATATGGCGGGCGGCAAGTGGTTAATCCACTCCAATCTCCCACTACATGATGCCAATCGGGTCCTAGGATCTGTCTGATGACCTGCTCTATCTCCCTCCCATTGAGATGATAGCTAGCTATCATTCCCATGATACCATCCCGGAATTGAGCTATGTTAACCTTGGGATGAGGTATCCCCTCAATAACTTTTTTAACATCCTCTGGGTCCAAGGAGCGATAGCCTATCATAGTGTTGGGGGCTACTACACCTACATTTTGTCCTGCCCTAGGGTTGGGAACTTCAATTAATGGAAACTCTTCCTCTCAAAATTATATTTGTTCCCCAGCTGAGGGGGATGTCAATTTGTTCACCAGGTCCCCAAAAAGTTTTGTAACCATTGCTGTAAGGGGGTCCCTTGTGGACTCCACTGTACAATAAGAGTCATCTTGAGAGGGGGGTTAGCTAAAGCCATAGGAGAATTGGTTGCATCTGCAGGTGACCCAGGTGACTACGGGCGAACAATGAATAGTGGAGAGCCAGGTTCCATGGTAAAAGCGCTGTCCGTCAATAGTCGGGGAGTCAGTGGGGGTGGCTTATTGCATGCCTCTGTCCCATACGGTTGCATAGAATAGGAACCCCCCCGGGGTGGATTTTAATGGCACGTACAACTAAATTAGAAAACAATCAATTTACTTTATTAAATATAAAAAATAGTATACAGTATACATAAAATATCTGGATACAAATATTGAGGAGATATTTATAACAATGTAAACAGCACAAACCTATACATGATCAATGTAGGTATAATCACCCTACGCGTTTCGGAGCTAGTACAACGTCTCCTTCTTCAGGGTGTAGATACAACATATATACAAGGAATCTATTGAATGTCAGATGGCAGAATGTTAGAACATAAAGGCAACCAAACAGGTGTGTAATAAAACATGACAAATAAATTGCAAGAAAAATTACAGATGGTACTCACAGAGCTTGTGACAACAATTAGATGTATCCCATGGTTCTTTTTTTTTTTTAAATAAAAGCAGTGGATGATCTCACATAAGTAGTTGATTTTGCCAGGATTCAGGGCTTATCAAGGGAGGGAGAAAAAAGGAATAGGGAACATAGTACAGCACGGATGTACCATTAATCTTCTCTGATTGTTAGGACCGGAAGAGATCCCCAAAAAAAAACCTCCCTGGAAAACCCCTGTAAAGGAGAATAAGGGGAGAGGTATTAAATGGGAAAAATTGCAGGGAAACACTGGGGCTGAATATAAATTGCTTGGTCAGAAGAGGGAGAGAAAGAGAAGGAAAAAAAACTGTATATAATATATATATATATATATACACGCACGCATGTATGCATATACATGTGTATGTATATGTTAAACAAATGAATAAATAAATATGTAGTATATACTGAGATATCTGTACTGTAAGGGCTTACCTAGATTGGAGTCCATGTTGCAGAGATGTAGGCTCACCCTTGCAAATAAACACAGCCCACAGTAACAAACAGATAAGCTACCTGGGCTGTGAATCTGTGCACGGGGGCTTGACAGGAATTTGCCAAAGGATTGTCCAGGTAAAGCCGTAGTCAGGGATTCCAGAAGACAGAATAAACGATATACAAGCCAGGGTCGGTAGCCGGGGTCAGTCTTGGAACTCAGGAACCTTTGGCAACAAGAGACAATGAACTGACAAAGCCCTCAGAGTGAGGCAGTGTTTTATACCCTAGCTGATTAGGTAACCTGCCACAGCTGATCCAAGAGTGAAAGGTACAAACAGAATTGCCCACAGTACTAATGCAAAACTAGACATGGCTGGAAAGCAGGCAGAATAGAACTGAGGTGTGGCTCAGAGGTAAGGTAACGGGAACAACTACTGGCAGTCATGAGTTCAATACCACCCAGAGCCACTTGAGGCGTGACTACACCTGGCTGTCCAAAATACACGGTAGGGACCGTGACATGTACCCCACAATACTGGAAATAAGTGTGTAAGGAGAGGTGGGGGCATAGAACAAGTGTTAAACATGAAAAGGTTCTTACTTGTGGTGACAGCTGTTGAAGTATAGCAGGCAAGTCGTCCGACTGGCGTCCCACATGTGTAGTCTGCAGGACACCAGAGACGCCTGGCGTCCTGCAGACTACACATGCGGGATGCCAGTTGGGATTTTTATGAGCTACTACCCCAGTATTGTGGGGTACAGATATCTCAATATATACTACATATTTATTCATTTGATTAACATATACATACGCATTTGCCTTTGCGCAGATGTGTATGCATGTATATGCATACGTATATATATGTATGTATATATATATATATATATATATATATATATATATATAGAAGAGGGAGAGAAAGAGAAGGAAAAAAAACTGTATATGTATTTATATATATATATATATATATATATATATATATATATATATATATTGTGAGATTTGGGGATACTAGCTCCGCGGGATTAAGTGCATAAACCGTTGTCAGGTGAAACCAAAATATATTTATTTTTCAATAAATCAAAAATAAAGCTTTTCTCCAGCATGTAAAACCATAAATTAAAGTCCGCTTGTCTTCAGCACAAAATAATACAAAAAGAAAAGCACCTACAGTTCTGTAGAAAGGTCTTCACCAAAAAAGAGTCCTTGTAGAGACCTTTATGCAGTCTCCAAAACAGCAAACAGCAAATATAACCACACAGCCAGACAGCTCCTCAGACAGGTGTTCATCTCCTTCTCCTCCTCCTCCTCACCACACCTCTCTGACTACTTCCTGTCTTTATAGGCTGTGTGTTTCCCTGGAGGCCGTTAACCCCCTGTGGTCAGGGAGGGAGGCTCTTTCCCACCCAAATGACACTTTAGAGCCTCCCAAATTCCGGGTCCCAACTACTTCTCTTAAAATACAGAGAGGACCGCGAATCAGTCATCTCTCGCAATCTACACCCGGAATCTGTCACCCATTTGGGTGACCCCCTGAGGCCTACCAAAAATCCCTTAAAGGGACCACATCCTGAAAATAGGCGACACATAGTACCCGTCCAGGACCCAACCTTGGCATCCTGTACATATCCCCCCCCCCTCTGCCTCAACGCGGAGGTGTTGGAGGCACCATTTGACAACATACAGTGGACCCGGGAGAGGGCATCAGCATTCTGGTGTAGTCTCCCAGGTCTGTGCTCCACCACAAAATTGAACTCCTGGAGAGACAGGAACCACCTTGTTACTCTAGCATTCGTGTGTTTATTTTGCCTCATCCAGGTCAGCGGAGCGTGGTCGGATACCAGGCGAAACCTTCTGCCTAGGAGGAAATACCGCAAGGAGTCCAAGGCCCACTTAATGGCAAGACACTCCCGCTCTACCACCGCTGAGTTTTTCTCCGCTGCCGTCAGCTTTCTACTCAGGAAAACGACGGGGTGCTCTTCCCCGTTGATTACCTGCGACAGGACTGCTCCTAACCCCTCATTTGAAGCGTCTGTCTGTACTACAAAATCCTTATTAACCACTTGAGATCCGCACTATAGTCAATTGACGGCTACAGCGCGGATCTCCTTTTCTGGGACTATGTCTATTGACGTCGTCCCGTGTACGAGCGGCCTGCGCGCGCCCTGAGGGGCGCGCGCGGCGCGCTCTGTGATCGGCGAGTCCATGAGACTTGCCTGATCACCGATCCGTGCAAGGGGTCGATCCCGACCCCTTATCACGTGATCAGCTGTCAGCCAATGACAGCTGATCAGGTGACATAACGGAGCCGGTAATCGGCTAGTATTCCTCCTCGCGCTGACAGCGCGAGGAGAAAAAAAAAAGCCGATCACCGGCGGCCGTGATCGGGACATTAGTCCCGATCACGGCCAGCAATGCAAGCGCCCACCTGCCCCCTGCCAGTGCCCACCTGCCCCCTGCAGTGCCACCCTAATAAAAAGTAAGTGCCCATAGTGCCACCCAGCAGTGCCCACAGTGCCACCCAGCAGTGCCCACAGTGCCACCCAGCAGTGCCACCCACAGTGCCACCCACAGTGCCCACAATCTGCCTTAAAGGTGCTGCACCCCAGTGCCGCCCATCAGTGCCCAGCAGTGCCGCCCATCAGTGCCCAGCAGTGCCACCTATCAGTGCCCATCAGTCCCATCTATCAGTGGTACCTATCAGTGCCCATCCGTGCCACCCATCCGTGCCATCTTATCTGTGCCCATCTTTGCCCATCAGTGCCGCCTTATCTGTGCCCATCGGTGCCGCCTTATCTGTGCCTATTAGTGCCGCCTTAACTATGCCTATCAGTGCCCACCAGTGCAGCCTATCAGTGCCCACCAATGCAGCCCATCAGTGCCCACCAATGCAGCCCATCAGTGCCCACCAATGCAGCCCATCAGTGCCGCCTAATCAGCGCACTTCAATGAAGGAGAAAAATGACCCGTTTGCAAAATTTTATAACAAACTATTAAAACATGATTTTTTTTTTTTTTTTTTTTGCATCTTTTTTTGTTTGTTTAGCAAAAAATAAAACTCAGAGCTGTAACTAAATACCACCAAAAGAAAGCTCTATTTGTGGGAAAAAAATGATAAAAAATTCATTTGGGTACAGTGTTGTATGACCGCGTAATTGTCACTCAAAGTGCATCAGCGCTGAAAGCTGAAAATTGGTCTGGGACTGAGGGGGGTTTAAGTGCCCAGTAAGCAAGTGGTTAAAATCTGGAGCAACAAGCACCGGATCCTGGCACAATGCCGTCTTAAGCTTCTGAAAAGCTTTTTCGGCATCGTTATTCCATTTTATCATCACTGACTTTCCGCCTTTGGTCAGGTCAGTCAAGGGAGCCGCAATGGTGGAAAAAGTTGGGAATAAACCTCCGGTAGTAGCCAACTATGCCCAAAAACGCTCTGACTTGCTTCTTGGTTAGGGGACGGGGCCAGTCCTGTATGGCTTTCACCTTGCTCATTTGGGGCTTTACCAACCCTCTACCCACAATGTACCCAAGGTACTTGGCTTCCTCCACCCCAACTGCACATTTTTCTGGGTTTATGGTGAATCCTGCTCTTCTCAGGGAGTCTACGACTGCCTGAACTCGGGAAAGATGTGACTCCCAATCAGGGCTGAAGATGACGATGTCATCCAAATACACCGAAGCGTACCGAAGATGTGGACGCAAAGTTTTGTCCATGGCCCTTTGGAACGTAGTGGGGGCAGAGTGTAATCCAAACGGCATCCGTTTGTACTGGAAGTGGCCTTCCGGGGTAGAGAAGGCCGTTTTCTCCCTAGCTTCCTTGGTCAGGGGAATCTGCCAGTACCCTTTCGTGAGGTCCAGCGTGGTAATATACCTGGCAGGCCCCAACCTCTCAATGAGCTCATCTACCCGTGGCATGGGATACGCATCAAACTTAGAGATTTCATTCAATTTTCTAAAATCATTACAGAAGCGAAGAGTGCCGTTGGGTTTGGGTACCAACACGATTGGACTCGACCACTCGCTCTGCGATTCCTCAATGACATCAAGCTCGAGCATTCTTTTCACCTCTTCAGACACTGCCACTCTATGAGCTTCTGGGATACGGTAAGGCTTTAACCGCACTTTTACCTTGGGGTCAGTTACAATGTCGTGCTCGACGACATTGGTGAGTCCTGGCAACCCTGAAAACATGTCCCTATTTCTTTGAAGAAATTCCTTTGTTTGCTGGGTTTGGGGTCTAGTTAAGGTAGCAGCCACCTGCACCAGGTCAATCCCTGCATGGTCTCCTGACCGTACCGCTACCACCGCGGATACCTGGTCTCTGTCTCTCCAGGGTTTCAACAAATTCACGTGGTAGATCTGGTATGGTTTCCTTTTCCCTGGCTGATGTACCTTGTAGTTTACCTCCCCCACTTTTTCCACTATCTCAAATGGACCTTGCCACTTGGCCAGGAACTTGCTCTCCACTGTGGGTATTAGGACAGCCACCCGGTCTCCTACTTGAAACTGTCTGACTTTCGCAGACCGGTTGTACACCCTTCTTTGGGCTTCCTGAGCCCTCTGCATGTGCTCCCTCACCAGCGGCATCACCTTAGCCACCCTCTCGCATTTGAGAGATATGCTCCACTATGGTTTTGTGTGGTGAGGACTCACTTTCCCACGTTTCCTTTACCAGATCCAGCAACCCCCGAGGCCGTCGCCCATACACTAGCTCAAATGGGGAGAAGCCCGTGGATGCTTGTGGAACCTCCCGGATGGCAAACAAAAGGGCAGGGAGTAACATATCCCAATCCTTCCCGTCCTTCTGGACGACTCTTTTGAGCATGGTCTTCATAGTTTTATTGAACCTCTCCACTAGGCCATCAGTCTGCGGGTGATAGACGGACGTCCGTAACTGTTTAATTTGGAACAGTTTGCACAGGTCCACCATCACCTTTGACATAAAAGGGGTGCCCTGGTCCGTTAATATCTCTTTAGGAAAACCGGTTCGCGAAAACATCTGAAATAGTTCTCGGGCAATGGCTTTAGAGGAAGTTTTCCTCAAAGGAACTGCTTCTGGGTACCTGGTTGCATAGTCTAGGATGACTAATATATACTGGTGCCCTCTTGCCGATTTTACCAGGGGTCCCACGAGATCCATAGCGATCCGCTCGAATGGAACCTCAATAATTGGCAAGGGTACCAGAGGGCTTCTATAGTGGGACACTGGGGCAGTTAACTGGCAAACGGGACAAGATGCACAATATCTTTTAACCTCAACTTTCACCCCTGGCCAGTAAAACCGGTCAGTTATCCTGGCCTCTGTTTTCTCTGCCCCCAAGTGTCCTCCCAGTGCGTCGTTGTGGGCTAGATCGAGTAGCATCCGCCTATACGGTTGGGGAACCAGCAACTGCTCTATAGTTTCCCCACGGCTTTCAGCTACTCGATAAAGCAAGTCCCCCTTTAAGGAAAAATGAGGAAACCTCTGATCTGCTCCTGGCATTTGTGAGACCCCATCCACAACAGAAACCTGCTCTCGGGCATTGACCAGGGTAGGATCCCGCAGCTGGGCGGTGCCAAACGCACCCCTGGGTACATCTAGATCTGGGTGTACCGGCCTTGAGGATGTTTCCCCTTCACTTTCCTCAACCGGGGACTGCAATGGGGAGAGGTCCTCGTCATCCTCCCCCAGCATAACCTGTAACGGGAAGACTTTCCCCCCCCCCCTCAGAGTTTACCTCGGTTTTGCAACCTGAAACAGACACATCCTTTAACTTAATATTCTTTACATTATCTTTATCAACAATGGGTATCTCTGTATCAGTGGGGTGGGTTGTGGGGGTTTCAGGCCCATGTTCCTCAGACTCTCCTGGCTGTCCTGGCAGCCCCATCTGTACCTGGCTCCACAGTTCGAAAAATAGTGGACAGTCCCGCCCCACTATAATGTCATGTATTAGACTTCTCACTACCCCGACCTCTTGGGTCACTGAGATATGGCCATATGACACAGTCACTGAAACCATGGGGTATTCCCTGGTGTCCCCATGGATGCACACTACCCGTAGGGTTTTCCTTACAGGGCCAAGTCTCCCAATCACCCTGGCATGTACCAATATTACCATGCTACCCGAGTCCAGTAACGCCCTGACAGGAAGGTGGTTCACCCACACTTCACACTCGAACTGTCCTGCGATTGGATCCAGGTGAGTGGTGCAGACTCCTTGCACGTAGAAGGAGCTTCTCCGACCAATTCCGCAGTCCATTGGCTCCTCCTGAAGTGGGCATTGCGCCCGGGTATGTCCCCAGGACCGACATCGCCAACACTGTAGGCCTCCTGTTCTTGGGACAGGAACCACCCTTCGAGGTTCTGTAGCAGATGATACGGTTCTGCGGATCCCAGCGTCTGGCAGGGCTTCTCTCCTAGGCGCCATGGCTGGTCTGGTTGCCCTTGGTGTGGGTTCCCTACGCCTGGCAGGCCCAAGCAGGTCCTCCACCACGGTGTACCTTTCCACCAACTCCACCAGCTGGTCAGCGGTTGCGGGGTCTCCATGGCTTACCCAGCGCTGTAGGTCATCTGGCAGGGACCGCAGGTACCAGTCCATTACTATTCGTTCCACCATCTGTGGGCCTGACAGTTTTTCTGGCTGCAGCCATTTTTTAACCAGCTGAACCAGTTCATGCATTTGCGACCTGGGTGGTCGGTCAGACTTGTACCGCCAGCGATGCATCCTCTGAGCCCGGACAGCCGTGGTCACTCCTAGGCGGGCCAGGATCTCTGCCTTCAGACGTTCATAGTCGCTGATATGTTCTGCTGGTAGGTCAAAATAGGCTTTTTGCGGGTCACCCGTGAGGAAAGGGGAGATAATACCGGCCCATTGGTCACAGGGCCACCCCTCTCTCTCCGCTATCCTCTCAAAGGTGGTGAGAAAGGCCTCCACATCATCGCTGGGCGTTAATTTTTGTAAAAAATGGCTGGCCCTCACAGACACCTGGTTGCCAGCGGCAACAGCCACTTGTTCACGTCCCTGAGCCAGCCGCTGTACTGCCTCCTGCAAGGCAGCCACCTGTGCTTGAGTGGACTCCTGCTGAGCAGTAAACTGGGCGGCTAGCAGCCGTGTGCTTTCCTGTTGCAGAGCCATCGCTTCCTCATGGCGACGGTTTGCGTCTGCTAAAGCTTGCTGCTGTGTCACGGTAGCTTGCTGCTGGGTCACGGTGGCTTGTGCCAAAGCCCTGATGACCTCCTCCATGTCTTTGCCTGCTGCTTGCAGCGTCTAGGCTGGTTTCACCCAAGACATGCAATTTGTACACAGTCTCTTTTAAATGTCAGTTTTTAAACGGTTTTTGCGGCTGCAAATGCACTTTTGCCAGCATCCAAAACACCAGTTGTGAGATTTGGGGATACTAGCTCCGCGGGATTAAGTGCATAAACCGTTGTCAGGTGAAACCAAAATATATTTATTTTTCAATAAATCAAAAATAAAGCTTTTCTCCAGCATGTAAAACCATAAATTAAAGTCTGCTTGTCTTCAGCACAAAATAATACAAAAAGAAAAGCAACTACAGATCTGTAGAAAGGTCTTCACCAAAAAAGAGTCCTTGTAGAGACCTTTATGCAGTCTCCAAAACAGCAAACAGCAAATATAACCACACAGCCAGACAGCTCCTCAGACAGGTGTTCATCTCCTTCTCCTCCTCACCACACCTCTCTGACTACTTCCTGTCTTTATAGGCTGTGTGTTTCCCTGGAGGCCGTTAACCCCCTGTGGTCAGGGAGGGAGGCTCTTTCCCACCCAAATGACACTTTAGAGCCTCCCAAATTCCGGGTCCCAACTACTTCTCTTAAAATACAGAGAGGACCGCGAATCAGTCATCTCTCGCAAACTACACCCGGAATCTGTCACCCATTTGGGTGACCCCCTGAGGCCTACCAAAAATCCCTTAAAGGGACCACATCCCGAAAATAGGCGACACATAGTACCCGTCCAGGACCCAACCTTGGCATCCTGTACATATCCCCCCCCCCTCTGCCTCAACGCGGAGGTGTTGGAGGCACCATTTGACAACATACAGTGGACCCGGGAGAGGGCATCAGCATTCTGGTGTAGTCTCCCAGGTCTGTGCTCCACCACAAAATTGAACTCCTGGAGAGACAGGAACCACCTTGTTACTCTAGCATTCGTGTGTTTATTTTGCCTCATCCAGGTCAGCGGAGCGTGGTCGGATACCAGGCGAAACCTTCTGCCTAGGAGGAAATACCGCAAGGAGTCCAAGGCCCACTTAATGGCAAGACACTCCCGCTCTACCACCGCTGAGTTTTTCTCCGCTGCCGTCAGCTTTCTACTCAGGAAAACGACGGGGTGCTCTTCCCCGTTGATTACCTGCGACAGGACTGCTCCTAACCCCTCATTTGAAGCGTCTGTCTGTACTACAAAATCCTTATTAACCACTTGAGATCCGCACTATAGTCAATTGACGGCTACAGCGCGGATCTCCTTTTCTGGGACTATGTCTATTGACGTCGTCCCGTGTACGAGCGGCCTATATATAATGTACACATGCATGCATACACACCTGCGCAAAGGCACATGCATATGTATATGTTAATCAAATAAATGAATAAATATGTAGTATATACTGAGATATCTGTACCCCACAATACTGGGGTAGTAGCTCATAAAAATCCCAACTGGCATCCCGCATGTGTAGTCTGCAGGACGCCAGGCACCTCTGACGTCCTGCAGACTACACATGTGGGACGCCAGTCGGGCGACTTGCCTGCTATACTTCAACAGCTGTCACCACAAGTAAGAACCTTTGTTTAACATTTATGCCCCCACCTCTCCTTACACACTATACTAACACTTATTTCCAGTATTGTGGGGTACAGATATCTCAGTATATACTACATATTTATTCATTTGTTTAACATATACATACGCATGTATATTCATGCATGCGTGCGTATATATATATATATACAGTTTTGTTTTTTTCCCTTCTCTTTTTCTCCCTCTTCTGACCCAGCACTTTATGTTTCCCTGCAATTTTGCCCATTTACTACCTCTCCACTTATTCTCCTTTACAGTGGTTTTCCAAGGAGGTTTTTTTGGGATCTCTTCCGGTCCTAACATTCAGAGAAGATTAATGGTACATCCGTGCTGTACTACGTTCCCTATTCCTTTTTTCTCCCTCCTTTGATAAGCCCTGAATACTGGCAAAATCAGCTACTTATGTGAGATCATCCACTGCTTTTGTTTTTAAAAATAAGAGCCATGGGATACATCTAATTGTTGTCACAAGCTCTGTGAGTACCATCTGTAATTTTTCTTGTAATTTATTTGTCACGTTTTATTACACACCTGTTTGGTTGCCTTTATGTCCTAACATTCTGCCATCTGTCATTCAATAGATTCCTTGTATATATGTTGTATCTACCCCCCTGAAGAAGGAGACTTTGTACTAGCTCCGAAACGCGTAGGGTGATTATACCTACATTGATCATGTATAGGCTTGTGCTGTTTACATTGTTATAAATATCTCCTCAATATTTGTATCCAGATATTTTATGTATACTTTATACTATCTTTTATATTTAATAAAGTAAATTGATTGTTTTCTAATTTAGTTGTACGTGCCATTAAAATCCACCCCCCAGGGGGTTCCTATTCTATGCAATTAATTTTGGATGTGGCACAACTAGTCTACACAGCCCTGCCATACCATATTATTTCTGTCCCATACGGTGGTGAGGACTGCAGGTCTGTGATAGGATCTTGGGCATTGGGAATGGGTGCTGAAGTCGGAGGAGGAGCAGCAACTGACGGTGGGGTTGGAGAGTCCTCCAAATGATGACCGTCCGGTGCATTTGGTTCGTTACGTTTTGCTCAGTCAATACTTTCTGAACTAAACTTCGGAGGATGGTCAAATTATTTTACTCCTCTTTGTCCAAAAACATAGTCTTTTTATGGTTTTCTGAATTTAACCTAGGGTTAGCCTCCTCAAGCCATTTCTTTGCCTGGGAAAGACCTAATTTCTTTTGTTTCCTTATTTTCTTGCTGCTATTATTTTTAAAGTGGAGGGCCACCCTAAAAAAAACAAAAAAAACAAAAACAAACAAAAAACAAAATCAAAATGTAAAAAAAAACCATTTGAAATATTTTTTTTTCCTTCCTAGAAATCCCTGTTGCTAGGCAGTCTTCCTAATCTGCCTCTTCCTACTCCGTGGTGATCTTCGGTCTTCTCTCCTCGTTGCGTTATCTTCTGGGTAATGGGGCGTGCTGTCTTCTGGGAACTGTGTGTTTCCTAACACAGCGCATCCCATTCACAAAGTTCTGTGCAACTTGCGCATGCGCAGTAGGTAACGGGCAGTGAAGTCGCAAGGCTCCACTGCCAGTTTCCCTTTGTGAGGATGGCGGCGCCGGGACCCGAGAGCCGATGGACGGGTCGGCCTCAGGCGACCGACATCGTGGGCGCCATGGAAAGGTGAGTGTCCTTATTAAAAGTCAGCAGCTACTTTTTTTTAGCTGCTGACTTTAAAAAAAAAAATTTCCCCGCTGGAACACCCCTTTAAGCTTTCTACACAGCATTATACAACAATCCTTATTTAAAGATGCATCAAAATCATACTTTGTTTTCCACATCTTAAGAAATGTCACACTCTTTTTGTCTAGACTACACATATACTTTGCATCTTCATTCATACCAACAGATTTTCCATGGATCACACCCATTTTGTTTATCATGCACGCGGAGTTATTTTTTTGTTAAGGTCTTCTCACAATGACACAACACACCCACACAGTATCTTATCACTTGCAGTCACTCACAGACTTTCTAGCTGTGATATATCACTTCTAGATTACTGATCTTGTGTCCTGCTAAAACACTGGTGTCTTCTTTCTTAATACTTCACTAACTTGTAGAGAGCATTTACAGAATTACAAGGAGACTGAGTTCTCCTGACTGTTCTCTCATCCTATCAAAACATTAATATTTTAGTCCTTGATCCAAGGGTATTTATGTGCCTGCTCAGGATTTATACAACATATGAGGCTGCCTTGGACACTGCGGGTCCACCAAATGTCCTCTGTTTTTTACCTGGAAATCTATCAACAGAGGATTCTTTTAGGTTTTGATCTAGAAGTATTTGTGTCCACCACAGGAATTTCTGCAGCTTACAAGGCTGTCAGAATCTACGATCCAATTGACAAATTTCCTTTATCTGCACCCGGATATTAGTATGGGACCATACTCCTATATCAAATAACAATTAAACCAGAAGAACAAACAAGAACACATACAAGAAGTAACACCCGCAGTGCTCAGCTGCTGCCAGGACGGCCCAGAGCACGTCTTCCCAAAACGTGGTCTAGTCACTTGGTCTGCCCATCCAGGATGGCCACAGACAGATCTATATGGGGAATACGTGACCACTTATTTCCCCTCAACAAGGGTAAAGCAGATAGAACAGAAACAGATAAACATTCAATCAAGCTCTATATTGTATGTATGTATGTATGTATTCAAATCTCTTAATTCATGAAATTCCTAATCAAGTCTTAATCAAGTCTAACCCAAAAGGTTAATAAATAATAAAAATGAAAACTTATAAAAAAAATCTTACCTTGTCCCGAGAGCAGTCTCTTATGCTGATCCAGTAAGTCGCTGCCCGGGAGGTACCAGTTCAGCGGACCGGCCTCTCTTTAACATCTAATTTGAGATGGAGGACTTACAGTTTTGCTGTACGGTCATCAGTCACTGAGTTGATCCAGTACGTCCCAGGAACTTGGACTTCTGGTGCGAAGGACCAAATTGTTACAGAACAAATTACCATCTTAGCCCTTGTACACACGGTCGGAGATTCCGACCGGAGCGTTTTGTCGGATGTTCCGACTGTGTGTGTTCTACATCGGACTGTTTCCGTGGGAGTATCCGACGGACCAAGTTTTCCAACTTGCCGGTAAAATTTTCCGCCAAAATGCTCTGATCGGACATACTCCGATCATGTGTAGCCTACTCCGACGGACAAGGTGCCACGCATGCTCACAATCAAATTCGGACACGGAAGCGCTCGCTCAGGTAAAACTACTGTTCGTAAACGATATAGCACATTCGTCACGCTGCAATGTTAAAAATTCTTTCATGAAGCGCATTCTCTTGTTCTTTACAATGCTGCAAGAATGAACTTCTTTTGATGCTCATAGTCACACACACTTCTCCCGAACGTATTTCCTGAGTCTTTTTTACTCATTACAGTAATACAATTTTTTAAATCATCACATCTACACATTTTTTTGTTTTGTTTTTTGGGTGAATTTTGTGTTTGTTTTTTTTCATAAACATCTCCTTTTTTGACAGTTTGCTCATTTTTGCATTTTTTGGGGTGTGTTTTGTGTGTCAACTTACCACAACAACATTATTATCTTTTTTATATTTTCTTTTTCTTTTTTAATCTACAGGAGGTTGTTTAGTGTTGGTGTCCCTTGTTATTCATTTCACTTTGTATTTTTGAAATGTACCTGCCTGCTCACAAATAAACTGTCATTTTTGAAGTAAAACACATACGCAAGTATTTCTTCAAACAAAAAAAAACCTTTATTTAGGTCTCAAACAACTAAAAAGAGGAAGGCAGCGCTGGATAAACTTGTCAATTTGGCAAAGCCTTTGGACCCCTGGGCAGACATGAACTAATTAGAAAAAGAAAAATTGGGGGCCTGAGGAGTACATATCTCAAGGAGAGAAGTCTGGTCCAGAAGTCCTAGAGATCAGGAAAAGCAGATGCCATCTATGTCCCCAGGATGTGGTTCTTCAAGAGGCTGCATCTTCTGTCAGACCAGACTGAAACCAGGCCATCACTCTCTCGTCTTCCTTAGGCACTTCCCGCCAGGCATCCTTCCAGGCTGTGGCTGGGCTCCTGTAGTTGTGGCAGGAGGAGGAGAAGGAGGGCGTTGGTCGACCTCCTGGCTGCCATTTGCCACAGCCTCCCCCCGGCCGAGGTCTTCCTGTGTATGAAAATGGGACATAGTTTTAGTTTTTTGCTCATCAATCACACCATTTTTAGCTCATGACTGTTGCAAATTGAATGTTACCAAATAGAACAGACTATCATTCTGAGCCCAGCATTTTTCATTCTTGTCCCAATCATTTTTGGTCACTACTGTCTATTGATATGTAAACCACTTTGTTAAATCACAACTTAATGATCAATAATAACATCTAGTTAACATCATTAAATGTACGACAAGAAATATGTTCAACAATGCAATACCTGTCTCAAGCTGGGCCCCACCACATGTTGTTGCCTGGAAGGCCCAGGTTGGACGTTGGAAGCCTCAGCTGGGGGTGAAGGAAGCCTTGCAGGAAGACGGTCAAGTGGTGGCCTCGGTTCCCGCTGGTCTACCAGAAAATGCAGCTTCTCGAAGTAAACCATCCTGAGGTAATAAATGGCATCTGGATCTCCTGATCTCAAGGACTCCAGGTGCTTCTTTCTCTCCCTGAGATATGTAATCTTCATGGCACCAATTTTCAACTTCACATAGGCCATGTCTGCCGTGGGGACCATGATCCGCACCAAAGAAAGAAGTTTCTCCAGCGCTGCCTTCTTCTTTCTTCGGTCCTGATAAAACGGGTTGTTGATCTGCCACAGGCAGGGCAGCTCCTTGTACAATTCAAGGAATAGCCCCATAAAATTGGCGTTTTTGAAGGGATCCATCTTGTCTGCAAGACACAACACAAGGCAAACCCTAAAATACTAATAATGCCATGATAAACTCTCCTAATCTTGTCCAAACATAGGCCTAGATAGAAACAGTCTAGTCTAGTGATGTACCAAGTTCAAAATTTTACCTTCGTTTGCACGATCGTCGAGTCAGCTCCTCACTCTGTTCACAGATCGTACGGACGACACACGCATGTTGCGTTTTATATACAGTGCGCATGCGTGAAACTCCGCCCGCCCCTGACGTTCTTTCTAGACTATTCCCCGCCCCTTCGCTTTCGGCACAGTGGGGAGAGCACATGGCAGAGAGAACACAGGTGCGCAATCAGAGTTCCACTAACGAGGAGGAGGGTGAGGAAAGCCTGGAGCCTGAAACGTCCCGATCCAGGAAGAGAAGATTTAAGGCCTCCAATATGTCTTTTGTAGAGATGTTGGAGATGGTGGACATATTGAACAGGACCGACTATGATGGGAAGTATAGACCTTATCCAAACCCAAATATCAGAAAGGCCAAGATCATGACTAAAGTTGTGAAGAGTCTTCAGAAGAATTTTGGGGTACGCTGATCCAAGGATCAACTGAGAAAACGCTGGTCAGACCTGAAACTGAGGGAGCACGATCAGTACAGAAGGATCAAGCGTGTTCTTCAAAAAAGTAAGTAGTTGTCGTGTGTTCGTATAATTATTCTTGCTTGCATACTGCTCCATGTGCTTTAATTTCATGTTGTACAGTTTAAAATGGCCACTTTCAAGTTCATGGTTTCATTCGTTAGTAAGAAACATCGTTCTGCAGGTAAGTATTCCAGCTTAACAAAGTGCCCCCCGTAATGTTCTCACCTTTGAACTCGGCCAAAAAACACAATTGTACAATACTTCCAAGCAATGTTTCATATTCCTATTTCTGCCCTCTGTGTGCTAATTATTCCTTTTTTACATTCTCATAGGGGAGAGAAGACTCGGGAAGTCTGAGGACACCAAGGACCCCACCCTTCCCAAAGAAGGCAAAATTCCAACACCAGAAGCAGAGGAGCAGTAGGAGGAGGAAGGAGAGATCGTTGAAGTTGGACAAATTGTCATCACAACAGGTGAGTGTCGGAGAACACAGCTTCCGGTAAGCTCATCAATGTATGTCGTCATATTTATAATACATGGTGTGTTTTTTTGCTTTGTTTTGTAGGTAATGTGGAAGAAGAATCCCATTTTACCAGTGAAAGTGCCCAGATCCTGATTGGGGAGATAATGGGGTGTAATCAGGATTTAGAAAATATACAGCAAAACATCAATGATGTTAAAAATAAAATGAAGAACATCATTGATGTTTTGGGGAGAGTGTGAAACACCCCAAACTAGCTAGGGTTTTATTTTTTTGCTTTTAAACAACAACTTTTGTCTTTTACAAAAATCCAAATTTGGAAGATGCACAGAGTGTCAACATGCGCTATCTCCCATCATGGGGGATCAATGTATGTGTTTTGTGGAAAGTGGCTGAGATGAAGGGGTTGCAGCCCCAAAACATGTACATTGATTCCCCATGATGGGAGATAGCACATGTTGACACACTGTGTGCATCTTCCAAATTTGGCTTTTCCAGGGGTGACACCCCATGTGATGAAGGCAATATCAGCCCAGTTTGTACATACTCATGTCTGATATTGTCTTCACTTTTCAAAGTTGAACTTTGTAAGTTCCTGTGTTCTGTATGTTACACTTTGATTCATGCCTGTTTACACAAAAACACCAAGTTACCCAAAAATTACCTTAAATAATGTTTTTGGTACACCCAATATGTTGGTTTGTTGTAAAACCCTTTTCTAAACGCACATGTGAATGTGCTTTGATTAAACAGTGAAATTATCAACACTGTGTGGCTTCCTTTTTCAATCCGCAAAAGCAGTATTTGGAGTAAAGTTGTTGTTTTCAGTGACAATGGGTGTTATTTACTAAAGGCAACTCCACTTTGCACTCCAAGTGCAGTTTTAGGTGCACTTTTGCAGTGCACTTGTAGTGCCTAGTAAATAACACCCACAGTGATGTGTACATTTTCACAATCATGCCATTTTCTGTCATGGTGCTGAAAATGAGCAAGATTTTGGTCAGTAATGCACTACATACATTAGTTAACAAAAACAAGGTGTGTGTGTAGCAGACCCACAACATAATAAGCTTATCTGAAGAAGAGACTGTCCCCTCATCTCGCTCAGAACTTGGGTTTGCACTGTTGGAGAAAAAGGCACAACAAGAAAAAACATAAATTTACCTAGGAGACACCTAAAACCAAGCCAAGCAGTAAATGAAAACAAAGATTATTGTAGTTTCAAAGAAAAATGTATTCCAAAAATGCCGCTCAGACATTGTCTGGCATATCAATGGCCCCCCTACCCACAAAGTACTCCATGTATTGGTTTCTGACCTTCTCATTTTCAAGCAAGTCTGCATCTTGGACAACTGAGACCGCATAGTTTGCAGAATGTCTTTTTAGGAAATTGTGCAGAACACAGCAGGCCAGCACAATGTGATTGATTTTGTATTCCGCCATGTGGATAGGCGTTAAAAAAAGGCGGAACCGGCTGGCCAGTATTCCAAAAGTGTTCTTCACCACTCTTCTGGCTCTGGACAGCCGGAAATTAAAAATCCTCTGCTCCGGGGTGAGTGTCCTCATCGGGAAAGGCCGCATCAGATGGTTTGCCAGGGCAAACGCCTCATCCGCGACGAAGACGAATGGGAGTCCTTCCTGATTCTCTTCTGGGGGTGGCAAGCCCAGACTGCCACTCTGGAGACGCCAGTAGCACTCCGTCCGTGAGAACACTCCACCATCCGACATCCGCCCATTTTGCCCCACGGCCACATACAAGAAGTCATAGGTCGCAGACACCACCGCCAACATCACGATACTATTAAACTCCTTGTAGTTAAAATAGTACGACCCCGAGTTGGGTGGTGGGACGATGCGGACGTGTTTCCCATCAATTGCACCTCCACAATTGGGAAAGTCCCAACGACTAGGAAAGTGGGAGGCCACAGTCTGGCATTCCTGTGGCGTTGAAGGAAACTGTGGAGTGAAACAAGACAAAAAATTGGTAATTTTGCAAATCAACATTGCAAGCAGATTAGACACCAACATTTTTGGCCAAGATCAGTATAACATTTTGGGAAATGAGTATTTAAAGCCTAAAGTATAAGGTCCCCTTATCAGAGTCATCACCCCCCCCCCCATCCCCCCATCTGATGGGCCCTTGCTAAAAATGAGGGGGGGGGAT
Source organism: Lithobates pipiens (assembly GCF_037356315.1). Lineage (NCBI taxonomy): Eukaryota > Metazoa > Chordata > Amphibia > Anura > Ranidae > Lithobates > Lithobates pipiens. The sequence goes on along the minus strand of NW_027507785.1, from coordinate 150,407,007 downwards.
GTTTTGGACAGGTAACCCTCTCCACTTGATTGAGAGCTGAATGCCTAAATAATGTGTGATACTTTGGGCAGCCCCTCCTTACTTACACTATTGGCAGCCCACCGGACAGGTAAGAAGTGTCATAATACCAAAAAGAAAACAAAATGGAAGCACATGTTCACATTCTGCTATTACATATCAAGATAATAATAGGGGGAAAAACCCACAAAATTATAGCATTTGAAAGTATTGAGGCAGGCCCTTGCACTACATGCTTTGATGAATTCATCCATAAATGTGACCAGCAAAAAGGTAGATATAGTGGGTATTGGGTTTGGTAAAGTCCGCAGAGTATATGAATTAGAGCATATTGCAATGATGGTAATTCGAGAATGAGGAAATAAATGCAAGACATTAGCAATCATTAAATACATAGAATGTGATGTTAAAGGATAAAACTTACCTTCATATAGTCCTTCTGCAGGACCTGAATGATGGCAGAACAGGTCTCTGGAATAATGATCCCCAGTGCCTGGGGGGAGATGCCTGTAGAGAACTTGAGGTCCTGAAGGCTTCTCCCTGTCGCCAAATAGCGCAACGTGGCGATGAGCCTCTGCTCCGGAGTGATGGCTTGCCGCATGCAGGTATCCTGCCTGGTGATATAAGGGGTCAGCAAAGCCAGCAGATGGTGAAAAACGGGGTCCGTCATCCGGAGATAATTCCTGAAATCATCAGGATTATTCTCCCGGATCTCACGGAGAAAAGGCATGTGCGAGAACTGGTCACGCTGGCGCAACCAATTCTTGGACCGGGCTTGTGTCAAAGTAAGAACCCCAACACGAAGCCCCTGCACAGCACAAACTCTACAACGAGTACATAGACGAAACATGGTTTGAAAACGGTCGGCTGGTCAGAACGGACAACAGAAAGCACCGATAAACAGCAATGCCTGAAAGAACGACCTGAATAGCAGAAGCAAGCAGACAATAAGCAATGCAAATCAAAGCATACTATACCAAGATATAGTCCACAATGAGAAACAAATGCTTACTGACTACACGCACTGATTATCAGATACGCAAAGACAAGCAGAACCTGAAGAGCAGTAGCGAACTGAAGCACAAATCTGAAAAGCGCGAATCGTCTCTCACCAAACTTCTACTAACACGCGATACACACGAGATCAGCAGAAGGAGCCCAAAGGGTGCTGGACGTGGTGCTGAACTTCCTTTTTCTAGTCCCATCGTACGCGGCTTACGTCACCGCGTTCGTGGCAACCGGAAATTCCGACAACTTGGTCCGACCGTGTGAATGCAACATCACTTCCCAACCTCGTCCAGAATTAATCCGTCGGAATAACTCCGATGGATTTGGATGTCGGAATCGACCGACCGTGTGTACAAGGGCTTAGACCGTCCTCAAGAATCAAGATAACATTTATTGCATATTCAAGAGCAATGATTACATTTGCATTACAGGCTCATATGGTCATCATCTCTGAGGAGAATATAATGGTACATGTCTTATATAGGCCCTCGGACACCCCATTTTCATGTTAGAATGTCCAATCAGGTGTATTTTAACTTTATTCTGAACACAACAGGAAAAGTGGAAATATTCGTCACAGACTTATCTTATCTTACATTCGCATATGGTTATACAGGATACTGACTTGGAAACTCCCCAAGCCATCACAGAAATACAGGATGTATTCAAATAATGCAAGTCTAAGCATAATTATAATCATACAAAATGGCATTTTAATGGCTGACATTTAAAGTATATTTCTCTAACACTGACTTGCACAGTAAAGCCATAATGTGCTAGTATGCACTGCATACTAGCATATTATGTGAAATGTATCAGCAAAGAACCCCTCGTCGTTCCCACTAAGGCTACATCCATCTAAACACATCTTACTTCTGGGTGCACATACTCCAGCTGTGTGATTGGCCAGAGCATGAGCATGCAGCTTGTTTGTCACAGCACAGGGCTCTGGAGAAACGGCACGGATGTCTGTTCCTTTAAAGCACATGCACCAATGACGTCATTGGCTGCAGATACAGTAAATATCTCCTATATGGCACATGTTGAGAAGATATTTACAGTACCTATAGGTAAGTCTTATTATAAGCTTACCTATAGGTATAAACAATACATGGAAGTTCATTGATTGTACAATCTCCTTTAGGCCTCATTCATTCACCCCCATCAAATCATTCCCTGCATCTATTACCTTTTGTACCACCACCCCCTCCCTTTAGAATGTAAGCTCTACGAGCAGGGCCCTCCTGTAACTTCTGTATTGAACTGTACTGTAATTGTTCTGTCCCCCCTCTACATTCTAAAGCGCTGCGTAAACTGTTGGCGCTATATAAATTGCTTATAATAATAATTTAGGCTAGGCTCACACTTGTGCAGGCCGTGCAGCCCGCATTTGCTTGTGCACAACAGCCCATTCATTACCACTGGCAGCCATTGGCTCCTGCTGCCATGCTGCCAGTGGTAAAGCTGGACATTTTTTTACCCAGGGCAAAGACTCTGTCATCCCCCTTCCCCTCCAAAAAAGGATGGTGTCAATAGGGCAGAAGTTGGTGTCAGTGGGCCAGTGGACAGTGTCAGTAGTTTTTAATTTTTATTATTATATTACTTTGTACAAAAAATTTTAAATTTACTGACAGAACGCATTTTTTTTACTGAGAACCTGAAATATCCCAGAAACTCCTATTAGAAACTAAGAGAGGAAGAGGGGATGGAGGGAGAGAGGCAGAAGTGGGAGAAGGGAGAAGGAAAAGATGAAGGTGGGACAGGAATAGGAGGGAAAGAAAGAGAAGGGAAAGTAGGAGAGAGATGGATAAAGGGGAGAGTTAGGAGGGGGCAAAGGAAGGGAGGTGAAAAATGTAGGTGTGCGGGGGGGGGGGGGGGGGGGTTAGGGAGAGGGTGGTGAGAGAGAAAGTGAGGGGGGAGAGGGAAGGTGAGAAAGAGAGGGGGTGGGAAAGAGAGAGAGGGAGGTGAGATGGGGATGAGAAAGAAAAAGGGGGTGAGAGAGGCGGAGGTGAGGGGAGCTGAGAGAGGGGGTGAGAGAAAGAGGATATGAAAGGGGAAGTGAAAGAGAAGAGAGGTGAGAGAAGAGAGATAGAGAGGGTGTCAAAGATAAAAAGGAGAGGGGAGAGGACTCCCCTGTCCCCCCTAATACACCAGGAAACAACCCCCCCCCCCATTCCTCCCAAAATTACAGCTTCCAAATGTTTACAATGTACCTGGATGCTATCAGCAGGGTTCCCTGATCACTGCATTATCTGTGGTGAATTAGTCAGTGCTTTGTCATGTCATCTAATCATCATATCTACCTATAAGGGGATAGTATTTAATAGCAGAGGGTAAGGACATTGTTTGCTAGGGAAGGGTTTGCAATGGAAGAGGGGACACGTCCTTTTCTAATTGGAGCCAACCCTTTTCCGAGGTTTGTTTAATCCAATCCAATGTCCTCAGATGGTGTACTATATAAGAATATTTAAAAGATCAGGAAAACCTATGCCTCCACTCTCCTTTGGTTAGGTCAGGAAGAGGTATGATAGACGTCTAGTCTTATAGCCACATAGAAAATTAAGAAATTCTGCTATAACTGTTCAGAGGAAGGACCACAGAATGGCTACCGGAAGGGTCTGTAGGAGATAGAATATTCTCGGCAAAACTGACATTCTCAATGTATTATTGCTCCCCAACCACAAAAAAAACTGTTGGTGCCAGCATTTAAAGTCTAGTCTTATTGTTTGTCAGCCATGGCCTGAATTTTTTCTTTAACCCTTTCCCACTATAGCTAGAGCTATATTTGTAGAGCACGGCTCTCCAGTTCTGGGAGGATGTCTATGAATGTCCTCCCACATGTGCACCTCCTTCGCGCCCTTGGGATGTGCTTTTTGACTACAGATCGGGGTAAAGGGCCAATCACAGCAGCCCTTTACCATGTGATCAGCTGGGTCCACTCATAGCTGGTCACATGTAAACAAATTTGCCAGTTATCATCATTCCTTTCCTCACAGGCTATCACTGTGTGAGAGATAGAGAAAAATAAAAGAAAAACTGCACATAGAGATCGATAAGCTGCCAACACTCCACTAGACAATATAGTGCAAAGAAACATGTAAACAAATTAGTGTAGCGCTCAAAATGGTGAATATAAAAGTAAATGAATGAATGTAAAAAGTCAATGTCAATTCAACAGTGAACATTGAGTGAATGAACAACCCATATATATAAGTGCAAACAATTATATGAAAAAAATGTTCAAAAGTCCAAATTCATATGGAGACACAAAGAGGCGGTTAATCCGAAAAATAAACGACCATAGAAAGTCTTTCTTGATGTGTACAGGGAAATTTATAAAATATGGATCCCAAAAAGTGCAGTAGAAAGTGATAAGGTTGGCACGGTTACCAGAGGTGATGGACACACATAAGCCACGTACACACGTAGCGGTATGTCTGACGTACTTAGTCTGGCGGACTTCCTGCCAGACTGTCCGTCGGACTCTCCGAACGGGCTACTTGCCCACACACAGCACTTTTTGAGCGGACTAATACGGCGTACTAAGTCCGCCGTACTATCCGCCCTACTTTTGAAATGAACGGACTCGCCCACACACGCAGAGGAAAGTCCGCTCATTTCGAGCGCGGACAATCCGGCCGTGTGTATGCCAGTCCGCCGTACTTTTGAAATGAGCGGACTTTTCCCGCCCCTTTTCCCGCGGGAAAAGTCCGCTCATTTCGAGCACGTCTCCAGGTAGGCGGGGCCCGCGAAGGAGACGTCGCTGGCCCCGCCGCCTGGTATGGACTTAAAGGGGAACCCAACGCTGAAAAAAATTGGCGTGGGGGTCCCCCCCAAGTCCACAACAGACCCTTGTCCGAGCACGCTACCCGGCCGGCCAGGAAAGGGGGGGCGAGCGAGCGCCCCCCCCCCCTCCTTAACCGTACCAGGCCGCGTGCCCTCAACATGGGGGGTGCCTTGGGGAAGGGGGGGCCACACGGCCCCCCCACCCCAAAGCACCTTGTCCCCATGTTGATGAGGACAAGGGCCTCTTCCCGACAACCCTGGCCGTTGGTTGTCGAGGTCTGCGGGCAGGGGGCTTATCGGAATCCGGGAGCCCCCTTTAATAAGGGGGCCCCCGGATACCGCCCCCCCCACCCTATGTGAATGAGTATGGGGTACAATGTACCCCTACCCATTCACCTGTGAAAAAAAATGTACAAAAAAACACAACACACAAGGGTTAAAATAGTTTATTGCACAGCTCCGGGAGTCTTCCGTATTCGGGGGTCTTCTCGCCGGACTCCTCCGCTATCTTCTTGTAGCTCTTTTGCTAGCGGAGGAGTCCGGCTTTCTTCCTCGCCGCCGGCCTCTTCTTCCGACTTCGGGGGTCTTGTCCCCCTCTTCCGGTCTTCTGTCGCCGCCGCCGCTGCCTTCCGTTCTTCTTCTTCTTCTCCAGGAGATGTTGACTCGACGATCTCTCCGGCTGCAATGCCAGGGACGCGCTGCGCTGCCACTTATATAGGGACAAGGGGCGGTGTCACATGGGTTTATGTCACATGGGTTGGTGTCACAATTTGACCCCGCCCCCTTACGATGTCACAGTCCCGGAGGATGCTGGGACTGTCGCCATGTGACATCAACCCATGTGACCAACCCATGTGACATAAACCCATGTGACACCGCCCCTTGTCCCTATATAAGTGGCAGCGCAGCGCGTCCCTGGCATTGCGGCCGGAGAGATCGTCGAGTCAACATGTGCTGGAGAAGAAGAAGAAGAACGGAAGGCGGCGGCGGCGGTGACAGAAGACCGGGCCACCGCCTGTAAAAGAGCTATAAGAAGGCGCGGTGGCCCGGCAGAAGAACCGAAGAGGGGGACAAGACCCCCGAAGTCGGAAGAAGAGGCCGGCGGCGAGGAAGAAAGCCGGACTCCTCCGCTAGCAAAAGAGCTACAAGAAGATAGCGGAGGAGTCCGGCGAGAAGACCCCCGAAGACGGAAGACCCCCGGAGCTGTGCAATAAAGTATTTTATCTCGTGTGTTGTGTTTTTTTTGTACTTTTATTTTACAGGTGAATGGGTAGGGGTACATTGTACCCCATACTCATTCACATAGGGTGGGGGGCCGGTATCCGGGGGCCCCCTTATTAAAGGGGGCTCCCGGATTCCGATAAGCCCCCTGCCCGCAGACCCCGACAACCAACGGCCAGGTTAGTCGGGAAGAGGCCCTTGTCCTCATCAACATGGGGACAAGGTGCTTTGGGGTGGGGGGGCCGCGCGGCCCCCCCTTCCCCAAGGCACCCCCCATGTTGAGGGCACGTGGCCTGGTACGGCTCAGGAGGGGGGACGCTCGCTCGCCCCCCCTTTCCTGGCCGGCCGGGTAGCGTGCTCGGACAAGGGTCTGTTGTGGACTTGGGGGGGACCCCCACGCTGATTTTTTTCGGCGTTGGGGTTCCCCTTTAAGTCCATACCAGGTGGCGGGGCCAGCAACGTCTCCTTCGCGGGCTCCGCCTACCTGGAGACCCGCTCAAAATGAGCGGACTTTTCCCGCGGGAAAAGGGGCGGGAAAAGTCCGCTCATTTCAAAAGTACGGCGGACTGGCATACACACGGCCGGATTGTCCGCCGAAATGCGATTCCGGCGGGAAGATTGGAGTGCAACACGGCATTCTAAGTCCGCCGTACTTTCGGGTCAAAAAAGTATGCCGGAGGCTACACACGGGGGGATTGTTTGGCGGACTTGAGTTTGCCGGACTTTTCCACCGGATTGTTTGATCGTGTGTACGCGGCATTACTGTGACAGAGGCTTTTGGAGAGGACTGAATGCTAGCCTCCTTCATACCGATTATGGGCCCTGGCATTTGGGGGAACAGTGCCCTTTGTGAGCTGTATGCCTGGGGACCTTTGAGGTGTTGTTACTTTAGATTCAGGTCCTTGTCCCCCAAGACACACAGACTCATGGAACCCTGTATATGCCATATTAGAAATAGTGACTAACAAAATATATCTTGGATTACTTAAAATGGGACAGTAATATTTATCCATAATATCTCCCAGGATATATGTAAAGAATATTCTTGGTTTGATGGGTTCTGAACTCAACGTGTTAGTTGAGAGAGCTGATCACATTGGCTTCTAGAACTGGGTAGGAGCCGGACAGTCTACTCCTACTATAGTTTGTTGCCTACTAGGCTGAGGAGGGGGGAGATCTGTCAGGGCTGGCTTAGCCCTTCCTTCTCTGGGCTGGCTACTCAGCTGTCAGCTAATTGCCAGCTCTCATCTCTCTCCACAGTTACCCAGCTGTTCTTGATCCTGCTCATCTGACCTGCCTACTTAAAGCTGTCCAGCTCACTTTATCTCTGCCTTCGCCTTGGTCACATCAGTAGAAACCATCTCCTGCGTTCCTGTTTAAAGACTGGCTTGCTGACATCCCTTCTGGCTCCTTATCCTGCTTGCTGTTCCTCTACTTGGCCTGGCTGATTACCCGATTTGGTTACTGAACTCTGGCCTGGCTGACTACTCGATCCAATTACTGGACTCTGGCTGTGCTTTGACTATGCTTACTCTATTTACCTTTTTATTTTTTATTAAACAAGTGTGATCTAATTGTACTTCTGTCTCGGTCTGGTTCATGGTTTCTGACAAGATCACTGTTTGTATTGTTAATTGTAATTAGCTCCTGCTATTGTGAGAAGGTGTCCTGTGTTTATACTAATTTGTGAAGCTCTGTGACAACAAGTCTGACCTGTAGTGAAATCCTGATTAATCATAACAGTACTCAGGAGGGCACGGAGTCACATTGGCTACTTTAAGGGATTAGTTAATTAGCTCATGTTAATTAGGTTTCTGGTTACAGTTTTATTGTAAGTGTCAGGAAAGGGTCCGTCCGCTGGTAAGATCTATCATTTGTCGTGCTGTACTGAGGTCCATCAGCAGGTGTCACCTGACAGTTTGGAACTGCCAGGGGAGTCTTTCCCTGCTGGTGTTATGTCATCATTGAGCTGCAGTACTGATGTCCACCAGCGGATGGATCCTGGCAGTATGGAGCAGACATAACTTCCTGCACTCAGGTGTTACGTCAGGACAATTACTGACAGTCTAATAAATACCCTGCAAGCCCTCACATGCTTGCCTTGGTATCTCTCTCCCTGCGCCCCCTGTTATCCTGACCTTGAGCCTGCACCTGACCTGATCAGATCCAATCCCTATCCCAAGCCCATCCTGGACCTGTCACTCCTGTTACCTGATTATCTTGGATCCCTGACCTGTAGCCTATCCATCTGTCCTCTACCTGTCCTGTTGATTTCCCATCCTTACCCATCTGCTGACCTCCCTGTGTATGACCTTGGCATGGCTTTTGTTACGATTCCGGTATTTCCCGTTTATTTGTATATACCATTTTTTGAGGAATCATACTGGTTTGCTGGGCTCGCTAAGATGGATTTTAATGAAATTATCTATTATTCTGTGCTGGCGGGATGGTGAATATTGCTGCCAGACCTTAAAAGATTGGATCAGTGACCAGGTTTATATGTAATTTGAAGATGTTCAGCCTCTGATTCAGTTATGTGCAAAACCAGCCCGTCATGTATTCCCGAAGGAAGTGATGATTTTTCTCCCCCCTTCAATTATGGCCAAGTTGAATCTCTGGTATGGTTGTTAGAGGACGATCCAGCCTTTTTCATGGAATGTTATTCCTCTTGTTCGCAGAAGGTGTTGTCTGATTGCATCCATTCAGTGCAATCCCTGGTTAGTCAGGCTGTGTCTGAATCAACGTTTGTTCAACCTGTGCTACAGGCATGGTCATATCTCCTGTATTTAGCCAAGCCACAACATTCCAGCCCTGCCATTAATCACCTGCCTTCCCAAGAATCTATCTCCCCGTCGCCTATGGCAACCTCAGCTACAGCCCAGTTTACACAGCTTCCTACCAAATACTATTACCCAGTCTCCATTTGTTGCACCTATCCTACCTTCAATCCACCTGCCTCTTCCCTTTCACTTGTAACAATCCCACAAAGCCCTCCTCCAGCCACTGTTCCCTGGTCTTCCTTTTGCCCAACTACATCCTTTTCTCACATCCCCGCTGTTACCTACAAATCTGCAGTGGCCAAGCCAAAAAAGAAACAAAAGTCCTTTCCGACTCATACCATCCTGCCAGTAACCCAACCTACCTGCACACCAACCAACCTGTTCCAGCCTGCATTCATACGAGTTGAACCTTTTTTTTTTTTTTTTTTGTGGTTGAACTTGATGGACATGTGTCTTTTTTCAACCTGACTAACTATGTAACCTGATGACCCACCTAAATCTGCCAACCCAGTGCCTGCTACCCAGTCTGACATCCCAGTACCTGCTATCCAGTCTGATGTCCCCACTTCCCAGTCTGATGTGCCTGCCTTCCAGTCTGATGTCCTGGTACCTGCCTTCCAGTCTGATGTTTTGGTACCTGCCTTCCAGTCTGATGTCCTGGTACCTGCCTTCCAGTCTGATGTCCTGGTACCTGCCTTCCAATCTGATATCTCGGTGCCTGCCTTTCAGCCTGATGTCTCGGTGCCTGCCTTTCAGCCTGATGTCTCGATGCCTGCCTTTCAGCCTGATGTCTCGTGCCTGCCTTTCAGCCTGATGTCTCGGTGCCTGCCTTTCAGCCTGATGTCTCGGTGCCTGCCTTTCAGCCTGATGTCTCGGTGCCTGCCTTTCAGCCTGATGTCTCAGTGCCCTCTTTCCAGTCTGATGTCTCAGTGTGTGTCTTTCATCCTAAGGTCTCGGTGCCTGTCTTTGTCTGATGTCTCAGTGCCTGCCTTTCAGTCTGATGTCTCGGTGCCTGCCTTTCAGTCGGATGTCTCGGTGCCTGCCTTTCAGTCTGATGTCTCGATACCTGCCTTTCAGTCTGATGTCTCGGTGCCTGCCTTGCAGCCTGATGTCTCAGTGCCCGCTTTCCAGTCTAATGTCTCGGTGTCTGTCTTTCAGCCTGATGTCTCTGTGCCTGCCTTTCAGCCTGATGTCTCGTGCTTGCCTTTCAGCCTGATGTCTCGTGCTCGCCTTTCAGCCTGATGTCTCGGTGCCTGCGTTCCAGCCTGATGTCTCTGCTTTCTAGTCTAATGTGCCCGCTTTCTAGTCTGATGTGCCCGCTTTCTAGTCTGATGTGCCCGCTTTCCAGTCTGATGTGCCTGCTTTCCAGTCTGATGTCTCGGTGCCCGTCTTCCAGCCTGATGTCTCGGTGCATGCCTTCCAGCCTGATGTCTTGTTGCCTGGCTTACAGCCTGATGTCTTGCTGCCTGCCTTCCTTCCTGATGTCTCGCTGCCTGCCTTCCAGCCTTATGTGAGACTGATGTCTTGTTGCCTGGCTTACAGCCTGATGTCTTGCTGCCTGCCTTCCAGCCTGATGTCTTGCTGCCTGCCTTCCAGCCTGATGTCTTGGTGCCTGCCTTCCAGCCTGATGTCTTGGTGCCTGCCTTCCAGCCTGATGTCTCGGTGCCTGCCTTCCAGCCTGATGCCTGATTTCTCGTTGCCTGCCTTCCAGCCTGATGTCTTGGTGCCTGCCTTCCAGCCTGATGTCTCCGCTTTCCAGTCTGATGTCTTGGTGCCTGCCTTCCAGCCTGATGTCTTGGTGCCTGCCTTCCAGCCTAATGTCTCCCCTTTCCAGTCTGATGTCTCGGTGCCTGCCTTCCAGTCTGATGTCTTGGTGCCTGCCTTCCAGGCGGATGTCTTGGTGCCTGCCTTCCAGGCTGATGTCTCAGTGCCTGCCTTCCAGCCTGATGTCTTGATATTGGTGTCCCAGTCTGTTAAACCGATGCCCGTTACTATGCTTGCTGAGCTAGTGCCAGTTACACAGCTTGCCAGTAGGGAGCCTGCTGCCCAGCTCAATGACCCGGAGCTCGCTGTCTGCCCTGATGTGCCCGCTGTCTGCACGGATGTGCCCGCTGTCTGCCCAGATGTGTCTGATGACCAGCCTGAAGTACTGTCTTCCACCGTTCTGCTCGATGCCATAGACTATGGACAATTAAAACTAGTTGGAGGGTCCAGAGGCCTCTCCTTTAGGGGGGTTACTGTCAGGAAAGGGTCCGTCCACTGGTAAGATATATCATTTGGTGTGCAGTACTGAGGTCCACCAGCTGTGTCTCCTGGCAGTTTGGAGCTGTCAGGGGTGTCTTTTCCTGCTGGTGTTATGTCATTGAGCCGCAGTACTGGCGTCCACCAGCGGATGGATCCTGGCAGTATGGAGCAGACAACACTTCCTGCGCTCAGGTGTTATGTGAGGACAATTACTGACAGTCTCATAAATACCCAGCAAGCCCTCACATGCTTGCCTTGGTATCTCTCTCCCTGTGCCCCCTGTTATCTTGGCCTTGAGCCTGCACCTGACCTGACCTGACATGACCTGATCCGATCCGATCCCTATCCCGAGCCCATCCTGGACATGTCCCTGCTGTTACCTGATTAACGGGAATATCTACCCTGTAGCCTATCCATCTGTCCTCACCCTGTTGGTTTTCTGTCCTTACTCATCTGCTGACCTCCCTGTGTATGACCTTGGCCTGGCTTTTGTTATGATTCCGGTATTTCTGGTTTATTTGTATATACCATTTGTGGGTCTGTGGTTGGTTGTGCACTGTTTATAGTCACTTACTTGTTACCAATTTTTTTTTTTTTTTAAATGCCAGTCTTTTTATTTGTAGATTACAATTGAGATCAAATCCCCATGGGCTACTGGTTCTTAGCACCAGGATTCTACAAAAATAAAGACTTTTTTTAACTTAAACTTTTCATAAACGTATAACTTAAAAATTGTCATTTACGGAGAAACTTGACAATACTAGGTAATGTTTAATGCAACAAAAAGAAAATAAGCAGACCAACCCCATGCAATTAATGTGGCATTTGGTTCTAGAGAAATGCTTACCAGGCATGCTCTAGCTGGGAAAGCCACACTTTGGGTTCATATGAATAAAGTCACATGAGGACAGTTTGGCAGCTGTATTGGCCAGTTTTGTAAGCCATGATCACCCAATCAGAATTGAGCACTAGCAATACACTTGCCTGAACTGTGCATGTGACTGTTCCACAATTTATGGCAGTCAGTAAGGAACAATTCTGGGTAACATGGGAGCTCCATTGACAACTTTTTGAAGGTGCAGTCACTGTCCTTCCATTGCTTGACTGCACAATACACACTCATTTGTACACCCAATATGCAAATACTCGCACCAGTTCAGTGACTAACTAGTGCACCTTAAACAAGTTAAAAATGGTAGCTGCCATACTTCTATCCTGAGCAATGAGCGATATTTCTGTATACAGGACCCCTTTTACCTGGCTGCACTGTAACCTCAGTACTAAGTGCTTTGGAAATCAAAAAACGAGGGGTAAACTAAGTGCCTGCCACCCTTAAAGCTTTGATACAATTTCGTTTCCTCATGTCATAAGTTTGGATGGTACCCCACAAAAAAAAAAAAAAGTAGTGTTTAATGGTGAGCATAATCACTCATCTGAGTGCAGACCAAAGGGCATTAAAACTCCCCCTTGCAAAGGGGAATGCATTCCTCCCAAAACAAAAAAAAGTGATTTGTAAAGAGTAAATCAAGAGATTACTTTTTGCTAGGGGCACAAAACATAATTGCTCACCTTAACTTAAGTGCCACATATCATCCCCCATAGTCTCAGCATTGATCATTCCTCATATGCACAAGCTCTTGTGTCAAGTCTGCTCTGTGGCTTATACAGTGTTACATGGATGAAAAGCAATGGCAGGATTTAAGCCTGCCTGGCGCAGGGTTACAGGACTGCTACAATGCGTCAGGGAAGAAAACTTATGGAAGACAGGTCAGTCTAGGGACATGAGAACCCCCTTTTCTGTCCATGGTGGTTGCAGAGGTCTTCACACTCTCCCAGTGCCGGCCCTCTGCGTTGCCTGGGTTCTTCGAGGAGCTGCGCCACCCCTACCTCCTCTGAATCCACAGCGGTAGCTGCGTCCTCGGCGGAACCTTCCAGAGACCCCAAATGTTTCAGTGTTGAGTTTTTTCTCCTCTGCCCATGTAGTTCGTCTGGATTTCATCTCCGAGGAAATGTTATCGAAGAATGACTTGGACCGGTCATAGTAAATATTCGGCCCCAAAGATTCCTCCTCAGGGTTCCCATCACTATTTTGGGTCTCCACACCAGAATCTCCCTTTTCGTCCCCCTCCTTCTCCGGCTTGTCATCTTTGAAGTTGAGCTTATCTTTGAATTCTTTGTCCAGTTCCTCACGATTAAATTGAGCATTGGCGCTCTCGAAATCAAAGTCTCCATCAAATTTTATGGTGTTCTCCTTGATAGTCGTTGGGCGGTTCTGACCCCGAGAACGGTTCCTTGTCCGTCTGTTACCTGATCTCCGTCTGGGGGGTCGTCTGTTCTCGTCATTCACTGTATTCTGTACCTGTGTAGCAGGAGCTGGTACATTAATCTGTGCAGGCGGTGGTGGTGGTGCCTGGCCCAATGCCTGGCCCGGTCTGTTCCTTCGCTGACTTACAGGGGGTCCTTTGGGCAGCTGCACCTTCTTCTGTGCCAGATTCTCCATTGGACCAGTCTGAACCGCTTGTTCTACCATTGGACTCCTCCGTACCGGGACAGATGGGAAGCCACCTCCCTTTGAGGTGAGGTGCGGAGGCTCCGCCAGTATGTCAGGATCCGCCAGAGCAGGCTGTGGAGATGGGGAAGAGGAGGAGCTGGATTCCGCGGCTGAGGCCAAAGGACTTACCAGCTTCTCAAGTCCCAAGGATGCAGCATACTGCTGGCCAAGGAGAGAGGAAGCCGCCAGCTGACCATACGATGGCATGCCATGGAACGGACTGTAAGGCACGGACTGCTGGTAGGACGATGTTGAAGCAGAGCTCAATGATGACTGGACAATGGCTGGGTCCTGGGGCAAGGCATGCTGGGCCTTAGGGGGCTCACACACCGTAATATCTTTGATGTCACTACCCCTGAAGATGATATATTCATAAACCTCTTCACGAGGGGATGCTGGAATATCAGTCGGACGGTCTTCAGTCCCAAAGGATCGTACTTTGGCTAGGGCCACAGTGGAGTTCTCGGTGTCGATGGTGTAGAGGATGCCCTCATAGCGGATCTGCGCCTTGGAGATCAGGCTGATCTTGCTCCCGATGTACGGCGTTCCCGAGCTCATCCTTCCAGTCTTCTCAGGCAGCCCCTCCACACACCTTCCCACCTGCGGAACCCCCCCCGGACCACTTGTTACCTATTTAAATAAACACAATTTTTATTCACTTACATACGTTTCTGGTTTCCGCTGTGCAGTCCACCCAGTCTGGTCTACTAATTCCCTGACAGTAAGCCTGCTGTATATATTTGTGTGTCATCTCAAATAAAACAGTCCATGGTAAGCAACTAAGAGCCGGTTCACACAGGGGCGACTCAGATCCGACTTCAGGTCGCTCCTAGTCGCCTCAGGTCGGACAACATTTATAAATTAATGTAAGTGAATGAGAGCCGTCTTAATGCACGCTACTGAAGTCGCTCCGACTTCAGAAGAGGTTCCTGTACTACTTCAATCCGACTTGTAGGCGGCTGGTACCCATTGATTTCAATGGAGGTCGCCTCCAAGTCGGATCTCCGTCTATACGGAGGCGACTCTGACAGAATTATCAGCTCTCAAGAGGGAACTCCACGCCAAATTTATGGAAAAAAATTGGCGTGGGTTCCCCCTCCGAGAGCATACCAGGCCCTTAGGGGAACCCCTACGCCAAAAAAAAACGGCGTGGGGGTCCCCCCAGATCCATACCAGACCCTTATCCGAACACGCTACCCGGCCGGCCAGGAAAGGGGGTGAGGACGAGCGAGCGGCCCCCCTCCTGAGCCATACCAGGCCGCGTGCCCTCAACATGGGGGGGTGCCTTGGGGAAGGGGGCCCGTGGCCCCCCACCCCAAAGCACCTTGTCCCCATGTTGATGAGGACAAGGGCCTCTTCCCGACAACCCTGGCCGTTGGTTGTCGGGGTCTGCGGGCGGGGGCTTATCGGAATCCGGGATTCCCCTTTAATAAAGCGGCCCCCGGATACCGGCCCCCCAGCCTATGTGAATGAGTATGGGGTACAATGTACCCCTACTCATTCATCTGTGAAAAAAATGTACAAAAAAACACAACACAAAAGGGTTAAAATAGTTTATTGCACAGCTCCGGGGGTCTTACGTCTTCGGGGGTCTTCTCGCCGGACTCCTCCGCTATCTTCTGCTAGCTCTTTTGCTAGAGGAGGAGCCCGGCTTTCTTCTTCGTCGCTGCCGCCCTCTTCTTCCGACTTCGGGGTCTTGTCCCCCTCTTCGGTTCTTCTTGCCGGGCCACCGCTTCTTCTTCCAGCTCTTTTACTAGCGGTGGTCCGGTCTTCTGTCGCCGCCGCTGCCTTCCGTTCTTCTTCTGGAGATGTTGACTCAACGCTCTCTCCGGCCGCAATGCCAGAGACGCGGTGCGCTGCGACTTATATAGGGACAAGGGGCGGGGTCACCGGTTGATGTCACATGCTGACCCCGCCCCCTTACGATGTCACAGTCCCGGAGGATGCTGGGACTGTGACATCGTAAGGGGGCGGGGTCACCATGTGACATCAACCGGTGACCCCGCCCCTTGTTTCTATAAAGTCGCCGCGCACTGCCTCTCTGGCATTGCGGCCGGAGAGAGCGTCGAGTCAACATCTCCAGAAGAAGAAGAACGGAAGGCGGCGGCGATGGCGGCAACAGAAGACCGGGCCACCGCTAGTAAAATAACTGGAAGAAGAAGCGGTGGCCCGGCAAGAAGAACCGAAGAGGGGGACAAGACCCCTGAAGTCGGAAGAAGAGGGCGGTGGCGACGAAGAAGAAAGCCGGGCTCCTCCGCTAGCAAAAGAGCTAGCAGAAGAAAGCGGAAGAGTCCGGCGAGAAGACCCCCGAATACGGAAGACCCCCGGAGCTGTGCAATAAACTATTTTGACCCTTGTGTGTTGTGTTTTTTTGTACATTTTTTTTCACAGGTGAATGGGTAGGGGTACATTGTACCCCATACTCATTCACATAGGGTGGGGGGCTGGTATCCGGGGGCCCCCTTATTAAAGGGGGTTTCTGGATTCCGATAAGCCCCCCGCCCGCAGACCCTGACAACCAACGGCCAGGGTTGTCGGGAAGAGGCCCTTGTCCTCATCAACATGGGGACAAGGTGCTTTGGGGTGGGGGGCCCCCCTTCCCCAAGGCACCCCTCCCATGTTGAGGGCACACGGCCTGGTACGGCTCAGGGGGGGGGGGGGCGCTCGCTCGTCCCCACCCCCTTTCCTGGCCGGCCGGGTAGCGTGCTCGGATAAGGGTCTGGTATGGATCTGGGGGGTACCCCCACGCCGTTTTTTTCGGCGTAGGGGGTTCCCCCTAGAATCCATACCAGACCTAAGGGCCTGGTATGCTCTCGGAGGGGGAACCCACGCCAAATTTTTTTCATAAATTTGGCGTGGAGTTCCCCCTTCAGAGCTCATTCTCTGATTGGCCACGGCAAAAGTCGCCTGGCCTGGGGCGACTTAAAGTCGTGTTGTAAGTCGCCCCAGGTCGTGTTCAAGTCATCTCCAAGTTGCCTCACAAAGTCGTCCTGGAAGTCGTGTCGCCCCTGTGTGAACCGGCTCTAAACAAGTATCATGTTGTGCTTGTGAGCGGTTGGAATATCTGACCTCTATATTCAGACTGGGAGGAAGCGGTATATGACGAAAGCATTCAAGAGGAGTGTTCCGTTACATTGGTGGCAAGCAGCGGGATGCTTCCTGCAGTCTGGGACATCCAAACCTCTACCTGGATCTAAGGTCCAGATAGCAGGAGAGGAGAGGTGCAGATACCAGCCGCCATGGAAGATGATTCAGAAGGAGGTTGCAAAAGATGCAGATACAGCACAGAGGACCAGTATGAGAGCAGGTCCTGCTGGGATGGTTTGATTCTATCCGCTATGAGCTCTAGAAAGAAGCGCTAGCCCGTGACCAGCGACACCAGGGAAAAGTTTTCCTCTCCATCCAGGAAAGGTACTGGTCGCAGTATGGATTGTGGATGCTGTTTTTGGAAGAAAAAAAACACACAAGAAGCAGACAGCTGAATTAAGCAGGCTGGTCTGGGCAGAGATGCTGCTGGATGAGAGCTACGGAGCCCTCCGGTGGCATGTATCCCAAGCATGCCCTTGGATAGTGGATGACAGCCCAATGGAAGGCTTTGGCTACAGCCGCTTGGGACTGTTATATGTGAAGCTGACAGGGGACTCTAACTTTGGGAGTGATTTGGAGTGGCGGTTGGATGACATCATGAATTTCAGAGAAGGGTTACTGAACGTCTCGGAAGTGCACTGGGCACTGGAAGATATAATGTTTCTGGCCAATCAGGAATGGTAGCTGGAGATCGCCTACAGACAGCTGCTAGACTCTGCTCAGCGCCAGGGCTGGGCTCCCTTTGCCTGGGACTATCAGGAAATACCAGTTGACAACTCTGAAATCCTGGCTGAAGAGTCAGCAATGTGGCAGAGTAACAGTGTGCTTTGCCAACCTGCCCCCACAGCTATGGACGCGGAGGTCTTATGGCGGATACAGCAAGTGATGACTGACCTTGATGATCCTGTTTCTGCATGGGATGATCTTGGATGGAGGAATGTGCCTGTCCAGCAACATGCCAGAGAATTGGCAGTGGAAAATCTGGAGATTGCTACCCCAAAAACTGAAGTGCTGACAACAGGGCAGAACTCTGCTAACCTCTGCCCAGCACTAGTAGCATCTTCAGCATTGCATGGACAGGAGACGGTGAACCTCTATCCCCAGACACCAGTTGCAGAGACAGGGGATTTGATAGAAAAAAGAAAAAAAGTGCAGCGCTTATCCTGTAAATAATACTGAAAAAAATTGCAATGATTAAAGTGCAAAAGTGCTAAACAAAAAACGTGTGACAATCAATGCACAAATATAATAACATATATGTACAACACCAAATTAATAAAAATATTAAAAAAATATGTGACAAAAAAACCCATAAATGAAGTTCATGTAGAAATAAATCAAGTGTTTAAAAAAATATATATGAAAAAATATTTTGAAAAAATTATTTAAGTGTCCATATATATTGCAAAAGCAAAAACAATAATTCCAATGTGTATATAAAAATAGCTAAAGCTTGATTGCTTAATCCATTGCGTTTGATCACGTTGACCCGTCACCTCTAAACACCACTTATAGATGGAGGCTTACCAGATCCCCAGTGACCCCCCTGCTAGGGAAGGTCAAACCGCGTGAGTTGGATCACAGATCCCACCATAGACGTCCAGATGCCAGAGATTGTCCCGATCTTCCAGGCGTCTCCTAATCCTCAGACTTCCAAAAAGTGTATCACCAGCAAAATATAAGAAGTGCGCCAAATTGTGTGATATGGTTTCAGCAAGGGGTTTATTAGAGCCTGATGCTCAAGCACATATAAAACGACTCCAACGAGTCACAAAAGGTACAGGTACCGTTTAAAAAACAAAACAAAATTGCTAGCAAATAAAAAACTCCTCAGTGTGAGTTTGATTGCAATCGCACATGCGCAATAGGTGTGGGGGTGGCTACCTGACAATCGTTTCGTCAAAGATCTGACGTCATCAGGGGTACGCCCACACCACTGCGCCAAGTCATTTTATAGTCTATTAGCAAGGAAAGGTGCCCAGCCATAGGTTAAAATGAACGCCCTATCCAGGGCTAAGATACAATACCCCAGAAGAGCTATACACTCAAAGAACAGGGGTCAATTTCCTAAAATAAAAAATGGCCATATAACGAATTAGGCTGAACGGAATACATAGATATTTATATTCCGCCCTCTAATGGTTATAGATAGTAATTACTGAGAGTAAACACTAAAAATAAAAATTGCATTAAAAAAAGAGAAAAGATGCCACCATGTATATAGACTGGTTACCTGTCATTGCCAACAGTCCACCCATATAACAATGTCACACAATATTGATCCAAAGGACAACATATATTCAATAACAAACAAGAATATCTAAAAAACTTATCCCCTTAATATAATTTTACTCATGATAAAGGAGTATAATAATAAAAATTAATATATTTATTCAATGTTTGTTAAATTCCTAAGTCTAGTGCTGCCAACATTCAACATCAACCATTATTAATAAAACAGTTGATGTTCCACTCCACATTGAGACCCCCAATGACATGCGTACCTAATTTATATATCCAATTAGTCTCAGCTCGTGAAATAGTACACTTCCCATTACTTCCATGCCAGTGGGGAACATACCTCTCAATGGCTAAAAAGGTAGTACCCCTTGAGTCACGTTTATGTTTCAAGTCATAATGTTTACTGACATTGTGCTTGTCAAAGCCCTTACAAATGTTGGTTATATGTTCACCTAAACATAAGTGCAACATACGAATTGTGCGTCCCATATACTCCAAACCGCAAGGACACCTGAGGAGATACACGACACACTTAGTAGAACATGTAATAAAAGTTTGGATGGGATACGTGAGTCCCGTTCCACTTGTGGTGAACTCTGTGAATCTCCTCCCCTATTGTGTATTCAACTTACAGGCTCTGCACTTACCACTGGGGTAAAAACCCTTTAGGTCACCAACAAAGGTAGGTCTTTTTGGAGGGTCAGGGACATTAGGAGCAATCATGTTCCTTAAGTTAGTAGCACCTCTGAAAATAACATTCGGTCTATCAGACAGCAGAGGGCCCAGAACATGGTCATTCTTTATTATTGGCCAATGTTTCTTTATAATCCTCTAGATGGCCCAATGCTGACTAGAGAAGGTAGTAATAAAAGCTAAACCGTAATTATCAGTGCTATCAACTCTAGGGGGCTTATCAGCCAGTAATACCTGCCGATCCTTATCACCAACTTCAGCTACAATAGAGTGGAGAGTATTGCCATCATATCCCTTGGCCAAAAATCTATTTTTTAGGATTAATGCCTCTTTGTAAAAATCCTCCGGGATAGTGCAATTACGCTTTAATTGCAAAAATTGGCCTTTGGGTACAGCCGCCAACCACAAATAATGATGGCACGAATCCAGAGGGATGTAGCCATTTCTATCATTTTTTAAAAAAACGTTGTGGTAACTATTTTATTTTCCACAATGGCGATCTTTAGATCTAAGAAATGGATATCAGTAGAACTCAATTCATGGCTGTAGACTATACCACGATTATTACTGTTCAGATGGGATAGGAAAAGTTGTACAGATGCAATATCACCATCCCATATGAACAGAATATCGTCAATAAACCTTTTCCAGGCCACTAACTCTAGTGGCCTGTTGCCCAAAATGATATCCTCTTCCCATTTCGCCATGAAGAGGCTGGCCATACTGGGAGCAAATTTAGCTCCCATGGCCACCCCCTTATCTGCAAAAAATGGGCTCCCTCATGCCAAAAATGGTTATGCGTCATTGAAAAATCAAGTAATTGTAGAATGAAATTACGTTGAGTAATTGAGATGGTGTTATCCTGAGACAAAAAGTATTGTACCGCTCTGCCGTTACCAATAGGTACGTGGATTTCCACTCCAAGGATTGTAAGACATTAATGACATGCTTAGTGTCCTTCAGAAAGGAAGGGGTGCCCATCATCAGTGGTTGTAAATAACGATCTATATATTTACCTATGCAGATGTTATAGAATCAATACCACTGATGGGCCGACCCGGGGGATCGATCATGGACTTATGAAATTTCAACAGCGAGTAGATGACTGGCAACCAAGGCGCCAAGGAAACCAGAAAATCTTTTTATTTAAAATGCCCATGTCAAAGCCTTTGTCGATAAGTTCCTTTAGATCCCGTTTAAATCTTGTGGTAGGATCCACAAGTAACGGGGAGTATGTGTCAGGGTCAGATAAGATCCTGGCCATCTCATGTGCGTACATCTCTTTATCTAGGATTACAATGCCCCCCCCCCCTTGTCCGCCGGACGGACCACTATGTCCTTCCTATTGCATAATGAATCTAGTCCCATCTTGAAATCCTGTGGAGGTTGGGCTGGTTTCAATTTAAGATCATTAAGATCCTTAATTACTAAATCACAAAAGATGTTTATATTGGGTGTTGTATTATTGGGAGGGTTGAAAAGTGAGAAGCCTGAATGGACAATCGTTGTCGATTCCCTAATAGGTTGTCTAGTAGGATTGCTCATGATATATCTTTTTATATTCAATTTACGCGTGTATCTTTTGATGTCAATAAAGGTCTGAAATCTATTAAGATTACGCGGAGGTGCAAATTGCAGACCCT
This sequence comes from Lithobates pipiens, assembly GCF_037356315.1. NCBI lineage: Eukaryota > Metazoa > Chordata > Amphibia > Anura > Ranidae > Lithobates > Lithobates pipiens. Next base: position 150,385,735 of record NW_027507785.1, on the reverse strand, counting down.
TACTGAGGGTTACCAGCTCTTCCTTAGATAGCTCTTTGGTGCTGAGATTAATGATACCACTATTATCTACGTCCTTCTGCTTTTTGGGGTGAAGACGCTTCCCCCCTCTGCACCCTCTCTTGTGTGCCCATTTCTTTTGTATTCCCCCTCGTGTCCCCTCCTGAAAACCCTGCTGATAATGGTTTCCTGCGGAGGGATGATTATACGGGGGTTGTGAAACCACATGATTACTAGTAGCCCCCGGAGTGTCTTACTACATCATTGTTAAAGGGAGCATATCTACCCCCCTTATGTCTCCAAGGTGGAGGAGGACCTCTGGATGGTGAATGTTGGTGATAATTTGAATTTCCCCTACCACCTCGTCCCCTGTTGGGGTTAGGATGTCGTTGTGAACCATTCCAGCGCTCAGCAGATACCGGGGAAGTATGGTGCGGGAGTCCCTGTAAATGTTGAGGGACAAAAATATTACCACTCCCTGCACTCCCATTATGGGTAACAGGGGGCAGTAAGCTCAAATCCCCCACACCAGATGGTGGAATGGGCTTAGTAATGGGTACAACCTGCCATTTAAAGACCACATTTTCCTTGTAGTCTTTCTTGTTCCTGTTATATTTTTTCTTCTTTTTTACTTTTTGTTCAGTTTCCTCTTTTATCAGAATAGCTTTTAATGCTTCTGACCTTTGTGTGTATTCAGAATCATTTTTAAACGGGACAAGTTTACTTTTGATTGTACTAATTTCAAAGTCTAATGAGGCTAGTTTCCTTGATTTCTTAGCAATAAGGAATTTCAGAAACTGAACCCCAGCCTCATTAAATTACTTAAACCATTCGGCCATTTCTTTATCATCTTTTTGTGGGTTTGCATCCCACCTAAGACTCCTAGGAACCATATTGTCCCTTACATATTCCTCCAAGTAAGCTATATCCCATCTGGTATGCACCTCGGATACATTTAGGTTTTTCAACCTCAGAAAATAACCTGAAATATTATCCCTGGGATCATCATTACCATCAAATACTCCTAAAGTATCTGTAACCACCTTTATGGATGTACCAGCAGCAGATAAAAGTGTATTGATAGACAAAAATAAATAGGTAGAAAAATTCCGCGCTTGGCAAAACTCAATAAGAAAATCAGCAGCTGAACACCATACCCCAGATACTGGGCACAATAGCAAAGAAAAAAGAAAAAAAGTGCAGCACTTATCCTGTAAATAATAATACTTAAAGTGCAAAAGTGCTAAACAATTTGATAGATTTGATAGACTTTTCTGCTGAGGAAGAACAATCTGATGAGCCTCCAGCAGAGAAGCTGGTATTAGGGCCAAACTTCACTGTGCTCTGCCCAGCACCAACAGCAGTATCTGTGGAGTTGCAAGGAATTTCCCCAGCTGAAGCGCTGGTCACTGGACAGAGGGTTCAAGACCTCTGTCCTACACCTGTGGCAGTTCCAGAGGCTCAGGGTGAGAAGGTGGCAATCACTTCCCAGCAGCAGATACAGGGGGAGAAGGGAGATGTGTTCGCTGTCCCTCCCCAACAGTTGGCCAGGGTGGAGGAAGCAGTCTTTCCTCCCCAGCAAAGAACTGTGCACCTGGGAGACAGTACCATAGACTTGTCATCCCAGGAACCAGATGAGGGAACAGAAAAGGAAGCAGCCAGCTCACTTCCCCAATATGCCATTCCTTTTCCTCCTTCCACTACACAGTTTGGGAGTGGAGGAATCCAGCCTCCTGCCCCAACGGTTAGCCGAAATGGATGATGTGGAGTCCCCAGCAGAAGTGCTGGCAACAGGGCAGTGTGCTACCAACCTCTGCCCAGCATTGGCAACAACTGTGGAGATCCAGGGAGTCGGGCAGGCGGCCTCTCTCTCCGGCGTCAAGCTGATGTAGTGAAGCTACTACTCCCAGCTGAATCACTGGCAACTGGGCAGAGCGCTGCTGGCCTCTGCCTAGCACCTACTGTGTCTCTAAAACTTCAGGAAGCTGGGGTGATTGGCACCTCTGCTCAGCAGAAGATCGAGCCCCAGAATGTTAAAAAAAAACACTCAGCTGAAGAGCTGGCAGCTGGACAGAGAGTAAATGACCTCTGCCCCACACCTACTGGTGTCAACTATTTCTTGCAGCCAACAAAGGAGATCATGCGGACAAACTATGTGAGTTCTTTCTGCCTAACTAAACGCATGTCTAGACCAGGTGGAGGTCTGAGACCTTGTTAGTCAATTTTGATGGGGTAGAAATGTGACAGACTCACCCGGGACAGAGGCTTTTGGAGGGGACTGAATGCTAGCCTCTACGGGCCCTTTCATTTGGGAGAATGGTGTTTTTTGTGAGCTGTATGCCTGGGGACCCTTGAGGTGGTGTTACTTTAGATTCAGATCCTTGTCCCCCAAGACACACAGACTCTGGGAGCCCTGTATATGCCATATTAAAAATAGTGACTAAGAAAATATATCTTGGATTACTTAAAATGGGACAGTAATATTCATCCACAGTATCTCTCAGGATATATGTAAAGACTATTCTTGGTTTGTTTTATTCTGAACTCAACATGTTAGTTGAGAGAGCTGATCACATTGGCCTCTAGAACTGGGTAGGAGCCGGACAGTCTACTCCTACTATAGTTTGTTGCCTACTAGGCTGAGGGGGGGGGGGGGAGTTCACTGTTTGTATTGTTTTTTGTAATTAGCTCCTGCTATTGTGAAAATGTGTCCTGTGTTTATACTAATGTGTGAAGCTCGGTGACAACAAGTCTGACCTGTAGTGAAATCCTGATTATTCATAACAATGCTCAGGAGGGCACGGAGTCACATAAGCTGCTTTAAGGGATTGGTTAATTAGCTCATGTTAATTAGGTTCATGGTTACAGTTTTATTATAAGCCTGCTGTATATATTTGTGTGTCATCTCAAATAAAAAAAAATCCATGTTAACCACTTAAGCCCCAGACCATTTGGCTGGTCAATGACCAGAGGACTTTTTACAATTTGGCACTGCGCTGCTTTAACTGGTAATTGCGCGGTCATGCAATGTTGTACCAAAACAAAATTTGCGTCCTTTTTTTCCCACAAATAGAGCTTTCTTTTAAAGGTAGTTGATTGACTCTGCGATTTTAATTTTTTGCAATATAAACGTAAAAAGACCGAAAATTTTGAAAAAAAATTATATTTTCTAATTTTTGTTATTAGAAAAATCCAATAAACTCAATTTTAGTCATACATTTAGGCCAAAATGTATTCAGCCACATGTCTTTGGTAAAAAAAAAAGTCAATAAGTGTGTATTTATTGGTTTGCGCAAAAGTTGTCACATCTACAAACTAAGGTACATTTTCTGGAATTTACGCAGCTTTTAGTTTATGACTGCCTATCTCAATTCTTGAGGTGCTAAAATGGCAGGGCAGTACAAACCCCCTCCAAATTACCCCATTTTGGAAAGTAGACACCCTAAGGAAATTGATAAGAGGCATGTTGAGCCCATTAAATATTTTATTTTTTTGCCCCAAGCGATTGAATAATGACAAAAAAAACGTTTTTTTTACAAAAATTTGTCACTAAATGATATATTGCTCACACATGCCATGGTTATATGTGAAATTGTACCCCAAAATACATTTTGCTGCTTCTCCTGAGTACGGGGATACCACATGTGGTCAACTTTTTTGGAGCCTAGCAGCATACGGGGCCCCGAAAGCCAAGCACCGCCTTCAGGATTTCTAAGGGCATACATTTTTAATTTCACTCCTCACTACCTATCACAGTTTTGAAGACCTAAAATGCCAAGATGGCACAAAACCCCAACAAATTACCCCATTTAAGAAAGTAGACACCCCAAGCTATTTGCTGAGAGGCATGTTGAGTTCATGGAATATTTTATATTTTGCCACAAGTTGCGGGAAAATTACAAACTTATTTTTATTTTTTTTTCACAAAGTTGTCACTAAATGATATATTGCTCACACATGCCATGGGCATATGTGGAATTATACCCCAAAATAAGTGCTGCTGCTTCTCCCGAGTATGGGGATACCTCCTGTATGGGACTTTTTGGGAACCTAGCCACGTACGGGGCCCCAAAAATCTAGCACCGCCTTCAGGATTTCTAAGGGTGTCGATTTTTGATTTCACTCCTCACCACCTATTACAGTTTTGAAGGCCATAAAATGCCAAGATGGCACATAACCCCCCAAATGACCCCATTTTGGAAAGTAGACACCCCAAGCGATTTTCTGAGAGGCATGTTGAGTCCATGGAATATATATATTTTTTTTTCAAATATATATTTTTATTTATCTCCGGTTAGGGGAAGACCCCACAATACAGGCAGAAAAAACAATTAGAGCCATGAATACAGAAAGCATTGTGGTACAAAGAGAGAGTAACAACCCGAGCAGTGCAATGAACAAGACATGGTAAAACAAATGGGTATATAGGAGATCCTTGCTTCCACATAAAGTAAGAACAGTGGGCGTGAAAGCTCATTGAAATGGTACAGGAATGGGGTACAGTCTCTGCGCTCCCTCCTTCCAAACAAGGGGAGGAAACTCAGAGTTGCCGGAGGAGTGTAAGGGGAAGAATTAAGGAGGGACGGGGACAGAGATAGAAAAAAGGAAATGAGGGAGAAAGAGGTAGGGGACAGACAGGGAAAGAATAGACCGATAGACATGGCGGTGGTTCAGGTCGTCAGCTCCACAAAGGGGGCCGGGGGAGAATCAGGGCTTAGCAAAGATTGGCCTTCAGCGGAGAATATGAACAAACACCAGATGTCCCATGTTTTTTTTATAGATTTCTTGTTTGTGCTGCGCAGTAAGGATTAGGTCCTCCATTTTCCATACATCTTCTACTTTCCGCAGCCAATGCGCCACGGTCGGGGGGGAACGTTGTTTCCAGTGAAGGGGGATACACGCCTTAGCTGCATTGAGGAGGTGGCATATAAGTGATTTCCTATATTTTTTAAGGGGGGTCACTGAGAGATGAAGTAAAAAGAAAGCTTCATCATCCGGGATGGGGTAGGCCGCAAACTTCTGGGAGATGCGACGAACCTCCTCCCAAAACGTCCGCAACCTGGAGCAGGACCAAAACACATGAAGCAGTGTACCCTTTTCCTCATCACAGCGCGAGTCCATGGAATATTTTATATTTTGCCACAAGTTGCGGAAAAATTACAAATTTTTTTTTTTTCACAAAGTTGTCACTAACTGATATATTGCTCACACATGCCTTTGGCATATATGGAATTACACCCCAAAATAAATGCTTCTGCTTCTCCCGAGCATGGGGATACCTCAAGTGTGGGACTTTTTGGGAGCCTATCTGCGCACGGGGCCCCAAAAATCTAGCACCGCTTTCAGGATTTCTAAGGGCGTAGATTTTTGATTTCACTCCTCACCACCTATTACAGTTTTGAAGGCCATAAAATGCCAAGATGGCACAACCCCCACCCCCCCCCCCCCCTAAAAATGACCTCATTTTGGAAAGTAGACACTCCAAGCTATTTTCTGAGAGGCATGTTGTGTCCATGGAATTATATTTTGCCACAAGTTGCGGGAATATGACAAACTTTTTTTTTTTTTGCCCAAAGTTGTCACTAAATGATATATTGCTCAAACATGCCATGGGCATATGTGGAATTACACCCCAAAATCAATTCTGCTGCTTCTCCTGAGTACAGGGATACCACATGTGTGTAACTTTTTGGGAGCCTAGCCGTGTACAGGGCCCCAAAATCCAAGCACCACCTTCTAAGGGCGTAAATGTTTGATTTCACGCTTCACTACCTATCACAGTTTTGAAGACCATAAAAATGCCAAGATGGCACAACCCCCCCCCCCCCCCCCAAATGACCCTATTTTGGAAAGTAGACACCCCAAGCTATTTGCCGAGAGGCATGGTGAGTATTTTGCAGCTCTCATTTGTTTTTGAAAATGAAGAAACAAAAGAAAAATTGATATTTTTTTTCTTTTTTTTAATTTTCAAAACTTTGTGACAAAAATCAAGGTCTGCAAGATACTCACCATACCTCTCAGCAAATAGCTTGGGGTGTCTACTTTCCAAAATGGGGTCACTTGGGGGGATTTTGTGCTATCTGGGCGAAACTGTGATAGGCAGTGAGGAATGAAATCAAAAATTTACACCCTTAGAAAGCCTGAAGGCAGTGCTTGGATTTTGGGGTACCGTACGCGGCTAGGCTCCCAAAAGGTCTCACACTTGTGGTATCCCCGTACTCAGGAGAAGCAACAGAATGTATTTTGGGGTGTAATTTCACATATAACCATGGCATGTTTGAGCAATATATCATTTAATGACAACTTTGTGCAAAAAAAAATAAAATAAAAATAATGTATTTTTTTCCGCAACTTGTGTCAAAATATAAAATATTCCATGGACTCAACATGCCTCGCAGCAAATAGCTTGGGGTGTCTACTTTCCAAAATTAGGTCATTTGGGGGGGTTTTGAACTGTCCTGGCATTTTATGCACAACATTAACCACTTAACAACCGCCCATTGCCGATTAACGGGTTCAGGGCGGTTGTTTAACTCTGAGAGGCCGTTAATTAACGGCCTCCCAGAATTCTGCTCTCGCGTGCCCCTTGGGGCGCGCACACGAGATCATCCGTGACCGCCGGGTCCAGTGGACCCGGCGCATCACGGATCACGGTAAACGGCTGCTCGTCGCGGCCGTTTACCACGTGATCGCTCCGTCAAATGACGGAGTGATCACTTGTAAACAAACCGGCGTCATGTTATGACGCCGGTTCCTCCCTCCCCCTCTCTGTACCGATCGGTACAGCGGAGGGGAAAGAGATCGGTGTTAGCAGCGCTGTGGGCTGCATCTGCAGTGCCCACATCGCTGCTCACCGAATTTAACCCCTCAATTCCCTGCCAATACTCTGCAATACCCTGCAATACTCTGCAGTACCCCCCATTACTCTGCAATACCCTGCCATTACTCTGCAGTACCCCCCATTACTCTGCAATACCATGCCATTACTCTGCAGTACCCCCCATTACTCTGCAGTACCCTGCCATTACTCTGCAGTACCCCCCATTACTCTGCAGTACCCTGCCATTACTCTGCAGTACCCCCCATTACTCTGCAGTACCCCCCATTACTCTGCAGTACCCCCCAATACTCTGCAGTACCCCCCAATACTCTGCAGTACCCGCCATTACTCTGCAGTACCCGCCATGACTCTGCAGTACCCTGCCATTACTCTGCAGTACCCCCCAATACTCTGCAGTACCCCCCAATACTCTGCAGTACCCGCCATTACTCTGCAGTACCTGCCATTACTCTGCAGTACCCCGCCACCCCGCCATTACTCTGCAGTACCCCGCCATTACTCTGCAGTACCCCCCAATACTCTGCAGTACCCCCTAATACTCTGCAGTACCCTGCCATTACTCTGCAGTACCCCCCATTACTCTGCAGTACCCTGCCATTACTCTGCAATACCCCCCGATACTCTGCAATACCCCCCAATACTCTGCAATACCCCGCCAATACCCACCAATACCCAGCCAATACCCTGCCAATACCCTGCCAATACTCTGCAATACCCTGCCATAAATTGCCATACCCAGCCATACTCGGTGATACCCTGCAATACCCAGCCATAGACACCCCCCCACCCCTCACCGCCCTCCGGTGCTTCTACCAGCTCGCCAGTACGATCAAAGCCAGAATCTTTATTTTTTATTTTTATTTCAGGCTTCCCAGCCTAGAGGTGAGATGTGGGGTCATATTGACCCCCAGATTTCACTGTAAAGAGGACCTGTCATCCCATATTCCTATTACAAGAGATGTTTACATTCCTTGTAATAGGAATAAAAGTGATCAAAAATTTATTTTTGGGGAAAAAAATGTCAAACTAAAATAAATAAAGTAAAATGAACAATAAAAAAAAAAAATTTAAAGCGCCTCTGTCCCCATGTGCTCGCATGCAGAAGCGAACGCATACGTAATCCCCGCCCACATATGAAAACGGTGTTCAAACCACACATGTGAGGTATCGCCGTGAACGTTAGAGCGAGAGCAATAATTCTAGCCCTAAACCTCCTCTGCAACTCAAAACATGTAACCAGTAAAAAAAAATTAAAGCGTCGCCTATGGGGATTTTTTAAGTAGCGACATTTGGCGCCATTCCACGGGCATGTGCAATTTTGAAGAGTGACATGTTCGATATCTATTTACTCAGCATAACTTCATCTTTCACTTTATGCAAAAATTGGGCTAACTTTACTGCTTTTTTTTTTTTTTTTTTTTTTAAGCACAAAACTGTTTTTCCCCCAAAAAACGTGTTCGAAAAATTGCTGCGCAAATACCGTGTGAGATAAAAATTTGCAACGACCACCATTGTATTCTCCAGGGTCTTTGCTAAAAAAATATATATAACGTTTTGGGGTTCTCTGTAATTTTCTAGCAAATAAATTATGATTTTTACATGTAGGAGAGAAATGTCACAATTGTCCTGGGTGCTCCAGAACGCCCCAGGCGCTCCCTGCATTTTGGGCCTCTGTATGTGGCCACACTGTGTAAAAGTCTCACACATGTGGTATCGCCGTACTCGGGAGTAATAGCAGAATGTGTTTTGGGGTGTAATTTGTGGTATGCATATGCTGTGTGTGAGAAATAACCTGATAATATGACAATTTTGTGGGAAAAAAAATCAATTATGAAGAAAAAATTACTAATCTGCTAAATTTTTATAACAGAAACGAAGAAAAATTCATTTTTTCGCAAAATTTTCTGTCTTTTTTCTTTTATAGCACAAAAAGTAAAAAACTGAGAGGTGATTAAATACCACCAAAAGAAAGCTCTATTTGTGTGAAAAAAAGGACAAAAATTTCATATAGGTCCAGTGTTGCATGACTGAGTAATTGTCATTCAAAATGTGAGAGCACCAAAAGCTGAAAATTGGTGGGTTTTTAAATTAAGGGTGTTTAAGTGCCCAGTGGTCAAGTGGTTAAAAGCTTATGTCAGACATCACCCACTCTAACCACTTGAAGACAAAGCTTCTGACACTTTTTGTTTACATGAAAAAATGTATTTTTTTGCAAGAAAATTACTTTGAACCCCCAAACATTAAGTATTTTTTTAAAGCAAAGGCCCTACAGATTAAAATGGTGGGTGTTTCATTTTTTTTTCACAGGGTATTTGCACAGCGATTTTTCAAATGCATTTTTTGGGGAAAAAACACACTTTTTTTCATTTTAATGCACGAAAAATCACTGTATTGCCCAAATGTTTGATGAAATAAAAAAGATGATCTTAGGCTGAGTACATGGATACCAAACACGACATGCTTTAGAATTGCGCAGAAACGTGCAGCGATGACAAACTACATACATTTTTAAAAGCCTTTAAACAGGTGACCACTTTAGATTTACGGAGGACTTCTGCTAAAATTAGTACCCTCGATCTGACCTTCGCGGTGATACCTCACATGCATGGTGCAATTGCTGTTTACATATGACGCCAGACCGACGCAGACCAACGCTTGCGTTCGACGTTGCGCCTTTTTGTTTTTTCATTATTTATTTTGCTTTTTTATTTTTTTTATTTATGTTCCTTTCATTTATATATTTTTTATAATTTTTATTGTTATCTCAGGGAATGTAAATATCCCCTATGATTGCAATAGGTAGTGACAGGTACTCTTTTTTTAAAAAGATTAGGGTCTATCAGACCCTAGATCTCTCCTCTGCCCTCAAAGCATCTGACCACACCAAGATCGGTGTGATAAAATGCTATCCCAATTTCCCAATGGCGCTGTTTACATCCCGCAAAATCTAAGTCATGAAATGCTTGTAGCTTCCAGTTTCTTAGTCCATAGAGATGATTGGAGACATTCTGGTCTCTGATCAGCTCTATGGTCAGCTGGCGGAACCATCGGCTGCATTCTCAGGTTCCCTGTTGGGACAAGAGAGCCTGAGAAAACCACGGAAGACGGTGGGGGGGGGGGGCATTCCCTCCCACTGCTTGTAAAAGCAGTCTAGAGGCTAATTAGCTGCTAGGGTTGCTTTTACATGAAAGCTGACCGCTGGCTGAAAAGAATGATACCAAGATGATACCTAAACCCGCAGGCATCATTCTGGTATAACCACTCAAAGTCCAGCAACATACCAGTACGTTGCTGGAACTGGTTGGGCATATATTGTAATTTTTTTTTCATGCAGCCTGTGGGCTGAACGAAAAAAAGATATTGCTCGGTGGGTATGCCCACCATTAGAATACCTCCCTTCATCCACCCACTTCTAATGGTGGGCATACATGCACCATTTATATATGTCGAAGCATGGGGGCATCCGTCCCAAAAAGGTAGGAGCAAATCGCTTCTCCACCCCTGCGGCCCCCATGCTTCGGCATATATGCTATTTTTTAACTGTGGTAGTGAAATCACCTCCGACAGCGATGGCGTCACGGCTTTATGCATCGTGGGAGCAAACGCTGTTGCTGTCAAGACAAGTAAGTCCGCGCTGCACCTGCTAAGCAAATGATGGTTAACAATAAAACAAAGTAACATTACAGTAGAACAGTAGGACTTACCATACCTGCAACGCAAATACGAAAAAAAAAATAGCAAAAAATAAAACATTTTTTAACACAGCCTGTGCCTAAAATATATATATGCCGAAGCATGGGGGCATCCTCCCACAAAATGTAGGAGAAAATTGCTCCTCCACCCCTGCTGCCCCCATGCTTCGGCATATATGCTCTTTTTTTTAACTGTGGTGGTGAAATCACCTCCAACAGCGCTGGAGTCATGGCTTTATGTATCGTGGGAGCAAACGCTGTTGCTGTCAAGATAAATAAATCCGCGCTGCAGCTGAGGGGCGTACCTGAAAACAAAAAATGGTTAACAATAAAATATTGCAGAATAGAATACAGTGCAAAGGAGCAGAACAATAGAAGAGAGAATAGAGAGAGAACAATAAAACGACAACTATTTTTGTTTTTTTTATTTTATATTTTTTGTTTTTTATTTTTTACTTTTTTTATATATTTTTTTTTTTTTTACACTTTTTGATGTAACTGTAAGGCCGCGTACACACGCGCGGACTGTTCGCCCAACCTTGTCCGCTGAACAGTGTTTGGGCGGACAGTCCGCTCGTGTGTGGGGCTTCAGCGGACAGTTTCAGCGGACAGTTGGACGAACAAGGTCTTACGGAAATTCCGAAAAACTGTCCGCTGAAACAAGGTTTCAGCGGACTGTTCGCTCGTGTGTAGGCTTGTTCGGCCAACTAAGTCTCGCGCATGCTCAGAAAGGATTTTCACGCCGAAAGCTATAATGCAGTGTATAGGACGTCGTATTTTTCGTCCCGTCGTACGTGCCGTTCACGTCATCGCGCACGGTTTCAGCAAACTGTTCGTCCGTCGTGTGTGGCCATGTCCGTCCATGCTAAGTTTGAGCGGACTGTTTGCCGAAACTGTTGGACGGACAAAGTTGGGCGAACAGTCCGCGCGTGTGTACGCGGCCTAACAGTTCTAACTGTTGTAATGGTTCCAGCGGTTTGGGTCTCTCAAAATGCGATGGCATCTTGGGAGACCCTGTGAACGTGTGCCTAGTCTGTGCAATGCTGTACCCTACTCTAAAACTCAACTAGTGAATGGTAGCGTTCAAAACATTCACCAATGCAAAGACCGGGATTGTCAGGACAGAGGGGACAATAATGACGGGTGTCATGCCTATAACCGTGCTTTCTGCAGACACGACATTTTCTATGGGGGGCTTGTTGGGTAGGGGTACGCGGGAGGACATAAGGATAATGCCTCTCATGCAGCCGGCTTACTGCATTTGGTTGGGGAAGGTGAGGTGGAGCACCGTCTGGATACAGAAGGGTTCTGACAATATCTTCCTGGAATTTAACCACCTCAATACAGTGCACTAAGGCCACGTACACACGCGGGGACTGTTCGCTCAACTTTGTTCGTCAAACAGTTTCAGAGGACAGTCCGCTCAAAATTAGCATGGACGGACTTGGCCACACACGACGAACGAACAGTCCGCTGAAACCGTGCGCGATGACGTGAACGGCACGTACGACGGGACTAGAAAACGACGTCCTATACACTGCAATGCAAACTTCGGCGTGTAAATCCTTTCTGAGAATGCGCGGAACTTAGTTTGACGAACAAGCCTACACACGAGGGGACTGTTCGCTGAAACAAAGTTTCAGCGGACAGTTTTTCGGAAATTCCGAAAAACTTTGTTCAGCAGACTGTTCGCTGAAACTGTCCGCTGAAAGCCCACACACGAGCGGACTGTCCGCCGAAACACTGTTCAGCGGACAAAGTTGAGCGAACAGTCCCCGCGTGTGTACGCGGCCTTACACCCCCTTCCTGACCAGACCAATTTTCAGCTTTCAGCGCTCTCACGGTTTGAATGACAATTACTCAGTCATGCAACACTATACCCATATGAAACTTGCGTCCTTTTTTCCACACAAATAGAGCTTTCTTTTAGTGGTATTTAATCACTAGTGGGTTTTTTATTTTTTGTGCTATAAATAAAAAAATACGTACATTTTGTGAAAAATGCCTTTTTCTTTGTTTCTGTCATACATTTTTGCTAATTAGTAATTTTTCTTCATACATTTTGGCCAAAATTTATACTGCTACATATCTTTGGTAAAAAGAACCCACATTAGTGTATATTATTTGGTCTTTGTGAAAGTTATAGAGTCTACAAACTATGGTGCCAATCGCTGAAAATTGATCATATCTGATCAGGCCTTCAGTACATCAAGTGTATCTCATTTCTTGAGACACTAACAAGTCAGGAAAGTACAAATACCCCCCAAATGACCCCTTTTTACAAAGTAGACATTCCAAGGTATTAAGTAAGTAGCATGGTGAGTTTTTGTAAGTTGTCATTTTTTCCCACAATTCTTTGAAAAATTAAGATTTTTTTTATTATTTTTTTTTTTTACAAAATTGTCATTATCAGGTTATTTCTCATACACAGCATGTGCATACAACAAATTACACCCCAAAATACATTCTGCTACTCTTCCCGAGTACGGCGATACAGTGTGAGACTTTTACACAGCCTGGCCACATACAGAGCACCAACATTGATGTAGTACCTTCAGACGTTCTACGAGCAAAAATGATGCATCTCATTTCTCAACCACCTATTACATTTTTGAAGGCCCTGGAGTACCAGGACAATGGAATTTCCCATAAAATGACCACATTTTGGAAAGCAAACACCCCAACGTATAATCTGTGAGGCATAATGAGTCTTTTGAACGGTTATTTGTTTTCCAGAAGTTTTTGGAATATGTGGAAAAATTAAAACGCATTTTTTTTTTACACAAAGTTGTCAATTTATAAGATATTTCTAACACCCAAGCATGTATATAGCAAAAATTACAACCCAAAACACATTCTGCTACTCCTCCCGAGTATGGCGATACCACATGTGTAGGACTTTTACACAGCCTGGCCACATAGAGAGACCGAACATTGAAGTAGTACGTTCAGGCATTCTAGGAGCATAAATGACACATCTCATTTCATTCCTACCCATCATACTTTTGAAGGTCCTGGACCACCAGGACAGTAAAATTACCCACAAAATGACCCCACTTTGGAAAGCAAACACCCCAACGTATATTCTATGAGACATGGGCTGCAAATAGGTACTCGGGTACTCTGATGGCCTGGTGACAGGTACTCCGATGGCCTGGTGACAGGTACTCGGGTACTCTGATGGCCTGGTGACAGGTACTCTGATGGCTTGGTGACTGGTATTTGGGTACTCCGAAGGGCGGTGACAGGTACTCATATGGACTGTGACAGGTACTCGGGTACTAAGATGAACTATGACAGGTACTCAGGTGGACTGTGACAGGTACTCGGATGAACCGTGACAGGTACTCGGGTACTTTGATGGGCTGTGACAGCTACTCGGATGTACCGTGACAGGTACTCGGGTACTCTGATGGACCGTGACAGATACACGGGTACTCTGATGGACCGTGACAGATACTTGGGTACCCTGATGGACTGTGACAGGTACTCGGGTACCCTGATGGACCGTGACAGGTACTCGGGTACCCTGATGGACCGTGACAGGTACTCGGGTACCCTAATGGACCGTGACAGGTACTCGGGTACTCTGATGGCCTGGTGACAGGTACTCTGATGGCTTGGTGACTGGTATTTGGGTACTCTGAAGGGCGGTGACAGGTACTCATATGGACTGTGACAGGTACTCGGGTACTAAGATGGACTGTGACAGGTACTCGGGTACTAAGATGAACTGTGACAGGTACTCAGATGGACTGGGACAGGTACTTGGGTGAGCTGTGACAGGTACTCGGTTACTCTGATGGGCTGTGACAGGTACCCGGGTACTCGAAAGAACCGTGACAGGTACTCGGGTACTTTGATGGGCTGTGACAGCTACTCAGGTACTCTGATGGACCGTGACAGATACTCGGGTACTCTGATGGACCGTGACAGATACTCGGGTACTCTGATGGACCGTGACAGATACTCGGGTACCATGATGGACCGTGACAGGTACTCGGGTACCCTGATGGACCGTGACAGGTACTCGGGTACCCTGATGGACCGTGACAGGTACTCGGGTACCCTGATGGACCGTGACAGGTACTCGGGTACCCTGATGGACCGTGACAGGTACTCGGGTACTATGATGGGCCGTGACAGGTACTGGGGTACTCTGATGTGCCGTGACAGGTACTCGGGTACTCTGATGTGCCGTGACAGGTACTCGGGTACTCTAATGTGCCGTGACAGGTACTCGGGTATGCTGATGGGCTGTGACAGGTACTCTGATGGACCGTGACAGGTACTCGGGTACTCTGATGGGCCGTGACAGGTACTCGGGTACTCTGATGGACCGTGACAGGTACTCGGGTACTCTGATGGACCGTGACAGGTACTCGGGTACTCTGATGGACCGTGACAGGTACTCGGGTACTCTGATGGACCGTGACAGGTACTCGGGTACTCTGATGGACCGTGACAGGTACTCGGGTACTCTGATGGGCCGTGACAGGTACTCGGGTACTCTGATGGGCCGTGACAGGTACTCGGGTACTCTGATGGGCCGTGACAGGTACTCGGGTACTCTGATGGGCCGTGACAGGTACTCGGGTACTCTGATGGGCCGTGACAGGTACTCGGGTACTCAGATGAACTGTGACAGGTGCTCAAATACTCTGATGGACTGTGACAGGTACTCTGATGGACTGTGATTGACAGGTACTATGAGGGGTGGTGACAGGTCCTCTTTATTCGGGGGGGGCAATCAGTGTGATTGGCGTACACTGTAGGCGGTAACAAGATGTTACCGCAATCTCCTCCTCACACACGATCGGTGTGTGAGGAGGAGAACCTGGTAACATCTCGTTACCGCGGTTTGTTTACATTTTAGTTATCGGCTGTGAAAGGATCACAGCCGATCACGTGGGTAAACAGCCGGCCAATGGCTGTTTACCAGCGTCGGTGACGAGCAGTGTTCCCGGGGAACACGCCACCACCTACGTGCATGCGCAGCACGCTCGCGGTCGCGCGTATGCGCCGTGCACAGTGGGGGTGTGACCATCTGTGATCGGCCGTGACTTCATCACGGCCGATCACATGGTAAACAGCCATAACCAATGGCTGTTCAACCCCTTTGTTGGCAAGCGGTGTCTCCGTGACACGCCGCCGCCGAAGAAACAGGGATGCGTGCGCACGATCGCGCGCATTCCCTGTTTAAACGGGAGGCCGTCATGTGACGGCCTCCCGCCCCAATAGATGCGCCGCCTGGCCGTCATTTGACTGCCGGCGGTCAGCAAGTAGTTAAGGAAGGATCCAGTCCATCCTGAAGCTCTGTGTAGCACATGAGCGTTGAGCATAGCCAATTGAAATAAACAAACAGACACTTTTTTGTACCAGTGTCTGGCCTTACGGGCAACTAGGTACGGCGCCAACAACTGGTCATTGAGGTCCACCCCTCCCATATTTTGGTTATATTTGTGGACACAGAGGGATTTCTCCACAACCCCAGTCGCCGTAGGAATTTGGACCATCGTGTCTGCATGAAGGGAGGTAAGAACGAAAACTTTCTTATTATCCCTCCACTTCATAGTGAGCAAGTTATTACACTTGAAGCAGGCTCTCTCCTCCAGCCTAAGACGAGAATCTACAAGATGCTGGGGAAAGCCCCGGTGATTAGGTCGCACGGTGCCGCATGCTCCAATCTGCTGATCAAACAAATGACTAAACAGTGGCACGCTCGTATAATAATTGTCCACATACAAATGGTACCCCTTTCCGAATAAGGGTGACACCAAGTCCCACACAATCTTGCCAGCGCTTCCTATGTAGTCAGGGCAGTTCTCCAGCTCTACGTGACTATCTTTGCCCTCATAAACCATAAAACTACATGTATAGCCTGTGGCCCTGTCACAGAGCTTATACACCTTGACCCCGTATCTGGAACGCTTGTTGGGAATGTACTGTTTGAATGACAAGCGGCCAGAAAACTTAATCAGGGACTCATCAATGCAGACAACTTGATGGGGAAAAAACAAGTCTGCAAAACGTTGGTTGAAGTGGTTTATGAGGGTTCGAATTTTGTAGAGCCGATCGTATGTAGGGTCTCCACGAGGACAACAGAGTTCATTGTCGTTGAAGTGCATGAACCGCAAAATCTGCTTGTATCGTGCCCTGGCCATGGAAGCAGAGAACACGTGCATATGGTGAATTGGGTCAGTGGACCAATATAACCGCAACTCACTCTTTTTGCCCATGTTGAGGGAAAGGCCCAGAAAGATCTTAAATTCGGAAACCATAATTGGTTTCCGTTGTCTGGCAAGGGAGGACTGGGGAATAGTGGCGATGTGTTGACCAGCATACAAATTGCTTTGGTCCACAATAGATCTATAGAGATCTTTGCTGAAAAACAGTGAGTAAAAATCAAGTGGCGTAAAATCAACTGTTTCCACATGAATGCCGGGTTGGCCAGTGAATGGGGGAAGTACAGGTTCTGCAGAAGTGGTGGGCACCCAATCAGGATTGGCGAATTCTGCAGGAAGGGCACGACTGGCCTTTCTTTGTCTTCTTCTTGATAGCAACGGGACACTACTTGTGCTGGCCACCTCGCCAGTTTGAACTGCACTTATGGGACTCGCCACATTGCCACGTGCTACTGCAGTGCTGGATGTATCACCAGGGTGTACTAGGCCGCTGGTGCTTGCCAGTTCACCAGAAGGAATAGCGGCACTAGTACTTCTCTGCTCCATACGAGGGACCTGCAGATCTTGCACATCAACAACAGAAGAAGTTCGGGATCTGGTACGCCTGCCCTTAACAGGGACCACATCTCTGCCATCAGAGCTATCTGTCATGGAGCCGCTGTCCTCTACAGGATCATATTTTGAGCCTGAATCTGACAGATGAGTGACTTCCTCTTCACTATCTGTCATGCTCAGAAACATGAAGGCCTCTTCACTAGTGTACCTTCGATTTGCCATTTTGGGCTCTAAATTTAGTGGTACAACTAGTGAGACTCACAGGTAAAAACGCACCTAGGCTGTCAGCGACTGTATCAAAACGCTACCAAAAAAACTGTTAGGCCGCGTACACACGCGCGGACTGTTCGCCCAACTTTGTCCGTCCAACAGTTTCGGCAAACAGTCCGCTCAAACTTAGCATGGACGGACATGGCCACACATGACGGACGAACAGTTTGCTGAAACCGTGCGCGATGACGTGAACGGCACGTACGACGGGACGAAAAATACGACGTCCTATACACTGCATTATAGCTTTCGGCGTGAAAATCCTTTCTGAGCATGCGCGCAACTTTGTTTGACGAACAAGCCTACACACGAGCGGACTGTTCGCTGAAACAAGGTTTCAGCGGACAGTTTTACGGAATTTCCGAAAAACCTTGTCCGTCAAACTGTCCGCTGAAACTGTCCGCTGAAAGCCCACACACGAGCGGACTGTCCGCCCAAACACTGTTCAGCGGACAAAGTTGGGCGAACAGTCCGCGCGTGTGTACGCGGCCTTAGCGATCGCAGGGATCAGGCCTGACTCTGCAAACGTTGCAGTTATGTGTTTAGTGTTTTGTAAGTGACAGTGATCGATTGAAACTGCACTTGGGTGGGCTGGGCGGAGGGGCTAAACACAGGCGCTAGCAGGGATCTGGGCTGATCCCACTAACAATGCGTTTTTGGGAAACCTAAACTGCTTGGGACGCTAGTATAGATCTGATCAGATCAGATATTGATCTGTTCAGCTACTATACTACTAAGGGAGGTGTATGCGTGGGTGTTAGCGGTACTGGCACTAACCTGACGCTGCC
This sequence comes from Lithobates pipiens, assembly GCF_037356315.1. NCBI lineage: Eukaryota > Metazoa > Chordata > Amphibia > Anura > Ranidae > Lithobates > Lithobates pipiens. The sequence continues at coordinate 150,367,407 of NW_027507785.1, read as the reverse complement.
TGGGGCGAGGCAGACCCTATCTGACCCTAAAACCTAACTTATATCACCCACCGGGTGATCAGGGGGTTAAACCTTTATTAGGTAATAAATGGCGGGTGCCCTGAAACTATAAAAAAAAATAACTAACTAACCAGCGTCACCCATAACAGTTATATGGTGATCACTGGTGAAAGGGTTAACTAGGGGGTAATCAGGGGGTTAAAACCTTGCAGTAGTATATGGGGGTCCCTGACACTATAAAAAGCTGCGGCGAACCTAAATACCTACCTGCCTAACTAGCGTCACCTGTGACACTAATACAGCGATCAGAAAAACGATCGCTTAGTGACACTGGCGACGGGTGGTAATCACGGGGTTAAACTTTATAGGGGGGGTTAGGGGGTACCCTAGACCTAAAGGGGCTAACCCTAACTGCCCTAACAGTTATTGCAGTCACAAATGACACCAATGCAATAATCAAAAAAAAAATGCAATTGGTATCACTGTGACAGGGGGTGATTGGGGGGTGATGGGGGTAAAATGTGTGCCTGGCGTGTTCTACTGTATGTGTACTGTGTTGGTGCAACTCACTGATCCTCTCTCCTCAGTGTTGGAATGAAAAAGACTGACACAAGGAGAGATTACATCACTTCCTCTGCCTGTGTTTACATTACAGGAGAGGAAGTGATGCAGAGGAAGGATTTCATTAGTCAGGAGCGATCGCGAGGGGGTGGCCATGAATGAATGGCCGCCCCCTCATCTCGGATCGCTCCTGAACGGATTCCGACTGCCGCAGGACCCGGGGGTGGGGGGGGGGGGCGCGGGAAGGCATGGACATACAGGTGTGCGCCAATATGCCTGCCCCTGCCATTCTGCCGACGTACGTCGGCGTGCGGCGGTCGACAACTGGTTAAGCAACTAAACAAGTATTGTCTTGTTTTGTGCTTGTGAGCAGTTGGAATATCTGATATCTATATTCAGACTGGGAGGAAGCGGTATATGGCGAAAGCACTCAAGAGAAGTGTAGAGACATTCCTTTACACGTACCATATAGCAGGCGTGTCAAATGGGCATTGGTGAGGATGAACCTCAACGAAATCCACCACAGGAGGACACTGTAAGCAGGATAGGTCCCATCCGATATACCCCAAAGGTTCCCGGTATCTAGACACAGACTCCAAAACTTCGGTGAACTGCATCAAATGGTGCAATGATCCATGATGTGACCGTTTGGTATATTTACTGGGAAAAAAGGGGTTTACACTTACAAAAATTCCGAATAAACAAGCTTGTAACATGTAGATACAGTAAGTATGCAATTATTCCACGACCTGTGTGAAGAAGGTCTAACAGGGCACAGTAAGTACATTGTTTACACTGATAATCAGGACACTAATCCTCAGTAGCCTGATTATCAGTGAAACCCCATCAATGCCAATCAGTGCAGCTTATCAGTGCAGCCCATAAGTGCCCATCAGTGGCAGCCTTATCAGTGCCAATCAGTGCCGATCAGTGCAGCCTTTTTTTTTATTTCAAAATTTTCAGTCTTTAATTTGTTTGGCAAAAAATAAAAAAACCCAGTGGTGATTAAACACCACCAAAAGAAAGCTCTATCTAAAAAAAAACGATAACAAAATTTCATTTGAATACAGTGTCGAATGACCGTGCAATTGTCATTCAAAGGATGACAGCTCTGAAATCTGAAAATTGGCCTGGGCAGGAAAGAGGTGAAAGTACCTTATATTGATGTATTTGAAAATGTTAGAAAGGGATGGGTAAGTAATATGCTCTAATACTTAAGCTTAGTAAGCGCCCATGTGAAAAGAAAATTATGCTGGATACGCCATAAGGTTTCCTGAGGGAGATTTACATTTTGCCTCAATGCACACTAGATTAACCACTTAACAACCGCCCCATAGCCGAATGACGGCTACAGGGCGGTTTCTTAACTCTGAGAGGTCGTCATATGACGTCCTCCCAGAATTCCGCTCTCGCGCGCCCCCCTGGGGCACGCACTCGAGAGCATCGAGAGCATCCGTTTACCATGTGATCGCACCGTCAAATGACGGAGTGATCACTTGTAAACAAACCGGCTTCATGTTATGACGCCGGTTCCTCTCTCCCCTCTCTGTACCGATCGGTACAGCGGAGGGGGAAGAGATCGGTGTCAGCAGCGCTATGGGCTGCATCTGTAGTGCCCACAGTGCTGCTCACCGAAAATTAACCCCTCAATTCCCTGCCAATACTCTGCAATACCCTGCCAATACTCTGCAATACCCAATACCCTGCCAATACTCTGCAATACCCAATACTCTGCAATACCGAATACTCAGCAATACCCACCAATACTCTGCAATACCAGTCAATACACTGCAATACCCGCCAATACTCTGCAATACCAGCCAATACTCTGCAATACCAGCCAATACTCTGCAATACCCACCAATACTCTGCAATACCCTGCCAATACCTGCCATAAATTGCCATACGCAGCCATACTCTGAGATACCCTGCAATACCTAGCCATACTCTGCAATACTGAGCCATACTCTGTTATACCCTGCAATACCCAGCCATAGACCTCCTCCCGCCACCCTCCAGTGCTTCTACCGACTTGCCAATACGATTAAAGCCAGAATCTTTTTTTTGGTTTTTTTTTATTTAAGGCTTCCCAGCCTAGAGGTGAGATGTGGGGTCTTATTGACCCCATATCTCACTGTAAAGACCACCTGTCATGCCATATTCCTATTACAAAGGGATGTTTACATTTGACGGCCTTGGTATTTTGCCGCTCCTGCGGGCCCCCGGGCGTGGCAATCGTGGATGAGGTGTGTCCCCGATCTGTGTGGTTGCCTGTGTGGTTGCCAGCGCCATCCACCCCTGAGACACGTGACCAGCCGTGTCCAATCACAGCCGGTCACATGTACCGTGCAAATTTATGACGCTCGTGCACGCGCCTAGGGCACGTGCAGAGCGGCGATCGGGGATGCGGCTTGTCACCCTGACACAGCCCAACCCCGATCGCAGTAATGAAATTGGCTCTTTAGCACGTGACCGGCTGTGTCCAATCACAGCCCGTCACAGAATGTAAGCAAACCGCGGTAACGAGATGTTACCGGGTTCTCCTCACACACCGATCGTGTGTGAGGAGGAGATTGCGGTAACATCTCGTTACCGCCTAGTGTACACCAATCACACACTGATTACCCCCCCAATAAAGAGGACCTGTCACCAGCCATCAAAGTACCTGTCATCACCCATCAAAGTACCTGTCATCACCCATCACAGCCCATCTGAGTACCCGAGTACCTGTCCCAGCCCATCTGAGTACCTGTCCCAGCCCATCTGAGTACCCGAGTACCTGAGTACCTGTCACAGCCCATCTGAGTACCCGAGTACCTGAGTACCTGTCACAGCCTGAGTACCCGAGTACCTGAGTACCTGTCACAGCCCATCTGAGTACCCGAGTACCTGAGTACCTGTCACAGCCCATCTGAGTACACGAGTACCTGTCACAGCCCATCTGAGTACCTGTCCCAGCCCATCTAAGTACCGAGTACATGAGTACCTGTCACAGTCCATCTGAGTACCTGAGTACCTGTCACAGTCCATCTGAGTATCCGAGTACCTGTCAGCCCATCTGAGTACATGAGTACCTGTCACAGCCCATCTGTGTACCTGAGTACCTCAATAACTGTCAGCCCATCTGACTACCTGAGTACCTGTCACAGTCCAGCTAAGTATCCGAGTACCTGTCACAGTCCATCTGAGTATCCTAATACCTGAGTACCTGTCAGCCCATCTGAGTACCTGAGTATCTGTCACAGCCCATCTGAGTACCCGAGTACCTGTTACAGCCCATCTGAGTACCTGTCACAGTTCATCTGAGTACCTGTCACAGTCCATCTGAGTATCCGAGTACCTGAGTACCTGTCAGCCCATCTGAGTACCTGAGTACCTGTCAGCCTATCTGTGTACCCGAGTACCTGTTAGCCCATCTGAGTACCTGAGTACCTGTCACAGTCCATCTGAGTACCTGTCACAGTCCATCTGAGTACCCGAGTACCTGTCACAGTCCATGTGAGTATCCGAGTACCTGAGTACCTGTCAGCCCATCTGAGTACCTGAGTATCTGTCACAGCCCATCTGAGTACCCGAGTATCTGTCCCAGACCATCTGAGTACCCGAGTATCTGAGTACCTGTCACAGCCCATCTGAGTACCTGTCACAGTTCATCTGAGTACCTGAGTACCTATCACAGTCCATCTGAGTACCTGTCACAGTCCATATGATTACCCGAGTATCTGAGTACCTGTCACAGCCCATCTGAGTACCTGTCTCTGTCTATCTGAGTACCTGTCACAGTTCATCTGAGTACCTGAATACCTGTCACAGTCCATTGGAGTACCCAAGTACCTGTCACCAGCCCGTTGGAGTACCCGAGTACCTGTCACCAGCCCGTCGGAGTAACGGAGAACCTGTCACCAGCCCGTCGGAGTAATGGAGTACCTGTCACCAGCCCGTCAGAGTACCCGAGTACCTATTTGCAGACCATGCCTCATAGAATACACGTTGAGGTGTTTGCTTTCCAAAATAGGGTCATTTGGGGGGTAATTCCATTGTCCTGGTGCTCCAGGACCTTCAAAAGTGTGATAGGTAGGAACGAAATGAGATGTATAATTTATGCTCCTATTACGCCTGAAGGTATTCCTTCAATGTTGGACCTCTGTATATGGCCAGGCTGTGTAAAAGTCTCACACATGTGGTATCGCTATACTCAAAGGAGTAGCAAAATGTGTTTTGGGGTGTAATTTTTGCTATATACATGCTTTGAGTTAGAAATATCTTATAAACTGACCACTTTGTGTAAAAAAAAAATATGTTTTCATTTTCTTTCCACGTTTTCCGAAGACTTGTGGAAATAAATGAACTGTTCAAAAGACTCATCATGCCTCATGGAATATACGTTGGGGTGTTTTCTTTCCAAAATGGGGTAATTTTGTGGGCAATTCCATTTTCCTGGTGCTCCAGGGCCTTCACAAATGTAATAGGTCGTTAGGAAATTAGAGGTGTTATTTATGCTCCTAGAACCCCTGATGGTGCTCCCTGCATGTTGGACCTCTCTGTGTGGCCAGCCTATGTAAAAGTCCCACACATGTGGTATCGCCATACTCTGGAAGAGTTGCAGAATGTATTTTGGGGTGTAATTGGATGTATGCATATGCTGTGTATGAGAAATAACTTGTTATTATGACAATTTTGTAAAAAACAAAACAAAAAAAAATTCTTATTTTTCCCAAGAATTGTGGGAAAAAATTACAACTTCAAAAAAACTCACCATGCCTCTTACTAAATACCTTGGACTGTCTACTTTTCAAAAAGGGGTCATTTGGGGGGTATTTGTACTTTCCTGACATTTCAGAGCCTCAAGAAATGAGATAGGCCGTCAGTGCATCAGGTGTGATCAGATGTGATCAATTTTCAATTATTTGCACCATAGCTTGTAGACTCTATAACTTTCAAAGAGACTAAATAACATCCACTAATTTGGGTTATTTTTACCAAAGAGATGTAGCGGTTTAAATTTTGGCCCAAATTTATGAACAAAAATGAAATTTTTGCAAAATTTTATCATAGAAACTAAAAAAAAAAAAATTGTTTTTTTTCAAAATTTTTGCTCTTTTTTCACTTATGCCGCAAAAAAAAAAAAAAAAAAAAAAACAGTGGTGATTAAATACCACCAAAAGAAAGCTCTATTTGTATGAAAAAAATGATAAAAATTTAGTTTGGGTACAGTGTTGCATGACTGAGTAATTGGCATTCAAAGTGTGAGAGCGCTTAAAGCTAAAAATTGGTCTGGGAAGGAAGGGTGTATAAATGCCCTGTATTGAAGTGGTTAATGGGGACACGGACAGCAATAATAACCTAACAGGTGTTGTTATCTCTATCTGGTCTATCTAAAACAAAAAAAAGTTTTGCCTATTGTCTATTGGCAAAGAAAAACAGTGCTTTCAGTTGCAAAATTCAATCAAAACAAGACAACAAAACTATGTTTATCTTCGGTATAAATAAGTATCAGCCACTCAAGGATTTTTCCAGGTAGAAAAGTCCAGACTAAGCCATTTTAGCAGCTTTCAGTGGACATGCAGCACTTCAGACAGGTGTTTCCAAACTCCTAGCTTATCCACCTCTGCACTAGGAGCTTTCGAATTTTAAAGTGGTTCTAAAGGCTTAAGGATTTTTTCCTTCATGCATTTTATGCATGAAGGTAAAAACTCTTCTCTGTGCAGCTGCCCCCCGGTCCCCCCTAATACTTACCTGAGCCTGATCTTCCTCCAGCTCTGTGCACGAGAGCCTTGGCTCTACGGAATCTCTCCCTCAACATTGGCTGAGACAGCAAAGGGTGCTATTGGCTCCCACTGCTGTCAATCGCAACCTGTGAGCAAATGAGGAGAGAGGGACAAGGCTGAGCCGCGGCTCTGTATGTGAATGGACATGCAGAGCAGCGGCTCGGGAGCAAGCCTGGGTTCACTCAGCAGGAGGGAGGGGGCAGGAGTGCCAGCGGGTGACCTGAGAAGGGCTACTATGTGCAAAACCTCTACACAAAGCAGGTAAGTATAAGATGTTTATTATTTCAATGAAAAAATCTGAAGCTTTAACCCCTTCCCGCCGAGTGTACGCAGATGTGCGTACTCGGCTTCCGGGGGTTATACCGGGATGATGCCCGCACCTGCAGGCATCATCCCGGTACCGTTTTTTCCAGCGGGCGATTGGCTATCCAGCCATAACAACCGATGCGGCTAAAAGCTCCCGCCGCTGTTACCGGTGCTCCCGCTCGATCGGGAGCACCAATTCTACATCCGCTGCCTCCGGCTGCTGGGGAGGAACTGGAACGAAGCCGTAATCGGCTTCGTTACAGTATCCTAATAGTAAACACGGAAGCGACGTCATGACGTCACTTCCCGTTTACTTGGCTGCCAATGGCGCCGGTTTAAAAAAAATATACGGTATTCAGAATCGCAGTTTTCGCCGATCTGAATACATTGAAGTGTAAAGGAGGGATGGGGGGTCTTTTAGACCCCCCCATCCCTCCATAAAGAGTACCTGATACCACCTATTACTGTCACAAGGGGTGTTTACATTCCTTGTGACAGCAATAAAAGTGATACATTTTTTATTTATTTTTTTAAAACTATTTAGTCATTTAAAAAAAATAAAAAATAAAATAAAATGTTAAAGCGCCCGCCGTCCCAGCGAGCTTGCGAAGCAAAGAAAACGCATACGGAAGTCGCGCCCACATATGTAAACGGTGTTCAAATCACACATGTGAGGTATCGCCGCGATCGTTAGAGCGAGAGCAATAATTCTAGCACTAGACCTCCTCTGTACCGCTAACCTGGTAATCGTAAAAAAAATTTAAAGCGTTGCCTATTGAGATTTTTAGGTACCATACTTTGTCATCAATCCATGAGTGTGTGCAATTATAAAATGTGACATGTTTGGTATCTATTTACTCGGCGTAACATTATCTTTCACATTATGCAAAAAAATTGGGCTAATTTTACTGTTTCGTTTTTTTTTTATTCATGAAAGTGTCCCTTTTCTCAAAAAGTTGCGTTTAAAACACTGCTACACAAATACAGTGTGACATAAAATATTGCAACAATCGCCGTTTTATTCTCTAGAGTCTCTGCTAAAAATATATATATAATGTTTGGGGGTTCCAAGTAATTTTCTAGCAAAAAATATGGATTTTAACTTGTAAACACCAAATGTCAAAAATAGGCTTAGTCATGAAAGGGTTAATATCACTTTAAGTGCTGCTAGTAAGCTTAACTCTTTTTGGAGCAGAGTCCTAGTAAACAGGGGTGCAGGTTCTTTCCCATACACAAATATCTTTTTGAACCTCCATATTCCAGGTACCAAACAGGAAATTATTATTGTAGAGAGGACTGTATAAGGGTTAATTTCAGTCAGGATCCACTCAGTCTCGTGTTCAACCTGAGTGCTTTACAGCAAATACTCTGGAACAGATCTAAAACACACACTGTTATATTCCAAATTAGGGATGAGCTGGGTGTTCACCCGCTCGGCAAAACCAGAACTTTATGGGACGTTCCCACCATATTCAAGTGGCGCTCACGGCCCACAATGCACTGTGGCATCGCAGTACATTGCTGGCTGATGATTGGACAAGCATGCACTATGACCTACATGCTTGGTCAATCACAGCGCCGGCAGTGAGGAGAGCCATAATTGGCCACAGGCAGGATGCCTGTGGCCAATTATAGCTCAAGGGGTTTAGTACACGCCCCACACTATATAAGGCTGCCTGCACGGCGGCCTTGCATAGTGTGTTGCAGCGGCTCATAATGACAGATAGGCAGAGACAGTGTCTTCATTTCTTTTGAACCTAGTGCAATTACAGTCGGTGTATTGTGCCCCCTGCACAGTGTACACCTGAAGCTACCCCAATTGCTGGTGTTGTTCTGGTCCTATACCACAGGCAGCTGCAGCAGTTACAGTCAGTGTATTGTGCCCCCTGCACAGTGTTTACCTGAAGCTACCCTAGTTGCTGATGTTGTTCTGGTCCTATACCACAGGCAGCTGCAGCAGTTACAGTCGGTGTATTGTGCCCCTGTACAGTGTACACCTGAAGCTACCCCAATTGCTACTGTTGTTCTAGTCCGATACCACAGGCAGCTGCAGCAGTTACAGTCAGAGTATTGTGCGACCTGCACAGTGTACATCTGAAGCTACCCCAATTGCTGATGTTGTTCTGGTTCTATACCACAGGCAGCTGCAGCAGTTACAGTTGGTGTATTGTGCCACCTGCACAGTGTACACCTGAAGCTACCCCAATTGCCGGTGTTGTTCTAGTCCTATACCACAGGCAGCTGCAGCAGTTACAGTCAGTGTATTGTGCCACCTGCACAGTGTACACCTGAAGCTACCCCAATTGCTGGTGTTGTTCTGGTCCTATACCACAGGCAGCTGCAGCAGTTACAGTCAGTGTATTGCGCCACCTGCACAGTGTACACCTGAAGCTACCCCAATAGCTGGTGTTGTTCTAGTCCTATATCATAGGCAGCTGCAGCAGTTACAGTCAGTGTATTGTGCCCCCTGCACAGTGTACACCTGAAGCTTGCCCAATTGCTCATGTTCTTCAGATCTATACAACAGGCAAGCAGCTGCAGTAATTACAGTTGGTGTACTGTGTCATCTGCTCAGTGTGCACCTAAAGCTACCCCAATTGCTGGTGTTCTCATCTCCCTGCAGGTCATTAGTATGTCCTGAAGGCCAACAAGGAGGGGCAGACAGTCACGAGCCAATAAAAGAGGACAAGCAGGCTCTGTGTCTAGAGGCAACAGTGCTGGTCATGGACGCGGTGCATCGTCATCAGCATGTGGCCATGGGACATGCCTGTCCTTATTTTCGGCAGCTGGATGTGTTGAGCCACAACATGCCGAAGACTTGGTAGAGTGGATGACCAAGCCCTCCTCATCCTCTCTCACCCAGGCTCACTGTACTGGCAAAGCAGCTGCCAATGCGGCCTCTTCCCTCGTCTCAATGGCATCAGTCACTCCTTCCCTAGACCCACCATGTCATCCTGAGGAGTCCCCTGAACTGTTTGAGCACAGTGTTGGGTACATGCTGCAGGAGGATGCCCAGCATTTTGAAGGTTCTGATGATGATACCCAGCTAGAGGAAAGCAGTAGCGTGAGCCCAGAGAGAGGGAATGCTCAAGAAGGACAGCAATCTGGCAGTCATGTTCCACCAGCTGCAGCATACTGCCAGGTTTTCTCCAGTGATGAGGAGGGAAGGGATGATGAGGTCACTGACTCCACATGGGTGCCTGATAGGAGAGAGGAGGAGGAGGCACATCTCCAACGAGGCAGGACGACCTCCAGGGGTCAGCTTAAGGGCAGCACACCAACTGAATCACACCGCAGAGCTCCGCAGCGCAGAGCTCTCTGCGCATTATTCCAAAAGTTCCTTGGTGTGTGCCTTTTTTAAATGAGTGCATCAGATCGCACCACTAGTATTTGCAATATATGTCTCAAGCGTATGTCACATGGCCAAAACATCAGCCACTTGGGCACCACATGCTTGACCAGACATATGTTGACCTGCCATTCAGCTTGTTGGTAAGCATACCTTAAAGACCCACACCAAAGAACAAAGCGGACCTCTCCTTGCTCCTCATCAGCTGGGATCTCCAACCCCACTATACCTTCATTCCTCTCTGAAACCTGCACTGAGAGGAATGAAGGTGTAGAATTATGTGTGTCACAGCCAAGTACTTGCGGGCACTCTGCTAGCAGTTCACTGACGTCCAATTGTACCAGGCAAATTTCCCTGCCCCAGCTGCTGGACCGTCGAAAGAAGTTCACTCCCAGCCATCCACATGCCCAGCGGTTGAATGCTAGCTTGGCTACATTTCTAGCACTTCAACTGCTGCCTTTTCAGTTGATAGACTCGGCCCCCTTCCGTGAGTTTATGCAATGTGCGGTTCCTCAGTGGCAGGTTCCCAAACGCCACTTTTTCTCATGGAAGGCGATTCCGGCTCTCTATCGGCATGTGGAAGGCAATGTCCATGCCTCCCTGGAGAGGGCGGTCAGTGGTAAGGTGCATATTACCGCTGACGCATGGTCCAGCAGGCATATACAGGGACGTTACCTATCTTTCCCGGCGCATTGGGTCACTCGCCTGCAGCTGGGAAGGATGCAGGACAAGGTGCAGTAGTGTTGGAGGTTGTTCCGCCACCAGGCCTCCAAAATGCTACTACTGGTTGTGACACACCTCTCTCCTCCATACCCCCTCCTCTTCTTCTTCCTCCATGACCTCTTCCTGTGCTTTGTGCTCGGAACCAGTGGTGCTCCGTAGGCATTCAAGGGGCTACGCAAGTATGCAGGCAAAAAGATGCCATGCTGTGCTTGTGTTGGTGTGCTTGGGGGACAGGAGTCACACTGGTGCAAATATTTTGTTAGCTCTGCATGGGGAGGCTGAGAGGTAGTTGACACCACGCCAGCTTAAGCCAGGAATGGTGGTTTGCAACAATGGCACCAACCTCCTCTCCGCCCTCCGACAGGGACAACTGACTCGTGTCCTGTGTGGCTCACGTCCTTAACTTGGTGGTGCAGCGGTTCTTGGGGCAGGTACTCTGGCTTACAGGATGTTCTGAGGCAGGCCAGGAAAGTCTGTGTGCATTTCTGCCAATCATATAATGCCAGTGCTCGGCTGGCTGAGCTCCAAAAGGAGTTGAACATGCCCAAGAACCGCCTTATCTGTGACATGCCCACCAGGTGGAACTCAACATTGGTCATGCTGCAGCGGCTGCACGCGCAGCAGAGGGCCATCAATGCTTACCTGTGCGACTACGGCACCAGGACAGGGTCAGGGGAGTTAAGGTTTTTTCCCCCATGCCAGTGGGGCATGATCAGGGATGCATCAACTATCCTGTCACCATTTGAGGAGGCCACGAGGATGGTGAGCGGTGACAGTGCATGCATCAGTTACACTGTACCTCTTGTCCACTTGTTGGAGCATACGCTGCTTGGAATAATGGACAGGGCACTTGAGGCAGAACAAAGGCAGGAAGAAGAGGACTTCCTTGCCTCTCAAGGCCCCCTTTATCCAGACAGTGTTCCTGCTGTCTCGCCGATCACACAGGAAGAGGAGGAGGAGGATTTTGTCAGCATGGAGGTGGAGCCTGGCACTCAGCAGCAGCAGTCTTTTAAGCATGATTTACAGTCCCAAGAAATCCGTGGACTTGTACGTGGCTGGGAGGAGGTGGCTGCGGATCATGTCGTCCTTAGTGACCCAGAGGACTCCGGACAGAATGCTTCAGCTAACCTACGCTGCGTAGCCTCCCTGATCCTGCAAAGCCTGTGGAAGGATCCTTGTATTCTTAGGATCAAGGAGAGGGATCATTGCTGGCTGGATACACGGTACAAGGGTAAGGTTGCAGACCTTATCTTGCCATCGCAGAGGGAGCAGAGGATGAGACATCTCCGGGAGGCCTTGCAGAAAGGTCTGTGCAATGCGTTGCCAGAGACTGGGAGGTTACAAACTCCTGGTCCTGGACAACGTGTTGCTGAGGCTTCAGACAGTTTTTTAGTCCGCAGTCCCAAGGTATGATCGGTTCCAGCAACCATCGCCAGCGTCTGATTTACGTGGTGCAGGAATACCTAGGGGCAAGGTCAGACTTGGACACCTTTCCCACCGAAAATCCTCTGGGTTGCTGGGTCTTGGGGATGGATCACTGGCCAGAGCTTGCACAGTATGCAATTGAGCTACTGGCCTGTCCTGCATCCAGCGTTCTTTTGGAACGCACATTCAGTGCTGCTGGAGGCTTTGTAACCGATCACAGGGTGTGCCTGTCCAGTTGAAGTGCCATTTGAGGGCACGAAACGCGTTGACCTAGCATGGTCTAACGCTGCTGTCATCCCCTCCTGTGCGCCCCCCGCATGATCCCCTATCTTTACGGCTGTTTTGGGCATTTGCATAGAGACTTTCTGTTCAGTCCTCACTAGACTGATGCATTTTCTACTCAAAGCTCCCTCTGGTGGATACTAACAGAGACTCGCTCCTTCTGAGTTCACCTATGACCTGGATAGACTCAGGATGTGTGATCCATGAGAACCATGCTGCATAACATTTGTGTGACCGGCAACTGCTCCGCTCCACTCGGAATCCGCTCGTTTGTCTCTGGATGGTGTCTGAGCTGATAGCGGTATCGTTCCGCCAGGACCTCCATTGTAGTCATACCAGTGAGCGTTGTATATTCAACCAAGAAGAGCATGACACTAGTGGCACACACTGGGTCTCTGTCACCCTATATGACTGCACCACCAGATGATGGACGATACTTGCACTTTCAGGTAAATTTGTTACAGCTACGGACATATACCTGATCATTAGGATCCCCGACTTTATACATTATATGCCACAATCTATGGAACTTATCCCTGATTGCACGTCCATCGAGCCTGATATGGCTTACATAAAGGACATTTTTGGATACCAGTGAGCACTGTATATTCGACCAAGAAGAGCGTGATACTAGTGGCACACACTGGGCCTCTGTTATCCTATATGATTGCACCACCAGATGACGGATGATACTTGCACTTTCAGGTAAATTTGTTACAGCTATGGAAATATATCTGATCATTTGGATCCCTGACTTTATATATTATATGCCATAATCTGTGGAACTTATTCCTGACTGCACGGTCATTGAGCCTGATACGGCTTACAAAAAGGACATTTTTGGATAGAACTGTGTGCATTTTTTGCCTGTCCCACATTCATCTACTATCAGCTTCAGCTGGGTACATAGGGAAGATGGGAGAGAACATAGGAGGGGATGACCCTACATCTGTAATAGCAGTGTTTAGCATCGTTTTTATACCACATGTCTTGTTTTTTTGTTTTTCTGTTTTGATCTTTTTTACACATTTTTCTACAGCCATTTATTTCACCTGTGTATATTTGGTATTGTCATAGAAAGGACCCCACAGGTTTTGATGGGTGATTCACCTGTGGAGTCTCTTTTTGCTGTTTAAGATGTTTTTGTGAATTTTCTAATAAAGTTTAAAAAAAATTTCATTTATTATATTCTTGAGCTTTCTTGTCCCGATGTGAGCATTCGTGAGTCCGCTATGGTCTCATATCCTCCCTCATTGTGTGCCTGTCCACCAACTCGGTTGATCGACTGACCTTCATAAAGATGAATTAGTCTTGGATCACCACCAGCTACCAAGCACCTCAAGCTGATGTAACCGAATAATTTTTTTTTAATGTCACATCCCTTCAAGACTGCCTATGCTGATGCTGAGTGACCATCCTGTTATGTTGACTGACTATCCTCTTCCTCCTTAATGATCCTGCTGATAGCTTGGAAGAACATTTTTGGTTCTGGTCGCTGCCACCAGTGGCTAAGGCCCAATTTTTCAGCCCCTGTTTAACAGGGGCATGTAATTACAATTATTGATGCAATGCTTTGCAGCAGGGCTCATTCCTGCACTCCAACTAGACTATCTGGGAGAGGTTGCAGTGTTGTGGCACCAACACCAGTGCCTAAGGCCCAATTTTTCAGTCCCTGTTTAACAGGGGCATGTAATTACAATTTTTGATGCAATGCTTTGCAGCAGGGCTCATTCCTGCACTCCAACTAGATCATCTGTGAGAGGTTGCAGTGTCGTGACACCAGTGCCAAAGGCCCAATTTTTCAGTCCCTGTTTAACAGGGGAGTGTAATTACAATTTTTGATGCAATACTTTGCAGCAGGGCTCATTCCTGCGCTCCAACTAGAGTATCTGTGAGGGGCTGCAGTGTCATGGCACCAGCACCAGTGCCTAAGGCCCAATTTTTCTGCCCCTGTTTAACAGGGGCGTGTAATTAAAATTTTTGATGCAATACTTTGCAGCAGGGCTCATTCCTGCTCTCCAATTAGAGTTTCTGTGAGGTGTTGCAGTGTTGTGGCACCAGTGCCTAAGGCCCAATTTTTCAGCCCCTGTTTAACGGGTGCATGTAATTACAATTCTTGATATAATATTTCACAGCAGGGCCTGTTCCAGCACCTAACGAGAGTAACTGTGAGGACTTACAGTGTTGTGGCACCAGCACCACCACCACAACCACCAAAGGCCCAATTTTTCTACCACTGCTCAACAATGGCATGTAATTACAATTCTTGATTTAATAGTTCACAGCAGGGCGCTCCAGCGCCCACCAAGATTCACTTTGAGGGCTAACAGTGTTAACTTATGGCAACACCAACACCTTAGGGCCAAAATTTCTGCAGAGCATATAGGGTTTGCCCCTACTATCAAACATCCAACTTACAAACGTCTTCTACTTTCAAACAGAAGGAGACAACACGAAGTGAGATGAAAAAAGACGGACGGCCAGAAAAATTATACAGGGGTGATAACCCTTCCCTATGTTTTCCAAAAAGCTTAAAAATAGATTTTTTGACTGGAGCTACACTCTAAAAATGTACCACTTCATAATTACAAACAGATTCTACTTAACACAACAAACCTACAGAGTCCCTGTCTTGTTTGCACCGCCTGTATACTGCTGTTATGAGTATATAGGGCCTGGGGGCCCAACGCCTTTCCTTTTTTTAATTTGGGTACGGGGTTCCCCTTAACCACTTCAGCCCCGGACCAATTAACAGCCTAAGGACCAGAGGTCTTTTTACAATTTTGCACTGCACTGCTTTAACTGGTAATTGCGCAGTCATGCAATGTTGTATCCAAACGAAATTTGCGTCCTTTTCTTCCCACAAATAGAGCTTTCTTTTGATGGAATTTGATTTCCCCCCGCGATTTTTACTTTTTGCGATATAAATGGAAAAAGACCGAAAATTTCGAGAAAAAAAAATATTTTCTACTTTTTGTTATAAGAAAAATCGAATAAACTCAATTTTAGTCATACATTTAGGGCAAAAATTATTCAGCCACATGTCTTTAGTAAAAAAAATGTCAATAAGCGTATATTTATTGGTTTGCGCAAAAGTTATAGCGTCTACAAACTAGAGTACATTTTCTAAGGGTGCAAATGTTTGATTTCACTCCTCACTACCTATCACAGTTTCGAAGGCCATAAAATGCCAAAATAACACAAAACCCCTCCAAATGACCCCATTTTGGAAAGTAGACACCCCAAGAAAATTGCTGAGAGGCATGTTGAGCCCATTGAATATTTTTTTTGTCCCAAGTGATTGAATAATGAAACAAAAACAAAAAAAAAAGTTTACAAAAAGTTGTCACTAAATGATATATTGCTCACACATGCCATAGTTATATGTGGAATTGCACCCCAAAATATATTCTTCTGCTTCTCCTGAGTACGGGGATACCACATATGTGGGACTTTTTGGGAGTCTAACCACGTACGGCACCCCGAAAACCAATCACTGCCTTCAGGATTTCTAAGGGTGCAAATTTTTGATTTCACTCCTCATTACCTATCACAGTTTCGAAGGCCATAAAATGCCAAAATAGCACAAAACCTCCCCAAATGACCCCATTTTGGAAAGTAGACACCCCAAGCTATTTACTGAGAGGCATGTTGAGTCCATGAAATATTGCCACAAGTTGCAGGAATATAAAAATTTTTTTTTTTTGCACAAAGTTGTCACTAAATTATATATTGCTCACACATGCTATGGGCATAAGTGAAATTTCACCCCAAAATAAATTCTGCTGCTTCTCCCGAGTACGGGGATACCACATGTGGGGGACTTTTTGGGAGTCTAGTCACGTACGGGACCCCGAAAACCAAGCACTGCCTTCCGGATTTAAATATAAAACGCTACCAAAAAAAACTGTTAGCGATCACAGGGATCAGGCCTGACTCTGCGAACGCTGCAGTTATGTGTTTAGTGTTTTGTAAGTGACAGTGATCGATCGATACTGCACTTGGGTGGGCTGGGCGGAGGGGCAAAACGCTGGTGCCAGCAGGTATCTGGGCTGATCCCGCTAACAATGCGTTTTTTTGGAACCCTAAACTTCTGGGGACGCTAGTATAGATCTGATCAGATCAGATATTGATCTGTTCAGATTCTAAACCACTACGGGAGGTGTATGCTTTGCGCGTGGGTGTTAGCGGTACTGGCACTAACCTAGGGCTGCCTGGGGCGACGCAGACCCTGACCCTAAAACCTAATTGATATCACCCGCCGGGTGATCAGGGGGTTAAACCTGTATTGGGTAATAAATGGTGGGTGCCCTGATGCTATAAAAAGCAAACTAACCAGAGTCACCCGTAACACTTATACGGTGATCACTGGTGAAAGGGTTAACTAGGGGCAATCAGGGGGTTCAAATCTTTATTAGGTAGTGAATGGGGGTCCCTGGTGCTATATAAAAACCTGACGGGGAACCTAAATAACTAACTGGCTAACCAGCGTCACCAGTGGCACTTATACGGTGATCGCTGGTGAAAGGGTTAACTAGGGGCAATCGGGGAGTTAAAACCATTATTGGGTAGTATATGGGGGTACCTAGCGCTATAAAAACCTGGCGGTGAACCTAAAAAATAACTAGCTACCTAGCAGCACTAGTGACACTAATGCAGCGATCAGAAAAATGATCGCTTAGTGACACTGGCAAAAGGGGGTGAAAAGGTTAACTAGGGGCAATCAGGGGGTTAAAACCATTATTGGGTAGTACATCGGGGTACCTAGCGCTATAAAAACCTGGTGGTGAACCTAAAAAAATAACTAGCTACCTAGCAGCACTAGTAACACTAATGCAGTGATCAGAAAAATGATCGCTTAGTGACACTGGCAAAAGGGGGTGAAAGGGTTAACTAGGGGCAATCAGGGGGTTAAAACCGTTATTGGGTACTATATCGGGGTACATAGCTCTATAAAATCCTGGCGGTGAACCTAAAAAAATAACTAGCTACTTAGCGGCACCAGTGACACTAATGCAGCGATCAGAAAAACGATTGCTTAGTGATACTGGCAAAAGGGGGTGAAAGGGTTAACTTGGGGCAATCAGGGGGTTAAAACCATTATTGGGTAGTATATCGGGGGTACCTAGCACTATAAAAACCTGGCGGGTTTGTGTGCCTATGTGTACCTACATGTCAGTGTAGTATTGGTGCACACTTACTTTCACTCTTCTCCTCGTAGTCCTGTCAAAAAGACCTCCCCGAGGAGAATGACATCACTTCCTCCCTGCCTGTGTTTACTATACACAGTGGGAGGAAGCTTCTCATTCACCAGGAGCGATCGAGAGCGGATGGCCAGAAACCAACGGCCATCCCCTCATCCCGGATCGCTCCTGAAGCGAAACGGACCGCCGCATCCAGCGGGAGGGGGTCCGATCGGACCCCCCACCCGCTGGAAGGCAAGCACGTACATGTACGTGCTTGTGCCTGTACATGCCATTGTGATGACGTACATTGGCATGCGGCGGTCCTTAAGTGGTTAATATCCGTACAAGAACCAAAGGGGCTGGTAATGGGCAGAGGGGGCTACCCATGCCATTTTTCTCACTGATTTTCATCCATATTGCCAAAACCAGACATTACATTAAAACGGCACGTAGTTTTAAATGAATTTTTTCCGTTAAATGTCATTTTGTGCAGGGACTGTTCTAAACACGGGCCACGGGCCAAATGCCACTTCACAGGCATACTATAGACACCCCCCAGGCACGATATTTAAAGGAATATTTCACTTATTTTTTTCACTTTAAGCGCCATTAAAATCAGTGCTCTCGAAAAAACGGGCGTTTTAAAAAAAAAGTTTTGCATTGATCCATGTCCCCTGGGGCAGGAGCCGGGTCCCCAAACCCTTTTTAGGACAATAACTTGCATAATAGCCTTTAAAATAAGCACTTTTGATTTTAAACGTTGGAGTCACATAGACTTTAATGGGGTTATAAATTTTGTACGAATTTTTGGTCCGTTCAAAGGTTCTGGTGCTAAGCTACATGCAGGTGTCCTGCTTGGTAATATAAGGGGACAGCAAAGCCAACATGATGGTGAAAAACAGGGTCCATCATCTGGAGATAATTCCTGAAAACATCAGGATTATTTTCCAGGATCTCCCGCAACAAAGGGATATGAGAGAATTGGTCGTGCTGGAGCAACCAATTCTTCTTCCATGAACTCCTCCTTGCCCTGTTCATGGACTGGACTTGGCTCAAAGCAAGAATTCGAACACCAAGCCCTTGCACAGCACAAACTCTATAACAAGTACATACCCGTAACATGGCTAGAAAGTGGTCGGCTGGTCAGAACGAACTAACAGAATGCACTGAAAATCAGAAAGAACCTGAGAAGAAGGTTCTGAAAATCAGAAACAAGCAGACAAGAACGCACTGCAAAACAGATACAAACTATTAAATAGAACGCACTAAAAGACAGGAATGAACAGACAACACGCACTGAAGAACAGATACGAACCCACAAGCACAAATTGACAAGCAGTAATGAACTGAAAAGCATGAGGCTGAAAAGCGCAAATTGTCTCTCGCCAACTTCTACTAACACAAGATAAACACAAGATTAGCAGAAGGAGCCCAAAGGGTGGCCCACTGGCTATTGAACTTCCTTTTTATAGTGCAGTTGTACGTGTTGTACGTCACCGTGTTCTTGACATTCGGAATTTCCGACAACATTTGTGTGAAAGTGTGTATGCAAGACAAGTTTGAGCCAACATCCTTTGGAAAAAATCTATAGTTTTGTTGTTGGAATATCCGATCATGAGTACTGGGAATTAGACTGACAGCACAGTAGATAGATGCCAAATTTCAATTGCAAAACATCCTACTTAACGCGTGTAAGTTTGTTGGATCACATACTGCAGCAGCAATATATGATGCTTTAAAAACCATGGTTGACACTTGGCATATTGAGAAGTCTAAAGTGCACTTGATTGTCTGAGATAATGCGTGGAACATGGCAAAGGCAATGGAGGATAGTGAACTTAAAGGCATACCGTGTATGGCACACATGCTGCAACTGACTGTGAATGAGGGATTGCTGAGTCAGCGCATGATATCTGATATTGTAACAAAAGGAAGAAAAATTGTGGGTCACTTTAAGCATTCTCTGCTTGCTTATTCCAGATTACAAGCTTTGCAGATTTGCCACTCGTTGGAACAGCACCTACTATATGCTGCAAAGTCTTTTTGAACAAAAGTGTGTTTTAGCTGCATACATTGCAGATTACGAGCTGTCAGCAACATTGAGCGCACATCAGGGGATGTTAGTTGAAAATAGTTTGTTTCTTCTATCCCCATTTGAACAGTTAACAAAAGAAATAAGCTCAGCTAATTCTTCCATTGCTGAAGTTATTCCCTTGATTTCCTAGCATCTGCTAGGAAAACAGGCAGAAACAGACCATGGCGTAAAAATGGCTAAAACCACTCTACTGGAGGCCGCTAACAACCGTTTTTTAAGACACTGAATCCAACCCTCTGTACTGCATTGCAACAGTTCTAGATCCTCGCTTTAAAGAGCTTTTTTTTAATGTGGAGAAAAAGCAGTGTGCATGGGAAATGATACAGGCACAAATGGAGGTGATGGCAGCATCTGGGGAAGGAGTTTTGAGGTGTGGCAGAGAGGAAAGCATACCAGAGAAACAAGTGAAGAGGAACACACTCCCTCAATAGCTGATATGTTTGAAGAAATTTTACATGAACGCACCCCGGTCCATAGCAGTGCCACAACAACTGCAGCTACTCAACAGCTTTTTTCCTTTTCCTTTGCTTGCACAGATTGCACGCAGATATTTATCTGCCCCAAGCACCAGAACAGAGAGTGAGAGACTATTCACTCTAGCATCTCATATCCTATGAGAAAGCTGAACAACTTTTGTTCTTAAAGCGAAATCTGCCACTTTTACTGAAATAGATTTAGAAATCAGTAGCACAGTCCAATTAATTTATTATGTTGAACATAGTAAATTAATTGGTATATTCAGACTGTGCTATTGGACACAATTGGAACATAGTATGTTCCGATTGTCTAGTTGTGCCATTGGTTGTTCATTGTAGTTCTTCTACAGTTTTTTTGCCCTTCTTCAGTTTAACCACTTAAGGACCGCCGCATGGCAATGTACGTCGGCGCAATGGCACCGACAGGCACAAGCACGTACATGTACGTGCTTGCCTTCTAGCGGGTGGGGGGTCCGATCAGACCCCTCCCGCTGGATGCGGCGGTCCGTTTCGCTGCAGGAGCGATCCGGGATGAGGGGATGGCCGTTGGTTTCTGGCCATCCCCTCTCGATCGCTCCTGGCGAATGAGAAGCTTCCCCCCGCTGTGTATAGTAAACACAGGCAGGGAGGAAGTGATGTCATTCTCCTCGGGGCGGTCCTTTTGACCGGACTGCGAGGAGAACAGAGAAAGTAAGTGTGCACCAACACTACACTGACATGTAGGTACACATAGGCACACAAATCCCCCCCCCCCCCCGATCACCACCCCGATCGCCCCGCGATCCCCCCCCGCCCCCCCCCCCCTTCCAGTCACAGTGTCACTGATTGCAGTGATCATTTATTTACTGATCACTGCATTTAGTGTCAGTTGTGACAGTAAAAACTGTCAGGGCAGTTAGTGTTAGGTCCAGGGTAGCCCCCTACCCCCCCAATAAAGGTTTAACCCCCTGATTGCCCCTAGAGTTAACCCTTTCACCCCTTTTGCCAGTGTCACTAAGAAATCGTTTTTCTGATCGCTGCATTAGTGTCACTGGTGCCGCTAAGTAGCTAGTTATTTTTTTAGGTTCACCGCCAAGTTTTTATAGCGCTAGGTACCCTGATATACTACCCAATAATGGTTTTAACCCCCTGATTGCCCCTAGAGTTAACCCTTTCACCCCTTTTGCCAGTGTCACTAAGCGATCGTTTTCCTGATCGCTGCATTAGTTTCACTGGTGCCGCTAAGTAGCTAGTTATTTTTTTAGGTTCACCGCCAGATTTTTATAGAGCTAGGTACCCCGATATACTACCCAATAACGATTTTAACCCCCTGATTGCCCCTAGTTAACCCTTTCACCCCCTTTTGCCAGTGTCACTAAGCAATCGTTTTTCTGATCGCTGCATTAGTGTCACTGATGCCGCTAAGTAGCTAGTTATTTTTTTATGTTCACCGCCAGGTTTTTATAGCGCTAGGTACCCCCATATACTACCCAATAATTTAACCCCCTGATTGCCCTTAGTTAACCCTTTCACCAGCGATCACTGTATAGGTGCCACTGG
Source organism: Lithobates pipiens (assembly GCF_037356315.1). Lineage (NCBI taxonomy): Eukaryota > Metazoa > Chordata > Amphibia > Anura > Ranidae > Lithobates > Lithobates pipiens. The sequence continues at coordinate 150,345,697 of NW_027507785.1, read as the reverse complement.
TGACGCTGGTTAGCCAGTTAGTTATTTAGGTTTCTGTCAGGGACCCCCATATACTACCTAATAAAGATTTTAACCCCCTGATTGCCCCTAGTTAACCCTTTCACCAGTGATCACCGTATAAGTGTTACGGGTGACTCTGGTTAGTTAGTTTGCTCTTTATAGCATCAGGGCAGCCACCATTTATTACCCAATAAAGGTTTAACCCCCTGATCACCTGGCGGGTGATATCAATTAGGTTTTAGGGTCAGGGTCTGCATCGCCCCAGGCAGCGCTAGGTTAGTGCCAGTACCGCTAACACCCACGCGCAAAGCATACACCTCCCGTAGTGGTATAGAATCTGAACAGATCAATATCTGATCTGATCAGATCTATACTAGCATCCCCAGCAGTTTAGGTTCCAAAAAAATGCATTGTTAGCGGGATCAGCCCAGATACCTGCTGGCACCTGCGTTTTGCCCCTCCGCCCAGCCCACCCAAGTGCAGTATCGATCGATCACTGTCACTTACAAAACACTAAACACATAACTGCAGCGCTGATCCCTGCGATCGCTAACAGTTTTTTTGGTAGCGTTTTATATTTAAATCCGGAAGGCAGTACTTGGTTTTCGGGGTCCCGTACGTGGCTAGGCTCCCAAAAAGTCCCCCACATGTGGTATCCCCATACTCGGGAGAAGCAGCAGAATTTATTTTGGGGTGTAATTTCACTTATGCCCATAGCATGTGTGAGGAATATATCATTTAGTGACAACTTTGTGCAAAAAAATAAAAAATTGTAATATTCCTGCAACTTGTGGCAAAATATAAAATATTTCATGTACTCAACATGCCTTTCAGTAAATAGCTTGGGGTGTCTAATTTTCAAAATGGGGTCATTTGGGGGGGGGTATTGTGCTATTTTGGCATTTTATGGTCTTCGAAACTGTGATAGGTAGTAAGGAGTGAAATCAAAAATTTGCACCCTTAGAAATCCTGAGGGCAGTGATTGGTTTTTGGGGTGCCGTACGTGGCTAGACTCCCAAAAAGTCCCACATATGTGGTATCCTCATACTCAGAAGAAGCAGCAGAATATATTTTGGGGTGCAATTCCACATATATCTATGGCATGTGTGAGCAATATATCATTTAGTGACAACTTTTTGTAAACTTTTTTTTTTTGTGTGTCATTATTCTATCACTTGGGACAAAAAAAATTCAATGGGCTCAAAATGCCCCTCAGCAATTTCCTTGGGGTGTCTACTTTCCAAAATGGGGTCATTTGGGGGGGGGGGGGGGGGGGGTTGTACTGCCCTGCCATTTTAGCACCTCAAGAAATGAGATAGGCAGTCATAAATTAAAAGCTGTGTAAATTCCAGAAAATGTACTCTAGTTTGTAGACGCTATAACTTTTGCGCAAACCAATAAATATACGTTTATTGACATTTTATTTACTAAAGACATGTGGCTGAATAAATTTTGCCCTAAATGTATGACTAAAATTGAGTTTATTCGATTTTTCTTATAACAAAACGTAGAAAATATATATTTTTCTCGAAATTTTTCCATTTATATCGCAAAAAATAAAAATCGCAGAGGCAATCAAATACCATCAACAGAAAGCTCTATTTGTGGGAAGAAAAGGACGCAAATTTTGTTTGGGTACAACATTGCATGACCGCGCAATTACCAGTTAAAGCAGTGCAGTGCGAAATTGTAAAAAGACCTCTGGTCCTTAGGCTGACAATTGGTCCGGGGCTGAAGTGGTTAAGAGAGAACTATGTCTCTCCCTAAGCTGTCAGCCCACTGAATGTGCAAAACTGTATGTATATCTGTGGCTGGCTACATACATACAGTATACTGCACTGTGTTCCAGGTATGGACGAAGACTTCAAGAAACACAGACTAGTCTACACTGCTTGCTGTGGTTGGCTGAGTGCCACTGCTGTAGACTAGTCTGTATTTCGGAAGTCTCCACCCATACCCGGAACACAGTGTGGTATACTGTATGACTATGTATGTAACCTGTAGCTACATATACATACATACAGTTTTATCACACATGCAGTCGCTGACACCTTAGAGCAGTGGTCATCAACCCTGTCCTCAGGGCCCACTAAAAGGCCAGGTTTTATGTATTACCTTGGGGAGATGCAGACTAGAATACTGCAATCACTGAGCAGCAAATGATATCACCTGTGATGTATTTCAGTTATCTTGCAAACCTGGCCTGTTAGTGGGCCCTGAGGACAGGAGTTGATGACCGCTGCCTTAGAGAAAGAACATAGAGAAATTCGTTCTCATTTAAGTTGAAAATAAATGAATAAAAAAAATCATATGTTATACAATATAATATTATTTGCAGAATAGCTGTGAAACAGAATAACAGCCTTCTGCTATATTTCTGTTATGGTTAAGTTGTTTGCTTTGCACAGTAACTTTGCCATTAAAGGGATATGAAACTGAATAGGAAAACACACAGAGGTTGATTGATTTACTATTGCTAAAACTGGAGAATGCAAAATCTGGTGCAGCTCTGCATAGAAGGTTAGGTCAACCAATTGGCTTCCAGTATTTTTTGTCAAAGCTTTGAACAAGCTGAAGAACTTCAAAGCTTATTGGCTAGCCTAATGTACTAAGCTAAATTTTTCAATCTCTCCAATTTTAGTAATTCAACTCCACAATCTCTGGTGCTTGGAAGTAGGCCCCAGACTGTTGCCTACATTTTCCCCTGCTGGCTTCACTGGACATGCCTCACCTTGATTCCCTCTTATGACTAGGGAAGTCAGTGGATACACTGTCTGAAATAAAACAAGACAGCCCCCCCCCCCCCCGGCCTAGTGCATTAAAGCGGAGGTCCACCCTAAAGTGGACCTTCCGCTCATTGGAACCCTCCCCCCCTCCGGCGCCACAATTGGCACCTTTCAGGGGGGGAGGGGGGTGCAGATACCTGTACAGTACAGGTATCTGCACCCACTTCCGGGATAGCTCTCTGCGGAAAGGGGCGTAGATTACGCCCCTTTCCGCAAGTGCCCCGCTGCCTGCTGGGAAACACACAGATCCCAGAGGCAGCGGGGACCGTCCTTATTGCGCAGCGCGACTTGCGCATGCGCAGTAGGGAACCGGGAAATGAAGCCGAAAGGCTCCATTTCCTGATTCCCATACCCAAGATGGCGGCGGCAGGACCTGAGAGACGATCGAGAGATAGGCTTCGGGTGCCGACATCGCGGGCGCGCTGGACGGGTAAGTGTCATTATTTTAAAAGTCAGCAGCTGCAGTATTTGTAGCTGCTGGCTTTAAAAAAAAAAAAAAACGCGGAGTCCCGGCGGACTCCCGCTTTAAGGAAGACCTCTCTTTGTTAATATGGTAACTTAAGTAATATACAACAAACCAACAGGTGTACTCTATCAACCTTGTCGTCAAAGTAAGCTTCCAATCCACAATACATCATATCACATCACCAGGGCAGGACTTAGGGTGGTGGGGGCCCCTGGGCTTGAGTCACTTCTGGGCCCTACCTTCTATACATTACTTTAAATAGAACAAAATGATACTTACACAAGCTATGTATTAGAGCTACACAATTCAGGATGAACTGAGAATAAAAATAGAGATCACGATTCTGAACAAACAACTAAACAAAATTACATAATTTATGTTAAAGTGGTTGTATGGTCAATTTTTTAACTTTTACCTACAGGAAAGCCTATAATAAGGCTTACCTGTAGGTAAAAAAAATATCTCCTAAACCTTTACGGTTTAGGAGATATTCCCCTCAGTATGCGCCGCTGACTGCAGCGGCGCATGCGCACAAGGGGGTTCTCGCCGTGAAAATCCGGCAGCGCTTGTACGGCCGGACTGAAATCTCCCGCGCGCATGCGCGGGAGTGACGATATCGCTGCTCCGGCCACTCACAGCGCCGGAGCCGCGATACCCGGAAGAGACGCCGAGGGAGCATGTCAGCTCCCTCGGCGTGGATCGGGCCAGATGTCGGGGCCTCGTTCTAAGGTAAGTATTTCATAATGAGCTAGTATGCGGTGCATACTAGCTCATTATGCCTTTTGCTTTGCAGGTTTAAAAAAAAAAAATAATAATTTGCGGGTTTACTACCGCTTTAATTGCTGAAGTCTATTAAAAATGTTAAATTAATCTGAAAATGAAGATTTTTTTTTCACAAAATTATCATTGTTATAGGTTATTTCTCTCACATGGCATGTGTATACCACAAATGTCACCCCAAAATACATTCTGCTACTCCTCCTGAGTATTACCATACCACATGTGGGGGACTTTTTCACAGCCTAGCCACTTAGAGAGGTCCAACATGCAGGGAGCGCCATCAGGCGTTACATAGTTACATAGTTAGTCAGTTTGAAAAAAGACACAAGTCCATCTAGTTCAACCACAAAAATAATAATAATAATATCATACAATCCCATATACCCAATTCTATAACCACAGTTGATCCAGAGGAAGGCAAAAACCCCCAGCAGAGCATGATCCAATTTGCTAAAGCAGGGGAAAAAATTCCTTCCTGATCCCCCGAGAGGCAATCGGATTTTCCCCGGATCAACTTTACCTATAAATGTTAGTACCCAGTTATATTATGTACACTTAGGAAATAATCCAGGCCTTTCTTAAAGCAATCACTTAGCTGGCCAGAACCACCTCTGCAGGGAGTCTATTCCACATTTTCACAGCTCTTACAGTGAAGAAACCTTTCCGTATTTGGAGATGAAATCTCTTTTCCTCTAGATGTAAAGAGTGCCCCCTTGTCCTCTTTGTTGACTGTAAAGTGAATAACTCAACACCAAGTTCACTATATGGACCCCTTATATATTTGTACATGTTGATCATATCCCCTTTAATCCCCTCTTATCAAGAGTGAATAAATTCAGTTCCTCTAATCTTTCCTCATAGCTGAGTTCCTCCATGCCTCTTATCAGTTTGGTTGCCCTTCTCTGCACTTTCTCCAGTTCCCCGATATCCTTTTTGAGAACCGGTGCCCAAAACTAAACTGCATATTCCAGATGAGGTCTTACTAATGATTTGAACAGGGGGAAAATTATATCTCTCTGGAGTCCATACCTCTCTTAATACAAGAAAGAACTTTGCTCGCTTTGGAAACTGCAGCTTGGTATTGCATGCTATTATTGAGCTTATGATCTACCAAAGCCTCCTCCACTATGGATTTCCTCAGTTGTACTCCCCCTAAAATGTATGATGCATGCATATTCTTAGCCCCCAAGTGCATAACTTTACATTTCTCTACATTAAACCTCATCTGCCACATAGACTGAAAGAGGGGGGTGTGTTGTGCTTCCTATATTACAATCCAATAGTGAGCTATCACAGAAAACAATCCATATTCCAATACTAACATAGAAACAACATAAAAGTGCAAACGTGCTTGAACAAACAAGCAAAAGCTAGTGAATCAAAGTGCGTCTGTGCATAATATATATAAAATGTGTGCAAACCATTAAATATATATGAATTATTACGTAAATAATTTTAAGTGGCACCAGTAATGGAGCTGTGATGAATACTAAAAGTGCATATAACCAAAAGTTGATATAAGTGAAATCCACATAGAAAAATAAAAAATATATAAAATATAAAATATAAAAACAGCAGCAGCAAAACACAAAAAATAAAAAATATATATAGCAGCAACAACGATTATATCTGGTCAGAGTCGTAGCAACGATTATATCTGATCAGAGTGACCCATACATATTCAAATCTTGAAAAAAAATGCAGTGTGATAACACCAACAAATAGTGAAGTGCAGAATGTGCCAAGCCAACTCTCTTCCGTACAGGTGATTTTCTGTGTAAATGCTGATCACACTAGGTAATTACCTTACTGCTGTAAGGTATACAGCAAAAAAATAGCCTTTTAAAAGGAACACCAGGAGATGGGTGGAGAGGGGACTTCAAATTTCTCTAGCGTCACCATATATCGTCCGATTCCTCCGAGAGTACTAGCAACATATATACTCCAGGGATAGAAAAAAGGAATCCACCATAGTGTAGTATATTAAAAATGTTACGGCTTTATTGAACAAATAAAACTACTCACAAAGGTGGGTAATGGCAGAGCACACAGCAAACAACAGACCAGCGAACGTGTCGTTCGCGTGTAAACGTCACTTCCGGTCTCCTACGCGTTACGTCGTTCAACGACTTCAACTTCAGTTGAACGACGTAACGCGTAGGAGACCGGAAGTGACGTTTACACGCGAGCGACACGTTCGCTGGTCTGTTGTTTGCTGTGCGCTCTGCCATTACCCACCTTTGTGAGTAGTTTTATTTGTTCAATAAAGCCGTACATTTTTTAATATACTATACTATGGTGGATTCCTTTTGTCTATCCCTGGAGTATATATGTTACTAGTACTCTCGGAGGAATCGGATGATATATGGTAACGCTAGAGAAATGTGAAGTCCCCTCGCCACCCATCTCCTGGTGTTCCTTTTAAAAGGCTATTTTTTTGCTGTATACCTTACAGCAGTAAGGTAATTACCTAGTGTGATCAGCATTTACACAGAAAATCACCTGTACGGAAGAGAGTTGGCTTGGCACATTCTGCACTTCACTATTTGTTGGTGTTATCACACTGCATTTTTTCACGATTTGAATATGTATGGGTCACTCTGATCAGATATAATCGTTGCTACGACTCTGACCAGATATAATCGTTGTTGCTGCTATATATATTTTTTCTTTTTTGTGTTTTGCTGCTGCTGTTTTTATATTTTATATTTTATATATTTTTAATTTTTCTATGTGGATTTCACTTATATCAACTTTTGGTTATATGCACTTTTAGTATTCATCACAGCTCCATTACTGGTGCCACTTAAAATTATTTACGTAATAATTCATATATATTTAATGGTTTGCACACATTTTATATATATTATGCACAGACACACTTTGATTCACTAGCTTTTGCTTGTTTGTTCAAGCACGTTTGCACTTTTTTGTTGTTTCTATGTTAGTATTGGAATATGGATTGTTTTCTGTGATAGCTCACTATTGGATTGTAATATAGGAAGCGCAACACACCCCCCTCTTTCAGTCTGTATATTAATGAAAGCCAACTCACAAAGTGTTTGCTGCACCTATTAGAATAGATTTGTGCCTTTTTTTTTAATTTTATTTTTTATATAACCTTTTTTACATACAGCGCAGGAGCCCCTATACACACAACCTCATCTGCCACATAGTCGCCCAATTAGACAGAGCATTGAGGTCAGCTTGTAAATTGGAGACATCCTGTAAGCACGTTATTCCACTGCATAGCTTGGTGTCATCTGCAAAGACGGAAATGTTACTTTTGATCCCAGACCCAATATCATTTATAAAGATATTAAAAAGTAAGGATCCCAGCACTGAACCTTGGGGTACACCACTGATAACCTTAGAACCATTCAGAGTAAGAATCATTAACCACTATTCTCTGAATCCTGTCTTTTAGCCAGTTTTCTATCCATTTACAAACTGATATTTCCAAACCTGTAGACTTTACCTTACACATGAGCCGTGTGTGCGGAACTGTATCGAACGCTTTTGCAAAATCCAAGTATACCACGTCCACCGCCACCCCTCTGTCCAAGTTTTTACTTACCTCCTCATAAAAAGAAATCAGGTTTGCATCAGGTGTTCTTGGAGCATAATTACACATCTAACTTGTTGACTACCTATTACACTTTTGAAGGCCCTGGAGCACCAGGACAATGACACGTGACACGTGGCACTGATGACAGATGCACTGATATGTGGCATTTATGACATGTGATACTGATGTGGCACTGATGATAGGTGGCACTAATACGTGGCACTTATGACATGTGACACTGATGACAGATGGAACTAATATGTGGCACTGATGACACGTGGCACTAATACATGGCACTGATGACAGATGGCACTAATACGTGGCACTGATGACAGATGGCACTAATACGTGGCACTGATGACAGATGGCTCTAATACGTGACACTGACAGATGACACTAATAGGTGGCACTGGGGACAGATGGCACTGGGAACAGGTGGCACTGACAGATGGCACTGTAAGCACTTTATTTTCCCCCTTTTTTTTACCTTGACGCTGCAGCGGTTCACTCTCCCTCCTCACATGCTGTCTCTGTGTGAGGAGGGAAAGCCGGCAACGAGAGAAGATCTCATATATGAGATCATCTCCCATTGGACACTGCGATTGAATGCTAAATGGCCTCTGTTATTGCCCATTTAGCATAATCTGTGATTGGCTGTGTCCAAGGGACACGGCCAACACAGAACTTCCCCGATACGCGCCCACGGCATTGGGGAAGTGAACAGGTGGATGCCCAAGGACGTCCTCCCGGCAATTGGAGTCCACGATGTAGCCGTCTTTCAGCTATATTGCAGACGCCTAGTGTTTAAAACTTAACCAGTCAAGCCCAATGGTAAGTCTGGCCCTGCACATCACCTATAGTCTAGGACAGGGGTGTCCAAACTTTTTTAAAAGAGGGCCAGATTTGATGAAGTGAACATGCCTGAGGGCCGACCATTTTGCCTGACATTCTTTGAACCATTGAAAATTCGGTCTAAGTGTGTCCATTCGAGCACTAATACACGGCCCAACAAGAATTCTCTTGCCTATGTCGCGCTCATTCCCAACACACAGACGAATGCTCTGCACTTTAGGGGGTACCGTTAATTCTTAATGGTACCCCACACATTGGAAAATGTAGGGTGCTTTTGGTGCAGTGCAATTAAAAAAAAAAAAAAGCTTGAGGGCTTCTTTCCTTGCATTTTTGTGAGTAGAGAAGTCCATTGAAATTAATGGGCTGCCCTACACACAGTACGCAGCCACACAGATGTGAACCAAGGGCTTGTTCACATGTCAGGTTGGAAGGACAGTAAAACCACATGGTTAAGCTGTTTTTACCACCCCCAACTTCTCTCCCTTTAGCTGCAGAGGGAGCAGCTGGGGGTGTACACATGCTGTGGCTGCAGCTGGAGGTATACCCAGGGTGAATGGGCCTGCACTTCAAGTACACACAGTTGCGGTATAGCGATGCTGCATTTACGGGCTTAAAACAGGTGGTGAGGAGGCAACATAATGCCTCTTTACCGCCATTCAAATGACTCTGAAAAGAGATCTGTGCATGGATTGCTTTTCAGAGGAGCAGCAGTACTGGCTAATATCACACACAAGCCCTACAAAAGCAGTTTTGATGGTACAAGAATGGGGGGGGGGGGTCCGGATTAAAAGTAACGTACACACAGACACATGCACACACATGCAGACACACATACAGACAAATGCACGCCGCACACACATACAGACATACATGCACACACATACAGACATACATACAGACACATGTGCCCATACACACTTACATACACACACATACAGACACATGCATACACATACAGACATACATACCGACACATGCGCACACATACATACATACATACATACAGACACATGCATACAGACATACATACAGACACATGCATACAGACATACATACAGACACATGTGCACACACAGATACAGACATACATGCACACACATACAGACACGTGCACACAAACATACATACAGACATACATGCACACACACACAGACATACATACAGACACATGTGCACACACACATACCGACACATGTGCACACACACACATACAGACACATGTGCACACACACATACAGACACATGTGCACACACACACATACAGACACATGTGCACACACACACATGTGCACAAACACACACACACACATACAGACACATGTGCACAAACACACACACACATACAGACACATATGCATACACACATACAGACACATGTGCACACACACAGACATACATGCTTACACACACAAACATGAATAAAGCCCTTTTTAACACTAATTTAGCTTGTAGCATAGTACAGTACCTTTGCAACTTACTCATTCAGCCGGGTACTGCACTGTAGGGGGAAGCAGAGAGCACAGCACACTCCTCTGCACTTTACTTTCACTTTTGAAGCTCACGGAGCTTCTCACAGTGTCGGGGATTGGGGCTCATCTGACAGCCCTGCTCCCGCGGCACACTAAATTGAGAAAGACCAGACGGGCCGTTCAAAACCGGACCGCGGGCCGCAATTGGCCCGCGAGCCGGACTTTGGACATGCCTGGTCTAGGAAAACTGGAAAACCCAACAGGCTAACGTGTTTTGAGGACTTGTCTCTTCTCAGAGCTCTGGCTCTAAGGAAGAGGCCTTGAAACACCTTAGCCTGTTATTGGGTTTTACAGTTGTCCCATTATGTGATGTGAATGATGATGTATTGTGGACGGGAAGCTGATGTTTTACTTTGACAACAAGCTTTGATACAGACAGGGCCGGACTTACTATTGGGCTTGACTGGGCTCAAGCCCAGGGGCCCCGCCCAATAGGGGGCCCCACAGCCCTGCCAAGATACATAGCTGAACCTGTCACTCACAGGGCCACTGTCAGCTGCTAGGAGATTTGGAACAGCGAGAGAAGGAGGGGCGGGGCTGTGCTGTGAACAGTAGGCAGGGCTGAGGAAATGTGTAACAGCGAGGGTTGGAGGAGCAAGTCAGTGTATGGTGCAGCAGACAGAGTGTAACTCCCCTCCCCCTCTCCAGCCCACCACATTTAACTATACAGATGCTGAATGGGGGAGCTGGGAGGGAGATAAACAGTACCTAAAGCCCCAGGAGGACATAGCAGAGGAAGGTATGACTATAGGAAGATCCTGTAGCACTGAGCACACACATCATTTTGGCTGAATGGGAAGAAGATGGTGGGGGGCCCTGCACAGTCACATGTAATGCTGGCCGGATAGTGTCTTCCAGAAATGTGTCTTTAGACAGTGCAATGTTACTGATCATCCTCCCCCTCCCTCTGGAAACTGTTGCTTCTTTATAGCTGCACACTGTGATCAGATCTCTGGAAGTCCCTGCAGCCCACCAGCATTTTGTGTCCAGTGACAGGTCACACTTGGCTGATTGTTAACCATTTCAGATCAGCTATTTAGCCAGAGCTCTGTGTGTGCTGCATAGTTTGATGTTTTTGTGAAGGATTTCCTGCTGATTCAGGCTAGAAGTGTCACAGACCCATTAACTGTTTACTGTCCTCCACTAATCCTGACCAGATCTCTGTTTGTAAGAAAAATGTTATTTTGTAACTTAAATGTGCTGCTGAATTGTCACTTGATTGCACTTTTCAAAGAAGTATTACTGACTTGATCTTGCAGAACCAGTTTAAATAGAGTGTCACAGTCCTGCAATACTATATATATGTACACTGAGTTCAACCATATCAGCAGTCTCTGACCATCTCTTGTAGCGTGTCTGCAGTCTCTGACCATCCCATGTACCGTGTCTGCAGTCTCTGACCATCCCATGTACCGTGTCTGCAGTCTCTGACCATCCCATGTACCGTGTCTGCAGTCTCTGACCATCCCATGTACCGTGTCTGCAGTCTCTGACCATCCCATGTACCGTGTCTGCAGTCTCTGACCATCCCATGTACCGTGTCTGCAGTCTCTGACCATCCCATGTACCGTGTCTGCAGTCTCTGACCATCCCATGTACCGTGTCTGCAGTCTCTGACCATCCCATGTACCGTGTCTGCAGTCTCTGACCATCCCATGTACCGTGTCTGCAGTCTCTGACCATCTCTTGTACCGTGTCTGCAGGCTCTGACCATCTCTTGTACCGTGTCTGCAGTCTCTGACCATCTCTTGTACCGTGTCTGCAGTCTCTGACCATCTCTTGTACCGTGTCTGCAGTCTCTGACCATCTCTTGTACCGTGTCTGCAGTCTCTGACCATCTCTTGTACCATGTCTGCAGTTTCTGACCATCCCATGTACCGTGTCTGCAGTCTATGACCATCCCATGTACCGTGTCTGCAGTCTCTGACCATCTCTTGTACCGTGTCTGCAGTCTCTGACCATCCCATGTACCGTGTCTGCAGTCTCTGACCATCCCATGTACTGTGTCTGCAGGCTCTGACCATCCCATGTACCATGTCTGCAGTCTCTGATCATCTCTTGTACCGTGTCTGCAGTCTCTGATCATCTCTTGTACCGTGTCTGCAGTCTCTGACTATCTCTTGTACCGTGTCTGCAGTCTCTGACCATCCCATGTACCGTGTCTGCAGTCTCTGACCATCTCTTGTACTGTGTCTGCAGTCTCTGACCATCTCTTGTACCATGTCTGCAGTCTCTGACCATCCCATGTACCGTGTCTGCAGTCTCTGACCATCCCATGTACCGTGTCTGCAGTCTCTGACCATCCCATGTACCGTGTCTGCAGTCTCTGACCATCCCATGTACCGTGTCTGCAGTCTCTGACCATCCCATGTACCGTGTCTGCAGTCTCTGACCATCCCATGTACCGTGTCTGCAGTCTCTGACCATCCCATGTACCGTGTCTGCAGTCTCTGACCATCTCTTGTACCGTGTCTGCAGTCTCTGATCATCTCTTGTACCGTGTCTGCAGTCTCTGACCATCTCTTGTACCGTGTCTGCAGTCTCTGACCATCTCTTGTACCGTGTCTGCAGTCTCTGATCCTCTCTTGTACCGTGTCTGCAGTCTCTGACCATCTCTTGTACCGTGTCTGCAGTCTCTGACCATCTCTTGTACCGTGTCTGCAGTCTCTGACCATCTCTTGTACCGTGTCTGCAGTCTCTGACCATCTCTTGTACCGTGTCTGCAGTCTCTGACCATCTCTTGTACCGTGTCTGCAGTCTCTACCATCTCTTGTACCGTGTCTGCAGTCTCTGACCATCTCTTGTACCGTGTCTGCAGTCTCTGACCACCTCTTGTACCGTGTCTGCAGTCTCTGACCATCTCTTGTACCGTGTCTGCAGTCTCTGACCATCTCTTGTACCGTGTCTGCAGTCTCTGACCATCTCTTGTACCGTGTCTGCAGTCTCTGATCCTCTCTTGTACCGTGTCTGCAGTCTCTGATCCTCTCTTGTACCGTGTCTGCAGTCTCTGACCATCTCTTGTACTGTGTCTGCAGTCTCTGACCATCTCTTGTACTGTGTCTGCAGTCTCTGACCATCTCTTGTACCGTGTCTGCAGTCTCTGATCATCTCTTGTAATGTGTCTGCAGTCTTTGATCATCTCTTGTACCGTGTCTGCAGTCTCTGATCCTCTCTTGTACCATGTCTGCAGTCTCTGATCATCTCTTGTACCATGTCTGCAGTCTCTGACCATCTCCTGTAGTGTGTCTTACACATATACAACTTACATCACTCACACACACAGCCTACATAGGCTGTATGTGAGTGATGTGAGGTGTATATGTGTGACATAGGCTGCATATGAGTGACTTTATACACACATACACAGAAAATGTTCACACATATATTAATGTGTCATGTGGGGGGTCTTGTTGCGTCACCTCCCTGAAATTAGATTTTGCAGGTTGGGATTAGGGATGAGCTCCGGCGTGTTCACACACTCTATGTGCAGAGCCCGCCAGGAAGTCAGCGCAACACAGCACACATCAGGGCAATGTCTCACTGCCTGTGATTCGCGCAGTGCTGCACCGACTTCCTGGCGGGCTCTGCATGTGGAGTGTGCAAACACGCTGGAGCTCATCCCTAGTTGGGATGTCTGTGACTGTGAGCCGAGCCAAGTATACTTGGCTACTCTCGGCTCCGCTTGGGACTGCGAGCAGACCCAAGAGCCGCAAAGATACACAGGACTCTATCTCTGCGGTGCAATTTTTAAACTTCAAGACTGCAATGACGACAAGGCTGCAAATGTCACTGACAAGGCTGCATTGATGGGCATTTAAATGTAAGGTTTTTTTGGGTGCGCGTTAGACTCTGGCGCGTGTTATACGGTAATGTATAGAAGGTAGGGCCCGAAAGTGACTCAAGCCCAGGGGCCCCGACCACCCTAAGTCCTGCCCTGGATACAGAACTGACCTGACGGCTTAGTAATATGATGTGTATAATAGCCCGTGTGCCCTCTGTCTTGTTTTATGGTTCTTCTATTTTTGAACAATATAAAGTAAACAGTGCAAATACCGTACGTCTACTCAAACATAGAGACTCTAAGCCCTTGTACACATGGTCGGACATTCCGATGGACAATGTCTGATAGGACCGTGTTGTCGGATAGTCAGACAGTGTGTGGGCTCCTTCGGACTGTTTCAGTCGGAATATCCGACGGACCAAGGTTGAGAGCTTGGCTATAAAATTTTCCAACAACATGATCTGATCACGTCAGTTCCGATCGTGTGTAGCCTAGTCCGACGGACAAGGTGCCACGCATGCTCACAATAAAATTCTGAGACGGAGGCGCTCGATCAGGTAAAACTACCGCTCGTAATCGATATAGCACATTTGTCACACTGCAATGTTAAAAATTCTTTCATGCAGCGCATTCTCTTTTTCTTTACAATGCTACAAGAATGAAGTTGTTTTGCTGCTCATATTCACACACACTTCTCCCAAACGTATTTCTTTATTCTTTTTACTCATTTCATCAATACAATATTTTAATTCATCAAATCTCCCCAATATTTTTTATTTATTTTTTTATAATTTTGTGGTTGGTTTTTTTATTCAACATCTCCTTTTTTGACAGTTTGCCAATCTTTGCATTTTTTTGGGTGTGTTTTGTGTGTCAACTTACCACAACACCATTATTATATTTTTAATTTATTGTTTTCTTTTTTAATCTAGAGGAGGTTGTTTGGTGTTGGTGCCCCTTGTTATTAATTTGGCTTTGTATTTTTGAAATGTACCTGCCTACTCACAAATAAACTGTCCTTTTTGAAGTAAAGCACATAGGCAAGTATTTCTTCAACCAAAAAAAACCTTTATTTAGGTGTCAGTAACAAATAAACAGGAAGGCAACGCTGGAGAAACTGGTCAATTTGGCGAAGCCTTTGGCCCCCAGGGCAGACATGAACTAATTTGAAAATGCAAAATTGGTGGCCTGAGGAGTACATATCTCAGGGAGAGCAGTCTGGTCCAGAAGTCCAAGAGATCAGGAAGAGCAGATGACATCTATGTCCCCAGGCTGTGGTCCTACAAGAGGCTGCATCTTCTGTCAGACCAGACTGAACCCAGGCCATCACTCTCTGGTCTTCCTTGGGAACTTCCCTCCAGGCTTCCTTCCAGGCTGTGGCTCAGCTCCTGTAGTTGTGGCAGGAGGAAGAGGGTGATGGTCGACCTCCCAGCTGCCACTTGTCACAGCCTCCTCCCGGCTGAGGTCTTCCTGTGTATGAAAATGGGACATAGTTTTCATTTTTTGGTCATCAATCACACAATTTTGTGCTCATGACTGTTGCAAATTGAATGTTACCAAATAGAATTTCTTAATTTATTATGCAGCCTCTCATTGTACAACATCCTGGGGAAATAAATGTCATCTGGATCTCCTGATCTCAGGGAAGTCTGGTGCTTCTTGCACTCCCTGAGATATATACTCTTCAGGGCACCAATTTTGCCCTTCACATAGGTCATGTCTGCCGTGGGGACCATGATCTTTACCAAAGCAAGCAGTTTCTCCAGCGCTGTCTTCCTCTTTCTTAGGTCATTATAAAAGTTGTTGTTCTTCTGCCAAAGGCAGGGCACCTCCCTGAGCAGATCAATTAATACCCCCATAAAATTTGATTGCTTGAAGGGATCCATCTTGTCTGCAAGACACAACACAAGACAAACCTTAATAATAATGCCATGCTAAACTCTCCTAATCTTGTCCCAACATAGGCCTATATAGAAGCAGTATAGGCTAGTGATGTACCAAGTTAAAAATTGTACCCTCGTTTGCATGATCGGCACGTCAGCTCCTCACTCTGCTCACAGATCGTATGTATGACACATCCGTGTTGCGTTTTATATACAGTGCGCATGCGTGAAACTCCGCCCGCCCCTGACGTTCTTTCTAAACTATTCCCCGCCCCTTCTCTTTCAGAGCAGTGGGGAGAGCACATGGTGGAGGCACAGCAGGTGCGCAATAATAGTTCCACTAATGAGGAGGAGGGCGAGGAAAGCCCGGAGCCTGAAATGTTCCGATGCCGGTGGAGAAGATTTAAGGCCTCAATTATGTCTTTTGGAGAGATTTTGGAGATGGTGGACATATTGAAGTGGAACGACTATGATTGGAAGTATGGACCTTACCCAAACCCAAATATCAGAAAGGCCAAGATCATGACTAAAGTTGTGAAGAGTCTTCAGAAGAATTTTGCGGTACGACGATCCAAGGATCAACTGAGAAAACGCTGGTCAGACCTGAAACTGAGGGAGCACCATCAGTACAGAAGGATCAAGCGAGTTCTCCAAAAAAGTAAGTAGTTGTCGTGTGTTCATATTATTATTATGCTTGCATACTGCTCCATGTGCTTTGATTTAATGTTGTACAGTTTAAAATGGCCACTTTCATGTTCATGGGTTCAATCTTTCGTACTAAACATCGTTCGTTGGCCCACTCCAAAAACAATGTTTTGCCAAATTGCACTTCACTACATTTGTTCACACTACAGGTAAGTATTGCAGCTTTTGAAAGTGTCAAAAATAATGTTTTCACCTTTGAACTCTGCCAAAAAACACAATTGTACGACACTTCCAAGCAATGTTTCATATTCCTATTTCTACCCTCTGTATGCTAAGTATTCCTTTTTTACATTCTCATAGGGGAGAGAAGACTCGGGACGTCTGAGGACACCAGGGACCCCACACCTCCCAAAGAAGGTGAAATACCAACGCCAGAAGCAGAGGAGAAGGAGGAAGGAGAGATTGTTGAAGTTGGCCAAATTGTCACCACAACAGGCGAGTGTCAGAGACCACAGCTTCTGGTAAGCTAATCAATGTATGTCTGGATATTAACCGCTTCCTGCCCGCCCTATAGCCGAATGACGGCCTTAGGGCGGGCGGCTTCCCTCGCCTGGCCGTCCCTGGACGGCCTGGTGTTTACTTCCGCAATGCGCGCCGCCGCGGGGCAGGCAAACACAGATCGCTGTAAACGGCCAATCACAGCGGCCGTTTACAGCGTGATCGGCGTGTCCAATGGGAGATGATCTCATATGTAAACATATGAGATCATCTCTCAGCGCCGCTCTCCCTCCTCACACAGACAGCGTGTGAGAGGGGAGAGAAGAACGGCTGCAGCAGCCGTCAGTGTAAAAAAGAAAAAAAAAAAAAAAAAAGTAAAAAAAAAGTTAAAAAAAAAGTGCCATCCTCCCCCAGAGCCATCCTCCCCCAGTGCCACCCCCCCCCAGTGCCATGCCCCCCCCCAGTGCCATCCTGCCCCAGTGCCATCCGCCCCAGTGCCATCCGCCCCAGTGCCATCCGCCCCAGTGCCATCCGCCCCAGTGCCATCCACCCCAGTGCAATCCACCCCACCCCAGTGCCACCTGCCCGCAGTGCTATCTGTCCCCAGTGCCACCTGTTGTCAGTGCCATTTGTCCCCAGTGCCATCTGTCATCAGTGCCACGTATAAGTGGCATCTGTCATCAGTGCCACGTGTTATTAGTGCCACATAGTGCCATCTGTCATCAGTGCCACGTATTAGTGCCATCTGTCATCAGTGCCACGTATCAGTGGCATTTGTCATCAGTGCCACCTGTCAGTGTCACGTGCCATCTGTTGTCAGTGTCACGTGTCATCAATGCCACTTATCAGTGCCATCTGTCATCAGTGTCACGCGTCATTGGTGCCACGTATTAGTGCCATCTGTCACCGGTGGCGCGTATTAGTGCCACGTGTCATCAGTGCCACGTATTAGTGCCACGTGTCATCAGTGCCACATATTAGTGCCACGTGTCATCAGTGCCGCGTATTAGTGCCACGTGTCATCAGTGCCACGTATTAGTGCCACGTGTCATCAGTGCCACATATTAGTGTCATCTGTCATCAGTGCCACGTGTCATCAGTGCCACGTATAAGTGTCATCATTGCCACGTATCAGTGCCATCTGTCATCAGTGTCACGTGTCATTGTCCTGGTATTTCAAAAGTGTAATAAGTAGTCAACAAGTTAGATGTGTAATTTATGCTTCTAGAACACGTGATGGCGCTCCCTGCATGTTTGGGCCTCTCTATGTGGCCAGGCTGTGAAAAAGTCCCACACATGTGGTATTGTAATACTCAGGAGGAGTAGCAGAATTTTTTGGGGGGTGTCATTTGTGGTATACACATGCCACGTGAGAGAAATAACCTATTACAATGACAATTTTGTGGAGAAAAATAAAGAAAATGAAAAATCTTCATTTTGCAAAGAATTGTGGGAAAAAAATGACAACATCAAAAAGCTCACCATGCCTCTTACTAAATACCTTGGAATGTCTACTTTCCAAAAAGGGGTCATTTGGGGGGTATTTGTACTTTCCTGACTTGTTCGGGTCACAAGAAGCGAGATAGGTCACCAGTACATCAGGTGTGATCAATTTTGTGCGATTCGCACCACAGCTTGTAGACTCTCTAACTTTCACAAAGACCAAATAATATCCACTAATTTCGGTTATTTTTACCAAAGATATGTAGCAGTATAAATTGTGGCCAAAATTTATGAAGAAAAATTAATAATTTGCATAATTCTGTCACAGAAACAAAGAAATATGCGTTTTTTTTCAAAATTTTCGGTCTTTTTTCATTTATAGCGCAAAAAATAAAAACCCCAGAGGTGATCAAATACCACCAAAAGAAAGCTCTATTTGTGGGAAAAAAAGGACACAAAATTCATTTGGGTACAGTGTTGCATGACTGAGTAATTGTCATTCAAAGTGTGAGAGCACCGAAAGCTGAAAATTGGTCTGGGCAGGAAGGGTGTTTAAGTGCCCAGTAAGCAAGTGGTTAATAATACATGGTGTGTGTTTTTTTTTTAGGTAATGTGGAAGAAGAATCACATTTTACCAGTGAAAGTGCCCAGATCCTCATTGAGGAGATAATGGGGTGCAATCGCGATTTAGAGAATATGAAGAAAAACATCAATGATGTTCAACAAAAAATGAGGAACATTATTGATGTTTTGGGGAGAGTCTAAAACACCCCAAACTAGCTAGCATAGTTTTTACATTTACAAAAACACTTTTATATTTAAAAAAAAGCCAAATTTGGAAGATGCACACAGTGTGTCAACATGTACTATGTCCCATCATGGGGGATCAATGTACGTGTTTTGTGGGTGCAACCCTTTCCTTGCTACTAAAGTGGCTGAGATGAAGGGGTTGCACCCCCAAAACATGTACATTGATACCCCATGATGGGAAATAGCACATGTTGACATTAGGAATGGGATCAGGAGGAAACTGGCCACTTTTTGATTCTCAATTTGTGTGCATCTTCCAAATTTGGCTTTTCCAGGGGTGACACCCCATCTGATGAAGGCAATATCAGCACAGTTTGTACATACTCATGTCTGATATTGTCTTCACTTTTCAAAGTTGAACTTTGTAAGTTCCTGTGTTCTGTATGTTATGCTTTGATACATGCCTGTTTACACAAAAACGCCAAGTAATAAAAATGTTACCCAAAATAATGTTTTCTATACACCAAATATGTTGGTTTGTTGTAAAACCCTTTTCTAAATGCACATGTGAATGTGCTTTGAGTAAAAAGTGAAATTATCAACAATGTGTGGCTTCCTTTTTCAATGCGCAAAAGCAGTATTTGTAGTAAAGTTGTTGTTTTCTGTGGCAATGGGTGTTATTTACTAAAGACAAATCCACTTTGCACTCCAAGTGCAGTTTCAGGTGCACTTTTCCAGTGCACTTGTAGCGCATAGTGGATGTGCCTTTAGTAAATAACACCCACAGTGATGTTTAAATTTCCCCAATCACGCCATTTTCATGACCCCACATATTTCTGCCATGGTGCTGAAAATGAGCAATATTTTTGTCAGTAATGCACTACATACATTATCAACAAAAACAAGGTGTGTGTGTAGCAGACCCACAACATAATAAGATTATCTGAAGAAGAGACTGTCACCTCATCTTGCTCAGAACTTGCGTTTGCACTGTTGTTAAAAAAGGCCCCCAAAAAAGTAAATGAAAACAAAGATTATTGGAGTTTCAAAGAAAAATGTATTAAAACAATGCCTCTCAGACATTGTCTGGCATATCAATGGCCCCCCTACCCACAAAGTACTCCATGTATTGGTTTCTGACCTCGCTGGCGCTGTGGGGGGGGGGGCAAGCCAGGACGAGCAGCTTCAAGGGCCGTGAGGTTGACATTTTCCGGCAAGTCTGCATCTGGGCCAACTGAGACCACATAGTTTGCTGAATGTTTTTTCAAAAAATTGTGCAGAACACAGCAAGCAAGCACAATGTGATTTAGTTTATATTCCGCCATGTGTATTGGCGTCAAAAATAGGCGGAACCGGCTGGCCATTATTCCAAAAGTGTTCTCTACGACTCTTCTGGCTCTGGCCAGCTGCACATTAAATATCCTCTGATCCGGGGTGAGGGTCCTCATTTCGAAAGGCCGCATCAGGTGGTTTGCCAGAGCAAACGCCTCATCCGCGACAAAAACGAATGGGAGTTCTTCTACATTCTCCTCTGGAAGTGGCAAGCCCAGACTGCCACTCTGGAGACGCCAGTAGAATTCCGTCCGTATGAACACTCCACCATCTGGCCATTTTGCCCCACGTCCACATAAAGGACGTCATAGGTCGCTGACACCACCGCCAACATTACGATACTATTAAACCCCTTGTAATTATAATAGTATGACCCCGAGTTGGGGGGTGGGACGATGTAGACGTGTTTTCCATCAATTGCACCTCCACAATTGGGAAAGTCCCAATGGCTGGCAAAGTGGGAGGCCACAGTCTGCCATTCCTGTAGCGTTGAAGGAAACTGTGGAGTGAAACAAGAAAAAAAAATTGTGATTTTGCACATCAACATTGCAAGCAGATTAGACACAAACATTTTTGGACAATATCAGTATAACATTTTGGGAAATGAGTATTTAAAGCCTAAAGTATAAGGTCCCCTTATCAGATTCATACATGCTTTTGGTGAATTCATCCATAAATCTGACCAGAAAAAAGGTAGTTATAGTGTGTATTGGGTTTGGCAAAGTCAGAAGATAGAGGATTGCTATCAGCTGACCTAGCAGTTGGGGGGAGGGGGGTTCCTAATGAGTTTGGCACAACCAAAAAAAAAAATCTGTCACTCTACATGAATTTAAGCCTACACATAACATTTTTACACAGTTTAGGGGAAAGCAATACTATGGAGCTAACAAAATACATTGCTAAGTGACTAGACTATAGGTTTATGGACCCAGAAGAGCATGCTGGGAAAGTTAGTGAAGGCAATTAGGCAAATATGTATGAAGGACAAAAAAGGAACTTGAAAAGTTTCCAGCATGCATGAGGACAAAGGGGCACATCATATCAATTAGAGCATATTCCAATCATGGTAATTTGGGAATGAGGAAAGAAATCCAATACATTAGCAATCTTTAAATACATAGAATGTGATGTTAAAGGAGAAAACTTACCTTCATATAGTCCTTCTACAGGACCTGAATGATGGCAGAACAGGTCTCTGGAATAATGATTCCCAGAGCCTGGGGGGAGATGCCTGCTGAGAACTTGAGGTCCTGAAGACTTCTCCCTGTCGCCAAGTAGCGCAACGGGGCGATGAGCCTCTGCTCCGGAGTGATGGCTTGCCGCATGCAGGTATCCTGCCTGCTGATATAAGGGGACAGCAAAGCCAGCAGACGATGAAAAACGGGGTCCATCATCCGGAGATAATTCCTGAAATCATCAGGGTTATTCTCCCGGATCTCACGAAGCAAAGGCATGTGCGAGAACTGGTCACGCTGGCGCAACCAATTCTTGGTCCACAAACTCCTCCTCGCTCTGTTCATGGACCGGGCTTGTGTCAAAGCTAAAAGCCCAACACCAAGCCCCTGCACAGCACAAACTCTACGACGAGTACGTACACGAAACATGGCTTAAAAACGGTTGGCTGGTCAGAACGGACAACAGAAATCACTGCAATGCCTGAAAGAACGACCTGAAAACCAGAAACGAGCAGACAATAAGCAATGAAAATCAAAGCGTACTATATACCAAGATATAGTCCACAATGAGCAACAAATGCTAACTGACTACACGCACTGATAAGCAGATACGCACCCACAAGCACAAATCTAAAAAGCGCGAATCGTCTCTAACCAAACTTCTACTAACACGCGATAAACACAAGATCAGCAGAAGGAGCCCAAAGGGTGCCGGACGTGGTGCTGAACTTCCCTTTTCTAGTGCAGTCGTACATGGCTTACGTCACTGCGTTCTTGGCAACCGGAAATTCCGACAACTTAGTCTGACTGTGTGTATGCAGCACCACTTCAGGACCACTTCCGGACTAAATCCGTCTGAATTTATCTGACAGATTTGGTTGTCGGAATGTCCGACCGTGTGTACAAGGGCTTAGAGTCCATTCACTCAGGGGCAACTTTAGATCCGACTTCAAGTCGCCCTAAGTCGCCTCAAGTCGCGCTACATGAAAAAATCAATGTAAGTGAATGGATCCGTCTTAATTCACACTACTGCAGTCACTCTGACTTCAGAAAAGGTTCCTATACTACTTCAATCCGACTTCTAGGTGACTTGTACCCATAGAATTCAATGGAAGTCACCTCCAAGTCGGATCTCCATCTATATTGAAGCGACTTTTCAGGAAATGTCGCCTCTCTAATAATAAAAACCGGCATGGGTTCCCCTCCAGGGGCAAACCAGGCCCTTAGGTCTGGTATGGATTTTAAGGGGAACCCCCCACACCGAAAAAACAGCATGGTGGTCCCCCAAAATCCATACCAGACCCCTATACGAGCACGTAGCCCGGCCAGTCAGGAAAGGGGGTGGGGATGAGTGAGCAGCCTGCCCTCCTGAACTGTACTAGGCCGCATGTCCTCAACATGGGGGGGTGGGTGCTTTGGGGAAGGGGGCGCCCTGCGGCACCCTCACCCCAAAGCACCTTGTCCCCATGTTGATGAGGACAAGAGCCTCTTCCCGACAACCCTGGCCATCTGTTGTCGGGGTCTGCAGGTGGGGGGCTTATTGGAATCCGGGAGCTTCCTTTGATAAGGGGGCCCCCAGATCCTGGCCCTCCACCCTATGTGAATGAGTATGGAGTACATAGGGAGGGAAAAAAGTGAGAAATAAAAAACACACTACACAGGTTTTTAAAGTAATTTATTACGCAGCTCCGGGGTTCTTCTTCCGACGTCAGGGGTCTCTTCCGACTTCTCCGCTCTCTTCGGCCTCTTCTCCCGCTCTCCGGCCTCTTCTCCTGATCTCCAGTTCTTCTGCTGGCTCCTCCGCTATCTTCTTCCAGCTCTTTTGCTAGCGTTGGCTTGGTCTTCTGTGTCATCTTCTTCCCTCTTCTCTTCCTCCGATGTTGACACAATGCTCTCTCCCATTGTAATGCCGTGTGAGCTGTGTGCAACAACTTATATAGGCATGGGGTGTGGTGACTGAGTTCCAGCATGACGTCACAGTCCCAGCACCCACCATGTTGAGGGCAGGCGGCCTTGTACGGTTCAGGAGGGGGGTGCTCGCTCATCCCCACCCCCTTTCCCGACCAGACGGCTGCGTGCTCGGATAGAGGTCTGGTATGGATTTTGGGGGGACCCCACGCTGTTTTTTCGGCATAGGGGGATCCCCTTAAAATCCATACCAGACCTAAGGACCAGGTATGCTCTTGGAGGGGAACCCATGCCGGTTTTTTATTTAAAATTTGGCGTGGAGTTCCCCCTCGAGAGCTAATTATTCTGTGATTGGTCACAGCCAAAGTCGCTTGGCCTGGGGGCGACTTGAAGTCATGTTGTAAGTCGCCCCAAGTCGTTTTGAGTCACACTGTGATTCATACTCAAGTCATATCCAAGTTGCCTCCCAAAGTTGCACCGCAAGTAGTGTTGCCCTGTATGAATGAACTCTAATGCCGCATACACACGATCAGACTATCCGGCGGACTTTGCAAAGGAAGTCAATGTCGCCGCCTCCATCGGCGAGATTGACACCTCGCGAGCCCCGTCACCTGGTATGGATTTAAAGGCGAAAAACGGCGTGGGGGTCCCCCCAAAGTCCATAGCAGACCCTTATCTGAGCATGCAGTCCGGTCGGTCAGGAAAGGGGGTGGGGACGAGCAAGCGCCATGTTGATGAGGACAAGGGCCTCTTCCCGACAACCTTGGCCGCTGGTTGTCGGGGTCTGCGGGGAGCTTATCAGAATCCAGGAGCCCCCTTTAATAAGGGGCCCCCAGATTCCTCCGGGACTGTGACATCATAAGGGGCGGCTTCACCATGTGACATCACCCAGTGACCCCGCCCCTTATCCCTATATATGTCGCTCCTCCCCGCCATTACGGCCAGAGAGAGCGTTGAGTCAACATCGGAAGAAGAGAAGAAGAAGGAAGAAGAAGAAGCAGGAAGAAGAAGAAAGAAGGAAAAAGAAGAAGCAGAAGGCAGCGGCGACAGCGACAAGACCAGGTCAACGCTAGTTAAAGAGCTGGAAGAAGAAAGCGGAGGCCCGGCAAGAAGAACCAAAGAGAGGGACAAGACCCCCAAAGTCGGAAGAAGACCCCCGAAGACGGAAGAAGACCCCCAGACGGTGGCGTGTGACGTAGGAGAAAGCCGGGCTCCTCTGCTAGTAAAAGAGCTAGCAAAGAGCAGAAGATAGCGGAGGAGTCCGACGAGAAGACCCCTGAAGATGGAAGAAGACCCCCGGAGCTGTCTAATAAAGTATTTTAAAAACCTGTGTTGTGTTTTTTTATTAACACTTTTTTCCCCTCAGGTGAATGGGTAGGGGTATACACATACTCATTCACATAGGGTGGGGGGCCGGAATCTCCTGGATTCTGATAAGCCCCCCACCAGCAGACCCCGACAACCAATGGCCAAGGTTGTCGGGAAGAGGCCCTTTTCCTCATCAACATGGGGACAAGGTGCTTTGGGGTGGGGGGGCCACAGGGCCCCACTTCCCCAAAGCACCCCTCCATGTTGAGGGCACGCGGCCTGGTATGGCTCAGGGGGGGGGGGGGCGCTCGCTCGTCCCCACCCCCTTTCCTGACCGGCCGGGCTGCATGCTCGGATAAGGGTCTGCTATGGACTTTGGGGGGACCCCCACACCGTTTTTTTGGTGTAGGGGTTCCCCTTTAAATCCATACCAGGTGATGGGGCTAGCGAGGTGACAATCTCACCGATGGAGGTAGCGACATTCACTTCCTTCGCTAGTTCTATCTACCTGGAGCCACGTTCAAAATGAAGGACTTTACTCCGTGTGTGGGCAAGTCCGTTCATTTCAAAAGTCCAGAGCCCACAAACAGGCGGATTGTCCAGCAGACTCTGGTCCACTGGACAATCCGATTGTGTGTACGCGGCATTAGTCTTTGGCATTTTTATATTATGCCTGTTTTTTGTTTTTATAATATTTTATTTAGTTTTTTATTATTATTCATTATTGTGCAATGTGCAGCAGCATATGTACTATTACTGTAATTTTGTATTTTATTTTATTTTCTGTGTCCAATTTATGTACGGTAGGTTACTTTTTTTTAATTAACGTACTTATTTACATTACTGGATTGTACTATTTTTTAATTCATAAAATTCATAATAATTAAAAGTCAAATATGAATAATAATGAATATAACACAATTTAGAATTCTATATATCAAATAAATGTTATTATATAAAAAAAAAAACTAAAAAAAAAACTATAATTTTGGGTATTGGTTTCTGTTTTCGGCCTAGTGCATCCTTAATTTCTGGTTTCAGTTTCGCACCAAAATTTTCATTCAGTGCACCCCTATTAACTATGATAATAGACCATAAGGGTCCTGTTAAAAAATATATAGAAAAAAGGTACAGTATATGTTATTAAAAGGATTATTAAAAAATTGGGATTAATTAGCTTAAAACATACATATAGATACATATAGACAGTACAATTTGATAATTATAGTGTACATAGATTAGATAGGGGAAGTATTCGATAGGGAAAGGGGTATGGGATATAGAAAATTAGCTAAAAAGAGTTTAAGACGACTCTACTGGGATATATATTAGAGTAAGATGATAAGGGCAATCGAACTGTGGGTATATTATGGGTGCCACTTAGAATGATAATAGTGTCCACAAGTTTTAGTGTTATCTCTATATATATATATGCTGTCTAGGTGTTACACATAAGCAATACAGGATCTGTCTGTGCATGTAAACGCAACTTCAGCAATAACGCAAGAGCCAGAGGCCAAGATAAACCCTCCTGATTGTTTTTCTGGCGTCCCTTATATGTTTTCCAACTCAGAGTGGAATGACCCAGCTCTAAGAAGCCAGTTAAGGTTAAGCTTATCAGACTTTATCAAATACTCTACTACCCTAAACCAAAGTCGTTGATTGAAACCATGCAAGTAGCCATCCTTATAGACAGGCATTTATGAGAGAGGCATACAGAGAGGTTTGCTTTTTTGCCCCTAGTATGCTGCTCACTTCTTCATTAGACCTTCCTGTGCCCTCTCAACTTCTCCAGGAGGATGAGCCCATTGTACACTGGCACTACCCATTCATCCTCTGGGGAAAAGGCTAGAAGAAAGGTCTTTGCTTATATTGTGGCAAGCACGGACACTTTGTCACCAGCTGCCCTAATAAGATGGGGAAATGCCAAGAGTCTAGTGTGGTGTGGTCTGCTTCTTTAGACTATACAGTGTATGGTACCCCTCCAGGATAATCTATTTGTTCCTGCACAACTTAGTCTGCCACGTTTTCTCATCACCTCTCTGCTTTTATTGATTCTGGTGCTCCTAGCAATTTCATTGATAGGGACCTAGCACTCCATCTACAGATTCCCTTGGCTAATGTGCACAAAACCTTTTCAATCTTAGCTGTTAACTCCCTTGTCCATGGGCCTACAAGCAACATATCACACAGAACTGTCAGGTAGTGTGTGAGTCAGCGCTCACTGGCAGCTATAAAGTGGATCATAAGGGATCAATAACGGGAGGACGACGACAACATATACCCCAAAAGGTATGAATAAGAATTAGTCTGCACAGTCCATAGTAGTAAGGGAAATCAAGGAGAAGTACACAGGAGGGATGGATCCACAGGTGCATGGGGATTGCACACACAGTCACCGGCAACTTCTCAGCAGGAAATGGGAGTTCCCTCAGACAAACAAAAACAGCAGAAAGAGGGCGCCCAGGTCAGTGTGTTAGTAAAAGCAAGTAACATTTTATTAAGATACACTTACAAAGTATATTGCAAGCTGCACACAGGGTGGATGTGGATCACCAATCAAGCAGTCAGCCGTCACAAGGGATGAGAAGACCACTGTGGGGATAAGCTCAGTTCTGCTATATGGAGGTGTATAACCAGCAGCTCTCACATCTGCTCTCACAGAGCTAGCAAGAGACCAAATCATGATGGGGCAGGCATCAATGTGTTTCTGAGGTGCCACCTCCTTCAGGCAAACCCGCCCCCTCTAGAGGGGAAAATTTATACTGTCAGGATAGAATAAAAAAAACATCCAATCATTACAGAGACTGGACGTGGCTAGTCATCCAATCAACAGGGCTATACTGGCCAACTTTTTTTTAGCTGTAATCAAATCTCCAACATGTATAGCTGTCATAGCATGGTACAAGTGTACCTATAGTACAGCAGGCAATGAGCTAAAAAGTATATTAAACAGAATAAAGGAGAATGGGCATGATTATAACAAAATCCTTAAAAATGCTAAAAAAATGTCATCTGATCCAAATGAACTGCTGCATAGTAACTGTAATGTCTGATTCATCCACTGGGGGCTTAGTCATCTCCACTATCCCCTCAGCCCATGATGAGGTCTCAGCCACATCACCTGATACCTCCTCTTGTTCCTATTTAAACAGCTGCCGCCAATGACTCATCGTTCGTGCTAGGAACCTGTTACCAGGCCTAGTGCACCAGCCACACCTTGCTGCTTTCTTCTCCAAGTTTGGGCTGGACAGAGCCCCACTTCATCCTTTTCATTTGGGCTGGATAGAGCCCCACTTCCTCCTCTTCGTTTTAGGCTGGACAGAGCCCCACTTCCTCCTCTTCGTTTGGGCCGGACAGAACCCCACTTCATCCTCTTCATTTAGGCCGGACAGAGCCCCACTTCCTCCTCTTCGTTTGGGCCGGACAGAGCCCCACTTCCTCTTCTTCGTTTGGGCCGGACAGAACCCCACTTCCTCCTCTTCGTTTGGGCCGGACAGAGCCCCACTTCCTCCTCTTTGTTTGGGCCGGACAGAGCCCCACTTCCTCCTCTTTGTTTGGGCCGGACAGAGCCCCACTTCATCCTCTTTGTTTGGGCCAGACAGAGCCCCACTTCCTCCTCTTCGTTTGGGCCAGACAAAGCCCCACTTCCTCCTCTTCGTTTGGGCAAGACAGAGCCCCACTTCCTCCTCTTCATTTGGGCAAGACAGAGCCCCACTTCCTCCTCTTCATTTGGGCAAGACAGAGCCCCACTTCATCCTCTTCATTTGGGCCAGACAGAGCCCCACTTCATCCTCTTAGTTTTGGGCCGGACAGAGCCCCCACTTACTACTGTTCGTTTTGGGCCAATGAACGCTTCACCACCATCTATCCAGGCCTACGGAGTGTCCCCATCAGCATAACGCAACTCACTGCAAGTATACCTGAACTGCATAAACTTTGTACTTCTGAACTGCTAATGCCTTGCTAACCCTCTTGATACCTAAGTTATGGCTGTATATAAACTCTCTAAATAAACCCCAACTAATCCTTCAACATACCTTTGTTCCTTTATCTCTAATTTGCCATAAGGTGTAACCACTTAACTACATAGTATTATATAAGTCCGAAGCTGTTATCCTCTACAAAAGCCCACTGCCTAAAGCATTACAGATAGCACGAACCTCCTACCAAAAAGTGGGAAAATTGATCCATCGAATGTTGTTACACACATGGCGGTATTCAGTCAGAGACTTGACGCTCTTTCACAGATGGTTTCAGACCTTGCTACTGAAAACCAGAATCTCAAAACTTTTGTTTCTGACAACTTCCCCATTCGGGTTACACAACCTGATACCCCAGAACCAAAAATTAGCACACCAGACGTTTTTTCAGGTGATAGGAAAAACTATAGGGAATACATTAATGCGTGCAAACTTTTGTTTGACATAAAGCTACGTACTTATGCCTCAGACAGAACAAAAGTTTGCACTGCCATTTCCTACCTTAGAGGTGAACCCCGAGCCTGGGCTAACACGTATATCAAGAAAGATGATTCAATTATTAACTCATTTAGCGACTTCAGTGCCACCATGGACCTACTATATGATGACCCCAGCAAACAGATCTCTGCAGAGTCTGCCTTATGTGCTCTGTGACAGGGTAAACACCCTATCGAAGATGACATCACCCAATTCAAACGTTGGGCCACGCAGTCTGAGTGGAACCAAGTCTCCCTAAAAAATAAATTCAGGCTGGGCTTATCAGAGTCCTTGAATGATGAGTTAGCCCGTACTACAATGCCCTCCACCTTGGATGCTCTCATCCTACTCAGTATATCCATTGATAGAAGAGTGAGAAAGTAAAGCAGAGAGACTCTCAACGGCCTCATATCTAGTTCCCTCAGGCCATACTTCGGACTCAGTTGTTCCCATGGATATTAGGGAACAACTGAGGCAATTAGGGGTCCACTTCCCCCAGCTGAGAGAACGAGGCGTAGGTCCCTTTAGCTTTGTATGTATTGTGTATTGTATGTATTGTGGAGCGCCACATCACATCGTGTCCTATACTCAAAAAAAATAAAAAAATAAAAAAATAAAAGACCGGGTAAGTCAGCTTACTTATGCAAGCTAATAAACCTTGTTACCAGACACTAATTATTTCAAAATTCTTGTTTCCCTACAGTGGGACCAAACCCGAATTACTCTCGAGGCTATGATTGACACCGGAGCGTGTGGGAATTTCATAGGCTCTCATATAGTTATAACCGATAAAATTCCTGTATCCACTAAATGCAACCATCTCTCCCTTATTGACTGTACTACTTTAACCTCGGGTCCCATTACTTCACAAACGCAACCTCTACTTATGGTTACAGAAGCAACACACAGAATATATCAGTCTAGATGTGATACCTTCTCCCCATTTTCCTCTCATCCTAGGTCTTCCCTGGCTGCATGCTCACCAACCCACCTTACGTTGGGAAGACAGCACAGTGTTCCTTTACTCCCAATATTGCCAAAGGACCTGTTATAAAGCGATATCTTTATCACAGGCGCAGTCACTTTTCCTAGGCATAGTCAGCCTGGTTCCCAAGCCTTACCAAGATTTCGCTGATGTCTTCAACAAAAAGAATGCAGAGCTTCTACCCCCTCTTAGACCATATGACTGCCCAATTGAATTACTACCAGGCAGCAAAATCCCTTTTGGACATATATATTCTTTATCACAGCCCACCTGAAAGAATATATAAAAGAAAATTTGAAGAAAGGTTTCATAAGACCATCCACCTCACCCGCAGCTGCTGGCATGTTTTTTGTCCGGAACAAGGATCAAAGTCTACGCCCCATCATCGACTACAAAATCACTGTAAAAAAACGGATACCCTCTTCTTCTTATCCCTGAACTATTGGAACATTTACAAACGGCAAAATTATTCACCAAATTGGATTTGAAGGGGGCGTATAATCTTGTCAGAATCTGGTACGGCGATGAATGGAAGACTGTCTGATATATAAGTGACAATGTGCAATATGCTATTCCAATAAAAATGTAAGTAAAAAATTGAAAAATGTGTAAATAAAATTATTTGTCACATTGATAGATATTTGCCAGCGTGCTGGCTGTGAAATGAAATTATGTGCAAAACCATAAATAAGTGATCACTACTTATCTGAAACATATAAATACCCAAAACATATAAAGTGCTGCTGCTAAGTTTGCTTAATATATAGTGACAAGTATGAAATATGAACGCAGGTTTACCAAACTATAAAAATTTAAAGTGCACAAATGTGACAGTAGAATATGCATGCAATAATAAAATACACAATAAATATATGATAGATATCAGTACATCAAATGGAACATGCCAAAAAAATGGAAGTGAAAAAAGTGAAAAAAATTAAAAAAGGTAAAAATGGAAGTATTAGTCCAAGAGAATAAAAATGTATAAAAAATATAAAAAAGAATAAAAAGAATATATATGCAAAAGAGCAAGAAGTCTCTGGTGCAGTGCGATAAATGTGTTTTTTTCCGTGAATAAAAGGAGGGGATGTGATAGATTCAAAACTATTCTTCATGCATTGTGGACACTTCTAGGTTGTACTCTCACCAGAAAAATAACCCCATCCGGGGAGGATCAGCCTTCACAGTATGAGCTACTGTGTCGCTCTCTGGCTTGCTTCCAGTGGACTGCTGGGGATCCCTCGTTATTTCCCGGTGGAGAGTGCCACAGTATGTATATGTTAAAAGAGAGGACCATCCATAGTGTGATACCGTATAAAACAATTTATTAATCAAATACTTAAAACTACTCACAATTTTTGATATAGGTAATGGCATAAAAGGTTTGCTGTATGAGAAGTAAGGAAGCTGCTGCGAGCGTTCCGTTCGGCTTCCACGCCGTTTGTGTTGAAAGTGTGTGTTCGATAAGCCACGCCCTACGCGTTTCGTCACTAGGACGTCATCTGGAGCGGCCATCTTCACACACCTTACGCTCTATATAGAGCACAATACATCTACAGCGCATGCGCGGGCGAACGCCGCCATTTTGGATATGGGAATGCCCTTATGTCGAATAAAGCGCTGCGGTGATTGTGTTCCTGCTACTATCCTTTGGTGTATTCTGCAGTTTAACCCACCGGAGGTTTTTCAAAGCCTCCTAATCATATGTGTACATATTCATGTATATATGTCTGTTCTTTATACTAAAATCAAAGTTATGATTACAGACTAATAAAATATGAATATAAATATGAAGATACAGAAAAAATGCAAATAAAAATGACATTAGTAATAAACAGATCATGCTATAAAAAGTAGAGTACAGATGCCAATAATAAAAAATAATAATAAAAAAATTAATAATAAAAAATAATAATAAAAAAATAATAATAAAAAATAATAATAAAAACTTAAATGGATAATACTTAGATTTAGATTTGGTTATGTGATGCAAAGGGAAGGAAGTATGTTGTGAATAGGAATGGTCATTCCTTAGCAGCATAGAATATATCTGGGCAAAAATTAGGATGCATGTGTATATTGAAGGATTGGATTAGGATGAGGTGAATGAAATTTACTTAGTATAAGATGTTTGGACTTTCCGACTACTTAAGTTATATAAAACCCTATGTTCACATATATATACACACATATATATATATATATATATATATATATACGTATGTATAAAGAGAGGAGTGTTTCAAGGTTAGAAGTGCCCCTCCACAATTGAATAATGGGTTGGGATGTTGTTTTGTCGAATAGATGACATTCGACCCTCAGTACTACAGGCTTCATTCGATCCAAATACGACCTTTCTTTAATGTTTGAATGATAGCTTGTGTTAAGTGGAGCTTTCGGCCTAAGATGCTGTGGACTATATTCGATCACAAATTCGACACTAAGTAATGTATTATACCTTTGGTAATATTGTGGATAAAGTTACATACGATCTGGATGAATTATTAAAAATTAATTAAAAATTAATTAAAATTATTAGAAATTTAATCAGAAATTAAAATTAAAATTGTTGGAAATTTAAAAGTATTTTTTCCCAAAAAGTTTTTTTTAAAAAAATTTTTTAAAAGAATTTTGAATTAAAAATTAGTTATAAAACAATTCAAATCCAGGTCTATGTTCATTCCTGCTGGGTGTAGGCTTTCTAAATTAAAGATCCACCTTGTTTCATTCTGTGAAATCTTTTTAGTCATGTCTTCTCCTCTCCAGTGTCCCTTCACTTTGTCAATGGCATAAAAAATCATTTGATTGGGATCTTGGTTATGAAAATCTCTAAAATGCCTCGAGACACTGTGTTTGTCATATCCTTTCTTAATATTTTTGATGTGTTCACTGATTCTTATATGTAGTTCCCGTGTTGTTCTTCCTACATATTGTTTGCGGCACGGACATTCTATAACGTATGTCACATGCGTGCTTTTACAGGAAATCAGTTCTTTTATGAGGAATTCCCTTCCATTGGTAGCTGACATGAATTTGGTGGTTTTTCTTTGGGTTTTTTTGCTTTTGCGACATGGGAGACACTGTCCACGTTTGAAGAAGCCTTTCAGGTGTTTACTAATTTTTATGTGTCGTGGGGGATCGATAGTGTTTTTGACTAATTTATTTCTTAGGTTAGGGGCCTTCTTGTAAATAAAAGCGGGGTTGTTGGGTAATATTTTCTTTAGCGTTTCATCTGTTTTTAGGATTGGCCAATGTTTCTTTATGATCTTTTCTATTTGTTTGTGATGTCTATTGAAACCTGTAAAAAAAGCCGTTTCTATATTTTTCTTGCTCCTGGAGGTCGTCTTGTCCTCTATTAGTTTTCTTTTTTCCGTTTTGTTTATGGTTTCTTTGAGGGCTCTGAGATAGGGTTCTTTGTAT
Organism: Lithobates pipiens; assembly: GCF_037356315.1. Classification (NCBI taxonomy): domain Eukaryota; kingdom Metazoa; phylum Chordata; class Amphibia; order Anura; family Ranidae; genus Lithobates; species Lithobates pipiens. Next base: position 150,312,128 of record NW_027507785.1, on the reverse strand, counting down.
CCCTTCTGTGTGAATCTTCTAATTATAACCTCTGCTTGTGCTTCAAAATCCTCTCTTTTGGTACAATTTCTATATATTCTTAAGAGCTGTCCTTTGGGTATATTGCCTATCCATCTTGGATGGTGGCAACTTGATGTGGGTATGTACCCATTTCTGTCCGTAGCTACGGACAGAAATGGGTACATACCCACATCAAGTTGCCACCATCCAAGATGGATAGGCAATATACCCAAAGGACAGCTCTTAAGAATATATAGAAATTGTACCAAAAGAGAGGATTTTGAAGCACAAGCAGAGGTTATAATTAGAAGATTCACACAGAAGGGATACAAAGAACCCTATCTCAGAGCCCTCAAAGAAACCATAAACAAAACGGAAAGAAGAAAACTAATAGAGGACAAGACGACCTCCAGGAGCAAGAAAAATATAGAAACGGCTTTTTTTACAGGTTTCAATAGACATCACAAACAAATAGAAAAGATCATAAAGAAACATTGGCCAATCCTAAAAACAGATGAAACGCTAAAGAAAATATTACCCAACAACCCCGCTTTTATTTACAAGAAGGCCCCTAACCTAAGAAATAAATTAGTCAAAAACACTATCGATCCCCCACGACACATAAAAATTAGTAAACACCTGAAAGGCTTCTTCAAATGTGGACAGTGTCTCCCATGTCGCAAAAGCAAAAAAACCCAAAGAAAAACCACCAAATTCATGTCAGCTACCAATGGAAGGGAATTCCTCATAAAAGAACTGATTTCCTGTAAAAGCACGCATGTGACATACTTTATAGAATGTCCGTGCCGCAAACAATATGTAGGAAGAACAACACGGGAACTACATATAAGAATCAGTGAACACATCAAAAATATTAAGAAAGGATATGACAAACACAGTGTCTCGAGGCATTTTAGAGATTTTCATAACCAAGATCCCAATCAAATGATTTTTTATGCCATTGACAAAGTGAAGGGACACTGGAGAGGAGAAGACATGACTAAAAAGATTTCACAGAATGAAACAAGGTGGATCTTTAATTTAGAAAGCCTACACCCAGCAGGAATGAACATAGACCTGGATTTGAATTGTTTTATAACTAATTTTTAATTCAAAATTCTTTTAAAAAAAATTTTTTAAAAAAACTTTTTTGGAAAAAATACTTTTAAATTTCCAACAATTTTAATTTTAATTTCTGATTAAATTTCTAATAATTTTAATTAATTTTTAATTAATTTTTAATAATTCATCCAGATCGTATGTAACTTTATCCACAATATTACCAAAGGTATAATACATTACTTAGTGTCGAATTTGTGATCGAATATAGTCCACAGCATCTTGGGCCGAAAGCTCCACTTAACACAAGCTATCATTCAAACATTAAAGAAAGGTCGTATTTGGATCGAATGAAGCCTGTAGTACTGAGGGTCGAATGTCATCTATTCGACAAAACAACATCCCAACCCATTATTCAATTGTGGAGGGGCACTTCTAACCTTGAAACACTCCTCTCTTTATACATACGTATATATATATATATATATATATATATATGTGTGTATATATATGTGAACATAGGGTTTTATATAACTTAAGTAGTCGGAAAGTCCAAACATCTTATACTAAGTAAATTTCATTCACCTCATCCTAATCCAATCCTTCAATATACACATGCATCCTAATTTTTGCCCAGATATATTCTATGCTGCTAAGGAATGACCATTCCTATTCACAACATACTTCCTTCCCTTTGCATCACATAACCAAATCTAAATCTAAGTATTATCCATTTAAGTTTTTATTATTATTTTTTATTATTATTTTTTTATTATTATTTTTTATTATTGGCATCTGTACTCTACTTTTTATAGCATGATCTGTTTATTACTAATGTCATTTTTATTTGCATTTTTTCTGTATCTTCATATTTATATTCATATTTTATTAGTCTGTAATCATAACTTTGATTTTAGTATAAAGAACAGACATATATACATGAATATGTACACATATGATTAGGAGGCTTTGAAAAACCTCCGGTGGGTTAAACTGCAGAATACACCAAAGGATAGTAGCAGGAACACAATCACCGCAGCGCTTTATTCGACATAAGGGCATTCCCATATCCAAAATGGCGGCGTTCGCCCGCGCATGCGCTGTAGATGTATTGTGCTCTATATAGAGCGTAAGGTGTGTGAAGATGGCCGCTCCAGATGACGTCCTAGTGACGAAACGCGTAGGGCGTGGCTTATCGAACACACACTTTCAACACAAACGGCGTGGAAGCCGAACGGAACGCTCGCAGCAGCTTCCTTACTTCTCATACAGCAAACCTTTTATGCCATTACCTATATCAAAAATTGTGAGTAGTTTTAAGTATTTGATTAATAAATTGTTTTATACGGTATCACACTATGGATGGTCCTCTCTTTTAACATATACATACTGTGGCACTCTCCACCGGGAAATAACGAGGGATCCCCAGCAGTCCACTGGAAGCAAGCCAGAGAGCGACACAGTAGCTCATACTGTGAAGGCTGATCCTCCCCGGATGGGGTTATTTTTCTGGTGAGAGTACAACCTAGAAGTGTCCACAATGCATGAAGAATAGTTTTGAATCTATCACATCCCCTCCTTTTATTCACGGAAAAAAACACATTTATCGCACTGCACCAGAGACTTCTTGCTCTTTTGCATATATATTCTTTTTATTCTTTTTTATATTTTTTATACATTTTTATTCTCTTGGACTAATACTTCCATTTTTACCTTTTTTAATTTTTTTCACTTTTTTCACTTCCATTTTTTTGGCATGTTCCATTTGATGTACTGATATCTATCATATATTTATTGTGTATTTTATTATTGCATGCATATTCTACTGTCACATTTGTGCACTTTAAATTTTTATAGTTTGGTAAACCTGCGTTCATATTTCATACTTGTCACTATATATTAAGCAAACTTAGCAGCAGCACTTTATATGTTTTGGGTATTTATATGTTTCAGATAAGTAGTGATCACTTATTTATGGTTTTGCACATAATTTCATTTCACAGCCAGCACGCTGGCAAATATCTATCAATGTGACAAATAATTTTATTTACACATTTTTCAATTTTTTACTTACATTTTTATTGGAATAGCATATTGCACATTGTCACTTATATATCAGGTTATAATAACACCTTCAAGCTATTAAGTCCCTGGAGACACACTTCCATACATAGGTATAGCGCCAGATCTATTCATAGCAACCCCCAATCTAACATTCTCCACCCCACCAGGTGGATACTAATAGAGGCAGCTCCTACCTATTTCACTTTAATTTATTTGATTTATACTTACATATAAGCTCCATAGCGCAACCTACCACCCCTGTTCCCATGAATGGAAGACTGCCTTCAAGACCCGTTACGACTTGTTTGAGTTCCTAGTTGTCAGGGAAATAGGCGCAATCTCACGAGGTACGTTCGTGTTAGCGCGCGTCGGCGCCTACGGAAGCGCAAGGTAGTTTCAAGACGAACGGCCGACACTACGTCTAACCAGGCGGGCATACGCGGTGATGTTACGAATACACAACGTACTCGACGTAGCCGTACGATCGCCCCGACGCGCTCACGACGTGACCTGGGTACCTCGCCTATTTAAACGTTCGCCTGACAGTGCTGCATCGCTGGATTATCGTCAGCTCTCCTGTGAACCTGTACCTGTGTTTCCTGCTATCCGATCTCCTGTGTACCGACCCGGCTTGCTCGACCTACTCCTGTTATTCTCCTGGCTCTGACTCCTGGCTTGTACCCGACGCTCCTGGTCTTCTCCCTGCACCCGATCCCGGCTTGTCTTGACCACTCTTTGGACTTCTGCTGCCCACTCTTGGACTTCCTAGCACGGTTGCCCTTAGAGACTTGTTTACCCGGCACCTGACCTCTGCTGCTGCTACCTGGCAACCTGTGCTACTGTGGGCACTGCATCCCTGTGTCAACTTCAGGGTTGTGCTGCACTCGGCCACAAGGGGAGCCCTCTCAGCATCTCGGCCTCGCTCCTGACCTTGACAGTATAATCCAGCCATGTCAGAGGTCGACAGAGGTGACTCCCCAATGGAGGCCATTTTACAAGAACTTACGGCCCTTACTCCAGCTATTCAGGAGCTCCAAGAGAGATATCACTGGCTGAAGGAACGCCTGCAACACCCTCCTGAACCGCCCACCTCCTCTGGTCAAGTTCCTGCTTTTACAACCTCAGCCGCTCTAGAACCACGAGTCCCAGCCCAGAACGCTTTTTTGGGGACCGAAGGAAATTCAGATCCTTCAAAAATTAATGTTTTCTCTATTTTTCCCTGCAACCTCAGACCTTTTCTTCAGAAGCGACCAAGGTGGGGTTCACCATTTCACTGCTGAGGGACGATCCCCAGACGTGGGCCCATGGCCTGCTGGAACAATGCAGCCCTTACGTGGATACTTTGGATCTGTTCTTCAAGGCCATGGCACGCTTGTATGATGACCCTTTTCGGACAGCTACAGCTGAAGCAACCTTGTACGTCCTTCGCCAGGGTGAGCGACCTGCAGAGGACTATACAGTAGAATTCCGTACCTGGAGCTCTGATTCCGGCTGGAACGAAGCAGCGCTAAAATATCAATATCGGGTGGGGTTGTCTGAAGCTCTCAAAGACGAGTTAGCCAGATTAGAGGTTCCCACTACCCTTGAGGATCTCATCTCACTCACTATCCAGCTCGACAGGCGTCTACGGGAGCGCCAGTCTGAACGCGCTCGGACTTCTTGTTCTACCCAGGCTCCACCTTCAGCTCGCCCAGCAGTAGCTCCCGTTCTGAGGGGCATGTCCCGTCCCGCTTTAACCTCCGAAGAGAGGCTTCATCGCTGACAGGCACACCTTTGTTTTTATTGTGGGGAATCGGGACATTTCATTAACAACTGCCCCACAAGACCGAGTAAACCAGTCCTATGCACCCCATTTCATCTTCAGGTAGCGAAGTCAGCTTCCGCCCACATCACTCTTCCGGTCACATTGATGGTGGCAGGTAGAGGAGTTCCTCTACAGGCGATAATTGACTCCGGAGCCTGTAGCTGCTTCCTGGACTTAACCCTTGCTAAGAGTCTGGCTCTCCCACTTAAACTCAAGGAACGGAGATTGACTGTCCATTTGGCCGACGGCTCCTTACCCAGTTCTGGCCATGTCACCAAGGAAACTATTCCCATCCTGGCGATCACCGATTCAGGTCATCGGGAATTCCTTAAATTTGATGTTCTGAGTTCTCCGATGTTCCCCGTTATCCTAGGGATTCCTTGGCTACAGGCTCACAACCCCCGGATTGATTGGCCCAAAAAGGTGGTATCCTTCTCATCTGCCTATTGCCAACAGCATTGCTTAGATTCCGTACTCCATAACTTGCCCAGTTGTCTGACTGTACAACCCGTACCCAGTCCAGTTCCTCACATACCAGCAGTTTACCAGGAATTTAGAGATGTGTTTGATAAGAAGAAAGCCGATACCCTACCTCCACACCGCCCCTATGACTGCCCCATTCAATTATTACCCGGGGCCCCCATTCCTTTTGGCCGGATATTTCCCCTTTCTGAGACTGAACTTGAGGCTCTGAGACAATACATTGATGAGAACCTGGCCAAAGGATTCATTCGTCCCTCTTCATCCCCTGCCGGTGCAGGCATCTTTTTTGTGGAAAAAAAAGACAAGACTCTAAGACCATGTGTGGACTATAGGGAATTAAATAATATTACCCTTAAAAACCGCTACCCACTTCCGCTCATCCCTGAACTCTTCCAAAGATTCCACACCTCACGTATCTTTACCAAACTCGATCTACGTGGGGCTTACAACCTTGTCCATATCCGGGAGGGGGACGAGTGGAAGACCGCCTTCAGAACAAGATTTGGGCATTTCGAGTACTTAGTCATGCCCTTTGGACTATGTAATGCCCCGGCAACCTTTCAGCATTTCATTAATGACATCTTCCGGGAGCATTTAGACCACTTTGTTGTCGCTTACCTTGACGACATTCTGATTTTTTTCAACTTCGCTAGAGCTTCACAGGGTACATGTTAAGAAGGTACTATGTATTCTTAGAACACATGGGTTATATGTCAAAGCCGAGAAGTGTGATTTCGAGAAGGAATCCATTCATTTCTTGGGACTCATCATTACCACAGGTGGAATTGCCATGGACCCGCAGAAAGTGAAATCTATCCTGGATTGGCCCGCTCCTTCTGACAAAAGGAGTGTACAGAGATTCATCGGGTTCGCAAACTTTTACCGAAGGTTCATAAGGGGCTTCTCCACCATTGTAGCCCCCATCACTCAGACCACTCGCCAACACACCAAGTTCCACTGGTCCCCAGCAGCTCAGTCCGCCTTTGACCAGCTCAAGACCCTCTTTACCACTGTGCCCATCCTGCAGCATCCAGATCCCGCCTTGCCCTACGTGCTTGAAGTTGATGCCTCGGAGGTGGCCACAGGGGCGATCTTATCCCAACGTCAAGGTTCCAAAGCTTTACTGCATCCTGTAGCCTTTTTCTCTCGAAAGATGAGTTCCCCAGAGAGGAACTACGATGTAGGGGATCGGGAACTTCTAGCGATCAAAACCGCTCTTGAAGAATGGAGGTATCTCCTGGAAGGTGCCGCTCACCCCATTCTAATTTTTACTGACCATAAGAACTTAGAGTATCTCCGCACAGCCAAACGTCTGAGACCCCGACAGGCCCGATGGGCTTTGTTCTTTTCAAGATTCAATTTCCATATAACCTATCGCCCAGGATCCAAGAACAGCAAAGCGGATGCTTTATCCCGGATGTTTCCTGATACCCCGGAAGGAGTCCCACCCAGTACAATCTTGTCCCCCCAAAATTTCTTACTGATCCAACCGGATCTAAGGTCTTCAATCGAGCTGGCCACTAGGCGGTGTACGGAAACTGAAGTTTCTTCCCTGAGAAGCCAAGGAGGGCTTCTATGGCATCGGGACAAGATTTTTGTTCCCCGGCAAGCCAGGTTACTGGTATTAAAGACTTTCCATGACCACCAACTTGCAGGCCACTTTGGAGTCCGGAAGACGACTGACCTTGTACAGCGGTCCCTATGGTGGCCTACTTTAAGGGCTGACTGTAAAGTATACGTTGACTCCTGTACCATCTGCCAACGTAACAAGGGATCTAACACCAGACCCTGGGGTCTGTTAAGGCCACTGCCAGTCCCGGAGAAACCATGGAAAGAAATTTCCATGGATTTTATTGTAGAACTACCTCCCTCTGAAGGGTTTACGACCATTTTGGTGGTAGTAGACCGCCTGTCCAAGATGGCGCATTTCTTGCCGTTAAGAGGGACTCCCTCTGCCCTGGATACGGCAAAAACTTTTATAAAAGAAATTGTCCGATTACACGGGGTACCTGACAGCATTGTATCGGACAGAGGGGTACAATTCACCTCCAAATTTTGGAAAGAACTGTGTAAATTACTCTCAATTAGAATATGTTTGTCCTCTGCCTATCACCCACAGAGCAACGGTCAAACCGAAAGAACCAACCAAACGTTGGAACAGTACCTGTGATGCTTCTGTTCCTTTTCCCAGGATGATTGGGTTTCCTTGTTACCTTGTGCAGAATTCACCTATAACAACTCAGTGCACGCCTCTACCAACCAGTCACCTTTTTGGGCAAACTACGGATTCCACCCCTCATTTCTGCCTAATACCATTCCTGAATCTTCTGTCCCGGCAGTTCAAGACAGAGTAAACCTCATTCACACAAACTACCAAATACTTCAAGATACCATGAAGAGGGCTCAGGAGGAGTACAAGAAACAGTACAATAAGAGGAAGAGAGTTAACCCTACCTTCAAGGCAGGAGATAAGGTGTGGCTTTCAGCAGCAAACCTTAAACTGCCATGTCCATCCCGGAAATTGGGACCTAAATTCCTGGGTCCTTTTGAGATTAAACGGGAGATTAATCCCGTAGCTTTTGAACTTGTTTTGCCTGAATCGTTTAAGATCCATCCTGTATTTCATGTTTCCCTTCTTAAACGTGTTACCTTTAGTCCTTTTTCAGGAAGAGAAGAAGTGCCCCCGCCTCCAGTTCAGGTTGGTGAAGAAACCGAATACGAAGTTGAATCTATCCTTGACTGTCGTCGGAGAGGTAGGACTATCCAGTTTTTAATCAAATGGAAGGGGTATTCTGCTGAAGAGAACTCTTGGGAACCTGCCAGTCACGTACATGCTCCTAAGCTTATACATGGGTTCTGCAGCCGCTATCCGGAAAAATGGGCTCGGTTGGGCATCCGGAGGCTGCCCCTTGGGGGGAGGCACTGTCAGGGAAATAGGCGCAATCTCACGAGGTACGTTCGTGTTGGCGCGCGTCGGCGCCTACGGAAGCGCAAGGTAGTTTCAAGACGAACGGCCGACGCTACGTCTAACCAGGCGGGCATACGCGGTGATGTTACGAACACACAACGTACTCGACGTAGCCGTACGATCACCCCGACGCGCTCACGACGTGACCTGGGTACCTCGCCTATTTAAACGTTCGCCTGACAGTGCTGCATCGCTGGATTATCGTCAGCTCTCCTGTGAACCTGTACCTGTGTTTCCTGCTATCCGATCTCCTGTGTACCGACCCGGCTTGCTCGACCTACTCCTGTTATTCTCCTGGCTCTGACTCCTGGCTTGTACCCGACGTTCCTGGTCTGCTCCCTGCACCCGATCCCGGCTTGTCTTGACCACTCTCTGGACTTCTGCTGCCCACTCTTGGACTTCCTAGCACGGTTGCCCTTAGAGACTTGTTTACCCGGCACCTGACCTCTGCTGCTGCTACCTGGCAACCTGTGCTACTGTGGGCACTGCATCCCTGTGTCAACTTCAGGGTTGTGCTGCACTCGGCCGCAAGGGGAGCCCTCTCAGCATCTCGGCCTCGCTCCTGACCTTGACACTAGTCATGCATTTTGGCTTATGCAATGCATCTGCCACTTTTCAGTTCTTAGTGATCGACATCTTCAGGGACCTCCTAGATGTTTGTTTAGTAGTATATCTTGATGACATACTTATATACTCTGATGACATCACAGACCATCGCAAACATGTTCGATGGGTTCTCTCCAGATTGCGCACTCATAATTTATATGTTAAATTAGAAAAGTGCGTCTCCTTATGCCAAACCACCCTCACCTCCAGGATCGAAGAGGTCAAGGTGGACATTTCTTTAATCTGCCAGGATCTACACAAGCTTTGGGAGAGAGTCGGCGAGACAGAGCGCAGGATCGGGCAGGTGGAAGATGATATAATTTCCCTACAGATTTCCACCGAACGGCTCCAGCACCAACTAAGTGTCCTCCGGAGCAAACAGGACGACATGGAAAAAAGACTACGCCGGTGCAATCTTAGGTTTGTGGGTCTGCCGGAAAGATCTGAGGGATCGGACCCCCCCCCCCTGCATTTCTAGAACGCCTACTGATAAACAACTTTGACAGAGAGGCCTTCTCCACCATGTTCGCACATCATCTGGCTTCTCGTCCTCCCCCTCCTGGTGCCCCACCACGCACGTTCATTGCAAAAATAGTAAATTACAGAAATCGCTACACTCTATGTCTAACCCATGAGAAGGGCAGCATACCATTCGGTGACTCCCCCATTGCTGTATTCCCAGATTTCTCCGTCTAGGTCCAGAAGAAAAGGGCGCAATTCGTGGAGGCCAAGCGGCAGCTACGCAACCACCATCTTGCCTATGCGATGCTATTTCCAGTGCACCTTCGTGTCATCCGAGATGGGAAAGCACATTTTTTTGAAGACGCCTGAGCAATCATTCCCTGGTTGGAGAGACAAGATGCCGCTGCACCCGCGCCACCATAGGAGCCTGTGTGCCTCCGTAGATGTCTGATAGACTCAATATCCTGCATCAATGTCACTCTTGCTGCAAACCGTGAGTAGGCCTCATCTTAGCCTCTCCCCTGGCTCCCCCTGACTGCCCTTTCCCCCTCTTTTTTATATATATATCCCTCGTAACGAGCACGTCTCATCCTGGCTCCCACCCTTCCCCCCCATAACCGCTTCATTTGAGCCACAAAAACAAGCGCAGCTCAACATGTATTGCCCCCCCTGCACATAGAAGAAGCCGCAGCCACTCACAAATTAACGTGTCCCCTGCTACATCTGGACGCTGGCACCCCCAGCAACACTATGCATCTCAGAGAGAATCTGTTTGCCCTCATCAACAGATAAGAATGCACCCAGACTTCGATCCTCACTGCAACCCAAAGATGTTGCTGTCCTTATTTGTGGACTATTGTGCATCTCTCTGATATTCCAAGTTACGTTTCCCCTGCCAGCCTCAGTCCCCATGGATGTGGAGGACTGCCTCAAGTTTATTAAGCCAAGCTGGTCCAGAGTTGCCAATATTCTAACAGCTTTAACAGTTCTGTTTTCTTCCTTTTTTCTTCCTTTTTTCTTTTTTTCCCCCGTTTTATATTTTATTTTGGTATTACATTGTCTGACAGATGCCAGAATGCTTTATTTAATCTTATCCATACTAAAGCTGTTGCATGTTCGCCTGTCTCTCGGCGCAACTCGCTGCAAGCTTCTTGCATGTGACTTTGCCTCGAGCCGGGCGGTTGTATCCGTGTTATGTTATGCACTTGGTATCCGTGTTATGTTATGCACTGAATGTTGTTTGATTGCTTTAAATGCGCACGTAGGATTGGGCTCCCCGTTGGTCCAACCTGGCTGCATATTCCCTCTCACACTGGGATGGCGATTCTTAAGCTAGTTACATGGAATGTGAGAGGAGTAAGAGCCAAACCTAAACGTCTGGCTGTCCTCTCCCACCTAAAGCAGCTACAGTACGTGCAACCATATCTGTGTTAGTGGAAACGCACATAACAGGTCAATTACAGATGTCTCTTAAAAAAAACATGGGTGGGTTGGCTGTACCAGGCCCCTTACACAAACAACTCCAGGGGAATCGCCGTCCTGGTATCCAAAACAGTTCAATTTTGCCTACACAGTCTTCGGTCGGATCGGCAGGGCAGGTTCCTGTTCCTACATGCAACAGTGGGCTGCCTTGAAATTCTCCTGCTGGCTTTTTATATTCCCCCACCATTCCAATTTGTGGCCCTCCAGGGGGGAATAGCATTTATGACACAGCACCCCACAGTGCCAGCCATCTGGCTGGGCGATTTTAATGCAGTAATTGACTCCCACCTTAACAGACTTCACCAGCCCTCTGTATCACCGACCCAACCTGCACGAGATTTGGAGGTTTCCTATCAGAATTTGCCATGTCTGACACTTGGAGACTTAAATATCCTAATGCCAAGGCCTATTCCTGTTTCACCCCCTCTCAATCTGCTATGTCGCGTATTGATATGATTTTGCTATCCTCTACCCTAATTCCATTTTTGCAACAAGCTGGTTTTGGCACCCGGATTCTGTTGGATCATTCACCATATTGGGCTACCCTATGCTTGCCCTCCTCTCCACCGACCCGCATATGGAGATTGAACCCGTTCTGGTTCACAGTCCTCACTGATTTGGAGGCCGTCCAGTGAGAATGGACTCAATACTTCCAGTCAAATGCAGGCTCAACCTCAATTGTCTGGTTTGGGAGGCCTTTAAACTTCATGCTCGCAGGATCATGTCAAACCGCATAAATAAACACAAAGCCTCTTCCAAGCACACCCTAAAACAAGCTGAGGAAACACTGGACTCTTTAGAGCAAGTGTTCCTCGCCAACCCCACGCCCTCAAACTCAGCTAAACTACGCTCACAAGCCAGGCTTACAGACCACCTGCACTTTGAACAAGCTAAAAAGGGAATCTTTTTTGGTAAACAGAGAATATATGAATATGGAGAGCGGGCGGGTAAGTTATTAGTGTATATGTCTCACTTAGATCATATCCCCCCAGTAGTGATCCAACTCCTGTCAGAAGCTGGGACCACCTTCACAGACCCGGTGGTAGTAGCTCAGGAGTTCAAGCGCTTTTATGCTGACCTTTACACTTCCAGGGCCAACCGCCCCCTTAATGAGTTACGTGCCCTCCTGCAAGATATAGAATTCCCCACCCTTACAGACTCCCAGATAGACCTCCTCGAGGCCCCCATTACAGTAGAATGCATAGCGGAAGCTATAGCATGCTTGTCACCATCCAAAGCTCCCGGCTCAGACAGCCTTTCCCTAGAATTTTATTCTCAATTTCAGGAAACCCTACTACCCTGGTTATACGCATTATACTCCCATATATTCAAAACTAATACGTTCCCATGCACCATGAGTGAGGCCCTAATTGTCCTTATCCCGAACCCAGGTAAAGACCCCCTGTACCCTGAATCATACCGCCCCATTTCCCTCCTACAAATGGACGTTAAAATAATGGCCAAAATTCTTGCCCTCAGACTGAATAAGGTAATACTCCATCTCATCCATGCCGATCAAACCGGCTTCATGCCCAATAAGAACACGGCATTCAACCTTAGAAGGTTATTTATGAATCTCCAAGCCCCCCACGACAATGCCGGCAATAGGGTGGTGGTTAGCCTTGATGCCGGCAAGGTTTTTGATTCAGTATAATGGAGGTCCTATGGGAGTGCCTCCGCAGATTTGGCTTTGGCCCCAGGTTTGTCAAATGGCTCTCGCTCTTATACCAAACTCTCCAAGTAAATGGGCAAACATCTGGCTCCTTCCCCCTGTCCCGAGGAACCCGCCAAGGTTGCACCATCTCCCATATGCTGTGTGCACTAGCCGTCGAGCCACTAGCCATTGCCATCAGGGCAAAACCTGACATACGAGGCCTACACATGAGGCAGGTGACAGAGGTGATCAGCTTTTATGCTGATGACATGCTACTCTACTTGGAGGATGCTGTTCCCTCTTTGACAGCAGCCCTCCACTTAATCCAAGCTTTGGTGCTTTCTCGGGACTTCAGATAAATTGGACCAAATCCCAAATTCTCCCTATAGACCTCACCGCCCCTACTGCCACACAAGCTGCCCTGACCCTTGTACGCACCAACCAGATTAAGTATCTTGGTGTACAATGCTCCCGCTCCCTTACAGATTATATAAAATTGAACCTAGAACCACTTTTTGAACTCCTTAACCGCAAAACCCCGATATGGTCCAGACTCCCTCTAGGGGTCTTGGGTCGGCTCAACCTAGTCAAGATGATCCTTCTTCTCAAATTGCTCTATGTCCCAGTCCATATGTTTAGAAATATGGAATCCATCCTTAACACATTTGTGTGGGGCTCTTCCAGGCACAAACTGGCGTGGCAGACCCTCAAATGCCCCGTTCATCTGGGTGCCACTGCCCTGCCTAATCTGGCACTATATTACCTTGCTTCCCAATTATCCCACTTTTTCTACTTTAACAGCCATGATAAAATTAGATACTATACACTGGTGTGCACGGCAGCCAGGGATGTAGTAGCCCACCCCTTCCAAATACTACTCTGCAAGCACCAGGGCCTTTCGCGACTGGGGGACAAACGACACATGCTACTACATCACAACAAAATTTGGCACACAGCATATGCCATCACTGGGGCCCCTCCTTTAAACGCCCACATGCCACTATGGGAAAACCCTCTCCTTCCAGAGCTGCTGACCGTTCTGCACTACAAAATATGGATAATTAAGAGGGTTATTTACTTATCCCAACTCTTTACCGGCCGCACACTAAAGACATTTCAAGACCTAAAAGAAGAATTTGACCTCCCTAACTTCACACTCTTTCGATACTTACAAGTCCGACATGCCATTCGCACTCAATTTGGAAACCCTGCCCCCTTACTAGAAACAATGACTCTGACGGACATGGTACTTGGAGACGACCCTAAAAAACTGATCTTCTTCCTCTATATGCAGCTCCTCACTCCCGGAGCTACGGCTCACACTTACCGGCTTAAGTCAAGGTGGGAGCCAGACCTAGGGGTAATTGAAGATGAGCAATGGGGGGAGATCTTGGAAACACCCAAAAAAGTGTCGCCTAAGCTCTCCGATAGACTTATGCACCTCTATATCCTCCATAAATCGTACCTTACTCCTACACGAATTTCCAAATCTAAAGCTGATGCCAACCAGACATGTCCCAGATGTAGCGATGCTAACCACACTTTCTACCACCTCATATGGTCCAGCCCTCCCATCCAACAGTACTGGACACAAGTCATCAAATTTCTTTATGACCATATGGGATCCCCCTTAACACTGTGCCCACGTCAATGCATACTTGGCCTCCTTCCTCTCCCTAAAGAAGAGAAATATTTCTCAACTTTCCTGCAGGAAACTTTGTTCAATGCCAGGATGCAAATAGCTCAATTATGGTTTAGATCTACTCTGCCCACAATCTAACAATGGAAGAGGGCTGTGAACTTCACACTACCTTATAAAAAAAATTATTTATTCCCATCGTGGGTGCCCAGATAAATTCCCGCAAGATATGGGATAGATGGGTTGATGACTCCTCCACTTGCGATGCCTAGGGCCGATGAAAATATAGAAACAAAGAAGTAGGGCAGTCTGTACTGACATTCCACGACTGCCCATATTGCCTAATGTGGGAAAACATGTGTGCACTGCTGGTTATATGCTACAAAGAAAATGAGGTAACAGCTTGTATTAGTTCTAGATATGTATGTCAGACAAATGTTGTACATCCTCTCAACATTCGGGGGTGCCTGTTGCACCTGGCACCTGTTGTATTCTATTCTGTATTGACTTTTCTGCTCAATAAACTTTATTTTGGTTAAAAAAAAATTTGAAAAGTGCATTTTTGAATCCAACACTGTCGCTTTTTTGGGTTACATCATCTCTGAGAAAGGCATTCAGATGGACCCTAGTAAGGTTGATTGTATCCAAAAATGGCCCAGACCCCTGAATAGGATAGCACTCCAAAGATTCCTAGGATTCGCAAATTTTTATCGCAAATTCTTAAAACATTTTCCTTAGTTGCAAAACCTTTAACTCAACTAACCGGTATCCACGCTAACTATACGTGGAACACACAAGCCCAGGAGGCCTTTGATACCCGGAAATGTCGGTTCACTACTGCACCCATCCTATGCTTACCAGACCCTAAACTACAATACATCTTAGAGGTAGATGCCTCCCACTTGGCTCTAGGGGCGATCCTATCCCAAAGATCATCCATTGATGGACCTCTTCACCCTGTCACCTACCATTTTCGATCCCTCACTCCTGCTGAGATCAATTATCCCATAGGTGAAAAGGAGTTGCTAGCCGTGAAAAACGCTTTGGAGACTTGGAGACACCTACTCAAGGATACCTCTTTACCCTTTAAAGTGTACTCAGACCATCAAAACCTCCAATACATTCAGCGTAACAAGACACTCTCCTCCAGACAGATACACTGGGCTCTCTTCTTTGATAGATTCCACTTCATCATCACCTACCGACCCGGATCCAAAAATGGAAAAACGGATTCCCTTTCTCACCTAGATGAACCCCAAACTACTACTCAAACGCATTCTCAAATCATCCCACAGCAAAAAATCTTATGCACCATCTTGTCCCTCAAAGAGGAGTTGCAACAGGCCTTACACTCAGAAAGACCCCCACTGGAGTTAGAGTCAGATGTAGAAGGGTTCCTCTACAAAGTTAACCGGTTGTACATCCCGTCGACTCTACACCACCGCGTTCTTCAACTTACCCACAACGTTCCACTAGCTGGGCATTCCAGTATCACTAGCACCCTCGATCTCCTTCACCGTCACTTCTGGTGGCCGAAAATGGAGGAGATAGTAAGGCAGTACGTATCCTCCTGTGAGACTTGTGCCCGCTGTAAACACGTTTCTCAACCACCTGGTCTCCTCACAAGTCTTCCAATTCCCGAAAAAACCATGGCAGGTCATTTCACTTGACTTCTTTGTTGAATTACCTCACTCAGGCGGGTACAACACCATTTGGTTGCAGTTGATTACCTCACCAAAATGGTTCATTTCATGCCCCTCTCAAAAATACTAAACAGAAAAGAGACGGCAGAAATTTTGACACAGTATGTTTTCAAACTGCATGGAATCCCATGCAGAATTGTGTCTGATAGAGGATCACAATTCATCTCCAGATTCTGGAAGGCCCTCGGCCTAAAACTCCAAATTGACCATCGATTATCATCGGCCTATCACCCTCAAACTAATGGGCAAAGCGAAAGGGTACACCGCTGTTTAGAACAATATATTTGTTGCTATTGCACTTATCTACAAAACAATTGGCATGAGTTACTCCCCCTCGCGGAGTTTGCATATAACTACCACACCAGTTCTACCAAAAAAGTTGTTCACCTTTTTATGCAAACTATGGGTTTCATCCCTCCTTCATCCCTCAGCAGATACCTTCCAACAAGCCTGCAGCTGAAGAATTTATCAGCACCTTGAAAAACCTCATACCCCATCTGTGTGCCAACATCATTAAAGCCCAAAACAGACAAAAGGCTTACTACGATCTCCACAGAAGAGCTCCACCTTCATACAAACTCGGTGATTTAATATGACTTTCCACCAAACACCTTAACCTAAAGACGCCATCACGCAAATTTAGTGGTTTATTCATTGGTCCCTTTCCCATCATCTCAGTTATCAACCAGGCTGCAGTGAAGCTAAAATGACCATTGACCCTACGGATTCATTCCGACCTTCTACGTCTCCCTGATAAAACCATACCATCCCAACACTTTCTCCGGCAGAATTCCAGTCCCTTTACCGCCGTTCGAAGTTGACGGGCAGGAAGAATACGAGATTGATCAGATCCTAGACTCCCGAATACATAGAAACAGTTTACAATATTTGATTCTTTGGAGAAACTACGATCCACAGGAGCACAGGGAAGACATGCAGGATATAAAAGACCCTGCATATCTCAGTAAAGAGAACCTAAAAATCATCACATAAGGGACTTTTTGTCCCCTTATGTGATGAAAAAAAAAGTGAAGTAAAAAAAATGTTTCTTTCTCGTACATCATGGGACACAGAGACTCAGTAATTACTGAGGTGATTGGACACTGGCACACCCTAGACGGGAAGTACAATCCCCCATATAACCCCTCTCCTTACTGGAGATACCTCAATTTTTTCGCCAGTGTCTTAGGTGTTGGTTACAAGTAGTGTCAGGCTGTGCTGAGCTCTGCTGGAATATTCCTTACTGGGGCCAGCTATGTAACTGGAGCTATTCAAAGTGTCTTTTGCAGGCCGAATTGTATGGTACCCAGACCTCGTGTCCGAATAAGGGGGCCCCAGTCTCTGAAGGTTTTTTCCTAATGGAGCCCACCGTGAGAGGTGAAGATTGGGTCTGTTATTCAAACCCTGCAGCTGGATAAGGTAAGGGAGACTCCTCAAGAATTTTTCTAATTCTAGTAGGTGTTCTCCTTTAAAGTAAATGTATGATATGCCTAAAGTCACCACTGGGGGCTGCCAAGAGCACATACCTTTCATGTCTGTACTGTCTGCTTGATGTCCACGCTCTATGCTCCTCCAGCCATGCTCCATGAAGGATGAAGGTAAGTGGGTTTTTTCCTCTTGGGAATGTCCCTCTATGGATTAGGGGGCTGAGGCAAGTCTGGGCAGAGATTGGTAACATACCGCACCACCCGCCGCCGCCATTACAGTGGCTTCACGTCCACCAGCCCTTTCCTCTCCTCTGTCCCAGCCTCCCCTCCATGCTTGTCAGAAGGAATTAGAGCCTTTGCTCGTGCGGGAAATGCTAGTTTTTAAAAAAATGACTGGGGGGAGACAGAAGTGGTCCGAGGAATGGGGGGGCGGAGCATTAGGCCACACAGGCTTTAAAGTGCACTCTTTTCAGATGCACACAGTCTATGGAGGGACACAGAGCAGACGGGCACATGTGAGGGTGGAGGACACAGGCATTCCCAGGCAGCATTTAGGCACCAGACAGTCTTGGTAGCAGCGGCAGTTGCTGAACTACAGTGCTCAGGAGTCAGTGCATTTTTTTGTGGTACCTATACCCTTTGTTGCTTTGTACTATGGGTAGAAGAGGTACAAGTACCCCGAAGAATAGAGGCTCAAAGGGGTCCCCTTCAGGCTCTGAGGACCCCCCTCTGCAGCACCTTCCCCCCTGCAGGACCCAGGGAGGCTGGCCAGGGAGAGCCGTCGGGGTCAGAGGCTGCAAATGCTTCTGGCACTTCCGCCCCTGTATACATTACACAGGAGGTTTTTTCCTCAACCATAAATGGTTTAGAGGAAAGATTAGTGGCCTTAATCGCGTCTTCACTCAGTGGAAGAAAACACACTAGCTCCCCCTCTGTCACCCAGGACCCTCAGAGTGAGGAACTCTGGGATAAAGGAGAGGAATCCCCCTCGGAGGATTGGGATGAGACTGATGGAGCCCACCGTCTTCTGAGGAATCTAGTGGAGAAGGGCCCTCTTCAGTTTCTCAGGATGAGAAGATGTTGGTGCAAATTCTTGCTGGATTGGTCCGCTTCACATTTAAGTTACCCGTACCTGAGTCAGTTAAAGAACCCACTTCTTCTTTGGGTTCACTGAAGCCTCCTCAAATTGCACATGCCTTACCTGTTCATGGTTTACTGGAAAAGCTTATCTATTCTGCGTGGGATCACCCTGATAAACATTTTTTGGAATTCCTATTAAAAAATGTTTTCATCTTGGTAGGTTCAGTAGCTCAGCCTGCAGTGGCAGCAATTGGAGTCTGTCAATATTTGAGAGACCATGTTAAACAGGTGCTTAAAGCTTTACCTGAACAGCAAGTCCGGGGGTTGGCCAACCTACCAGCAGCTCTGTGTTTTGCTGTTGATGCTATCAGAGATTCTATCCTTCAGGTCTCTCCCTTACGCTTGGGTTGGTACATATGCATAGAATCTTATGGTTGAAAAATTGGTCAGCCGAATCACCATGTAAGAAACTCCTGGCGGGATTTCCCTTTCGTGGTGCACCTGTTGCAGAAGTAGAAATCCAAAGTCTGTGGTAGAGACACCAGAATTAATCCAAAAAAGCTCTAATCTTGCTCCCAGTGCACTACATTGTGGCCTCATCATACAGACTGGCTCCCCAAGCCGTTGCTTACAAAATAAAGAAAGCTTGCAGGGAAAATTGAATTTTTGGGGATTTATAAGTGCATTTATTGCTGCAGCAGCTTCTATACACAGTACAGGTGTGTCACCTTACAAGTGACAGGTACACTATATTGAAAGGAATTTTTCATTTTTATACTTTCACTTTAACCATTTAAGTCCCGGACCATTTGGCTGGCCAAAGACCAGAGCACTTTTTGCGATTCGGCACTTGGTCTCTTTAACTGACTATTGCGTGGTCGTGCTATGTGGCTCCCAAACAAAATTGACATCCTTTTTTCCCACAAATAGAGCTTTCATTTGGTGGTATTTGATCACCTTTGCTTTTTTATTTTTTGCGTTATAAACAAAAAATAGCGACAATTTTGAAAAAATGCATTATTTTTTGATTTTTGCTATAATAAATATCCCCAAAAGTTATATAAAAAAATTATTTTCCTCAGTTTAGGCCAATACGTATTCTTCTACATATTTTTGGTAATAAAAAATCACAATAAGTGTTTATTGATTTTTATTGGTTTGCGTAAAAGTTATAGCGTCTACAAAATAGGGGATAGTTTTATGGCATTTTTATTAATATTTTTATTCCTAGTAATGGCGGTGATCAGCGATTTTTTTATCGCAACTGTGACATTATGGTGGACAGATCGGCCACTTTTGGCATGATTTTGGGACAATTCACCTTTATACAGCGATCAGTGCAATTAAAAATACACTGATTACTGTGTAAATGTGACTAGAAGCGAAGGAGTTAACCACTAGGTGGCGCTGTAGGGGTTAAGTGTGTCCTAGGGAGTGATTCTAACTGTGGGGGGGGGGGGCTGTCTGTGGCCTGACACTGATCATCGCTCCCGATTACAGGGAGCAGTGATCAGTGTCAGTAGGCAGAATGGGGAAATGCTTGTTTACATTAGCATTTCCCCATTCTTCCTCTCCGTGAGACGATCACGGGTATCCCCGCAGACATCGAGTCCCCAGGATCCGTGATCACACTCACGGCGCTCGCTGCGCGTGCGCCCCTGCAAGCCGCTTCTTAAAGGGAAAAGTACAGGCACATGATTCTGCCTGTACATGCCCTTCTGCCACAGTATATGTGAGTGAAGCATCAATAAATCACTGCTCATTTAAAAATTATGCTTTTTACATTGATACATGTCCTCCAGGGCATTACTCGGACCCCCATAACCATTGTATGCCCAATTACTTGCATATAAGCCTTCAAAATGGGCACTTGATTTTTCCTGTTCGGTTCCCATAGACTTCAGTTTTCAAACTGTCCTGATGTTTGAAAGTTCTGCCCATCCCTAATTGCACATGGTACATATCGCTACGCGCGCTGGAGTCAGAACAATAACACAAGAGGTCCTCCGTAACAATAAACTAATACCTATAGGGGGCTTTTGACGTGTTGCCTATAGAAAATATAGCCAGAAAATAAAACCAGAAAGTTGGGTAATTTGTTCTGTTTGTATGCCTTAAAGTGGTTGTAAACCCTTACAACCAACTTTGACCTACAGATAAGCCTAGATTTACCTATACGGTTTAGGAGATATTTACCCGAAGACAGCGGCGCGCAGGTGCACTGGGCAGGCCGCAGATCGCGGCGAGATGCGCGGGAGTGATGTCATGCTATGCATACTAGCTCATTATGCCTTTGCCTTACAGGGTGTGTTTTTTGTTTTTTTTAGCCTTTACTTCCTCTTTAAGATTCACAAGTTCAGTGTGTTTTTTACTGAAATTTAGCGTTTCCTAGACCTTTGCATTAATATCGTGTGACGTAATTTTTTTTAACTATCACTATTTTATTCTTTAGGGCAGCCCTTAAATATTCCACTTGCCTACTCACATTTTGCGAGAGGAAAATTAGGTTTTGCGAGTGTAGGCTGCCTGGGAGAGGGGGGCAAGCACAGCCGGCAGGCGGGGTTGAACGGGAGCCAATCTCCCAGGGATCACCAGAGGGAAGACAGCATGGAGGACCAGGAGAGCCGCCGGATCAAAGAGCGCGGATAGCCCGCTGTAACAGCTTACATTACAATTGCCATTTGCTCGTGGTTGCACAGCCCATCTCCTGACCTGCGCCTGTGATAGACAGAACACTGGTCCAATGCTGGGATGTGTTCTGTCTATCACAGGAGGTGGGGCTGTGTGTAACCATGAGCAGATGACAATTCTAATGTAAGCTGTTACAGGGGGCTATCCTCGCCTCTTCCCTTTCATTTCATTCATTTTGTGTTTCGGACAATCCGATTTGAAGCTAGTCACTTCAGCACTACACCAATTCATATCCGTTTCATGTCAATCATTCTTACTTCGTTCATCCGTACTAGGTTTGTTTCATTTGTGTCCGCCTCTCGTTATTTCATTTAAATTTCCTACACTTACTGTCTGCTTCAAGTCTAGTCACACGTTGTGGCACCAATTCATTTTGGTCATCACCTCATACGTTCTTTTCTTCTCATTTCATACACTTTATAGGCCGATTCGAGTCTTAGTCGCATCAGCGGCTCAACGATACGCTTCAGTTTCAGGTTGGATGTAATCTCCTCAGGTAAAAAAAAAAAAAAAAGGCGGGGGGAAGGAAAAACAAAACAAAAAAAACTGGACTTCGCTGTCGGCCTGCGACAGAGCACCAGTCAGCCGGAGCCGTGTTGCATGCTGGCGGCGAAGACTTTACATCCACCCCTCTGTCACCCTCTGCGGTTTCAGAGAGCCGCAGCATGCAGTCTCTCAGGGGATGGACTATCCCCATTCTCACAGCAGAGCTGAGGCGCAGGAGTGTGCCCTACCCCCCTACAGCCAGGAAAGCCAAACTCTTCAGGCTCCTCTTCCCACCGCTAGCTGGACCCAGCACCCAGCAGACATCCCTGCAGTCAATCTCCACCACCATTTCCCAGCTTCGCTCCATGGTGTCCATGTTGTCTACCGCAGTCACTGACGTCCAAACCAGAGGGACAGTCTTGGAAGTGCGCCCAGCTGCGGCCCTCCCTGATTCAGTCGCGGTTCTGGCCCTGCTGCTCTCTCCTGCATGTATGACAGGTGAGTTCTACCATCTTCCCCGCCCATCTGGTCCCAGCCAGCATCAGTAAGGACATCTTGGATGGCAAGGATGTCAATCTGGCTTCCCTCCTTGTATCAGTCCATGACCACTGAGATGCCTGGGGGGACATCTCAGTGGTCCTTAAGTTCAAAGGCCCCTGTGCTCAGATAGCCTCAGCAGGAGGGAGGAGCTGGACTTGTATCTCCATACAGTGGTGGACCTAGGCTATAAATATGAGGGGTTATCATTTCATGTCTATCACCGTTCATTCTTGGCAAAAGTGTCAGCCAGACTTGCGCATTTCCAAGCTGGTACAAACTGGAGTCTCATCGACACAGAGTTCTTCTGCGGCTACTTTGCCAGCCTATGCTCCCTGCTCTGTGCTATCTGCCAGTGCTCCACCCATACCACTAACTGTTGCTCCAAAACAGCCCCTAGACACCCTCCCAACTTCCCCTCCACCTCCGGTAATGCTCAGCGCTTGCTGGCCCCTGCTTTGTCGCACCCGATGGACAAGTTGGGACGGCCTATTCTGTCAGTGGGGGGGAGCATTGATCTGCAATAATTTTAATTTCGGCTAGTGCAACTATAGCCAGTGTTGGCTGCTCCATTTTTGTACCACGTGTCACAGGGCCCATTCGAAAACTGCATGCCAGTTTAAACAGCGCAACATGCTGGCCACTTATTGTTACGGAAATAAATTACCATCTAAGACCATCCTCGAGGCAAGATAACATTTATTTGTATATGCAAGAGAAATGAGTTGCATTACATGTTCAGATAGGCATCCGTCATTTCTGCCTTAACATTGTAGCGTGTCCTTCTTTTATATGCCTCGGACACCCCCCTTTCCTGTTACAGAAATGTCCAGTCATATGTATTTTCAACTTTATTCTGAACAATGGCAGGAAAGGTGGAAATGTCTGTTACAGATTTTTACATTCACAATTGTTATACAGGATACTGACTTGAAACTCCCTAAGCCTTTTGCAAACATCATGAGTTTCCAAATTATGCAACTCTAAGCATTTTGTTATAACTAAGCTATATCAATTAAAACTATATTAATATCAAATTAAGTTTTTCATAGATGACATAAAAAGTATAATTTCTCTGACACTTATCTCATCCAAGGATCTACATCAGGATTTCATACCGGCCTCATCACACTACCTCACTCGACTCGCGAGTTCAGGAATCTCCTGTCAGCAGCCATTGACAAACAAGCTAAAGACAATCTATTACAGGCAGAACTGAACCGAGGGTTCATTATTGGCCCCTTCACACAGTCTCCTTTCACCACCTGGAGAGTTAGCCCTATTGAGCTTGTCAAGGGCAAGTTCTCGATTAAACTTCAGTTGGTGTACGACTTATCTGCGCATCATTATTCCCACATTCCGAGTCTGAATTCCTTGATTCCTTCAGTGGAATTCTCCCTGAAATGTGCTTCAGTCGACCTGGCGATTCAGGCCATTTTTATATTCATTGTTAATATAGGTACAGGCACGTGGCTGTCTAAAGCTGACATATCAGGCGCATTTAAGCTCCTGCCCATCGAGCTGTCCCTCTGGCATTGGCATGGCATTAAATGGAAAGAAGAGAAAGAGCGGTTGGGACTTTATGTGAGACCAGGACTTTCCAGTACCCAGGTCTCCTTCCCCGATAATGTGAAATATATAGGGAGATTGGGACAGGGGAAAGAGTTGGGACTTTATATGAAACACACCCCTTGGGTAGGATGGGACATACAATATAATGTCTAGAATAATCATTAGTGACAATAATGGACCTCATACAGTAATTGATATACGTTTAATTAATTCAATAAATATGATACAGATTAATATAGCATGATTGATACAACATATCATAATAGAATTAATTACATAGTAGACAGTGTATCATATGATAAAATCAATATCAGCAGTACATCCAGAATAGTCACAGAACAACAAAAACATATTGTATGAAATAAATTGATGACTTATCCAAAATAAAACCCATGGTATAGACATGGTTGTTGTGACATGGCATCAAATATAAAATCTCTACGCGTTTCGTGGATTTGTATCCACTCATCAGGAGCAGCTAACGGGGATGCCTAAAATGGATAATAAATCAATAATTAATGTTCATAAATTAACCCAGGAAGAGAGGGAACAGCAACTACAGTCCTAGCACTCTTACCTGTGGGTATGAAATAGATTTGTAGAGGAGCATAGATAATAAAAATGTTGATGATGAGAGGCGCCAGGGGGTGAAAGAATCACCTACCCAGGAGCTGAGGTGGTCATACAGCGGCAGCAGGGCATAGCCAACCAGGGAACAGAGAAGTGCAAAAGTGCATATGCGAAGTCCCCCTGCCAATGTTGTAGTAGTCAGTGAGAGCCCCAACGGGATACTAAAATAGATAATAATATATATAATAAGTGGTTGGATGTTATGGAGGGACTATTGGAAGAGAGGGGGAAATAGTGAAGGGTGAGTGTGTGGAGGGGTGAAGGAGCTAATAGATATCATCTGGGTGCAGAAAAGAATTCAAATGAGGCAATAAGTATAAAAAAGTGCCAAGACCACCCAGAACACCAATAGCAGCACATTAAGCAGTGATTACCTAGGCTTAGTGAAGGTATGTGAGGGAATTGAAATGGAGGTGCCATTAGGGGCATAAATATGAAGTCCCTGGATGCTGGAAAGGAAACCCGCCTGCCCGCCAGCGGTCACCCACCAACGTCACGCTATGCCGTGCACTGCGAGAGGAGGCAACCACACACAGGCGACTACACGCCTATATGTACGCCCAAACCTCTGCCACTACTGCACGCAGATGGTCAATTGCATGCCAACACGCGGCGCCAAACTGACGTCAGCCGTGCAGACGTACATGGGGCGTGGCGTCGACGCGCAGCGAGCACAGGCCCCCACCCCTGCAACCAACAAGGTCGAGGGGGTGGGGGACAGGCCCGGTGCGCGTCGCAGCTCCCGGGAATGAATGAGATCACCCCTCAGTATTGGCCTTTCAAAAGTACCAGCAAATTAGGGTATCCCAAAGTTGCAAATACCTAAGGTGGCACTTGATGCATAACAGCACACTGGAAAGTCCTGGTCTCACATAAAGTCCCAACCACTCTTTTTCTCTTCATATTAAATAGGGATTAAAAAAACATCACTCATTTACTGTTTATACTCCATGGCCTGCTGTTGTTATGCATCAAGTGCCACCTTAGGTATTTGCAACTTTGGGATTCCCTAATTTGCTGGTACTTTTGAAAGGCCAATACTGAGGGGTGATCTCATTCATTTCCGGGAGCTGCGGCGCCTGTCCCCCACCCCCTCGACTTTGTTGTTTGCGGGGGTGGGGGCCTGTGCTCGCTGCGTGTCGACGCCGCGCCCCATGTACGGCATAGCGTGACGTTGGTGGGTGACCGCTGGCGGGCAGGCTGGCTTCCTTTCCAGCATCCAGGGACTTCATATTTATGCCCCTAGTGGCACCTCCATTTCAATTCCCTCACATACCTTCACTAAGCCTAGGTAATCACTGCTTAATGTGCTGCTATTGGTGTTCTTGGTGGTCTTGGCACTTTTTTATACTTATTGCCTCATTTGAATTCTTTTCTGCACCCAGATGATATCTATTAGCTCCTTCACCCCTCCACACACTCACCCTTCACTATTTCACCCTCTCTTCCTATAGTCCCTCTATAACATCCAACCACTTATTATATATATATATATATATTATTATCTATTTTAGTATCCCGTTGGGGCTCTCACTGACTACTACAACATTGGCAGGGGGACTTCGCATATGCACTTTTGCACTTCTCTGTTCCCTGGTTGGCTATGTCCTGCTGCCGCTGTATGACCACCTCAGCTCCCGGGTAGGTGATTCTTTCACCCCCTGGTGCCTCTCATCATCAACATTTTTATTATCTATGCTCCTCTACAAATCTATTTCATACCCACAGGTAAGAGTGCTAGGACTGTAGTTGCTGCTCCCTCTCTTCTTGGGTTAATTTATGAACATTAATTATTGATTTATTATCCATTTTAGGCATCCCCCGTTAGCTGCTCCTGATGAGTGGATACAAATCCACGAAACGCGTAGAGCTTTTATATTTGATGCCATGTCACAACAACCATGTCTATACCATGGGTTTTATTTTGGATAAGTCATCAATTTATTTCATACAATATGTTTTTGTTGTTCTGTGACTATTCTGGATGTACTGCTGATATTGATTTTATCATATGATACACTGTCTACTATGTAATTAATTATATTATGATATGTTGTATCAATCATGCTATATTAATCTGTATCATATTTATTGAATTAATTAAATTTATATCAATTACTGTATGAGGTCCATTATCGTCACTAATGATTATTCTTTTTTTAATTGAAAAACAAACTTTATTGAAAAAAAAGAAGGAAACAGAGAAGATAACATACATAGTAGGCATACATACGGTACATCAAGTAATGAGGGCCAACCTGGCCAAGGCAGTGTTGCATACATGAGTGCTTTGGGTTAGCTGCGCTGTATAGGGTTTAGACACCCATCATGGGTAGAGTAATTATAAAGCTAATTTGTGTCAACCGGGGGAGGGGGAGCAGGCATAGAAAGAAAGAAAAAGGGGAGGAGGAAAGGGGACATAATAAAAGTAGGCCCATGAGGTGGAGGAAGCACAGAAAGGGAAAAGCAGAGGGGGGAGGGGGGCAAGGGATCAATATAACAACATATCAAGTACATGTCTCCCCATCCCCTAACCATCTACCCCAGATCTGCTCGTATTTAAGTGGACATCCTCTATGTGTATAGCTCAATTCCTTATATGGGAGGGTATCATTAACCTCTTTCTTCCAGCATTGGACCGTGGGGGGGGGGGCTGCATCCAGCCACGAGCAATCACTTTTCTCGCCAGGAACAGTGTTTCATGTAAAGAGGTGCGAAGGGACTTTTTAGCATCTAATTCTGGCAATAGACCAAGTAGGCACAGCTTTGGGTCAAGGCTAGCAGGAGAGCCCATGTGGTCATGGAGAAAGCGAATTACCTGTATCCAGTATGTTTGGATAACCGGACAGGACCATATGAGGTGATAGAAGGAGCCTGGAGTATGGTCGCATAAGCAGCATCCTGGATTATACGTGGGTTTGAACCGTGCTATCTTCTGGGGGGTCAGGTATGTCCTATGTATAATGTACAGCTGTGTGAGGCAGTCCGAAAGCCTGAGGGAGACTCTCTTCACATCCCCCAAGACTTCATCCCATTCCTCATCCTCAATTATTCCAACATCCACCTCCCATCTGGCCTTGGCGGCATAAGCCAATGCCCCGGTGCCTGGGAGACGGATGGTGGAGTAGAGGGTGGAGATCAACTTGGTTGGCTCAGCACCTGTGATTATATCCACTATAGGAGGGACTGTCAGAGTGGGGTTGAAGCCGGCAAATTGAGTCTGTAGCGCATGTTGGAGCTGTAAATAGCTGATGAAAAGATGGTTAGGGAGTAGGGATGAGCTTCGTGTTCGAGTCGAGCATATGTTCGACTCGAACATCGGCTGTTCGCCCGTTCGGCGAATTCCGAACGTTATGGGCCGTTCGCGCCAAATTCGTGTGGCGCTCACGGCCCACAATGCACTGCGATGGCGCAGTGCATTGCTGGCTCATGATTGGCCAATCATGCACTGTGACCCCGCATGCTTGGCCAATCACAGCGCCGGCAGTGAGGAGAGCCATGATTGGCCACTGGCAGGATGCCTGTGGCCAATCATAGCTCAGGCTGTGTAGTACACGCCCCACACTATATAAGGCCGCCAGCGCAGCGGCCTTGTGTAGTGCGTTGGCGTCTGAACCAGTTAGTGGGTGTTCTGTGTACCTTCAACACAGTATACACCGATCGTTATTGGCCGATTTTCGTTCTTGCTCTTCTGAAGTGGTTGTTGTCTGCGTGCCCTGACCGCAGTATACACCGCTATATTCACCTATATAGCTAGCGATATATCTATCTTTTATAATAGAGCTTGCAGTCAGTGTTAGGAGCTTGTGCGTGCTGTCTGCGTGCTCTGAACCCCAGTACACACCGCTATATCCACCTATATAGCAAACTATCTTGCTAGTTTTAAATAGAGCTTGCAGTCAGCGGTAGGAGCTTGTGCGTGCTGTCTGCGTGCTCTGAACCCAGTACACACCGCTATATCCACCTATATAGCAAACTATCTTGCTCGTTTTAAATAGAGCTTGCAGCCAGCGGTTGGAGCTTGTGCGTGCTGTCTGCGTGCTCTGAACCCAGTACACACCGCTATATCCACCTATATAGCAAACTATCTTGCTCGTTTTAAATAGAGCTTGCAGTCAGCGGTAGGAGCTTGTGCGTGCTGTCTGCATGCTCTGAACCCAGTACACACCGCTATATCCACCTATATAGCAAACTATCTTGCTTGTTTTAAATAGAGCTTGCAGTCAGCGCTAGGAGCTTGTGCGTGCTGTCTGCGTGCTCTGAACCCAGTACACACCGCTATATCCACCTACATAGCTCTTCTCTATTTGAGCCATCTGCCATCTGCATGAGTTATTGGAAGTTGTGTGTGCCTCCAGCACAATATACACTACCCAATTGCTGTTTTTCCCAACTCCCTTCAGGCCATTACCATGTCTGGAAGGCCAGCAAGGAGAGGCAGACAGGCGCGAGCCGATAAAAGAGGGCAAGCAGGCTCTGTGTCTAGAGACAATAGTGCTGGTCATGGACGCGGTACATCGTCATCATCAGCACGTGGCCATGGGACAGCTGGACATGTTGAGCCGCAACATGCCAACGACTTGGTAGAGTGGATGACCAAGCCCTCTTCATCCTCCTCATCCTCTCTCACCCAGTCTCAGGGTACTAGCAAAGCAGCTGCCAACGCATCGTCTTCCCTCCTCTAATGTCATCATCAGTGACTCCTTCCCTAGACCCACCACGTCCTCCTGAGGAGTCTCCTGAACTCTTTGAGCACAGTGTTGGGTACATGCTCCAGGAGGATGCCCAGTGTTTTGTAGGCTCTGATGATGATACTCAGCTAGAGGAAGGCAGTAGCGTGAATGCAGAGAGAGGGGATGCTCAACAAGGACAGCAATCTGGCAGTCATGTTCCACAAGCTGCAGCATACTGCCAGGTTTGCTCCAGCGATGAAGAGGGAGGGGATGATGAGGGCACTGACTCCACGTGGGTGCCTGGTAGGAGAGAGGAGGAGGCACATGTCCAACGAGGCAGGATGCCCTCCGGGGGCCAGCTTAGGGGCAGCACACCGACTGAATCACACCGCAGAGCTCCGCCTGTGCAGGGCGCTGCCTCTGCGCGTTATTCTAAAAGTTCTTTGGTGTGGGCCTTTTTTGAGACGAGTGCATCAGATCGCACCGCAGCTATTTGCAACATATGTCTCAAGCGTATCTCACGTGGCCAAAACATCAGCCGCCTGGGCACCACATGCTTGACCAGACATATGTTGACCTGCCATGCAGCACGTTGGCAAGCGTACCTCAAAGACCCACACCAAAGAACAAAGCGGACCTCTTCTTGCTCCTCATCAGCTGGCATCTCCAACCCCACTAGACCTTCAGTCCTCTCTGAAACCTGCTCTGAGAGGAATGAAGGTGTAGAATTAGGTGTGTCACAGCCAAGTGCTTCTGGGCACTCTGCTAGCAGTACACCCACGTCCGATTATAGCAGGCAAATGTCCCTGCCCCAGCTGCTGGACCGGCAAAAGAAGTTCACTCCCAGCCATCCACATGCCCAGCGGTTGAATGCTAGCTTGGCTAAATTGCTAGCACTTCAACTGCTGCCTTTTCAGTTGGTAGACTCGGCCCCCTTCCGTGAGTTTGTACAATGTGCGGTTCCTCAGTGGCAGGTCCCCAAACGCCACTTTTTCTCACGGAAGGCGATTCCGGCTCTCTACCGGCATGTGGAAGGCAATGTCCTTGCCTCGCTGGACAGGGCGGTCAGCGGTAAGGTGCATATTACCGCTGACTCATGGTCCAGCAGGCATGGACAGGGACGTTACCTGTCTTTCACGGCCCATTGGGTCACTCTTCTGGCAGTTGGGAAGGATGCAGGACAAGGTGCAGTAGTGTTGGAGGTTGTTCCGCCACCACGCCTCCAAAATGCTACTATTGGTTGTGACACACCTCTCTCCTCCACCCCCTCCTCTTCTTCTTCCTCCATGGCCTCTTCCAGTGCTCTGTCCTCAGAACCAGCGGTGCTCCGTAGGCGTTCCAGGGGCTACGCAAGTACGCAGGCAAAACAATGCCATGCCGTGCTTGCACTGGTTTGTTTGGGGGACAGGAGCCACACTGGGGCGGATGTTTTGTCAGCTCTGCAGGGGCAGGCCGAGAGGTGGTTGACGCCACGCTAGCTTAAGCTGGTGGTTTGCGACAATGGCACCAACCTCCTCCTCCGCCCTCCAACAGGGACAACTGACCCATGTGCCCTGTGTAGCTCACATCCTTAACCTGGTGGTGCAGCGGTTCTTGGGCAGGTACCCGGGCTTACAGGATGTCCTGAAGCAGGCCAGGAAAGTCTGTGTGCATTTCCGCCAATCATTTAATGCCTGTGCTCGGCTGGCTGAGCTCCAAAAGGAGTTGAACCTGCCCAAGAACCGCCTTATATTTGACATGCCCACCGAGTGGAACTCAACGTTGGCCATGCTGCAGCGGCTGCACACGCAGCAGAGGGCCATCAATGAGTACCCGTGCGACTACGGCACCAGGTCAGGGTCAGGGGAGCTCGGTTTTTTCTCACCACACCAGTGGGGCATGATCAGGGATGCATGCACTGTCCTGTCACCATTTGAGGAGGCCACAAGGATGGTGAGCAGTGACAGTGCATGCAGTGACACTGTACCTTTTGTCCACCTCTTGGAGCATACGCTGCGTGGAATAATGGACAGGGTACTTGAGGCAGAACAGAGGCAGGAAGTGGAGGACTTCCTTGCCTCTCAAGGCCCCCTTTATCCAGACAGTGTTCCTGCTGTGCCACCCATCACACAGGAAGAGGATGAGGAGGAGGAGGAGGATGATTGTGTCAGCTTGGAGGTGGAGGCTGGCACTCAGCATCAACAGCAGCAGCAGTCTTGTAGGGATGATTTACAGTCCCAAGAAACCCGTGGACTTGTACGTGGCTGGGAGGAGGTAGCTGCAGATCATGTTGTCCTTAGTGACCCAGAGGACTCCGGACCGAATGCCTCAGCTAACCTACGCTGCATGGCCTCCCTGATCCTGCAAAGCCTGCGGAAGGATCCTCGTATTCTTCGGAGAGGGACCATTACTGGCTGGCCACTCTCCTTGATCCACGGTACAAGGGTAAGGTTGCCGACCTTATCTTGCCATCCCAGAGGGAGCAGAGGATGAGACATCTCCGGGAGGCCTTGCAGAAAGGTCTGTGCAACGCGTTCCCAGAGACTGGGAGGTTACAAACTCCTGGTCCTGGACAACGTGTTGCTGAGGCATCAGTCAGAAGGAGCGGTGGAGAAGGTGGCCGTCTGACTGATGCTTTCAGACAATTTTTTAGTCCGCAGCCCCAAGCTATGATCGGTTCCAGCAACCATCGCCAGCGTCTGATTTACATGGTGCAGGAATACCTAGGGGCAAGGTCAGACTTGGACACCTTTCCCACCGAAAACCCTCTGGCTTACTGGGTCTTGAGGATGGATCACTGGCCAGAGCTTGCACAGTATGCAATTGAGCTACTGGCCTGTCCTGCATCCAGCGTTCTTTCGGAACGCACCTTCAGTGCTGCTGGTGGCTTTGTTACCGATCACAGGGTGCGCCTGTCCACCGAATCAGTTGATCGACTGACCTTCATCAAGATGAATCAGTCTTGGATCACCCACAGCTACAAAGCATCTGAAGCTGAAGTAACCGAATATTTTTTTTTTTAAATATCACATCCCTACAAGACTGCCTATGCTGATGCTGAGTGACTGTCCTGTTATGTTGATTGTCTATCCTCTTCCTCCTCCGCTGATATGTTGGAAGAACATTTCTGGTTCTGGGTGATGCCATCAGCCCAATTTTTCTGCCCCTGTTTAACAGGGGCGTTTAAATAAAATTTTTGATGCAATGCTTTGCAGCAGGGCTAATTCCTGCACTAAAACTAGAGTATATGGGAGAGGTTGCAGTGTCGTGGCACTAGCACCAGTGCCTAAGGCCCAATTTTTCTGCCCCTGTTTAACGGGGCGTTTAATTACAATTTTTGATGCAATGCTTTTCAGCAGGGCTAATTCCTGCACTAAAACTAGAGTTTATGGGAGAGGTTGCAGTGTTGTGGCACCAGTGCCTAAGGCCCAATTTTTCTGCCCCTGTTTAACAGGGACATGTAATTACAATTCTTGATATAATATTTCACAGGAGGGCCCGTTCCTGTGCCCACCCAGAGTAACTGTGAGGACTTATAGTGTTGTGGCACCAGCACCACAACCACCAAAGGTCAATTTTTCTACCACTGTTCAACAATGGCATGTAATTACAATTCTTGATATAATCGTTCACAGCAGGGCGCTCCGGCGCCCACCAAGAGTCACTTTGAGGGCTTACAATGTTGTGGCAAAACCAACACCTTGTTCCGTCATTTCTGTAGAGCATATAACGCAGGCCCCTACTTTCAAATATCCAACTTATAAACATCTCCTACTTGCAAACGGAAGGAGACAACAGCAAGTGAGATGAAAAAAGATGGACGACAAAACAAATTATACAGGGGTGATAACCCTTCCCTATGTTTTCCAAAAAGCTTAAAAATCGTTTTTTTGACTGGAGCTACACTTTAAAATTGTACCAGTTGAAAATTACAAACAGATATTTAAAGGAATATTTCACTTTTTTTTTTTCACTTTAATCGTCATTAAAATCAGTGCTCCCACCAAAATGGCCATTTTTAAAAACATTTTAGGCATTGACCCATGTCCCCTGGGGCAGGAGCCAGGTCCCCAAACCCTTTTTAGGACAGCATCTTGCATATTAGCCGTTAAAATTAGCACTTTTAATTTCGAGTTCCATAGACTTCAATGGGGTTCTAAAGTTCGTACAAATTTGGGGTCCGTTCGAAAGTTCTGGTGTGAACCGAACCAGGGGGTGTTCGGCTCATCCCTATTAGGGAGTGTGAATTCTTTCTTTAGCGTTTGAAAGGATTTAAGCCCAGTGTTAGTCATAATTTGGTGCATGTACAGGATCCCATAATGTGTCCAAGCTGTGGGGTCCGGAACGGACAGCAGTTCGGGCAAATGAGTGTTGAACCAGAGAGGAGTGTAAGAATGAACCTGTGGGGTCCCAAGTTTGTTAAGGGCCGTCCGCCATATCCTCCGGTGGTGCGTCAGCATGTCTACCTTGCGATGGGGGGAACGTCTTGACAATGGGGCCCTAAGGACTGACTGAAGTGGGGTGTGGGCAGGGTCGTAAGGGCATTTAAAAAGTAATGTCTGGTATCTTGGTAGCTCGCTCTTGTCAAAGTGATAAAAATGGGACAATTGGGAGGCAAGATAATAATCCTGGAAATCTGGAAGAGCAGCCCCTCCCATTGTCACTGGGTTCTTCAGAAGTCTCAAAGACAATTTGTGTCTGCTGTGGCCCCATATAAATGAATTAAGAATTGATTCAATCGTCTTCAAAAAATTTTGTGGTATATACAGGGGTGCATGCCACACCAAATAAAGTATCTTGGGCAGGAGTATCATTTTGAACAGATTGATCCCATAACACCCAGAGGTTGTCTGGCCCAGGTTTGTGTCTTGTTCTTGATCAGGGTGTAAAGGGGTTCAATGTTTAGGGGTACATAGTCTGTCAGCGATCTAGTGACCTGCACTCCTAAATACTTGATCACGGAAACCCTAGGGAGATTTAGAGGAGGGGACGTGGGTATAGGGGGGAAATGATCAAGCGGAAGGATCTGGGATTTGGACCAGTTGATGCTCAGACCCGAAAGACTACCAATACAGTCTATGGTGTGAAGGGCTGCAAGAAGGGAGGGACCCGAGTCGGCTAAGTATAGGAGTGTATTGTCAGCATACATCCCGATCTTTTCTTCCAGATTTCCTATCCTAAGGCCACGAATTCTGGTGTCTGCGCGAACCATAATAGCCAGTGGTTCCACAGCCAACGCATACAGCATGGGAGAAAGGGGGCAACCTTGTCGAGTCCCTCTCTCCAGCGGGAACTGATCAGAGAGCCAGCCGTTCACAAACACCTTGGCCCTCGGGGATTGATGCAGGAGTTGGACCCATCGAATAAAGTTGGGGCCAAGTCCAAATCCCAAGAGGCATTCCCACAGGTAGTTCCACTCCACGGAGGCGAAAGGCCTTGGCAGCATCCAAGGCCACCACGACCCGCGAGCCGACTTCATCATGGGATCCCTGGATGTTCATAAGTAAGCGGGGGATATTCATGGCGGTGTTTTTTCCTGGCATAAAGCCAGTCTGGTCAGGGTGGATCAGTGAGAGGATGACCTGATTAAGGTGGGAGGCAAGAATCTTGGCCAGTATTTTAATGTCGACCTGTAGTAGGGAGATAGGTCTATATGATTCCGGATAGTTTGGGTCTTTCCCGGGCTTGGGAATTACTACTATTTGTGCTTCTCTCATAGAGGGGGGTAGGATTCCCGTGTCAAATATAGATTCATATAAGTTATGGAGTTTAGGGGTCAAAATTTCAGAGTAGGTGGCATAAAATTCAAGCGGTAGACCGTCCAGTCCTGGTGCTTTAGAAGTGGCCAGAGAGGAAATATCCTCCTCGGTAATGGGGGCCTCTAAAAGGTCACGTTGGGTGTCTGTCAGTTTGGGAAATGTAATTCTCGCTAGGTAGTCTCTGGTGTCTTGGGGAGTATGAGTGACCCGGTTGGCGTAGAGTGCTCGATAAAATCTTGCAAATTCCTCCGCCACCTGTTGTGGATCAGTAATACCATTCCCCTGGGTGTCTATCAGTGATACCACGACTGGGGGATGGGAATCTAAGTGGGCGAGGAAAGCAAGTAGTTTGCCCGATCTTTCTCCATACTCAAATATCCTTTGCCTACAGAAAAAGATGCGCTGCTTGGCCTGTTCCGTATGCAGTTGGGAGACCTGTCGTAGCTGAAGCTTAAGCTTAGTAGCTGCGTCAGGTGAGGGGTCTCGATGAAACTCCTCCTCCAGTCTTTGTAGGTGGTCTGTAGCCTGTTGGACAACAAGTTTTGACGACCGCTTAAGTCTGTTAATACGCGTGGTGAGCAGGGAGCGGGCGTAAAACTTAAATGTGTCCCACACTATGTCGTATGTAGTGGAGTCCCCGTTAACTGTAAAATAGTGTTGCAATTCTGTAAGGATGTCTTCTTGCTCCTGCAGGGCGGTTAGCCAAAATGGGTTCAGCCGCCAAGTAGGAGAGGAAGAGGCCTTCAGGAGCCACATCGTAATCCAATAGGGGGCGTGATCCGAGAGGATTCTCGGAGCGAAGCCCACATCTTCCAGTCTGGCTGTCAGGGTCTGTGAGATGAGAATTAAGTTAATTCGGGACATTGTGTTGTGGCTGGCTGAGAAGCACAAGTATGCTTTAGCATGCGGATGCTTGTGGCGCCATGTATCCACAAGAGCAAAGTCGGTCAATATACGATGTAGTCTGGTATGGGCTGGTGGGTCACCAAGGGAGTCCGGTGTGTCCATTCGGTCCAGAGCGGGAATGAGGGTCATATTAAAGTCCCCCATCCACACTGCCGGCACCGGGGGGTAGTGTGCCATAAATGCAAGGCCCTCCTTAAGTACGACTGAGTTATAGGGAGGGGGGACATAGCAGGCTATTATCAAAATAGGGGATCCGTTGATGGTGGCATGTAGGAATACATATCTGCCCTGCCGGTCCGTCTGGAGCAGCACTAGATCAAACGGCACCCTTTTGGCATTTGGGACCGGAACCCCCCTGGAGTATGAGGTGTGGGTAGCATGATACGCCCAACCTATCCACGGCTTTTTAAGAGAGGACTGGAGATGACCAGTAACATGGGTCTCAACAAGCGCGATAATGTCAGCACGCTGGGACTTAAAACGCACTGCCGCCCTGACATTCCTTATCTTATTCCACATGCCTCTGACATTCCACGTAAGGAACTTTAGAGAGCTCATGGTGGGTGCAGGGCATAAACAATAAACCATAGGCGGGCTAGAATCAGCAGAGCAGTCATGGCCAATTCAGTGCGCACAAAACACAATAGCAGCCAATTCCAATAATGCATGTATGACTTTAACATAGTACCTTCAGCATAAACAAACGTTAGCAAACATAGTGGTGTAAGAAAAATAAAAACGACAACATCCCGCCCCCCACCCAGTCCAGCGCCACCCCAACACGGCTTGGACATCATACCCCAGAACTGGGTACCAACAGGGGACATCCAATGCTTAGAACCCATTGGAGGCAAGGAACTTAATTGCAGAGGAGCATAGATACCCAAGGTAACAAAGAGAAAAACAAAGGGGGAGAAAAAAAATCTGACAAATGGGGGAGGGAGAAGTACACAAAAATCCTAGGGGGGCGACTTCTTCTAGGAGCCACAGAGGTGTGACACCATCATGGCTGAGCAGGGGGGAGCTCCGCCCGCCATATGGATGATGAATAAAGTACAGTAGAAAAGTCATGGATGTCGTGTAATCTTCGGTCTTCCCCAGGCGCTCCTCAGGTACAGGGGAGGCAGGGATCTCAGGTCAGCGAGAACGCGGGAGAGGATAGTCATGCTGTGAGATCCAGTATGAGGTGCAAAAAAAAATTTCACCGGGTTTGTCCCCTGGCCCTGCAAAGGGCATATATTGATAGTGAGCCCATCGCGAGGACTTAATCATCAAAGTAGCAGCAGGAGAGATCGTGGGCACCCATGGGAGCGGGAGAAAGAAAGAAAAGCATCCACAGCTTATAGGTAGGGTAACATGTTCAGTCTCTGTGTTCCCTCTGGTCAATCCAGGTGGATGCCAATGCAGGGTCTTCAAAAAAGTGGGTTTGGCCCTCGTGTTCCACGCGAAGCTTCGCAGGATACAGCATTGCGTATTTGAGGTGTAGAACTCGGAGGCATCGTTTTAACATCCTGGAACCTGGATCGCTGCCGTTGTACCTCGCTGGAAAAGTCTGGGAATACTGCCACATGAGTATTGGTATGGGGGATATTACCCCTCTCTCTAGTCAGGTGGAGGATTTTGTCACGGTCTCTGAAGTTAAGAAATTTCGCTATCAGGGTACACGGTGGGGCCCCCTGGGGACGGGAACGGGCCGGAATTCGATGAGCTCTCTCCACTGCGAACATCACCGAAAATGCCTCTCTTCCGAAGGTGGAGGTCAGGAGGTTTTCAAGGAAACCCGTCGGATCGTTGCCCTAAGCTGTCTCAGGGAGGCCGATAAAGCGGAGATTGCATCTCCGGAGACGATTTTCCATGTCGTCCTGTTCCGCGCTAAGCTGTTGCAGCTGACGGCGTACCTCGTCGGTGCTGTGTTGCAGGGGGTGTATGATGTCTTCAGCTCTACTGATGCGGGTCTCCGTCTCCGCCACTCGGTCCCGCAGGGTAGAGAGATCTTGCCGGATGAGGGACACATCAATTTTGACCTCCTCAATTTTGGAGGTGAGCGTGCTCTGACATAGGGCTATAGCGTCCAAGACTCGGTTAGTGGCCGACGTAGAGTGGTCTGCGTCAGAGGGAGCACCAGCGCCATCTTTGCCCCGGTGTTCCTCTTCATGGCGGCGGTACCTGGCAAGCTTGTCAGCGGCCTCGTTGGACTTTTTCGGTGGGGACATGGTCCAGAATGGTCCGGGGTGTTCCAAAATGGCCGCTATGTATTAGGCCAACTCTTCAATCTCCCCGCTCGCAACAATCGCAAAGTGTAGGTAAGGTAAGGTTATTAGATGGGGGCTTGGTGCTTGCAAGGATCAGCGGCTGCAGCAGGGGAGAAACGGGCACAGGGCGGGCAGGTGGTCGCAGAGTACTTGGCAAGGGACTGCAGTGTGTGTAGCAATATGGCCACTGCTCCAGGGCCCAAGCCGTCCCCACAGGCTATCCAACCGGCTGCTGCAGGGTAGAGGGGCACTTCACAGATGGCGAGGGGCGAATTGGCGGCCACAGGCAGGTGGATATTTAGATGTAAACTGTTAATGAGGCCTATAAGGGCTGCCGCAGGTGGAGCAAGATGGCCGCCGGCTCGGGGACCAGGCCGGCGCCGCGGACTATCCCACCGGCCGCTATCAATACTACAGTCACCATACCCGCGCCCGAGGGCGCTCCGGTAGCCGGGGGTGCTGTGGAGCGGTTCCGGAGTGGCTCGGAGGGCTGAGGAGGCCCGAGAAAGCTGCCGCCGGGTGGAGCTAGATGGCTGCTGCTCCGGCGACTAGGCCGAAGCCGCGGTCTGTCCTACAGGCAGCCCCGAGGTATGTAAAGCTTACCGGAGCGGCTCCGCGCGGCATCCAAATCGGGCAGATGGCTCCAGGGATAGAGCGAGGGGTAAGGCAGGGTCGTCCAGGTGGTATTCAGAGGAAGGATGGTGCAGGATGGTGATAACAGGAGTATGGATGAGCGGAGCTCTCACTGCAGACGTCCTACTCCATTGCACCTCAGGCCACGCCCCCACTAATGATTATTCTAGACATTATATTGTATGTCCCATCCTACCCGAGGGGTGTGTTTCATATAAAGTCCCAACTCTTTCCCCTGTCCCAATCTCCCTTTATATTACACATTATCGGGGATGGAGACCTGGGTACTGGAAAGTCCTGGTCTCACATAAAGTCCCAACCGCTCTTTCTCTTCATATTAAATAGGGATGGAAACACATCACTCATTTACTGTTTATACTCCATGGCCTGCTGTTGTTATGCATCAAGTGCCACCTTAGGTATTTACAACTTTGGGATACCCTAATTTGCTGGTACTTTTGAAAGGCAAATACTCAGGGGTGATCTCATTCATTCCCGGGAGCTGCGACGCGCATCGGGCCTGTCCCCCACCCCCTCGACCTTGTTGGTTGCAGGGGTGGGGGCCTGTGCTCGCTGCGCGTCTACGCCACGCCCCATGTACGTCCGCACGGCTGGCATCAGTTTGGCGCCGCGTGTTGGCGTGCAATTGACCATCTGCGTGCAGTAGTGGTGGAGGTTTGGGCGTACATATAGGCGTGTAGTCGCCTGTGTGTGGTCGCCTCCTCTCGCAGTGCACGGCATAGCATGACGTTGGTGGGTGACCGCTGGCGGGCAGGCTGGTTTCCTTTCCAGCATCCAGGGACTTCATATTTATGCCCCTAGTGGCACCTCCATTTCAATTCCCTCAAATACCTTCATTAAGCCTAGGTAATCACTGGTTAATGTGCTGCTATTGGTGTTCTTGGTGGTCTTGGCACGTTTTTATACTTATTGCCTCATTTGAATTCTTTTCTGCACCCAGATGATATCTATTAGCTCCTTCACCCCTCCACACACTCACCCTTCACTATTTCACCCTCTCTTCCTATAGTCCCTCTATAACATCCAACCAATTATTATATATATTATTTTTATCTATTTTAGTATCCCATTGGGGCTCTCACTGACTACTACGACATTGGCAGGGGGACTTCGCAAAATGCACTTTTGCACTTCTCTGTTCCCTGGTTGGCTATGCCCTGCTGCTGCTGTATGACCGCCTCAGCTCCCGGGTAGGTGATTCTTTCACCCCCTGGTGCCTCTGATCATCAACATTTTTATTATCTATGCTCCTCTACAAATCTATTTCATACCCACAGGTAAGAGGGCTAGGACTGTAGTTGGTGTTCCCTCTCTTCCTGGGTTAATTTATTAACATTAATATTTGATTTATTATCCATTTTAAGCATCCCCCGTTAGCTGCTCCTGATGAGTGGATACAAATCCACGAAACGCTTAGAGCTTTTATATTTGATGCCATGTCACAGCAACCATGTCTATAACATGGGTTTTATTTTGGATGAGTGATCAATTTATTTCATACAATATGTTTTTGTTGTTCTGTGACTATTCTGGATGTACTGCTGATATTGATTTTATCATATGATACACTGTCTACTATGTTATTAATTCTATTATGACAGGGCTCGACAAAACCCGGGCGCCAGGTCGCATTTGCGACTAGAATTAGCGACCTGGCGCCTGGGGCATCACAGCTGGGGGGTATCCTGTCACCGCGGACCCCCTACCCGGCGTGATCGCGTCGGGCCACGCCGCCCGGTAATTGAGCCCCTGGCTTTGAGGCCTTCTATGATCCTATGGTTCCTTCTGGAATCTGGCGCCCTCTTGTGGTGGCCGTTGGAATTACAACCAGCAATGCTAATAGGCTTGCAGGCAGGGGAAGCTCCATCTCCTTCCCTTTACTCAGAACCCCTAAACATTATATATATATTTTATTCTAACACCCTAGAGAATAAAATGGTGGTCGTTGCAATACTGTCTGTCACACCGTATTTGCACAGCGGACTTACAAACGCACTTTTTTGGGGAAAATGTATTTAATAACAAAAAAAATAAGACAACAGTAAAGTTAGCCCAATTTTTTTTTATATTCTGAAAGATAATGTTACATCGAGTAAATCGATACCCAACATGACATACTTCAAAATTGCGCCCGCTCATGGAATGGCGACAAACTTTTACCCTTAAAAATCTCCATAGGCGACGTTTTAAAAATTCTACAGGTTGCACCTTTTAAGTTACAGAGGAGGTCTGGGGCTAGAATTATTGCTCTCACTCTACCGATCGCAGCGATACCTCACATGTGTGGTTTGAACACCGCTTTCATATATGCGTTCACTTCTGCACGCAAGCTTGGCGGGACAGGGCGCGTTTAAAATAATTTTTTTTTTCTTATTTTAACTTTTATTTTAATTTTTTTCACTGTTCTTTTAAAAAAAAAAAAATATGTGTGTCACTTTTATTCCTATTACAAGGAATGTAAAAATCCCTTGTAATAGAAAAAAGCATGACAGGTCCTCTTGTATATGAGATCTGGGGTCAGAGAGACCTCATATCTCATATTTACACTAAAATGCAATTTAACCACTTTCAGACCGGACCATTTTGCTGGTAAATGACCAGAGGTCTTTTTACACTTTGGCACTGCGCTGCTTTAACTGGTAATTGCGCGGTCATGCAATGTTGTACCCAAACAAAATTTGCGTCCTTTTCTTCCCACAAATAGAGCTTTCTTTTGATGGTATTTGATTGCCTCTGCGATTTTTATTTTTTGCGATATAAACGTAAAAAGACCGCAAATTTTGAAAAAAAATGATATTTTCTACTTTTTGTTATTAGAAAAATCCAATAAACTCAATTTTAGTCATACATTTAGGACAAAATGTATTCAGCCACATGTCTTTGGTAAAAAAAAAGTCAATAATTGTATATTTATTGGTTTGCGCAAAAGTTGTCACATCTACAAACTAAGGTACGTTTTCTGGAATTTACGCAGCTTTTAGTTTACGACTGCCTATCTCATTTCTTGAGGTGCTAAAATGACAGGGCAGTACAAAACCCCCCCAAATGACCCCATTTTGGAAAGTAGACCCCCTAAGGAAATTGATAAGAGGCATGTTGAGCCCATTGAATATTTTATTTTTTTGCCTCAAGCGATTGAATAATGACAAAAAAAAATTTTTTTTTTTTTTTTTTACACAAAGTTGTCACTAAATGATATATTGCTCACACATGCTATGGGCGTATGTGAAATGACACCCCAAAATAAATTCTGCTGCTTCTCCTGAGTACGGGGATACCACATATGTGGGACTTTTTGGGAGCCTAGCCGCGTACAGGGCCCCGAAAACCAAGCACCGCCTTCAGGCTTTCTAAGGGCGTCAATTTTTGATTTCACGCCTCACTACCTATTACAGTTTTGAAGGCCATAAAATGCCAAGATGGCACAAAACCCCCACAAATGACCCCATTTTAGAAAGTAGACACCCCAAGCTATTTGCTGAGAGGCATGTTGAGTCCATGGAATATTTTATATTTTGCCACAAGTTGCGGGAAAATTACAAACTTTTTTTTTTTTTTTTTTTTTTTCACAAAGTTGTCACTAAATGATATATTGCTCATGCATGCCATGGGCATATGTGAAATGACACCCCAAAATAAATTCTGCTGCTTCTCCTGAGTACGGGGATACCACATATGTGGGACTTTTTGGGAGCCTAGCCGCGTACGGGGCCCCGAAAACCAAGCACCGCCTTCAGGCTTTCTAAGGGCGTAATTTTTTGAGTTCACTTCTCACTACCTATTACAGTTTTGAAGGCCATAAAATGCCAAGATGGCACAAAACCCCCACAAATGACCCCATTTTAGAAAGTAGACACCCCAAGCTATTTGCTGAGAGGCATGTTGAGTCCATGGAATATTTTATATTTTGCCACAAGTTGCGGGAAAATTACAAACTTTTTTTTTTTTTCACAAAGTTGTCACTAAATGATATATTGCTCACGCATGCCATGGGCATATGTGAAATGACACCCCAAAATAAATTCTGCTGCTTCTCCTGAGTACGGGGATACCACATATGTGGGACTTTTTGGGAGCCTAGCCGCGTACGGGGCCCCAAAAACCAAGCACCGCCTTCAGGCTTTCTAAGGGCGTTACAGTTTTGAAGGCCATAAAATGCCAAGATGGCACAAACCCCCCCCCCCCCAAATGACCCCATTTTAGAAAGTAGACACCCCTAAATTTAGGGGTACACTAGTGAGACTAGGTAATAAATGGCGGGTGCCCTGAAACTATAAAAAAATAACTAACCAACCAGCGTCACCTGTAACAGTTATATGGTGATCACTGGTGAAAGGGTTAACTAGGGGGCAATCAGGGGGCTTTATGCGGTAGTATATGGGGGTCCCTGGCGCTATAAAAAGCTGCGGCGAACCTAAATACCTACCTGCCTAACTAGCGTCACCTGTGACACTAATACAGCGATCAGAAAAACGATCGCTTATTAGGCTGGGTTCACACTGGAGCGATGCGGGAACGCCACGAATGCGCGGCGGGTTCCCGCATCGCATGCCTCCCGGCAGCAGTTCACACTGCCCTATGCGAACTGCTGGGAGTGTCAGTGAAATGTTAATGACACCCCCAGATCAGTTCGCATATCGCAGTGCGATCTGCAAACTTG
This sequence comes from Lithobates pipiens, assembly GCF_037356315.1. Classification (NCBI taxonomy): domain Eukaryota; kingdom Metazoa; phylum Chordata; class Amphibia; order Anura; family Ranidae; genus Lithobates; species Lithobates pipiens. The sequence goes on along the minus strand of NW_027507785.1, from coordinate 150,268,898 downwards.
GATCGCATGGTGTGAACACCCATGCGATCCGATTCTGCTGCGGACCAAAAAAAGGGTCCCGTGCGAGTTTGCGGCGGGTGCGACACGAATTCAGCCATACTATCTGTATAGCTGAACTCGAATCGCACAGAGATCGGATGTGATTTGCACTGCAGTGCGGTGCGAATCACATCCGTTCTCATAAACCGCTGCAATGTGAACCCAGCCTTAGTGACACTGGCGACGGGGGGTGATCACGGGGTTAAACCTTTATTGGGGGGGTTAGGGGGGTACCTTAGAACTAAAGGGGGCTAACCCTAACTGCCCTAACAGTTATTAGTCACAAATGACACCTGCCGGGTGATCAGGGGGTTAAACCTTTATTAGGTAATAAATGGCGGGTGCCCTGAAACTATAAAAAAATAACTAACCAACCAGCGTCACCTGTAACAGTTATATGGTGATCACTGGTGAAAGGGTTAACTAGGGGGCAATCAGGGGGCTTTATGCGGTAGTATATGGGGGTCCCTAGCGCTATAAAAAGCTGCGGCGAACCTAAATACCTACCTGCCTAACTAGCGTCACCTGTGACACTAATACGGCGATCAGAAAAATGATCGCTTATTAGGCTGGGTTCACACTGGAGCGATGCGGAAACGCCGCGAATCCGCGGCGGGTTCCCGCATCGCATGCCTCCCGGCGGCAGTTCACACTGCCCTATGCGAACTGCTGGGAGTGTCAGTGAAATGTTACTGACACCCCCAGATCAGTTCGCATATCGCAGTGCGATCTGCAAACTCGGATCGCATGGTGTGAACACCCATGCGATCCGATTCTGCTGCGGGCCAAAAAAAGGGTCCCGTGCGAATTTGCGGCGGGTGCGGCGGGTGTGGCGGGTGCGGCGGGTGCGGCGAATGGCTGAACTCGAATCGCACAGAGATCGGATGTGATTTGCACTGCAGTGCGGTGCGAATCACATTCGTTCTCATAAACCGCTGCAATGTGAACCCAGCCTTAGTGACACTGGCGACGGGGGGTGATCACGGGGTTAAACCTTTATTGGGGGGGTTAGGGGGGTACATTAGAACTAAAGGGGGCTAACCCTAACTGCCCTAACAGTTATTACAGTCACAAATGACACCAATGCAAAAAAAAAAAAAAAAAAAAAAAATGACATTGGTGTCACTGTGACTGGGGGGCAGGGGTAATTGGGGGGGTGATCGGGGGGTAAAGGGGGGGTGTGAGTGTGCCTGGCATGTTCTACTGTGTGTGGGATGTGTTGGTGCAACTCACTGATCCGCTCTCCTCCGTGTCGGAACGAAAAATACCGACACGGAGGAGAGAATACATCACTTCCTCTCCTGTGTTTACATTACAGGAGAGGAAGTGATGTCACCGGGGATTTCCATTCGTCGGGAGCGATCGCGAGGGGGTGGCCATGAATGAATGGCCGTCCCCTCGTCCGGGATCGCTCCCGAACGAAAACCGACCGCCGCAGGCACCGGGCGGGGGCCCGATCGGGCCCCCGACCCGCGGGAGGCAAAGGACGTACATATATGTGCTTATGCCTGCCCGTGCCATTCTGATGACGTACATCGGCGTGAGGCGGTCGGCAAGTGGTTAAAAAAACTTTGTCATTTGAAAAAAATAAAAAAATAAAATGTCCCTCTAAGAGCTATGGGCAATGACTTGGAGACAGGTGGGGGGCTGGGGGCGCTATGTTCCCCTCACTCGTCTCCATGTCAGGCCAGGGACAGGTCCAGATCGCCGTCACGGACCTGGCTCCTAACTTTTTTAGCTGGCTCCTAGATTCCAAGCTCTTACTGGGTTAATTTATGAACATTAATTATTGATTTATTATCCATTTTAGGCATCCCCCGTTAGCTGCTCCTGTTGAGTGGATACAAATCCACGAAACACGTATCTCTGAAAAGGACTTAAGGACCTGACCGCTGTAGAGCTGAGACAGGAATTCAATGCCCTTTACTTTCCAACCATTAAAACCCTTGGGCTTCAATAGCTGGTGGTAGTTTGCATTTCCCCAAATAGGGGTGAGAGAGAGAAAACCTCTCATCTTCAGCAGGCGTTTGACGTATGGCCAAAGTGTATTTAACATGGTTATGGTCGGTGGGCCCCTGTGTAGATGTGTAAATCCTGCTTCTAAATTAGAAAATGCTGTGTGATTGTGAGCAGGGGAATCCAACAATCTACGGATGGGGTCTAGTAAATCTTGCAGACCCCAGCCACCTAGATGCTGCAATTGTGAATCCAAGAAGTAAGCCCTGGCATGTGGCACTGCCAGGCCTCCCTCTTCCTTTTTGTATTGTAGTGTCTTTAGACCAATTCTAGCGGTCTTTTTGCACCATATTAGTTCCCTATACTGGGAGTCTATTTTATCAAACCAACACTTAGGGATCCATATCAGGGAATTGTGACAGATGTAAAGCAACTGTGGTGCCCATACCATTTTATAAGGTTAGCTCGCCCCACTACGGATAGTGGTATTTTACACCAAGCTTTACATTTCTCTCTAAACTTAGCTAGCAGAGGTACCAGGTTAAGGGAGATATATTGAGAAACCTCCTGGGAGACTTATACCCCCAAATATCGAAAAAGTGGGTACTATTTGGGTCATGGCAGCACAGTCGGGTAGGGGTGCGTCAAGGGGTCTAGGGGCATCAATACTGACTTATTCCAGTTTATTGTAAAGCCAGATAGCGTACTAAATTTATCAATTAGTTTCATAGACGCAGTCAGAGAGCCTTGCGTATCTCCCAGTCGCCCAGGCCCATTCTCTCCAGTACTTTCCACAGGTAAGGCCACTCGACAGTGTCGAAGGCCTTAGCTGCGTTCAGCGAGAGAATGGCCTGGTTACCGGGATTCGTCACTGGGATTTGAATATTTAAGTAAAGGCGTCTAATGTTTTGCACTGTGGATCTTGTGGGTATAAAACCCTACTGGTCTCTATGGATAAGTCTTGTTGCTAGTACTCTAGCCAGTAACTTGACATCCATCGCGAGTAGGGAGATGGGATGGTAGGAGTCAGGGGAAGTGGCCTCTTTACCCAGTTTCAATATTACTATTATGACCGCTTCATTCATGGAATCTGGGAGCGTACCAGTCTCCAAAGCATTATTAAATACCTTCAAGAGAGTGGGCAGTAAAGTGGCTGCATATCGCTTGTATACCTCAGTCGGATGGCCGTCCACTCCCGGAGACTTACTGTTGTGAGCCTGTTACCAATGCTAGAGCAAGTTAGTTTTCTTTAATTGGAGCATCCAACATACAAACGTCTTCAGCAGACAAGCGAGGCAGTTCATTTTTTTCAAGAAAGACTTCTATTTCATTTTCACTAGGGTGGACTTTGGAGGTGTATAAGTCAGCATAAAATTAACGAAATATTTGTAAGATGGTAAAGGTGTCCGTATAGGTTGTTCCCTGCATATCACACAGGGAAGAAACCATAGGGGTGGAGCCCTGGGCCCTCGCCAGCATGTGTCCAGTGGACTCACCCTCCTCAAAATGTTTTTGCTGCAGAAAAAATATTTTATTTTCCGCCAGCTGGAGTGTAAGTTGGCTAGACATAGCCTGTGCCCCCAGCCAGGCTTTTTTTGTGATTTCTGAGGGGTTATTGACATACTGGTCTTCCGACTCCCTAAGTGCCCTGCACACCTACCTTTCCCATGCTTTGGTATTTGTTTTTATGGTGTTGATTGCAGTTATGAATTGCCCTCTCAGAAAGGCCTTTGCCGCATCCCAGACAGTTCCCAGTGGGGCAGAGTCTATATTGTCTTGCATAAAAAATTTGAGATTGTCCCTTATGGGGTCAGGTGAAGGAAATGGCACAAACCAGAAAGGGTTTAGTTTCCACCCCCTGGGTTTGACATTAATGGGTAATGTAAGTTCAACCCAGAAGGAGGAGTGATCCGAGATGTGTCTATCCCCATATCCAGATTTTATAACCAAAGGAAGTAAGGCAGCATTCCCTAACCCCAGATCAATTCTCGACAGGCTCCCATAAGCTTTGGAGCAGCATGAGTATTGTCTGGACAGGGGATGGGCGGTCCTCCATACATCCGTCAAGCCAAGTTCAGCAAGTAAATCGGCAAAGGGGGTGTCACCCTTAGGGCGGGTAGGTTTGGCAGGAGGTACAGGTATTTTGTCCCATTTGTAGTTTAAGTAGTTGTTAAAGTCACCCATCGCTAACAAGGGGACATTGGGATACTGAGCCATGAACCTGGCCAGGCATCTAAGAACCTCAGCTGAGTAAGGGGGTGGTATATAAGCTATGATGCAGACCAGGTGAGCCACTTTACATAATATGAATATATACCTCCCTCCCGGGTCGATGAGCTTTTGTGAGCAGGAGGACACTCACCCCTCTGGCATAGGCAGAAAACGTAGAGTGGTATTGGGTAGTGTATACTCTGGGACTAAGACTAGGCACAGTGTCTGAGGCAAAGTGAGTTTCCTGCAGACAAACAATTCCTGCTCCTATGGCTTTCAGGTGTCTCAGGATTGCCAACCGTTTCACAGGATTACTCAGCCCCCTAACGTTCCATGATAGACATTTAATGGATGCCGCCATTGGCAAGTACTGTAATTAGGTGTATACGCAACATGTATACCAATATTAGGATGTTAAAGTAAGTGGATACATACAGCCTTAACACTTTATGCATAAATATTCTGTATACCATGATACATGAGCAACTCTTATGTAGGTCGTTAGTGGTAGTCCTGAAAATAGGTTGTAAAGGTGGCTCCGTGGTAGCAGGGAGAGAGTTAATGTTCCAAGGCGTTCTGAGAAAAAAGAAAAACAAAAGGGAAGAAAAAACAACCAAAAAATGTAAAACTGTTAAATCGTCATTTGCAGAGCCAACCAGGCTCTCATCCTGTAAGGCTAAGGTGGGATAAGACTGTTGGGGGGGGGGGGGGGGAAGCCTTGGAAAAACCCATAGGAATTACTTCCAGTTAACAGAAGGGGTTTCACCTGTGCAGGCAACATAAGTCAACTTGTGAGTAGAAGCCATCTCAGTGTTCTTCTCACTCCGCCGGATCTGTATGTAGATATTTCCTTTCAGCTTGGTGCATCTGGGCCTCTATTTATAAAGATGGCCATTGCTGTCTGGCATCTTTAAGAGCTTTATCTTCCCAGTCCAACCATTGTGCGGCCACAGCTGGTCTGTCGAAGAAATGGGTCGCCCCCAGAGCAGTAACGTGAAGACGAGCAGGGTACAGCATGCCATACTGGACATTAAGATCTCTGAGCCTCCACACCAAAAAGTGGGGAGAAGGATTCCCTGACGAATGTAGAGATTAACCAATGTTCTATAAAGTCCACTGGGTTTTTGCCCTCAGCCCTCTCTGGGATTCCCAAGGCATGAACATTATTACGCCTCATGCGATTCTCCATTTCGTCAAGTCGCATAGCATGTTGTTCAGTAAGATGACAATTGTATTTCAAGTCTCTCTGCATAGGTGCCATGCCATCCTCCACTGTGCTCAGCCTACCTTCCAGTGCAGAGGTTCTCTCTCTGAGTTTTTGCATGTCATGGCGGACGAATGTAATTTCACCTTTTAGCCCTTTTTATATCAGCAAAGAGAGCAGTTATGGACTGGTTGCATGAGGTGACCGCAGCAAATATGTCTCTCAGCATGGGTTCTATCACCTCTGCATTGGGGGAGTGAAGTTGTGACCCAGCCATATTGCCATTAAGGGTACTCACTGTGTTCCATACTGCTGACAATACGTCTACATCCTCCAAGGGGACAGTGTCATCTGCTTCTGGGGATCCTCCGGGTGTACCCCCTGATGTAGGCAAGCCAGCCAGGGCGTCTTTGTATGATTTTCCCCCAAGGAGCTTCTGTGTGGCCTCCTTGTATTGGTCTTTCGCTGCACACCGCGTGCCGGCGCCATCTTGGCCTGGGGGGCACGTTGGCGTCTTGCCTCCGTTGTGCCTTTTTGACATATTTGTGGCCATTTAGCGGGTATTGCCAGAGCCCGCTCGTCTCCCGCTGCCCGGTGGAGCAATCCTGGGGAGTTCAGCTGTCCGGGGTAAGCCTGGGAAGGATTATTGCACGGATGGCCGGCGAAGCTCCAGGAACACACGTCCTTCTACATTCGCCGCTAAGCCACGCCCCCCCCCCAGCCCATGGCTGTTTGATACCTTTACGCAGTCTCTCACTTGGATTCTGTTGCACCAAGCCCTGTGCCAGATTGTCATTCATTATGTGGACCTGGATAGTTTGAGAGTGGTGTTTGGTAATCTCAATGTGCCCATAGCAGAACATAAAGTGGAAGGCCCAGCACACTCCATCACCTTCCTTGGCGTCAATCTTGACACTCACTCCATGCAGGCTAGCCTGCCCCTGACAAACTGGCCCGAATCAGGTCGGTCCTTCGTGACTTTACCCGTTCACAAAGGTGTACTAAGAGACAGCTTCAATCCTTGTTAGGGATGCTCAATTTTGCCATGAGGATTATTCCCCAGGGGCAATCTTTAATTTCGCGCCTCTTGGTTTTCCTCTCTCAGGTATTAGACTGGACACAGCAGCAATAGCAGATCTGTCTATGTGGGATGAGTTCCTTACTAATTGGAATGGCATATTCATGTTCATCCCATCAGAATCAGCTCTGTCACCTCAGGTAGTAACCGATGCTGCAGCCTCCACAGGCTTCACTGCATCATTGCTTTGCAGGGCCATGGCCTCCAAAAATCCTCCTAGTCCCTGATTTTACTCAGTCTTCCTCACTTTTCAAACTATACCCCATCGTGGCAGCTGCTCCGGTCTGGGGCCATACCTGGACTGGACAAATGGTGGTCTTCGTTACAGACAACCAGGCCACAGCTGACAATATTAACAAGGGCAGGTCCAAGTCGCTCCCCATCATTTACTACCTACGCAGGTTGGTGTAATTGTCCCTGCAGCATCAATTCAAAGCTCATTGCATGTATATTTCGGGCAAGTGCAACGTCGCAGCAGACGCACTATCCCGTTTTAACTTCATTTCATTCTTTCAGCAGAAACCTGGAGCCGACCCAATCTCATCTCCTTTCCCACCATTCTCTGGCCCCCACCCACCAGCACTCTCTGGCCCCCAGCACTCTCCAGCCCCTACCCCCCACAATTCTCCAGCCCTCACCCCCAGCACTCTCCAGCCCCACCCCCCAGCACTCTCTGGCCCCCAGCACTCTCCATCCCCCACCCCCAGCACTCTCTGGCCCCCAGCACTCTCCACCCCCAGCACTCTCTGGCCCCCACCCACCAGCACTCTCTGGCCCCCAGCACTCTCTGGCCCCCAGCACTCTCCAGGCCACACCTCCCAGCACTCATTGGCCCCCACTCCCAGCATTCTCTGGTCCTCAGCACTCTCTGGTCCCCACCTCCAGCACGCTCCAGCTCCTCCGTGCTCTTTGCCCCCCCAGTGCCTTCACATACTTGGACATTGGGCACAGGAGGGGCTGCAGATCTCTCTCTCTCTCCCTTTTCCTCACCCCCTCGTTCTCACCTCCCTCTTTCTCTCTCTTACCCCCTCTCACCCCTCTCTCTCTCCCCTCACTCCCTCTCTCCCCCTCTCTCTTTCTCTCCCCCCCTCTCTCTTACCCCCTCTCTCCCTCCCTCCCCCACTCTCTCTCACCACACTCCTCTCACCCCTTCCCACCATTCCCCTCGCTCTCTTCCTCTCTTCCCCCTCTCTCTCCCTCCCCCTATCCCCCTCTCTCGCTCTCTCTCCCCCTCCCTTCCTTCCCTCCCTCTCTCTCCCCCCTCCCTCTTTCTCTCCCCTCTCCCCTCCCTCTCCTCTTTCCCCCTTTTGCGCACCCTTTCACTACCCCCCTCTCTCTGCTCCCTCTCTCTCCTCTCCTCCTCTCTCTCCCCCTTTTGCACACCCTTTCTCTACCCCTCTCTCTCACCCCCCTCTCCCCCCTCACTCACCCTCTCTCACTCACCCACTCTCCCTCCCCCTCTCATTCACAATGTCTTTCTCCCCCTCTCGCTCTCCCTCCCTCTTTCCCTCCCCCTCTTTCTCTCCCCCTCCCCCCTCGCTCTCCCCCTATTACTCACAATCTCTTGCTCCCCCTCCCTCTCCCCCTTTTTTCTCTCTCTCTCTCCCCCCCCTCCTCTCTCGCTCCCCCTGCGCTGTGCTGGGATCCCCCCTCTCTACTTCCTTTGTGGATGTGGAATGACTCAGTGACACCCCCTACCCATTCTTCCAAGACATGAGAAATTCTTAGAGAGGTTGCCATCTTGCTGGGCCCCAGATGTTTTATTGGCTGCATATGTCTGATGGGTGAGGAGGGTGTCCTGGAAGTGGTGCCGATGAACTGTGTGCTAGATCTTTGCATCTTTTTGCAGCCATATTTATTGCTTGAATTTTTTTTCCCATTATGGCTGTGATTTGGGCCTCATGTGTAAGTTTCGCCTAAGGCCTCACAAAGCCTAGAGCCACCTCTGGAGGTGCCTTGGGGGATTCGGGAGGGGGTGCTGCAGGTTTGATGACCAACTTACAAGCGAGTGTAGTAATATGTGTAATGTTATAAAGATGAGTATTATCATGTTACTCTTGTTTCTAATTATGATATATCTTTATTCAAATAGATACTATAATCTCCTGAAGAAACAACAATTTGTTGCGAGACATGTTGAGCAAATCTGTCATGTACATATGATGACCTGTGATATTCCCACGTTTGTGGATAATGCATCTGGATACAATGAATATGTATTCTCTACAGTTAAATTTAATACTTATCGCTAGGGATGAGCCGAACATTGTCTGATCGGCTGTTTGTCGAATTTCGAACATTATGGGCAGTTCGCGCCAAATTCGAGTGGCGCGTCACAGCCCATAATTCACTGCGGCATCACAGCGCATTGCTGGCTGATGATTGGCCAAGCATGCACTATGACCAACACACTTTGGCCAATCACAACGCAGAAAAAATGGAGAGCCATAATTGGCCAAAGCCAGGGTGGCTTTGGCCAATTATGTCTCGGGGTTTAGTACACGCCCCACACTATATAATGCCGCCTGCATGGCAGCCTTGTGTAGTGTGTTGCGGCGGTGGTTAAAGAGAGAGAGAGAGAGAGAGACAGTCATTTAATTTGAGTTAGAGCAGGCAGGCGAGTCAGTTAGCTTCAGTTCTGCCCATGTGACTCATGAGATGGTTTCGTTGTCCATGGCCGTAGGGGCTCTTCACCATGAGATAATCCAATTCCAAGTTATTTCCTCACCCAGGTTTCCGCTGGTTATTGGTTATCCTTGGTTACAGAGGCACAACCCCTCTTTTGATTGGCTCCGTGCTGAGGTTCTCTCCTGGTCACCACAATGCAGTGAGACATGCTTCCTGAAGGTATCCGAGGTCCTGTGCACTAGTGATTGACGAATTTCCGACGGGACATTTCGCAAACGCGAACCGCGAACGCGGCCAAAAGTTTGCGAACCTCAAGGTTCGCGTCGGACCCCATTGACTTTAATGGCAGGCGAACCTTAAAAACCTCCAGGTCATATTTTCAGCCACAAAATACTTACTAGCTGTGCGCACACAGTGCCACAACATGGACAGCACTGACACCAGCACCGAAATACAGAGCACTGACACCAGTACCGAGATAGAGAGCACTGACACCAGCACCAAGATAGAGAGCACTGACACCAGCACCGTGATAGAGAGCACTGAGACCACACCAGCACCGAGATAGAGAGCACTGACACCACACCAGCACCAAGATAGTGAGAGAGCACTGACACCAGCACCAAGATAGAGAGAGAGTACTGACACCAGCACCGTGATAGAGAGCACTGACACCAGCACCGTGATAGAGAGCACTGACACCAGCACCGAGATAGAGAGCACTGACACCACACCAGCACAGTGATAGAGAGTACTGACACCAGCACTGATACCAGCAACTCGCTGCGGGACCCAAAAATATGACACCGCTCAACCTCTTCAAAAAGGAGGGTATGGGCATATAGTACGGTGTGCTTTTTTTGTACAAAGAAGTGAGCCAAAGGTAGAAAAAAGGTCAGTGTGCTAGATTAAATACATAGTTTATAGAGTTATGCATATACATGGTCTACTGGTCACATGTGTTGAATTCCTCCGAGATCCATGCCTCATTCATTTTTATAAATGTAAGGTAGTCAACACTGTCGTGAGCTAGGCGAGTGCGCTTATCGGTCACGATCCCCCCTGCTGCACTGAACGTCCTTTCGGACAGGACACTGGACGAGGGGCAAGCCAACAGTTCCATTGCAAATTGGGCAAGCTCTGGCCAAAAGTCAACCCTGCCCACCCAGTAGTCCAGGGGTTCATCACTTCTCAGAGCGTCCACATCGGCCGTTAACCCAATGTAGTCGGACACCTGTTGGTCTAGGCGTTCCCTGATGCTGGATCCGGTTAAGACCTGTCGATGGGTCGGCTGAAAGTATGATCTCATATCAGAAGTCACCAACACATCTTCAAACCACCCGCTTCTTGCAGGCGCTGTTGGATTGGTACCCGCAACTCTTTCTCTGGGAGCGGGAATTCCTCCTCTGCCAGCGCACGCAAAAGCAGAATGCCGCATTTCTCAAAGCAAGGCCTGTAAGTGCTCCATTCTGACAGCCCTTTCCACCATTTTGTGTTTGTACAGGGGGTCTAAGTACGTTGCCACCCAGTACTGGTCCTTGACCGTTATGCTTTTTATACGGGGTTCCCTGTTAAAACACTGGAGCATGAAGTCCCCCATTTGTACTAAACTGGAAGCGGTGTGGTGGCCTGGCTCCTGCTCATCATCCAGGATAATGTCGTCCTCCTTGTTCTCCTCTCCCCATCCACGGACAACAACAGGGATCCCAGAAAGTTTAAAGCATGCTCTTCTTGCTCCTCATTCATCCAGCATTGCTCCTCCACGGCTTGATCAATCACACGTTTAGCGATCTCATCAAATGGCCAAAGACGTCTGCATGCGTCGCGCATGAGCAGCCACTGGCGCATTGAAAAAAAACCAAGCTCCCTGAACCTGTTCTGCCACAAAGTTCGTAGAGGTAGTCGTTAACTGTACGTTTCTGCTGGAGCAGCCTATCAAGCATATAGAAGATGGAGTTCCATCGCGCTGGGCAATCGCAAATAAGACGTCTGACTGGCAGATTGTGTCGCCGTTGAATGTCAGCAAGGTGAGCCATGGCCATGTAAGATCTTCTGAAATGGGCCACGATTAAGTTCTGGGGATCTTGGGCGGCGCAGCGGAAGAGACGCTAGCAGTGGAAAAGGAGGAGTCAGCCAAGGAGGAGAGAGAGGATGGAGTAGGAGGAGGAGAAGAAGAGCCAGGCCTGCATGCAATCTGTGGCAGTAAAACCAAATCTACACGGTGCCACGGGTTACATGCTTGACGGCCGTCAGAAGGTTCACCCAGTGGGCAGTAAAAGTTATATACCTTCCCTGCTCGTGTTTGCTAGACCACGTGTCTGTGATCAGATGTATCTTGGCACCGACACTGTGTGCCAGAGATACATTCACTTGCCGCTGAACATGGCCATATAGCTCTGGGATGCCCTTCTGTGAGAAGTACTTCCTTCCTGGAACCTTCCATTGTGGTGTTCCAGTGGCCACAAATTTTCGAAAGGCCTCAGAGTCCACCAGTTTATATGGCAGTAGTTGGTGGGCTATCAGTTCTGACAAGCCAGCGGTCAACCGTTGGGCAAGAGGGTTATCCGGTGACATCATTTTTTTACGCTTGAACATTTGGCCCACGGAAGCCTGCCTTTTTCCAGAAAAACGTGAGGACGGCATGATGGAAGGTGGAGTGGAGGACTGTCAGGTCACCTTGAGGCCAGGTGACAGAAGCACACCGTAGGGATTAGGAGTGCACCGCAAGGTTGTGGACCCTACGGCTGACTGCTGCGGACGGGGGTCAAGGTGATAGGAAGGCAGGGCCGCCAGAACACCAAGATGGATCCCACCGGGGTTAGAGCGTAAGATTCCCTGGGGCGCGGAGTCTAAGAGCCAGCAAGTGTTCACCAGAGCCTCTAATGGTGAGGATGGTCTTGGCTGCAACTGGCTCCAGGTCGCGACCCCCAGGGTCCCCCAGCTCACACCCACAGTAGGCAACAGGAGGATAGGGATGGTGAGGGACAAAACCAAGGTCGGGCCACAAGCAGACAGGAATAGTCAGGGACACGCCAAAAGGTCAGGATCACAGGCAAACAGGGATAGTCAAAGTCGGTAACGGAATAACAGCAGAGCACACGGCAGGTAACAGGAAGCTAACACACAAAGGCTGGACGGTGAGAGCCTGGAGTGTGGCTTTATGGGTTCCGTTGCTCCCACTGGGCTCGGTGATGGCAGTTCATGTGCCTTCTTAAGGCAGTCGTCCCTAGGTGAGTGTTGGGCTTACCGTGACGTATGCGTTGACTGAAAAGGCTGCAGATGGCAACACTATTGTCAGCAGCGGACACTTTAAAAAAAGTCCACACTGTGGAGCCATGTGCGGACGTCCTGGGAGCACCTGATGTGACCGTACATGGTTGATGCCTCGCTCCTGATACATTAGCAGTCTGGTTTGTCCCTCCTGTGCAATGTAAGTTCCGCCTGCTTCTCCTCCCTATCTGCTGGTCCATATCTCCCTCTGAATCCCCCTCCTCTTCCTCTCTTGTGGGCACCCACGTGACATCACTAGACACGTCATCATGTATGTCACCTTCCCCACCGCTATAATTAGAGATCTTGGAGTAGGCAGCAACAGCAGGGACCAACCTCCTCCTTGGGCTGATCTGGGTACTGTCATCAGACTGCTGAGTGGCGGTTGTTGCTACCTCCTCTTCCTGATCCAATGCCAAGAGTGGCTGTGCATCGGCAATGTCTTGTGATGGATCAGAAAATAATTCCTGTGACTCAAGGGGAGGGTATATGGTGGTGGTTGTGTTGTTGGTAGTGTCTTTGGGGGTGCACACAGCAGAGAGTGAAGAAGAGGGTGCAGATCGAGAGGATGAGGAGGGTGCAGAAGAGTAAGACTGAGTGAGCCACTCAACCAAGTCTGGTGCGTCCTTTGACGTAATTGAACGCACCTTCTGCAATTTGCCACTTTGGCTCAAGCCTGTTGCTCCTGTCCTACCTCTGCCCCCTGCCCTACCCCTACCACCCCTGCGGAAGGGCCTACCTCTTCCTCTGCCTGTCATTTTTTAAATGACCTTGTGACAAAAGTCTCTAGAGAAGTGCGGTATATGTGGAAGAAGGTATATAACACCCCAATTCAATCTGTCGTTTTGGGGGGCCACTGGTCTATCACACCAGTTATAATACTTTTTTCTAATTGTGTTTGTCACTCTTTGTAGTATCGCTGCAGAACCGCTCAGCAGTCACAATGCTGAACAGTGGAAATGCTCTATACTATGCTTTCTATATTTGAAAGTATTTTATACGTGTATTACACCCCTATATACTGCACACCAAATAGTACACCTATACCAGTCCTTAAAGGGACCTTTGTCAGTCTTGGAGGATAAGGCCATGGAGTAGTATGTTGCAGACACACTTTCTCAAGGTTTCATTTGCAAATCCTTGTCTCCTGCTGGTGCTGGTTTCTTCTTTGTGAAGAAGAAGAGCGGTGAACTGAGACCTTGTATAGATTATAGGGGTCTCAATCGTATCACGATTAAGATTGCCTACCCGATTCCATTGATTACAGAGTTATTTGACTGCCTCAAGGGAGCAACGGTTTTCACGAAGCTTGACTTGAGAGGAGCATACAATCTCGTGCGCATTAAGGAGGGCGACGAGTGGAAAACTGCGTTTAATACCAGAACAGGCCATTATGAGTACCTGGTAATGTCTTTTGGCCTTTGTAACGCCCCGGCAGTTTTCCAGGAATTTATTAACTATGTCCTCTGAGATTTGTTGCAGTTATGTCTGGTGGTTTATCTCAATATTTTCCAAGTCCCTGGAGAGCCACCACACAGATATCTGTCGTGTGCTTCAGAAACTAAGAGAGAACAATCTTTATTGTAAACTGGAGAAGTGCGAGTTCCATCGTGAACAGGTTACATTCCTGGGCTATGTCATTTCCACTGCTGGTTTTTCGATGTACCCAGAGAAACTTTCGGCAGTCCTACAGTGGCCTCGACCCGTGGGTTTATGTCCTCTGCAGCATTTCCTGGGCTTTGCCAACTACTATCGGAAGTTTATTTGTAACTTCTCGTCTCTGGTCAAGCCCTTGACTGATATGACCAGAAAGGACGGTATTCCACAGAGTTGGTCTCCGGAGTCCATTAAGGCCTTTGAGACTCTCAAGGCTGCATTTGTTTCTGCTCCTGTGTTGGCACATCCTGATCCTACGTTGCCTTTTATCCTAGAAGTTGATGCTTCTGAGACTGGAGTTGGCGCCCTTCTGTCTCAACGTCCTAACTCGGAGAGTGCTATGCATCCATGTGGCTACTTTTCCAAGAAACTGTCACCTGCTGAGTGCAATTATGAAATTGGTGACAGAGAGCTGTTGGCGATCATTTTAGCCCTGAAAGAATGGAGACATCTCCTTGAAGGTACCACTGTGTGGTTCTTATTCTTGCTGACCATAAGAATCTTACATTCTAGTCTGAGGCTAAGCGCCTCTCTCCCAGAAGGGCACAATGGGCTCTTTTCTTATTGAGTTTTAATTAAATTGTCTCATTCTTACCCGGTACTAAGAAGGTAAGGGCTGATACCTTGTCATGACAATTTTCCTCCACTTCCAAGCCGGAGTCGGTTCCAGTTCCTGTGATTCCTCCTGATCATATCTTGCCTACAGTTCGCACCAGTCTTATTTCTCATTTGGGTGACAAAATTCTTGTTGCTCGGGTCCATGATCCTCCTGAGAAACCTTGTGACTGCTGCTTTGTCCCAGAGAGTCTCTGTACTGCCGTGCTCTAGACTTACCATTCTCCCAAGGCAGCTGGCCATCCTGGGAAGAATCAACTCATTTGGGCTATTTCCCAAGAATTCTGGTGGCCTAGTCTACGGGCTGATGTTACTGCCTCCATAGTTGCCTGTTCCGTGTGTGCACAGAGTAAGACTCCACGACACCTTCCTGTGGGCCTTCTACAACCCATACCCAATGGAGAGAGGCCCTGGACCCACCTGTCGATGGATTTCATTGTGGAGTTGCCCAACTCCCAAGGCAACACTTTTATCTTTATGGTGGTTGACCGGTTCTCAAAGATGTGTCATTGTATTCCACTTAAGAAATTGCCTACTTCTAAGGAACTGGCTTCCATTTTTGCTCTGGAAATCTTTCGCTTACATGGGCTACCCAGGGTTATTGTCTCGGACAGGGGCAGTCAGTTTGTCTCCCGGTTCTGGTAAGTCTTTTGTGCACAGTTGGGAATCCAGCTTGCTTTTTCTTCTGTGTATCACCTGCAGTCTAATGGGGCCGCAAAGGGAGCAAATCAGTCCTTGAAGCAATTCCTATGTTGCTATATTTCTGACCACCATGACAACTGGTCAGACCTATTACCATGGGCAGAGTTTGCTCACAACAGTGCCTTGAATTCTGCCTCCCGATTGTCTCCATTTATGGCGAATTATGGTTTCCAACCTTCCATGTTGCCTGACTCATTTGTTCTGCAGAGTATTCCTACATTAGAAATCCGTGGTCTTCGTTCCACTTGGATACAAGTCCAGGAGTCTTTGCTTCATGCTAATGATAGGTACAGACATGCTGACCACAGATGCCTGCCTGCGCCTTCCTACCAGGTTAGGGACAGGGTCTTGGCTGTCATCTCGCAACCTCCGACTTCGTGTTCCCTCAATGCAGTTTGCACCTCGGTTTATTGGGCCTTTCTGTATCCTTCACAGGATTAACCTAGTGGCTTGCGCGTCGGACCTTCCTCCTAGTATGCGCATCTCAAATGTGTTTCATGTCTCCTTAGTGGAACCATTGGTCTGCAACCAATTTACCACCTCGGTGCCACGTCCTCACCCTATTCAGGTTGAGTACCATGAGGAGTATGAGGTACAATCCATTGTTGACTCCCATAGGTTCCATGGGCGCATACAGTATCTGGTGCATTGGAAGGGGTACAGTCCGGAGGAACGCTCCTGGGTTTCATCCTCGGACATACATGCTCCTGTCCTCCTCCGCAAGTTCCATATATGTTTTCCCCTCAAGCCCGGTGGCCCTCTGAGGGAGAAGGGTCATTGAGGAGGGGGTAGTGTCAGGGCTGGCTTAGCCCTTCCTTCTCTGGGCTGGCTGCTCAGCTATCAGCTAATTGCCAGCTCTCATCTCTCTCCACAGTTACCAGCTGTTCCTGATCATGCTCGTCTGACCTGCCTACTTAAATCTGTCCAGCTCACTTCATCTCTGCCTTCACCTTGGTCACATCACAAGAAACCATCTCCTGTGGTTCCGTTTAAAGACTGGCTTGCTGACATCCCTTCTGGCTCCTTATCCTGCTTGCTGTTGATCCACTTGCATCCCTGACTTCTGACTATATAGCGGGGGGTATAATCAAAACCATATATACTCCAAAAGAAAAAGTCAAAAAAGAAATTGATACTAATACACCCTAAAGAGTTAAATTACCAACATTTATTAAGCTATCAATAGCAAAGATAAATAACAAGTATATAAAATCCCCAATACTGACTCCATACATAAAAATCCCTCTACCACCATCCCTATACAAAGATGTAACCCATTCCCCAATAAACCATATCTGTATAAAATGTTAGAAATAAACCACCCTCACAAAGGAGGGGAGGAATACATGATACAGTGGATGATTACCACCCTCTACTAATATTTGACACCCCCAGTCTAACACCTATATAAACCCCCACAATCCACCTATAATGCGAGCAGAATCTATACAATTTCAGAGGGCAGCAGCGTAGCTCCGAACCATGGATATCAATCAACGCTATTGCCTTCCAAAATGACCCGGGAAACAGTAATATAAAGTCAGTCAGTCGTCCATCAAGAGATATTTCCAGCTGGAAAAGAGACAGTTCCTTCTATAGGAGAACAGGCATACAATTCTATATAGAATGTTCTTTTTCTCTTGATAGTCCTCTGTTGTAAGATGAAAGACTTCTTGTATGTATTACCAACATAAATTTCTTTTAGTGCAATCAGACTGAATGAAATAGAAAAACAGGCACTGCATGGTGTAGAGGGTCAGCCTGGGGCAGGGTTAAGAGGGGGTTGATTGAAGAAGGCAGGTACTTCCCCTTCAGACCTGCTTATTATCAGGTGTGCTGAAAGTGTCAGTGTGGAGTTGTTGAGTAGGAGAGAGAGACACAGCGGCACGCTGTGTGGAAACGTCAATTGCTGGATGGTGTATCTGCTGGGTGAGCTTAAAAACCACAAAAATACTGTAGCTGTGTTTGGAGCCATGAACTGTTACCTCTAAGCCTGTGTGCTGATGGACTGTGAGCTGTACCTGTGTGCACATCCATGTGATAAGACAAATCTGTCTGGTCTTATGTTTTTTTTTGCTGTTTTGCTGAATAAAAGCCACTTTTATTTTACTGGACTGCCTCTGAGCCAGTTCTTCACCCCCCGATCCCCTACAATTGATGGAGCATGCATTGGGCAGTTTGAGGGGTCCAGTCTAATCCCATGTCCTGGGTTAAAGCTGCACAGACAGTGAAATCTTCTGAGCAAGCCATGGAGGATGTGGTTAAGCAGCTGGTACTGGCTAATACACAAGCGCAGGCCCACCATCAGGAGGCCCTGGTACAAGCACAGGCCCGCCATCAGGATGCCCAGCAGGCCCTGGTACAAGCACAGGTTCGGCAGGAGCAGATCCTGGTGCAGACATTCGCTGTACAACAGGAAACAAATCGCTTACTGAGTGAACAGATAGCGGGATTACAAAAGATGGTGACCCAGCAGGCTGAAATGACGAAAGGTGACCCCGCTCTAAAGAGTGACCCCCGGATGGCAGTGCAGCGGACCCTGCAAAAGATGACGGCCTTAGACAATGTGGAAGCATACCTAGCTATGTTTGAGGGGGTTGTAGCAAGGGAGGGTCTGCCTGATAAAGACTGGGCAGATGTACTGGCTTCTTTCCTGACCGCAGACCCCCAACAAGCATACTGTGACTTGGCCCCGGAATCAGCACATGATTATAAGCTCCTGAAAGCAGAAATCCTAGCAAGGCTGGGAGTGACTGTCACTTTAAGGGCGAACCATGTCCATGGCTGGAGCTTTGACAAGGCTAAGCCTGCCCGTGCGCAACTCTACCACCTGATGCACTTGTTCCAAGATTGGCTGAGATGTGAGGAAAAGACACCCACTCAGATTGTGGAAAGCGTCGCACTCGATCGTTTCCTGCATGGACTTCCCAGGGAGCTCCACCGATGGGTGGCTCAGTGCGAGCCTCATTCACTGGATGAGATGGCTACAGCTGTTGAGCGCTACAGTTGTGCGGAAAATTCCAGGAGAGTCCCTCTGTCACAAGAGAGCTGGCCCATTTCAAAGAAGTGCATTCCAGCACCAGTGTGCCTCCCGGTGATCGCATAGTGGCTGCTCGGAGGTCCCTTTAAGAAATTGCTCATCTAAGGTCATCGCACGGGAGTTGTTTCAGATGTTCATGAGAACAGGGCTCCCATCCGAGATCTTGACAGAACAAGGTACCCCATTCATGTCAAAAGTAATGAAGGAACTCAGTAACCTGTTTAAGATTAAACACTTGCAGTGTATCACCCACAAACTCATGGGTTAGTGGAGCCGTTCAACAAAACCTTAAAGGGAATGCTAAAGAAAGCAGTTGAGGAGGATGGTCGGGATTGGGATTGCTTGTTGCCTCCCTTGTTGTTTTCCATAAGAGAGGTACCCCAGGCCTCCACGGGGTTCTCCCCCTTTGAGCTGGTTTATGGGAGACACCCCCGTGGACTACTGGATATAATGAAAAAGATGTGGGAACAAGAAGCTTCCCCGTATCGGAATGTGGTAGAACACGTGTCTCAAATGCAGGACCGAATAACAAAAGTTATGCCCATAGTACGGGAACATTTGCAGGCTGCGCAAAACGCCCAGAGTTGTGTATACAACCAATCTGCCAAGATTAGAGAGTTTAAACCTGGGGATCGGGTGCTGGTCTTAGTGCCTACCATCGAGAGTACATTTCTCGCCAAGTGGCAAGGACCCTTTGAGATAGTTGAGAGGGTGGGCAAGGTCAACTATAAAGTCCATCAGCCCACCAAACGTAAACCCTACCAGATTTACCACGTCAACTTGATCAAACCATGGAAAGATAGACAGGTTTTGACAGTCAGTCTGAAAGTCCTGGAAGACCCTGATGCTCAGATTAAGAAGGTAGGGATTGCGGAGGCTCTCTCCTCTTCTCAAAAACAGGAGTCCTGGGAGTTTTTGCAGAGGAATCGAGAAATTTTTTCAAACCTACCGGGCCTAACCTCGGTAATTGAACATAATGTCATTACAGACCCTGGCGTTCGAGTAAACCTCAAACCCTACCGCATACCCGAAGCTCGCCAGAATATTGTCTCGGCCGAGCTTAAGAGCATGTTGGACCTTGAGGTCATTGAGGAGTCTTCAAGTAGCTGGTCTAGCCCTATAATCCTTGTACCCAAGCCGAATGGAACCTGGCAGTTCTGCAATGACTTTCGCAAGTTAAATGAAGTCTCTAAGCCAGACGCGTATCCCATGCCCCGGGTTGATGAATTAATCTAGAGATTAGGACTGGCCCAGTACATCACCACTCTTGACTTGACCAAGGGATACTGGCAGATCCCGCTTTCCCCGGAGGCTAAAGAAAAAACTGCATTTGTCACACCCGAGGGCTTATGGCAGTATGCCTGAATGCCATTTGGGTTACATGGGGCCTCACCCACCTTCCAGAGGTCCATGGACTTTGTCCTGAGACCTCATAAGGAATTCTCAGGTGCCTATCTTGATGACATTGTCATCTTTAGTAAGGATTGGGAGAGTCACTAACCGAAGGTCTAGTTGGTCTTGAATGCCCTCCGAAGGACAGGGTTCACAGTGAACCCGGAAAAGAGTAAGGTTGGGTTGGAGGAGGCCCATTACCTGGGGTATGTTGTAGGCAGGGGTGTGATTAAGCTCCAACTAAACAAGGTGGAGGCTATTCAGAAATGGCCCCGTCCACTCACAAAGAAACAAGTGCGTTCTTTCCTTGGCATTGTGGGCTATTATAGGAGGTTTGTCCCCAACTTTTGCCAGTCTAGCAGCACCTCTGACTGATCTCACCAAGGGAAAGAACGCAACTGTTGTTCAGTGGAGTACAGAAGCAGAAGCAGCGTTCTGTCGGTTGAAGCAAGCTTTGTGCCAGAAACCAGTGTTGGTAGCTCCCGACTTCCAAAAAGAGTTCCTGGTACAAACAGATGCCTCAAAATTGGGTCTGGGTGCAGTACTGTCCCAGATGATTGGGGGGGGACGAGCACCCTGTTGTGCACTTGAGCAGGAAGCTCACACCAGCTGAGAGGAATTATTTCATTGTGGAAAGGGAGTGTCTCACAATAAAATGGGCTTGGAGACACTCCGCTACTACTTGTTGGGCCGACCCTTCAAGTTCAGATCATGCACCCCTTAAGTGGATGGCCCTAAATAAAGATAAAAACTCCAGAATCACGTGGTGGTTCCTTGCTCTACAGGACTTTAGGTTTGTAGTGGTACATAGACCGGGAAAGGTACATCAGAATGCGGATGCCCTTTCCCGGGTCTACTGCCACTGGAGTTGTGGTGTCCAGACCCCTGGCCTGGAACAGAGGGGGGGGATATGTAGAGGGTCAACCTGGGGCAGGGTTAAGAGGGGGTTAATTGAAGAAGGCAGGTACTTCCCCTTCAGACCTGCTTATTATCAGGTGTGCTGAAAGTGTCAGTGTGGAGTTGTTGAGTAGGAGAGAGAGACAGCAGCACGCTGTGTGGAAACGTCCATTGCTGGATGGTGTATCTGCTGGGTGAGCTGAATAAAAGACACTTTTATTTTACTGTACTGCCTCTGAGCCAGCTCTTCACCCCCCGATCCCCTACAATGGTTATACAGACTCGTCACGATTTTTGCCATAGTAGGGACAATGACCGCTGCTCTCATCCTGGTAACCATATGCCAAGGTTCCCACAACTTGTAAGTATATCCTCTAAGCAATATTCAAACAGACAAATTATTCTTGGTTACTAACTGGATGTTGACCTCTCATATTTTCCCAGTCCAAAAAGAGGGATTTATATTGCCCATCTGTGTCACATGGCATGAGATCCTTGATGAACAAGTTGTCAGTCCGCATAAATGATATAAATTCTTACCACAAGTCCACCGCCAGCTGAGGGTGGAGGTCTTCAATTCACTTCCCCTATCAAGACCAAATATTATGACCTTGCGAAAGAACAATGTGCAATATATGAGTTTACTGGGTTGAACAGCATTAAATGACCCTGGAGAGAAATTTGTTGAAATACTAAATACAGTCACTTCAGCTGGCGGTGAACTTGTGGTAAGCATTTATATAATTTATGCGGACTGACAACTTGTTGATCAAGGATCTAATGCCATGTGTTGTGGAAATTTGATTGTATAACATTTTATTCTAGGATGTGTATTTTATAGATTGTCATCTGTCTCCCTGTGTCTGGTTTAATCAAGGAGCGCTCTAGCAGAGCACACTTGGGTCAAATCGAGACCAGTGGTAAAAACGGTCAGTATGAAAACCCTCTCATGGGATTTGAGATGTGTTCTCTGTGTCTGTGGATGTTTGTCTGTTTTTAGTTACCAAGCACAATGCGCTGGGCTTCTTGCCTTCAAATGACTATGCGCATTAGAGAAGCGAAGTCCACATAACGAGATAAACATATTATATATATTTTATCTCTGTGTGGCTACGTTATCCCTTTTGGATACATATCTGCTTTAATAAGAGGGCATTGTTATCTCCTTGTTAATATACTAGTACCGTATAATGACAACACCAGTAGCAATGTCCCCGCAGATTGTCTCAAGCCTGTAAGAATCATTAGAATGAGCTCACTCCATACTGTTTACTTTGAAAACACTATTGTCTGTGCTCCATACTGACTAAAAGGGGGTGTGTGCACTTCCTCTTGTGAGTGCCCTCCCCTTTAATGTATGTGTCATTTCCTGTGATGTCATTTTCTGTACTGGGGAAGTGCTTGCCTGTTGTGGGCAATCACTTCCTGTTTGTCATTCTTTTGGAGATAATAAAAGGCGATGGTGTACCCCCGAGGGGGGTCACAAGGATGGAACTGAGTATGTAAGAAGGATGGTCATGTCTGTTCATTGGGATGAATGGGTTGGAAGGTAAGCTAAAGTATTATATCATTAACCACTACAATACAGGGCACTTTCACCCCCTTCCTTCCCAGCCCAATTTTCAGCTTTCATCGCTCTCGCGCTTTCAGTGACAATTGCGCGGTCATGCTACACTGTACCCAAATGAAATTGTTATCATTTTGTTCGCACAAATAGAGCTTTATTTTGGTGTTATTTATTCACGACTCCGTTTTTTATTTTTTGCGATATAAGTGCAAAAAAAGCGGAAATTTGGAAAAAAAACAATATTTTCTTTTTTCTATTTGAAAAGAAATCTAATAAAATCAAATTTTGTCATAAATTTAAGCCAAAATGTATTCTGCTACATGTTTTTGGTAAAAAAAATTCAGTTAACTGTATAATAATTGGTTTGTGTGATCACGGACATATGTACGCAAATGATCATGTACATATGTGTGCAGGTGATCACGTACATATGTGTGCAGATAATCATTGGGACATGTGATTTTAGTGGGACATATGTGGGGGACATGTTTTTATTATTAGGGACATGTGTTTTTATTATTTGGGGACATGTATGTTTTGGGGACATGTGTGGTTTGGGGACATATGTGGGGACTGTGTTTGTACTGTGTGGTGTGTTGTGTGTTGACACTAGACTGATGATCAGTGAGTAAAAAGCTGTAAAAAGCAGCCCATACTCACTGATCATCAGCCGGCTGCAGCGTTCTGCTCTCCTCTCCTCAGCGATGACTTCCGTGTGAGGAGAGGAGAGCCGATTGCCTAGCAACCGGCTGTTTGTTTACATCACATGACAGCCGTGATTGGACACGGCCGTCATGTGATCAGGAGGGCCAATCACAGAGCCCTCCTGCCGATCTCAGATGTGCCGTGTCCGGGTGACACGAGCACATCGGGATCGCGCCGCTGCGCGGGCACGCACGCGCGATCCCGCTACTTCTGAATGACGTTCAGGAACGTCCTATCAGAAGTAGACGGCTCCCACCCGGCCGTATATATATGCATTGGCC
This sequence comes from Lithobates pipiens, assembly GCF_037356315.1. Classification (NCBI taxonomy): domain Eukaryota; kingdom Metazoa; phylum Chordata; class Amphibia; order Anura; family Ranidae; genus Lithobates; species Lithobates pipiens. Next base: position 150,245,657 of record NW_027507785.1, on the reverse strand, counting down.
GGGTGGGAAGTGGTTAAGATGGAAATGGGTGCTTATATGAGCACAGTAGATGTGGCTGTGTGCATAGCATACAGCCAAATTGCTATTACACATGTGACATACAAGAAGTCTTTCATCTTACAACAGAGGACTATCAAGAGAAAAAGAACATTCTATATAGCATTTTTTGCCTGTTCTCCTATAGAAGGAACTGTCTCTTTTCCATCTGGAGATATCTCTTGACAGACGATTGACTGTTTGTTTGACTTTATATTACTGTTTCTCGGGTCATTTTGGAAGGCAATAGCGTTGATTGATATCCATGGTTTTGAGCTACTCTGCTGCCCTCTAAAATTGTACAGATTCTGCTCGCATTATAGGTGGATTGTGGGGGTTTATATAGGTGTTAGACTGGGGGTGTCAAATATTAGGAGAGGGTGGTAATCATCCACTGTATCATGTATTCCTCCCCTCCTTTGTGAGGGTGGTTTATTTCTAACATTTTATACAGATATTGTTTATTGGGGAATGGGTAACATCTTTGTATAGGGATGGTGGTAGAGGGATTTTTATGTATGGAGTCTGTGTTGAGGATTTAGGGATTTTTATATGTGTGTTATTTATCTTTGCTATTGATAGCTTAATAAATGTTAGTAATTTAACTCTTTAGGGTGTATTAGTATCAATTTCTTTTTTGTTTTTTTCTTTTGGTGCACCTAAAGCTTACCTGAATACAATTGCTGGTGTTCTCATACTAATACCACAGGCAGCGAGCTGCAGTATTTTCAGTTAATTCTGAAGTTGATTCTGCTAGCTGCAGTATAATCAGTATATATATATATATATATAATCAGATTTGTGCAGCTACATCTCCCTGCAGGCCATTAGTATGGCTGGAAGGCCAACAAGAAAAGGGAGTCACAAGCCAATAAAAGAGGGCAAGCAGGCTCAGTGTCTAGAAGCAACAGTGCTGGTCGTGGACACGGTGGCCATGGGGCACGCTTGTCCTTTTTTTTTTTTCGGCAGCTGGCCGCATTGAGCCGCAACATGCCGAAGACTTGGTAGAGTGGAGGACCAAGCCATCCTCATGCTCTCTCACCCAGGCTCAAGGTACGTTGTCTGGCAAAGCAGCTGCCAACGCGGCCTCTTCCCTTGGCTCAATGGCATCAGTCACTCCTTCCCTAGCCCTACCATGTCCTCCTGAGGAGTTCCCCGAACTGATTGACCACAGTGTTGGCAGGGCCGTCTTTAATATTGACTGGACCCTGGGCAAACATTTTCTTGGGCCCCCTCTTCCACGCAATTTTGCTCTCCACATGCTTTGAGACATACAATGAATAGCAGCTAGACTCGAAATCAGTTTACTGATTCGGATCAGGCAGTGATTGCGATTGGTTGCCAGAGGTTACAGTGTATCATTACCGCTCACTGGCTGGCTGCTAGAGGTTACAGCACACATTATGCCTCACTGTTATTTTCAAGAGGTTACAGCACGTGACTTCTGCTTCTGGATTGGTAGCTAGAGATTACTGGACATCAATACTGCTCACTGATTGGTTGCTAGAGGTTACTGGACATCTATACCACTCACTAATTGGTTGTTAGAGGTTACTGCAAATTATTACTACTCACTGGTTGCTAGAGGTTACTGGACATCTGTACCACTCACCAATCGGTTGTTAGAGGTTACTGCAAATTATTACTGCTCACTGATTGATTGCTAGAGGTTACTGGACATCTATACCACTCACCAATCGGTTGTTAGAGGTTACTTAAAATTATTACTGCTCACGGATTGGTTGCAAGAGGTTAGTGCACAGCATTACTGCTCACTGATTGGTTGCTAAAGGTTACAGCACATCATCTCCTCACTGCCTGCCTGTGTATTCACATGCACCAAAATTCAGGGTGCTGTGGCACCATGTTATTTCGAAGAAGGGTTCCACCTCCAATTTTCTTACTTTGCAGAACAGGCTGATGTTAAGCTTAATGACCACAGTTGTAGGCAGGACTTTATAGCTTGCTCCTTTACCTCTCCAGTGGGCAGTATTCAGCAGAAGTCATGGTGGATGTGACCTCAGGGGGACATGATATACATATGAATGATGCCTCTATTTACATATCAAAGCTGCGGCCCGTGACTATTTACATATTAATGCCGCCACTATTTACATACCAATGTAGGTTATTTACATGTAAACACAGGGTCTGCAGGTGAGTCCTCTGTACATGGCAATAGGGCAGAACTGGGCAGCAGCAGCAGAAGTCTACACTGCGATATCAGGACACAGCACAGAACTAAAACTTCAAGGGACAAGTGAATTTAAACTGGGATAGTTGGCAAGTATGAGGCAGCTGCTTTGGGCTCCACAACAATGACAGGGCCCGGGGCAGCTGCCCCTTTTGCCCTGCCTTAAAAACGGTCCTGAGTGTTGGGTACATTCTCCAGGAGGATTCCCATCGTTTTGAAGGCTCTGATGATGGTACCCAGGTAGAGGAAGGCAGTAACGTGAGCCCAGAGGGAGGGGGTGCCCAAGAAGGACAGCAATCTGGCAGTCATGTTCCTCCAGCTGCAGCATACTGCCAGGTTTGCTCCAGTGATGAGGAGGGAGGGGATGAGGTCACTGACTCCACGTGGGTGCCTGATAGGAGGAAGGAGGAGAAGGAGGCACATCTCCAATGAGGCAGGATGCCCTCCAGGGGCCAGATAAGGGCATCACACTGACTGCATCACACCGCAGAGCCCCGCGTGAGCAGGGCATTGCTGTCTCTTCGCATTATTCCAAAAGTTCTTTGGTGTGGGCCTTTTTTGAGATGAGTGCATTGCTGCTATTTGCAACATATGTCTCAAGCATATCTCCCGTGGCCAAAACATCAGCCAAGAGGGCACCACATGCTTGACCAGACATATGTCAACCTGCCATGCAGTTTGTTGGCAAGCGTACCTAAAAGACCCACACCAAAGAACAGAGTGGACCTCTCCTTGCTCCTCATCAGCTGGGATCTCCAACCCCACTATACCTTCAGTCCTCTCTGAAACCTGCACTGAGAGGAATGAAGGTGTAGAATTAGGTGTGTCACAGCCAAGTACTTGTGGGCAATCTGCTATCTGTACACCGATGTCAGATTGTACCAGGCAAATTTCCCTGCCCCAGCTGCTGCACCGCTGAAAGAAGTTCACTCCCAGCCATCCACATGCCCAGCGGTTGAATGCTAGCTTGGCTAAATTTCTAGCACTTCAACTGCTGCCTTTTCAGTTGGTAGACTCTGCCCCCTTCTGTGAGTTTGTGCAATGTGCGGTTCATCAGTGGCAGGTTCCCAAATGCCACTTTTTCTCACGGAAGGCGATTCCAGCTCTCTACCAGCATGTGGAAGGCAATGTCTTGGCCTCGCTGGACAGGGCGATCAGCGGTAAGGTGCATATTACCGCTGACTCATGGTCCAGCAGGCATGGACACGGCACATTGGGTGACTCTGCTGGCAACTGGGAAGGATGCAGAACAAGGTGCAGTAGTGTTAGAGGTTGTTCTGCCACCACGCCTACAAAATGCTACTACTGGTGATTCTGACACACCTCTCTCCTCCACCCCCTCCTCTTCTTCTTCCTCCATGGCCTCTTCCTGTGCTTTGTCCTCAGAACCAGCGGTGCTCTGTAGGCATTCAAGGGGCTACGCAAGTATGCAGGCAAAAAGATGCTAAGCGGTGCTTGAGCTGGTGTGCTTAGGGGACAGGAGCCACACTGGGGCAGAGATTCTGTCAGCTCTGCCGGGGCAGGCTGAGAGGTGGTTGATGCCATGCCAGCTTAAGCCAGTGCTGGGCTGGCTGACCTCCAAAAGGAATTTAACCTGCCCAAGAACCGCCTAATCTGTGACATGCCCACCATATGGAACTCAACGTTGGCCATGCTGCAGCAGCTGCACATGCAGCAGAGGGCCATCAATGAGTACCTGTGCAACTATGGCACCAGGACAGGGTCAGGGGAGCTTGTTTTTTTTCCCCCACGCCAGTGGGCCATTATCAGGGATCCTGTTACCATTTGAGTGACAGTTCAGTGACGGTGCATGCATCAGTGACACTGTCCCTCTTGTCCACCTGTTGGAGAACACGCTGCATGGAATAATGGACAGGGCACTTGAGGCAGAACAGAGGCAGGAAAAGGAGGACTTCCTTACCTCTCAAGGCCCCCTTTATCCAGATGGTGTTCCTGCTGGCCCGCTGATCGCAGAGGAGAAGGAGGAGGATTGTGTCAGCATGGAGGTGGAGCCTACCACTCAGCAGCAGTATTTAAGGGATCATTTACAGTCCCAAGAAACCTATTGACTTGTACGTGGCTGGGAGGAGGTGGCTGTGGATCATGTTGTCCTTAGTGACCCAGAGGATTCTGGACCGAATGCCCAAGCTAACCTACGCTGCATGGCTTCCCTGATCCTGCAAAGCCTGCGGAAGGATCCTCGTATTTGTTGGATCAAGGAGAGGGATCATTACTGGCTGTCCTGAATGAAACATCTTCGGGAGGCCTTGCAGAAAGTCCTGTGCAACGCGTTCCCAGAGACTAGGAGGTTACAAATTCCTGGTCCTGGACAACGTGTTGATGAGGCTTCGGTCAGTTACAGAAGGAGTGGTGGAGAAGCTGGCCATCTGACCAATGTGTTCAGACACTTTTTTAGTCGGCAGCCCCAAGGTATGATCGGTTCAGGCAACCATCGCCAGCGTCTCATTTACATGGTGCAAGAATACAAGATCAGACTTGGACACCTTTCCCACCGAAAATCCTCTGGGTTACTGGGTTTTGAGGATGGATCACTGGCCAGAGCTTGCACAGTATGCAGTTGAGCTACTGGCCTGTCCTGCATCCAGCGTTCTTTCAGAATGCACATTCAGATGCAATACTTTGCAGCAGGGCTCATTCCTGCGCTCCAACTAGAGTTTCTGTGAGGTGTTGCAGTGTTGCGGCACCAGAGCCTAAGGCCCAATTTTTTTGCCCCTGTTCAACAGGGACATGTAATTAAAATTCTTGATCTAATATTTCACAGCAGGACCCATTTCTGTGCCCACCAAGAGTAACTGTGAGGGCTCACAGTGTTGTGGCAGCTCCACCAACACCAAAGGCCCAATTTTTCTACCACTGTTCAACAATGGCATGTAATTACAATTCTTGATATAACAGTTCACAACAGGGTGTTTCAGCGCCTACCAAGAGTAACTGTGAGGGCTTACAGTGTTGTGGCAACACCAACACCTATGGCCCACATTTCTGCAGAGTATGTATGTTAGGCCTCTACTTTCAAACATCCAACTAAAGCCTCATACACACGATCGGACTTTGTACAAACTTTCCCGTGGATTTTTGTACAAAGGGTGTCGGCTATGAACTTGTATTGCATACACACGGCAGGACTTTTTCAGTCAACTTTCACCAAATCATGTGGTTTTTCTGCTCTTTACCGCCACCTTTGGTCAACTTCTGTATTGTTGTCTGATCTTTTGCATTGGTTCTAAGCATGCGTGTTTGTACTTTATACAAAAGTCCTATGATTTTCTGTACACAAAATCGGACTTTGCTCCATCAGACTTTTGTTGCTGGAAAGTTTGTCCGTTCACACAGCCAACAAAAGTGTGATGAAAACCGAAAAAGTTTGTCCAATGGAGCATGCACACAGTCAGATGTTGCCTTAAAACAGCTCATTTGCATGTTTATGGTCAAAAAGTCAGATCGTGTGTGTGGATCTTTACAAATGACTCCTACTTGCAAACGGAAGCAGACAACAGTAAGTGAGATAAAATCTACCCAAAGGAAGGGAAATTCTCTCCTGTAATGCCGCGTAAACACGGTCGGAATTCCGGCCAGAAAAAGACCGATGAGAGCTTTTCATCGGAAAATGCAACCGTGTGTATGCTCCATCAGAATTTAGCTGTCCGAATTTCTGCCAGCCAAAAATTGATAGCATGTTCTCAATTTTCCCGACGGGAAAACTTTCTATCGGTAATTCCGATCGTGTGTATGCAATTTCCGACATGCCAAAAAATCACGCATGCTCAGAATCCAGTACGAAACGGAACCGCTCGGTCTGGTAAAACTAGCGTTCGGAATGGAGATAGCAGATTCGTCACACTGCAAATTATAGTGTTCAATGCCGCGCATTCTCTTCTTTATATAATGCTAGAAGAATTAAGTTGTTTTGCTGCTCATATTCACACAGAGTTATCGCAAACTTATATTTTTATTATTTCTAGGTATCTCCTGAATAATCTTTATTTTAATTTAAGCCAGATCTACATAATATATATGTATTTTTTTTTTTTTTTTGTAAAGTCCTTTTTTCATTAATATACATTTTTGGATTATTGTATTATTTTCTCGTGCTCTCCTTTTTATTTTTTTTATGTCACATTTCCACAGCACCATTATTATGTTGTATTTGTAAACCTGTTTGATGTTGGTGTCCTTTGTTTATTTTGACATTGTATTTTTGAAATGTACCTGTCTACTCACCCAAAAACTGCATACTTGCTATTTGAAGAAAAACACATAGGCAAGTATTTCCTTGAAAAAAAAACACAATTTATTTTCCATCATAAAAACAAATTAAAGATGAAGGTAACGCTGGAGAAAGCGCTTGAATTTGCGAAGCCTTTGGCCCCCAAGGCACACATGAACTTTGTGGCTCAAAAACTTGGTAGCTTGAGAAGTCCATATAGAAAGGAGGCCAATCTGATCCAGGAATCCCAGAGAACAGGAGCAGCAGCAGATGACATATGTACCCAGGCTGTGGTACTAAAACAGGCTGTCTGTTCTTCAGACCAGACTGAAGGCAGGCAATCACTTTCTTGTCTTCCGTGCAGTCTTCCCTGCAGCCTTCCCTACAGGCCTCCCTGGAGGCTATGGCTCTGGAGGTGGACCTGTGGCAGGAGGAGGAGGAGGAGGAGAAGGATGGGGGAGCATACACAGGTGGTCGTCATCAGTTATTTTGCCACGCAACCCCTTGTGGATAGTTGGAAAAATATTTTTTTCACATTTGCGCCGTTGGCCCTCCTCCATTTGCTGTAAATTGGAGGCTATGTAGATGCCTTAGGCCTCTACAGCATCGAGAGGGGATTTCAGGGGGCGTCATTAGCCTCCTTGATGAAGGCCAGTGCTGCCTCACCTGTTTTAGTCCCCTTCCTGGGCCTTTTGTATGGAAGGACAAGGGGAGGCACCTGAGACTTGGTGTTACTGGGCCCTGCCACCTCCTGGCTGTCACCTTCCCCCGCCTCCTCCTGTGTGCCACTTGCCAGAGCCTTGTCCTGGCTGAGGTCTTCCTCTGTAAAAGGGACATCGTTTTAGTTTTTTGTTCATCAAACACACACAATTTTCAGCTCATGACTGTTGCAAATTTAATGTTACTAAATAGAAAAGACTATCATTCTGAGCCCAGCATTTTTCATTCTTACCCCAATCATTTTTGGCCACTACTGTCTATTGATATGTGAAACACTTTTTGTTAAATCATTCATTTCTTATCATTAATAACATCTAATTAACAATCATAATTTTCACATAAAAAAATATGTATAAAAATCCTATAACTGGCTCCAACTGGGCTCCTCAATCTCCTCCTGGTTGGAAGGCCCAGGTTGGTCCACAGAAGCCTCAGCTGGGGTTGAGGGAAGGCTGGAGGGAAGGGGTGCTGGAAGAGTCGAAAGCGATTCCCTGGCCTCAATCTGGTCATCAAGAAAGCGCATTGTGTTATAGTACCACAGACTAGGTACATACACCTTATCTGCTGCTGCTCCTGACCTCAGGGATTGCAGGACCTTCTGATACTCCTTCCTATAGGTGCTTCTCAAGCTACCAATTTTTGTTTCCAGAGACCTCATGTCTGCATTGGGGGCCCGAGTCTTTACAAATTCAAGCAGCTTCTCCAGCGTTGCCTTCCTAGCTGCTTTGTTGTGATATAAGGGGTTTTTCACCTTCCATAGATTTCTCATATCTCTGTATTTATCCAGGAATTCGCCCAGGAATTCTTGAACTTTAAATGGATACATATTCTCTGCAAGACCAAGCAAAAGACCAAGACACTCATCTCAGGATAATCTTAAAAGCCAATATAGGCATCAATCTAGATTCAGTATAGTCCGCTCATGTCATCAAAGTTAAAATCCTACCTTCGGTCTAACGTTTGTCGCTTCCGTTCCTCCTTCCTCTGCACACAGAACATAGATACGACACACACGTGTTTAAGCTTTATATACACTGCGCATTCGTGAAACTCCGCCCGTGTCACCCGCCCCTGACGTGCTTTCTAGAATATTCCCCACCCCGCACACAGAACGTAGTTATGACACACACGTGTTTAAGCTTTATATACACTGCACATGCATGAATCTCCGCCCGCATCGCCCGCCCCTGACGTTCTTTCTAGAATATTCCCTGCCCCGTCTCTTTCATCGCAGTGGGAGAGGAACATAGCGGAGACACACCAGGTGCATAATAATAGCAGTAATGAGGAGGAGGAGGAAAGCCCGGAACCAGGAACGTCCCGATCGCGGAGGAGATTTAAGGACACAAATATGTCCTTTGCTGAGATGTTGGAGATGGTCGACATCTTGAGGAAGAACGACTATGACGGGAATTATGGTCCATACCCAAACCCAAATCTGAGAAAGGCCAAGATCATGACTAAAGTTGGAATTTTGGGGTACGACGATCCAAGGATCAATTAAGGAAACGCTGATCGGACCTCAAATTAAGGCAGCACGATCAGTATAGAAAGTTAAAGTTCTTCGAAAAAGTAAGTATTTGTTGAGTGTTCCTATTATTATTAATATTGCATGCTGCGCCATGTGTTTTTTTCTTTATGGTGTTGTACATTTAAAAATGGATACTTTCATGTTCATACGCACAGTAAGCGGTCGTAGTAAACATTGTTCGTTTCCTAAATAAATACGCTGTTTTCCCAGATACCTGATTAAATACATTTGTTCATGTTATTTTTGAATTTAATAAAAGAGGTTTAGGACATTGTTGTCTAGATATGTTTGAACCTAGAAGGAACAGCAAACTAGATTCAGTGTAATGTATGGAGATAACAGTCAGCAGCTATCTACACATCTGGACTAGGTGCACTAGTGTGGGACCCCAGAACAAACTTTTTAGGGTGTCAAACACAGATACTCCATTGGATACTTGGGGGCCCAAAAAATAGGATTTTTATATACAGCTTACCTGTAAAATCCTTTTCTTGAGAGTACATAACGGGACACAGGAGCTCATTACATAGTGGGTTATATAGTCACCTCTGGTGATTGGACACTGGTTAACCCCAAATAAGGAGAATTTCTCCCCTATATAACCCCTCCCATATGGGAGGCACCTCAGTTTTGTAGCAAAGCAATAGAAAACCACGTAAAACCCAAGAGGGACGGGAGCCCTGTGTCCCATGATGTACTCTCAAGAAAAGGATTTTTACAGGTAAGCTGTATATAAAAATCCTATTTTCTTGATCATACATCACGGGACACAGGAGCTCATTACATAGTGGGATGTCCCAAAGCAATGCTCAGATTGAGGGGAGAGAGACACAGCTCATAATTATATACCGCCATGGGCCGGAGGACCTAAACTGCAGCCTGCAGCACACTGCGCCCAAAGGCGATATCCTCTTGCCCTCTGACATCCACCTGATAGAATCTGGTAAATGTGTGGACTGATGACCAAGTTGCAGCCTTACAGATCTGAGCCAGGGAGGCCTGGTGATGCACTGCCCAAGAAGCACTTACAGCCCTAGTAGAGTGCGCTTTCACTTGAAAAGGAGAGATTTTCCCTCTAACACTATAGGCCTGAGAAATAATCTGTCTGATCCACCTTGAGAGAGTGGATTTTGATGCCGCCTGGCCCTTCCTAGGGTCTTCCGGTAAAATAAATAAGCAATCAGTTTTCCTTATCTGAGCCGTTGCTTGAAGATAGATACTGATTGCCCTAACCACATCCAAAGTGTGCAAAGATTCTTCTTCTGCGGACTGTGGGTCCGGAAAAAAGGATGGTAGGATTACATCTTGATTCAAATGGAATCCCGAAACCACCTTAGGTAGAAAGGACCTGTTGGGGCGCATGACCGCCCGGTCCTTATGAACAATTAGATACGGCTCTTTGCTGGAGAGAGCTGCTAGTTCTGACACTCTTCTAGCTGTGGAAATGGCTACCAAGAAAACCAATTTTTTGGTCAAAAGAACTAATGAAGCTAGATGCAAAGGTTAAAAAGGTTGTCCCTGCAAAGCCGAGAGAACCAAATTTTTTTTTTTAACAGAAAATTTTATTAGACAAATCAGCATTACATTGCAAAGTACAGTAGATCCGATATTACACAGTTGTAGAAAGGAAAAAAAAGAAAACAAAAAAAACAAAAACACCTTCATCCAGTAGCCATTCTTAAATCAATAATCCAGCAGTACAGATAACAGGAGCATCCATAACTCTATCATAAATGCAGGACATTCCCAGCGAAACTTCACAGCCATCATGCAGGTACCTGACATTTGCGCGAGCCCGCGGGAGGGGGGGGGCCAGGGAGGGAATGGTCGGGAGAGAGAGGACAGGGCGGTCAGCCGGGGGGGGGGGGGGGAATCACCACCGTGTCAGCTCAACTCAAAGTTAGGGGGAGGGGGAACCAAGATCAGCGGACGCATCTATCCAGGATGACCAAATTTTATCAAATTTCCCCGGGCATTGTCTACTTTCATAGGTCAGCTTATACAGGGGGAGCACCAGGTTCACTGATTTCCTCCACAAGGCAGGGGTAGGGGGGTCCTCGAGTTTCCATTTCAATAGAATCTCGCGTCTGGCATAATACAATGCGAAGGTAAGGCACAGTTTACAGTACCTGTCCCCCTCAACGTCTGCCAAATGGCTCAATAGTAGGGTTTGAGGGTCGACCTGAAGGTTCGACCCGGTCACAGCATTTAGCGTAGAAACCACTTTTTCCCAGTAGGGCTGGATTTTGGGAGAGAGAACCAAATTTAGATCCCATGGGCATACCGGAGGTTTGACTGGCGGCCTTATCCGCATAGCCCCCTGGATGAAAGCCCGCACCAGGGAATGCGATGCAAGTGGCTTCTGAAAAAACACTGACAAGGCCGAAATCTGCACCTTGATAGTGCTTATGGCCAAATTCATTTCTAGGCCTGACTGGAGAAAGGTCAAGATCCTGCTTATGACATACTTTCTAGGATGCCATTTCCTGAGTTCACACCAGCAAACATATGCCCTCCAGATTTTGTAGTAAATAAGCCTGGAGGCCGGCTTTCTGGCATTAACCAGAGTAGAAAGGACTGGCCCCGAAAGCCCACGGTCTCTCAGAATGTGGGTCTCAGCATCCAAACCGTCAAATTCAGACTGTGTAAAGCAGGATGGTAGATTGGACCCTGTGAGAGCAGATCTGGCCGGAGAGGGAGGATCCATGGCCTGCTTACTGCCAACTTCATGATCTCTGCGTACCACGGTCGCCTGGGCCAAGCCGGGGCTACCAAAAGGACCGACTTTGTTTCCCTCTTGACTCTTCCCAGGAACCGCAACAGAAGCGGGTACGGGGGGAAGGCATGAATCAGATTGTACTGATCCCAGGGAACTGTCAGAGCATCTGACCCCTGAGCAAGTGTATCTCTTGTTCTTGATACTAATTTGTCCAGTTTTCTGTTTAACCTGGACGCAAACAGATCTACGTCTGGAGTACCCCACCTGCGACATATGTCCAAAAACACGTCGGGGTGCAGAGCCCATTCTCCTGGGCACAACTGCTGGCGGCTCAGAAAATCCGCCTGCCAATTTTCCACACCTGGAATGAAGACTGCAGAAAGGCATGGAACATGCTTTTCTGCCCAGACAAGTATGCGATTCACCTCTTTTTGCGCTACCAGACTCCTGGTACCACCCTGGTGATTGATATAGGCCACTGCTGTGGCATTGTCGGACTGAACCCAAACAGGGAGACCCCGTAGTCTGGAAGACCACCTTATGAGAGCCATATAAACTGCCCGGATCTCCAAGACATTTATGGGCAACAGCTTCTCGATCGCAGACCATTTCCCCTACGAGCACATCTCCTCCAACACTGCTCCCCAGCCTGTCAGGCTGGCATCTGTCGTAATAACCTTCCATGGAAGAGGAAGAAAGGTTTTGCCTTTCAGCAAATTCTCGGTTTGTAACCACCAGACGAGACTCCTGCGTGTCCCTGGGGATAGACACATAGGAAGATCCAAGGATTGGGGCTTCCTGTTCCAGGCCGCAAGGATGCATCTTTGCAGAGGCCTTGAGTGGAACTGGGCAAATGGAACGGCCTCAAAGGAGGCTACCATTTTCCCTAACAGTCTCATGCATAACCGAATGGGGGAGGATCTCCTGCCCAGAATTAGGTGCACCAGATCCCCAATGGCCAAGGCTTTTGGCCTTGGAAGAAACACCTTGCCCTGAGCGGTGTCGATAAACATACCCAGGTATTCCAACCTGGTAGCAGGCTGTGGGGACGACTTTTCTAGGTTTATAATCCAGCCTAGGCGTTCCAGGAGTTCTAGCATTCTGGTAACACTGTGGTTCACGAACGCTACTGTTTTTTTCCATGAGAAGCAAGTCGTCTAGATAAGCCATGACGGCTATACCCTGAGCTCTTAGGTTTGCCAAGAGAGGGTCCAGAATCTTTGTGAAGACTCGAGGGGCCGTAGCGAGCCCGAACGGCAAGGCCACAAATTGAAAATGGCGCCGTCTACCGCGAACCTTAGATACCTTTGGTGTGCGGGAAATATTGGCACATGGAGATATGCATCCTTGAGGAGGAGGAGACCACAGTGTGAATTGACTGCATTCGGAAGGACCGGATGCGTAGAAACCGGTTCAGATCCAGGATAGGTCTGACACTTCCATTTGGCTTCGGAACGGTGAAGAGATTTGAGTAAAACCCTGAACCCTGTTCTTTTGGGTCCACTTCTACTATCACCCTTTGGGATAGTAAGTGATCTAAGGCCGGAAATAGCGGTTTTTGCTTTACTGGATCCCTGGGGATCCTTGACCCTAGAAAGCGAGAAGGTGGAATCTCCTGAAACTCTAGCTTGTAGCCCAGAGATACCGAAGAGATCACCCACTTGTCCTGGATCTCTTCCCGCCAGGCTTCCGCAAACTGCCGAAGCTTTCCCCCCACTCAGCCGAGCGGGGGCGCCCCTTCACAAAGAAGCTTTTGGGCTCTGCTTGGCAGGCTTCCACCCCCAAGTCTTTTTCTTCCCTTGGGCCTGGTCTTGAGCCTTTCCTGTAGAGGAGGGTTGAGAAGGCTGTCGCCACTGCTTAGAGCTTGGTGCTCTGGGAGAGAGAGAACACCTAAATGACGGACGTTTGCTCTTTTTGACTGGAAGGAGAGTAGATTTACCCCCTGAAATTTTTTGGACGAATTTGTCTAATTCTTCTCCAAACAGACGTTCCCCTTTAAACGGGAACCCAATCAAATGCTTCTTGCACAATAGCTCAGCTGCCCAATTCTTTAGCCATAGGGCCCTTCGCATGTGTACTAACAGGAGAGATAAACGAGATGCTTGTTGGACAGAATCCAAAATCGCATCAATCATGAAACACAGAATTTGAGGTATTTCTGCATAATTCTCTACTTCCTCACTGGGAAGGAGGCCAAGCATCTGCTTAACCTGTTCCTTGAGGAACTGACACAACCCCACGGCTGCGACTGTAGGTTGCACTACAGCGCCAGTCATGGAAAAGGAGGCTTTTAATAATGTTTCCAACCTCTTATCAGTTGGATCTTTAAATACCTGAGCATTATCCAATGGACAGGTCAGGTTTTTATTCACACAAGAAACAGCCACATCGACAGATGGGACCCCCCATTTCTTGGTGAAACTTTCCTCCAGAGGATAATACATAGAAAACCTTTTAGGAGGAGTAAACAGTTTATCGGGATGTCCCCAATCCTCATACATCAATTTATCCATTAAGGGATGAATTGGGAAGGAAAAAGCAGTCTGTGGGACTTTCCTGACTTGCAGGGAAGAAACAGAGGACGTAGCGACTTCAGCAGCAGGCATTCTGAATGTGGTACGCACCAATTCAGTATAATACTGCACCTGTTTTCTGAGCGCCTGGGAGGAGGGGACTCTCTCCTCTTCCTCTGATTCATCCGACTGCTCATGATCCCTGTCCCCAGACAGGGATCTCTCCTCATTTTCAGAAGAATCATCTGAGAGAGGAATTTCAGCAGAGGGAGGGGATCTACCCCTTTTCCTGCTATCTTTCAGGGAAGCAGAAATAAAATGCATTATTCTCCCTTCAAAACCCTCCAATGTAGCCTTAAGGGAGTCCTCAGTGACATAAACCGGGGCTGGGACATTAGGAGAGGCTGCAAAACCTGACAGGGGCACTGACTCGTCTTGAGAGGCTGGCTCCAGTCTTGCAGGGGGGGATGGTAACTTACAGGCACTTTTAGGACCCCTGGACCTAGGCGGTGATTTACCAGTGCCCTTGCTACCTCCCCCTGAGACCCTCTTACGAGGAGACATAGTCCTAAGCTACAAAGCAGAGGTACTAGTACAAGTGCAATCACTGTTGTGCTTAAAGTCTCACAATAAATATATATGCTAAACTGCACAACCTGATGCTGAGTAGGTGTCTAAGCTTTGCCTGTATCCAATCCCCACGGATGCTTACTGCCCACAGCTCCTGTGTCTCCACTTACAGCCCCCTGACGCTCTGGGTTTTTTAAAACTGTCGCCTGGCGCCTGCGCAGTACAGTGCCGTGCACAATGATGTGCACGGCTCACAACCACACTCCCCCCTCCTCCATTAGGCCGGGAACGCGCCCGGCGCGCATGCACGAGGACCGCGGGATCCCAGGGGGGAATGGAGAACTCCACCGGAGCTGCCTGGGACCCCCAGACTACGTGGGACCCCTGTGTTACCTTGTTGTGGCAGGGATTGCAGTGGAGACGTGAGACAGCTGGAGAACCAGGCTTCACTGAGCGTGTGTACTGAAAGGCATGTAAGTATGCATCAGGCTGCTCTTACTCCCTCTAGTGGTGGAAACCAGGTAAGACATACAACTACTCACAATGAAGAAATCCATCATATAATAATATATATAGGATTAACTTCCCTTACCTGTCCCGGCCGCAGGAATTGCTGAACCAGACAAATTCCAGCCTTCACCCATCACGGCGGGCAGTGTTAGCCAACCTTCAGGTTTATCTGGGGCTTTTCTCTGAAGAGCCTCCTACCTGGACCATGTAAACGACTCTGCCAGAAACTTTCGTGCGCTCTGTGTAAACAGTACACCAAGTCTGGTTTTCCCAGAGCCCAGTCTTCCAATGGAGAGGACTTACAGGCCAAACCTCATTTCTTCGGCTGACGAGGCCCGGGTACCATACAATCTTGGAAGTCAAATATCGGCCCGAGGTATGGATCTGGTTTGTTGTAGCCCTTAGGCCCCTGCAGGGACCTGCACAGAGCTAAAGTTTTACGTGACCAACCACCATAGACACTGGCAAAAAAACTGAGGTGCCTCCCATATGGGAGGGGTTATATAGGGGAGGAATTCTCCTTAATTGGGGTCAACCAGTGTCCAATCACCAGAGGTGCCTATATAACCCACTATGTAATGAAGCTCCTGTGTCCCATAATGTATGATCAAGAAAATATTTTTTCTTTTCTTACATCAGGGGACACAGCGCCATATTAATAACTATGTGGGCTATATCGGACCATCAGGTGCTGGACACTGGCACGCCCCTTAAGGAGTGAACTTCCCCCATATAACCCCTCCCATTACTGGGAGTCCTCAGTTTTTTCACGTGTCTAAGGTGTTGGGCACGTGTAAGGATGTGTGTACTGAGCTCCATGGGCAGTAATCCTTTGATGAGAGCTAGCCATCCTGACCGGATCCGTTCTGATGTCTCCGTAATGGACTAAATAAATGGTACCCAGGCCTTATTATCCGAAGACACGAGGTTTTGCTTGCGAGTGCTTTTAAGCTAGGACCTGGGATCCAGTACTTTTTGGTAGTAAGGCCAATAAAAGTTTACTGGCAGGGTCTTCTCACAGGTCCAGGATTGCGGGATTGCCTGAGTGTACCCCTGTTCCTGAAGGTTTCCTTTTAAGGTCTCGGAGCCTACCGTGAAGGGCGACGATTGTGCCATTTCTTCTGCTAGAAGAGTATTGGAACTAACGGCTCTGTCTTGTAAGAGACATATTTTGTCAGGTATAAGGATGAGGTGATTTGATGTCCTCATCCTGAATTCTTACGAAAAGTGGTAACAGGTTTTCATTTAAAGATATTACTCTTCCTTCTTTCTCCCCAAAAGCCTTAATCTGGGGAAGAGAAAGCACTACAGTCTCTTGATGTAGTAAGAGCGATCAGAATCCATTTAAGGGCGACCATTTTTAAAACTTTCCCCAAACCCTTTTTAGGACAATAACTTGCATATTAGCCTTTAAAATTTGCACTTTTGATTTTGAACGTTCGAGTCCCATAGACTTTAATGGGGTTCTAAAGTTTGCGCAAACTTTCGGTCCGTTCGCAGGTTCTGGTGTGAACCGAACCGGGGGTGTTCGGCTCATCCCTACTTACCGCTCTGTAATTTTCCTTTCCTGGTGACTATCCATGGCAGCATACACACAATCCATGCATATGCGACCATAAAGGCACCAGGAAAGTAACTTTTAGACAAATCGCACCTGTTTTATATTGACATGCTAATCAGCCTAGTTAAGCTGCATCTGTGAAATCTGTTGCATTAAAAACATCAACAAAACAGGACTTGGAAAAGAGCAAGAAAAGAAAATAAAAAAACAACAAAAAAAAATAAAAACACACGTATATTAATTTGAGACACTAAGGCCGCGTACACACGGGCGGACTGTCCGCCCAACTAGGTTCGTCAAACAGTTTGACAAACAGTCCGTTCAAAATTTGCATGAGCGGACTTGACCACACACGACGAACGAACAGTCCGCTGAAAACTTGCGCGATGACGTGAACGGCACGTACGACGGGACGAGAGATTCGAAGTCCTATACACTGCAATGCAACCTTCGGCGTGTAAATCCTTTCTGAGCATGCGCGGAACTTAGTTTGACGAACAAGCCTACACATGAGCGGACTGTCCGCTCAAACCAAGTTTCAGCGGACAGTCTTACGGAAATTCCGAAAAACTTTGTTCGTCAGACTGTCCGCTGAAACTGTCCGCTGAAGCCCACACACGAGCGGACTGTCCGCTGAAACACTGTTCAGCGGACAAAGTTGGACGAACAGTCCGCCCGTGTGTACGCGGCCTAACAGTATATGGTTTTTGAAGTCTGATCATTTTGCATTGGAAATTAACAGGAGATAAAAAGGACTGTGCACACAAATGGACATCTATTGATTTATTTTTCTAAGGATTTTATTGACATAAACCAAAGTGATAGACACGTTCTTACAAAAAATACAAGTAAAGAAAAACCATACCATTCCAGGGAATCATTAGAACATACATGTAGTGGAATCAATTACCGGCTGCATTCTATCATATGCCAATTATATTTTTATTATAAGGCCGCGTACACACGCGGGGACTGTTCGCTCAACTTTGTCCGTCAAACAGTTTCAGCGGACAGTCCGCTCAAAATTAGCATGGACGGACTTGCCCACACACGACGAACGAACAGTCCGCTGAAACCGTGCGCGATGACGTGAACGGCACGTACGACGGGACTAGAAAACGACGTCCTATACACTGCAATGCAACCTTCGGCGTGTAAATTCTTTCTGAGCATGCGCGAGACTTAGTTTGACGAACAAGCCTACACACGGGCGGACTGTCCGCTCAAACCAAGTTTCAGCGGACAGTTTTTCGGAATTTCCGAAAAACTTTGTTCGTCAGACTGTCCGCTGAAACTGTTCGCTGAAAGCCCACACACGAGCGGACTGTCCGCCGAAACACTGTTCAGCGGACAAAGTTGAGCGAACAGTCCCCGCGTGTGTACGCGGCCTTAGTACCCGGACGCTCCCCTCTATTTCTCAGTTATTATATCTTCAATGTCGACAGCCTCTGCCAACCAATACATTTCGTAGATTAGTAGTCTGTCCATAACCAGTTCTAGGGGGGATAACCCTGGAGTATTCAGCCATGGATCCCACAGTAGATTACATTTTTCAGGGTGGCCCCTGTGTTGGTAAATGTACTTTTCCAGGTGTAGTGTAGTACCCATCTGAGCTATCCATTCCC
The DNA here is from genome assembly GCF_037356315.1 of Lithobates pipiens. Lineage (NCBI taxonomy): Eukaryota > Metazoa > Chordata > Amphibia > Anura > Ranidae > Lithobates > Lithobates pipiens. Next base: position 150,227,450 of record NW_027507785.1, on the reverse strand, counting down.
GCAGCTCAGGAGGATCACTTGCCTTCCAATGATGAAGGATACGTTTATGGGCTTGGAAAAGTGATCTATCAATGGCCTTCTTTGGATTATCTTCCATTGGGAGATCATCCAGAATGCCTAGGATACACACTTAAGGGTCTTGTGGAATCTTAACCATGAATACATCATTTAAAGTTTTGATGACCCCCGCCCAGTAGCGATGCAGTTTGGGGCATCGCCACAATAGGTGAATAAAATCCCAGTGTTCTCTGGCGCACCTAGTACAAGTGTCATTGTCCCCAATGCCCATCTTATGCAGTCTAGCTGGTGTGAGGTGAACCCTCATTACTATAGACAGTTGAGACAGTCGTTGTGCCGTGTTCAGTGAGCACCCTTGTATTGCCTGAAGGGCCTCCGCCCACTGGTCCTCCTCAAATATTCCTACAACCCTCTCCCAGGATGAAGTTACCCTTGCAGGAAAGCCAGGCAGAAATGCAGTAAGTAGCATAGCGTACATTCTAGATATGAAGCCCTTATAACTGTAAACTTCCGTCATGTAATGGAAGATCGTGGCAGGGGACAGTACCCACAGATTGTCCCCCGCCTGTGCTTTGACAGCATGTCTTAGCTGCAAGTAGTGAAAATACATTGATTGGGGTAGTCCAAATTTTTCCTGCAGCTCTGTGGACGAGAGCAATTTTCCATTAGTAAAAATATGGACTAAGTGGGTGACTCCATATCGTTTCCATCGTTTCGCACATATTGGGCTATGCTCTGTAAAGCCATTTCCATCTTGCAGTTGGCGAGTTTTGTTCCAGATTTTCTGGATTAGAGCATATGTGGGGAGGAGCTTGTTTGACCTGGCAAACGATAAGGCCTCTAGTCCTGTAGCCACCATAATGGTTCCCGTGTTATGTTTAAGGAGGGTCGTCGTGGGATCTTCCATTCCACCCCCCCTCTCTGTCACCCCAGCCATAGCCCTGGCAATGTGTTGAAGCTGAGAGGCTAAATAATAGAGCCAGGGGTTGGGAAGGGCAAGTCCACCTGCCTCTTTAGGTTTCTGTAGCTGCTCCAGTTTAATTCTGGGGGGTTTATTGAGCCAAATGAAGGCCCTAATTAAAGAGTTAATTATTCTAAAAAACTTAAGTGGGATTACCATAGAGATATTGTGCAAGATGTATAGTAATTGTGGCATGAAGATCATTTTGGTAAGGTTTACCCTGCCTACCAATGACATTTTTAATTTTGCCCATATTTTTGATTTGTCCCTAATCCAGCCAAATAGTGGGGAAAGATTTAGTGTTATGTACTCGTCTGGCTGTGGCATGACCCATATCCCTAGGTATTTAAATTTGGTTTATCCCGGTATGTCTTGCACCATAGGTCCCTGTGGGGTAGTGGAATCCAACATCATGATATTCGATTTGGTCCAATTAATTACTAGGCCCGAGAATGACCCAAATGTTTTAACCACCTTCATGGCCTCAACCAGGGATCCCGCATCAGCTTTTCATGTATCTGTCTGTATTTGAAGCCATTTATTAGGGGATTCGAGCTTACCATCGCAGCCAGAGGCTCTATAGCCATGACAAAAAGTAGAGGGGACAGGGGAAATCCCTGTCTAGTCCTTCGGTGCAGTGAAAAAGGGGAGGATATCCGGCCTGCCTCTCTAATGACCGCCAATGGGGAATTATATAGAAGTTCTACCCAAGATAGGTCCGAACCCAAATTTTGTAAGAGTCGCCCATAGGTACTGCCATTCTATGCTATCAAGTGCCTTGTGGGCATCTAGGGATATGCTCTGTCCCAAATGTTGTCTGCAGGGGTCTGTATATTCAGGAATAAGCAACGGAGGTTGATGGCTGTAGACCTTTCTGGAATAAAGCCAGATTGATCTGGGTTGATAATGGACGACATCACCTTATTCAATCTCAGGGCCAGTACTTTAGCAAGGATTTTGATATCATTCTGTAAGAGCGATATCGGCCTATATGAGCCCAGATCCAGTGAATCTTTCCCTGGCTTGAGCAGCAGCACAATACTGGCCTGTCTCAGCGAGTCTGGGAGGTGTCGTGCCTCCCTCAGTTTAGGGTACGAAGTAATTGTGGTAAAATTATATCCCTATACTGTTTGAATACTTCAATCGGAAAACCGTCATACCCTGGGGCCTTAGAGTTGGGAAAGGAGTTGGTAGCTACATGCATCTCCTCTAAGTTGATGGAGGTTTCAAAAAGCTCCACCTGGGACTCCATGAAACACGGTAGCTCTATCCCCTGTAGGAATTCCCGAACCTCCTCTATTGAATGTGTCTGGATTGGTAAAGTTCCGAATAGAAATCCACCAGCTTCTGCATAACCAGGTCAGGGGTAACCACCCCCCGATTTGTTGTGTAGGGCCCCAATATCCATGCCGCTATCCATGCCTCCCGGGTGCCCTCACCTGTATTGGCTATGTACTCCACCTGTAGATGTTTCACCAGCCTATCAGACTGTTCCCTCTGCTCAGATGTATTGCGTTTAAAGGCATTGACCTCAGATATAAAGAGGCCCCTCAGGTAAGATTTGAAAGCATTTTAAGCGGTATTCAAATCAGGATGATCTAGGTGTCTCTGCCAGTAAGCTGCTATGTCTGCTTCTATTTTAGTGTGAGATGGGAAGAGATTTAACCAGAAGGCATTAAGCCTCCATGGGGCTCTTGGTAGATCAGAAGCCAGCCTAACCCTCAGGTGTGCCACCATGGCGGAATGATCAAAAATACTTCTAGTGAGGTACAATAGCCTTTCCACGTGCTGAAAAGCTGATGCCGAGCAAAGGCACATGCCAATCCTGGATAGGGACATATATGTTTTAGAAAAACACGAAAATTGTTTCTCTATGGGGTTGCTATTTCTCCAGGGGTCTATCTATCCCACTTCCTCTATAAATTTTGCTAAGGCCAGTTTAGTCCTTGTAAAGCCTCCTGCCGGTGGAAGGTGTCTATCTAAATATGGGTCTATGAGGCCGTTGAGATCACCCATTATTATTAAGGGGGTCCCGGGTTGGCCAATTGAAATACCAGTAGGTCAGGTAGCACTTTAAGAGTAAACGGAGGAGGTATGTATACTGCTGCGAGAATAAATGTTAACTGTGACACTCTACAGAGTAAAAATACGTATCTTCCCTCCTGGTCAACCTGTGAATCAAACAGCTGAAAATCCAAGGTACGATGCACCATTACACTCAACCCCCTTGAGTATGAGGTGTGGGTGGAATGGTACGCCCATCCTGCCCATGCAAATCCCACCCATGACAATGTATCTGATGTTAGATGAGTTTCCTGTAACACACACATAGCTGGAAAATGTTTTCTAATAGATGTGGATACCATGGCACGCCTGAGGGGGTCACCCAGGCTCCTCACATTCCATGACACTATTGGGGTGCAAGTCATCATGTCATATTAATATAATAAGTACTGTACAATACTCAAGCTGACACGGCTGCCCACCAACCCAGCCTGGTGCAATGTGGGCCTCCGTGTCCACTATGTGTACAAGGCATAGCAAAATGAACCATACGAAACCGGATCCTATCATCCCGGGGTCGCCCCATGACCCCCTCCAGTAGATGCCGCTGGGCGCATTTCGTGTCTGTGGAAACATGGGTATCAAATGGGTCTAAGCTATTGTCCTGAAAAAAGTGACTTCTCACAGGTACAGTGTAGTGTTCGCCTGTATTACTTCCAATAAGATAAGTTGCAGCTCTGAATGCTCCCCGCTTCCTGCGGAGGTAGAGTCCTTGGTACGTGAGAGCAAAATACATTTTCTTAACTGAACTAATAGAAACTGTTGGGTGTAAACAAAAACCCAGTCCGGTCTCTGTTGCAACAGGCATACAGTGACCCGAATCTCACAACTTGATCTGTACTCCAGGTGTTGTACAAGTCTCATAGGAAATATATTTTTTCTCTCACTCCCACCGCTCCTTTCCTGTCGATATCAATGTGAGTGTCTCCTGGTCATATAACCGTGTGGCCACTTGGTCACCATTATAATAAGAGGCCCCCTCACGGGGAAGTTGTCATCCACAAAGTTGTTTTAGAGGCTGTGCCTCCGTAGGATCTTGTAAGGCTCATTCTGCCTCCTCCTCGTTTCTTCCTGGTTGTTGGAAATGATGTTCGTTCCTGTCCAGCCATGCAGAGGCCTCTGCTGCTGAGTCAAAGAATTGTGCCCTGTCTCCTGCTATCACCCAAAGTTTGGCTGGATACAGCATAGCATAATTGGCCTGGAGGCGTTGCAGTCTCTTTTTCATATCCCCAAATTTGGCTCTGCGCCTCTGTACATCTGCTGAAAAATCGGGGTAAAAGGATACTCTTGCTCCATTATACTGTATGTTTCGCCTCTCCCTGGCTAGGTGCAGAATGATCTCCTTATCCTTAAAGTTAAGGAGTTTGGCCAGCATGGTGCAGGGAGGGTGTCCTGGCGGAAGAGGTCTGGGTGGAACCCTGTGTGCTCTTTCAATTGAGTAGAAGGGTGTAAATGCCTCCTTGCCAAATACATCCAGCAGCCAGTTCTCAACAAACTCAGTGGGATTTCTGCCTTCGGTCTTTTCTGGTAGTCCCACAATGCAAATATTGCTCCTTCTTAAACGGTTCTCAATGTTCTCATTTTTGAGTTCATTGGCTGTAATGGTTCTAGCTGTGATCTGCATTTCTCTGACGAGGGGGACCATTCTGTCCTCTACCTCACTGACACGGCCCTCCACTGCTGTGGTGCGCTCTCTAATTTTTTGGATGGCTGTGCACTTCTGTACAGCCTTTAGAATGTCAGCCAGGGCGGGCTGTTCAGTTTCTTCCCCTTCTTCCTCCTCTGCTATCTCTTGGGATGGTTGCTCTGAGGCCTGCCGCTGGCTCTGGCTAGAGGATTCCCCTGTCTGCTGTACATGGAAGACGTCAGGTGTAGTGTCCAGCTCCTCATCTGACTGGGGTCCTGCTATACCGTTCAGCTTCTGAGTGTAATATACCATGTCTTTCCCCTGTGCTTTGGGCGTGTTGGGCAGAGTCTTACCCTGTTCTTTCTTGTGCCCTCGTGCACGCTGGGTCAGAGCGGCACCATTTTGGGTATCCTGTGGCATCATCTCTTACCCCTTCTGCTATTTATGGGTCAGCATGTCGGTTCTGAGGATGGCAGTGTGTCCTAAATGTGCCTGCAGTATCCCGGGGTCCGTCAGTAGGTTCCGGTGCCATTTTTTTATAGTTGGTTTGGCTGGGAGAAGGATCTTTTACAGGGTTCTTACAGGGAGCTCTGTGAGACACGTCCGCTCACATGCCGCTCTCGGCCACGCCCCAACATCTATTAAGGATTTGCACAATGATAATAAAGAAACTATCTAGGGGCTAGTCCCGAAGGGTCTCGCCAAATCCCAGAAAAATATTTGGAAATAGGAAGATGCCCCAAGGGATAGTATAGGCAAGAGACCATAGACAGGATAATCAAAAAAATACAAAAAGTATAATAATGTAGACATTTAATAAAAATATTTAATAAATGCATGCCCACACAAAAAGCATCCAAAAAACAAAGTCCCCATGAGCATGCCCAGACCAACCCAAATGCAGCTAGCACAAAATAAGCCACAGCCTGTCCAAAATAAAGCACATCATCCAGCATGCTACAAAATTAGAGATGGGGTAAACAAAGAGTCTAACATGTACAAAAGTTATACAACAAATACCATTGCAGTCTATGGGAACTGACTTGTTAATTTGGTGAGTCCCCACTTGGCCGGCTTATCTTCTAGTTATTGGCCTTCAAATGCGTATGGGGCCCAGGTCCCACCCTAAGCAGTGGCTTGGCGTGGGGATGCGAGGGGTGGCATTTAGGGGGGCGCAATTTCGTGCCAGTAGTGTCACTACTGGCTGCCTCCTCCTAAATTTCATTTCCTGTGTCCTAGCGCTCCGGCCGCACAGTATTTGGCACCCTGTGATTGGAGGAATGGGGGTCATGTGTGGCGTGGGTCTGAAGTCCCGCCTCTGCACGTGACCCCCATATGCCCAATCACAGTGCGCCGGACACTGTACATGGCGGCCAGAACAGTAATGAAAAGCTGCCGCCGTCTTCTCCTCCTCCTCCCTCTCCTCCTCCTCTGGACCCATGCAGGACAAGCAGGTGAGGAGGAACATGAACACAGACTGGGGAGAGGCAGAGAGAGACAGAAGAGAGAACAGATGAGAGAGAGGCAGAGAGCAAGAGAAGAGAGAGAGACAGAGGCAGAGATATGCAGAGAGAGACAGATGCAGAGAGAGAGGGGCAGAGAGAGGGAGACAGAGGCAGAGAGAGAGAGGAGCAGAGAGACAGGCAGAGAGAGAGAGAGAGAGAGACAAATACAGAGAGAGAGGCAGAGAGAGAGAGGGGCAGACAGAGAGACAGATACAGAGAGAGAGGCAGAGGGAGAGACATAGGCAGAGAGAGAGAGAGACAGAGAGAGAGGGTCAGAGAGAGACAGGCAGAGAGAGAGGCAGATAGAAAGAGACAGGCAGAGAGAGAGAGAGGGCAGAGAGACCAAGGCAGAGAGAGACCGAGGTAGAGAGAGAGACCGAGGCAGATAGAGAGAGGGAGAGAAAGGCAGAGAGAGAGAGAGAGAGGGATAGAGAGACAGAGGCAGAGAGAGGCAGAGAGAGGGAGAGAGAGACAGACAGAGGGAGAGAGAGGCAGTGAGAGAGACAGAGGTAGAGAGAGAGAGGGGCAGAGAGAGAGAGAGAGACAGCGGCAGAGAGTGACATTGGCAGAGAGCGTCAGCGGCAAAGAGAGACAGAGAGAGAGAGGCAGAGAGAGAGACAAAGGCAGAGAGAGAGACAGGGGCAGAGAGAGAGAGACGGGCAGAGAGAGGCAAAGGAAGAGAGAGAGAGACAGGGGCAGAGAGAGACAGAGGCAGGGAGAGGCAGAGAGAGGCAGAGAGAGACAGAGGCAGGCAGAAGCAGAGAGACAGAAGAAGAAAGATGGAGGCAGAGAAATAGAGACAGAGGCAGAGAGAGAGGCAGATAGAGAGATAGGCAGAGAGAGAGACAGAATCAGAGAGAGGGAGGCAGAGAAAGAGAGAGAGACAGAGGGAGGTAGGGAGAGAGAGACAGAGGCAAAGAGAGACAGAGGCAGAGAGAGAGAGAGGCAGAGAGACAGTGGGAGAGGCAGGGAGAGACAGAAGTAGAGAGAGAGAGACAGAGGCAGAGAGAGACAGAGGCAGAGAGAGACAGAGGCAGAGAGAGACAGAGGCAGAGAGAGACAGAGGCAGAGGCAAAGAGAGACAGAGCCAGAGAGAGAGAGACAGAGCCAGAGAGAGAGAGCCAGAGCCAGAGAGAGATGCAGAGAAAGAGAGAGACAGAGGGAGAGAGACAGAGGCAGGGAGAGGCAGACAGAGAGGCAGATAGATTGAGAGGCAGATAGAGAGGCAGAGAGAGAGGCTGAGAGAGAGAAAAAGGCAGATAGAGAGAGAGAGAGAGACAGAGAGAGACAGGCAGAGAGAGAGAGGTAGAGAGAAAGGCAGAGAGAGAGAGAGGCCGAGAGAGAGACAGTGGCTGAGAGAGAAAAAGACAGAGGCAGAGAGAGAGAGACAGAGGGAGAGAGGCAGAGGGAGAAACAGAGGCAGAGAGAGAAAGGGTGACAGAGGCAGAGAGAGGGGCAGAGAGAGAGGGGCACAGAGAGAGGAAGAGAGACAGAGGAAGAAAGAGACAGTGGCAGAGAGCAACAGCTTCAGAGAGATAGGCAGAGAGAGAGAGAGGCAGAGGAAGAGAGAGACAGACAGAGAGAGCGAGAGGCAGAGAGAGAGGCAGAGAGAGAGAGAGGCAGAGAGAGAGGCGGAGAGAGACAGAGAGAGACAGATGCAGGTAGAGAGAGAGGCAGAGACAGAGAGAGGCAGAGAAAGAGGGAGGCAGAGAGAGGCAGAGAAAGAGGGAGGCAGAGAAAGAGGCAGAGAGAGAGGCAGAGAGAGAGAAAGAGGCAGAGAGAGAGACAGAGAGGCAGAGAGAGACAGAGAGGCAGAGAGAGAGAGAGGCATAGAGAGAGAGAGGCAGAGAGAGAGATGGAGAGAGAGAGCGAGACAGGCAGAGAAAGAGAGGTAGAGAGAGAGAGGCAGAGAGAGAGAGAGAGGCAGAGAGAGTGGGGCAGAGAGGGAGACAGAGGCAGAAAGACAGAGGCAAATAGAGATACAGAGAGAGAGGCAGAGAGGTAGAGAGAGAGACAGAGGCAGAGAGAGAGACAGAGGCAGAGAGAGAGACAGAGGCAGAGAAAGACAGAAGCAGAGAGAGGCAAAGAGAGAGAGGCAGAGAGAGAGAGAGAGAGAAGCAGAGAGAGAGAGAGGAGCAGAGAGAGAGAGGCAGAGAGAGAGACAGAGGGAGAGGCAGAGACAGAGGCAGAAAGATTCAGAGAGAGGGGCAGAGAGAGACAGAGGCAGATAGAGAGGCAGAGAGAGACAGAGGCAGATAGAGAGACAGAGGCATAGGCAGAGAGAGAGAGAGTGGCAGAGAGAGGCAGAGAGAGAGAGGCAGAGAGAGAGGCAGAGAGAGAGGCAGAGAGAGAGAGAGGCAGAGAGAGAGAGAGGCAGAGAGAGAGACAGAGGCAGAGAGAGAGACAGAGGCAGAGAGAGAGACAGAGGCAGAGAGAGATAGAGAAGCAGAGAGAGAGACAGAGCCAGAGGGAGAGAGAGCCAGCGGGAGAGAGAAAGAGAGACAGCGACAGAGAGAGACAGATACAGAGAGAGTGAGAGACAGAGGCAGAGAGAGTGAGAGACAGAGGCAGAGAAAGAGAGACAGAGGCAGAGAAAGAGAGACAGAGGCAGAGAAAGAGAGGCAGAGAGAGAGACAGAGGAAGAGAGAGAGACAGAGGAAGAGAGAGAGAGACAGCGGCAAAGAGAGAGGCAGAGAGAGAGAAAGGCAGAATGAAAGGCAGAGAGAGCGAGGCAGAGAGAGAGAGAGCGAGGCAGAGAGAGCCAGAGAGAGAGAGAGAGCGAGACAGAGAGAGACAGAGGCAGAAAGAGAGGCAGAGAGAGAGCGAGACAGATGCAGTGAGAGAGAGAGAGACAGATGCAGAGAGAGACAGAGGCAGAGAGAGAGAAGCAGAGAAAGAGAGGTAGAGAGAGAGGCAGAGAGAGAGAGAGAGAGAGAGGCAGAGAGAGAGGCAGAGAGAGTGGGGCAGAGAGGGAGACAGAGGCAGAGAGAGAGACAGAGGCAGAGAGAGGCAGAGAGGTAGAGAGAGAGACAGACAGAGGCAGAGAGAGAGAGAGATAGAAGCAGAAAGAGGCAGAGAGAGAGAAGCAGAGAGAGAGAGAAGCAGAGAGAAAGGCAGAGACAGAGGCAGAAAGATTCAGAGAGAGAGGCAGAGAGAGACAGAGGCAGAGAGAGACAGAGGCAGAGAGAGAGGGGCAGAGAGAGAGACAGAGAGAGAGAGACAGAGGCAGATAGAGAGAGAGAGGCAGAGAGAGAGGCAGAGAAAGAGAGAGAAAGATGAAGCAGAGAGAGAGAGAGAGAGGCAGAGAGAGAGCCAGAGGGAGAGAGAGCCAGCGGAAGAGAGAGAGATGCAGAGATAGTGAGAGACAGCGGCAAAGAGAGGCAGAGAGAGAGGCAGAGAGAGAGGCAGAGAGAGGCAGAGAGAGAGAGAGAGACAGAGGGAGAGAGAGACAGAGGCAGGGAGAGGCAGACAGAGAGAGAGGCAGAGAGATCGAGAGGCAGATGGAGAGGCAGAGAGAGGGGCTGAGAGAGAGAAAAAGGCAGATAGAGAGAGAGAGAGAGACAGGCAGAGAGAGAGACAGGCAGAGAGAGAGAGAGGTAGAGAGAAAGGCAGAGAGAAGCCGAGAGAGAGACAGTTGCTGAGAGAGAGAGAGAGACAAACATAGTTCATAGTTTCATAGTAAGTAAGGTTGAATAAAGACACCAGTCCATCCAGTTCAACCTACAATTGTCCCTATCCCTGTACATTGCACACTCACATTGGCATGTCTTTGGATTGTGGGAGGAGACCGGAGTACCCAGAGGAAACCCACGCAGGCACAGGGAGAACATGCAAACTCGAGGCAGGTAGTGTAGTGGTTGGGATTTGAACCAGCGACCTTTATTACTGCTAGGTGAGAGTGCTAACCACTACACCACTGTGCTGCCAGAAACAGAGAGAGAGAGGCAGAGAAAGAAAGACAGAGGCAGAGAGAGAGAGAGACAGAGGCAAAGAGAGAGAGAGAGAGAGACAGAGGCAAAGAGAGAGAGAGAGAGAGAGAGACAGAGAGAGAGGGGCAGATAGAGAGAGGCAGACAGAGAGAGAGGCAGAGAGAGAGAGAGAGACAGAGATGCAGACAGAGAGGAAGAGAGACAGAGATGCAGACAGAGAGAGATAGGCAGAGAGAGAGGTAGAGAGAGACAGAGGCAGAGAGGGAGAGGGACAGAGAGGAGAAAGATGCAAAGAGAGGGGCAGAGAGAGGGAGACAGAGAGAGAGAGAGAGAGAGAGAGAGAGAGAGAGAGCAAGGGGCAGAGAGAGAGACAGAGGCAGAGAGAAAGAGAGAGAGACAGAGGAAGGGATAACGAGACAGAGGCAGAGAGAGAGAGAGAGAGAGAGAGGGGCAGAGAGAGAGAGAGAGAGAGAGAGAGAGATAGGCAGCGAGAGAGAGAGGGGCAGAGAGAGAGAGACAGAGGCTGAGACAGATTCTGAGAGAGACAGAGTCTGAGAAAGAGAGGCAGAGAGAGAGGCAGAGAGAGAAAGAGGCAGAGAGAGAGAGAGAAAGAGAGTAAAGCTGAGAGGGGCAGGAAGAGAAAGAGGCAGAGGGAGAGAGGGGCAGAGAGAGAGAGACAGAGGCTGAGACAGATTCTGAGAGAGAGACAGCGGCAGAGACAGAGAGGCAGAGAGAGAGGCAGAGAGAGAAAGAGGCAGAGAGAGAAAGAGGCAGAGAGAGAGAGGCAGAGAGAGAGCGGGGAGAGAGAGAGAGACAGAGGCAGAAAGATTCAAAGAGAGAGGCAGAAAGAGAGAGAGACAGAGGCAGATAGACAGAAGCAGATAGAGAGACAGAGGCAGAGAGAGGGACAGAGAGAGAGGCAGAGAAAGAGGGAGGCAGAGAAAGAGGCAGAGAGAAAGAGAGGCAGAGAGAGAGAGAGTAACACAGGCAGAGAGAGACAGGCAGAGAGAGAGACAGAAGCAGAGAGAGAGAGAAGCAGAGAGAGAGAGAAGCAGAGAGAGATGGAGGCAGTGAGAGAGACAGAGGCAGAGAGAGAGAGAGAGAGACAGCGGCAGAGAGAGACAGCGGCAGAGAGAGACAGCGGCAGAGAGAGACAGCGGCAGAGAGAGACAGCGGCAGAGAGAGACAGAGGCAGAGAGAGAGGCAGAGAGAGAGAGGCAGAGAGAGAGAGGCAGAGAGAGAGAGAGACAGAGAGTGAGAGGCAGAGAGAGAGAGACAGAGGCAGAGAGAGAGAAAGGCAGAGAGGGAGAGACAGAGCGAGAGAGCGAGACAGAGAGAGACAGAGAGAGAGAGAGGCAGAGAGAGAGCGAGACAGAGGCAGAGGGAGAGAGAGAGAAGCAGAGAAAGAGAGGTAGAGAGAGAGAGAGGCAGAGAGAGAGAGAGGCTGAGAGAGTGGGGCAGAGAGGGGCAGACAGGGAGACAGAGGCAGAGAGAGATACAGAGAGAGAAGCAGAGAGAGAGAGAGGGGCAGAGAGGTAGAGAGAGACAGAGAGGCATAGAGCGAGACAGAGGCAGAGAGAGAGACAGAAGCAGAGAGAGGCAAAGAGAGAGCGGCAGAAAGAGGCAGAGAGAGAGAGGAGCAGAGAGAGAGAGGGGCATTGAGAGAGAGAGAGAGACAGAGGGAGAGGCAGAAAGATTCAGAGAGAGAGGCAGAGAGAGACAGAGGCAGATAGAGAGACAGAGGCAGAGAGAGAGATGGATAGAGAGGCAGAGAGAGAGACAGAGAGGCAGAGAGAAAGAGAGGCAGAGAGAGAGAGAGGCAGAGAGAGAGAGAGAGCCAGCGGGAGAGAGAGAGAGAGACAGCGGCAGAGAGAGAGAGGCAGATGCAGAGAGAGTGAGAGACAGAAGCAGAGAGAGACAGAGGCAGAGAGAGAGAGAGGCAGAATGAAAGGCAGAGAGAGCGAGGCAGAGAGAGAGAGAGAGGCAGAGAGAGAGAGAGCGAGGCAGAGAGAGAGAGAGCGAGGCAGAGAGAGAGAGAGCGAGGCAGAGAGAGCGAGGCAGAGAGTGAGGCAGAGAAAGAGACGGAGAGAGAGGCAGAGAGAGAGTGAGACAGATGCAGAGAGAAACAGAGGCAGAGAGAGAGAGAAGCAGAGAGAGGCAGAGAGAGAGAGAGGCAGAGAGAGTGGGGCAGAGAGGGAGACAAAGGCAAAGAGAGAGAGGCAGAGAGAGAAGCAGAGAGAGAGGCAGAGAGGTAGAGAGAGAGACAGAGAGAAAGACAGACAGAGGCAGAGAGAGAGAGATAGAAGCAGAGAGAGGCAAAGAGAGAGAGGCAGAAAGAGAGAGAAGCAGAGAGAGAGAGGGGAGCAGAGAGAGAGGGGAGCAGAGAGAGAGAGAGAGGGGAGCAGAGAGAGAGGGGGCAGAGAGAGAGGGGCAGAGAGAGAGAGGAGCAGAGAGAGAGAGAAGCAGAGAGAGAGAGGCAGAGAGAGAGGCAGAGACAGAGGCAGAAAGACTCTGAGAGAGAGGCAGAGAGAGACAGGCAGATAGAGAGACAGAGGCAGAGAGAGGCAGAGAGAGAGAGAGGCAGAGAAGGCAGAGAGAGAGACGGATAGAGAGGCAGAGAGAGAGACAGAGGCAGATAGAGAGAGAGGCAGAGAGAGAAAGATGAGAGAGAGAGAGCCAGAGGGAGAGAGAGCCAGCGGAAGAGAGAGAGAGAGACAGCGGCAGAGAGAGACAGCAGCAGAGAGAGAGATGCAGAGAGAGTGAGAGACAGAGGCATAGAGACAGATGCAGAGAGAGACAGCGGCCAAGAGAAAGAGGCAGAGAGAGAGAGCCATAGAGAGAGGCAGAGAGAGCCATAGAGAGAGCCATAGAGAGAGAGGCAGAGAGAGAGAGGCAGAGAGAGAGAGAGATAGCAGCAGAGAGAGAGATAGCAGCAGAGAGAGGGAGAGAAAGAGACGGAGAGAGAGGCAGAGAGAGAGACAGATGCAGAGAGAGAGAGCGAGACAGATGCAGAGCGAGACAGATGCAGAGCGAGACAGAGGCAGAGCGAGACAGAGGCAGAGCGAGACAGAGGCAGAGAGAGAGAGGCAGAGAGAGAGAGAGAGAAGCAGAGAGAGTGGGGCAGAGAGGGAGACAGAGGCAAAGAGAGAGGCAGAGAGAGAGAGACAGAGAGAGAAGCAGAGAGACAGAGGCAGAGAGAGAGAGATAGAAGCAGAGAGAGGCAAAGAGAGAGAGGCAGAAAGAGGCAGAGAGAGAGGAGCAGAGAGAGAGGGGGCAGAGAGAGAGAGGCAGAGAGAGAGAGAGAGAGAGAGAGGAGTAGAGAGAAAGGCAGAGATAGAGGCAGAGACAGAGGCAGAAAGATTCAGAGAGAGAGGCAGAGAGAGACAGAGGCAGAGAGAGAGAGAGGCAGGGAGACGGATAGAGAGGCAGAGAGAGAGGCAGAGAGAGAGAGAGAGCCAGAGGGAGAGAGAGCCAGAGGGAGAGAGAGCCAGGGGGAGAGAGAGCCAGCGGAAGAGAGAGAGAGACAGCAGCAGAGAGACAGCAGCAGAGAGAGAGAGAGATGCAGAGAGAGTGAGAGACAGAGGCAGAGAGACAGAGGCAGAGAGAGAGAGGCAGCGGGAAAGAGTGAGAGAGAGAGGCAGAGAGAGAGAGGCAGAGAGAGAGAGAGGCAGAGAGAGGGAGCGAGACAGAGGCACAGAGAGACTTAGGCACAGAGAGACAGAGGCAGACAGAGAGAGGCAGGAGAGAGAGATAGCAGCAGAGAGAGGCAGAGTGAGAGGGAGAGAAAGAGAGAGAGAGAGAGAGACAGAGAGAGAGAGAGGCAGGGGAAGAGACAGAGGCAAAGAGAGTGAGAGAGACGGAGGCAGAGAGAGACGGAGGCAGAGAGAGACGGAGGCAGAGAGAGAGAGAGAGCAGCAGAGAGAGAGACAGCGGCAGAAAGAGGCAGAGAGAGACAGAGAGGTAGAGAGAGAGACAGAGGCAGAGAGAGAGAGAGAGATAGAAGCAGAGAGAGAGGCAAATAGAGAGAGGCAGAAAGAGGCAGAGAGAGAGAGGGGGGGCAGAGAGAGGGAGGCAGAGAGAGAGACAGAGGGAGAGAGGCAGAGAGAGAGAGAGAGGCAGAGACAGAGGCAGAAAGATTCAGAGAGAGAGGCAGAGCGAGACAGAGGCAGATAGAGAGACAGAGACAGAGAGAGGCAGAGAGAGAGAGGCAGAGAGAGAGAGACGGATAGAGAGGCAGAGAGAGAGAGACAGAGGCAGAGAGAGAGGCAGAGAGAGAGAGAGAGCCAGAGGGAGAGAAAGCCAGCGGAAGACAGAGAGAGAGAGAGACAGCGGCAGAGAGAGACAGCAGCAGAGAGAGAGAGATGCATACAGAGTGAGAGAGAGAGAGAGACATAGAGAGAGGCAGAGAGACACAGGCACAGAGAGACAGAGGCAGACAGAGAGAGAGGAGGCAGATAGAGCGAGGCAGAGAGAGAGAGGCAGGGAGAGAGAGATATCAGCAGAGAGAGACAAAGGCAGAGAGATAGATACAGAGGCAGAGAGAGAGGGGTAGAGAGAGAGGCAGATAGAGAGTGAGGCAGAGACAGACAAAGGAAGAGAGAGAGTCAGAGAGAGGCAGGGGAAGAGACAGAGGCAAAGAGAGTGAGTGAGAGAGAGGCAGAGAGAGACGGAGGCAGAGAGAGACGGAGGCAGAGAGAGAGAGACAGCGGCAGAGAGAGAGACAGCGGCAGAAAGAGAGGGGCAGAAAGAGGCAGAGAGAGAGACAGAGAGGAAGGCAGAGAGAGAGGTAGAGAGAGACAGAGGCAGAGAGAAAGAGAGAGAGACGGAGGCAGAGAGAGTGAGGCAGAGAGAGGCAGAGGGAGAGGCAGAAAGAGAGAGAGAGATAGGCAGAGAGAGAGACAGCTGCTGAGAGACAGGGGCTGAGAGAGAGAGAGAGGCAGATAGAGAAAGAGGCTGAGAGAGAAAGAGGCAGAGAGAGGAAGAGAGTGAGGCAGAGAGGGGCAGGGAGAGAAAGAAGCAGAGGGAGAAACTGGCAGAGAGAGAGAGAGAGACAGTGGCAGAGAGAGAGGCAAAGACAGAAGCAGGGAGAGGCAGAGAGAGATATAGAGACAGGGCCAGAGAGGCAGTGAGAGAGACAGCAGCAGAGAGAGAGAGACAGAGGCAGAAAGAGAGTAGAGAGAGACCGAGCGAAAGGCAGAGAGAGAGAAAGGCAATGAGAGAGAGCGGCAGAGAGAGAAAGAGGCAGAGAGAGAGAGAGGGGGCAGAGAGGGAGAGAGGGTGCAGAGAAAGAGAGGGGCAGAGAGAGAGAGACAGGGCAGAAAGAGAGAGACAGAGGCTGAGAGACAGCGGCAGAGAGAGACAGTAGCAAAGAGAAGGGCAGATAGAGAGAGAGGCAGAGGCAATCAGAGTGAGGGAGAGACAGAGGCTGAGAGAGAGAAAGAGGCAAAGAGTCTGAGGCAGAGAGAGAGAGAAAAAGACAGAGGCAGAGAGAGAGGGGCAGAAACAAAGAGAGGCAGAGAGAGACGCAGAGAGAGGCAGAGAGAGAAACAGAGAGAGGCATAAAGAGACAGCAGCAGAGAGAGACAGCGGTAGACAGATAGGCAGAGAGAGAGAGAGACAGGCAGAGAGAGACACAGGTAGAGAGAAAGAGGAAGAGAGAGAGGAGCAGAGAGACAGAGAGGCAGAGAGAGAGGTAGAGAGAGGAAGAGAAAGGCAGAGAGAGAGAGCGAGACAGAGGCAGAGAGAGCGAGACAGAGGCAGAGAGAGCGAGACAGAGGCAGAGAGAGCGAGGCAGAGAGAGCGAGACAGAGGCAGAGAGAGACAGGCAGAGAGAGAGAGACAGACACAGAAAAAGAGAGACTGGCAGGAAAAGAGATCCAGAGGCAGGGAGAGAGAGATAGCGGCAGAGAGCGACAGAGGCAGAGAGAGAGCAGTAGAGAAAGAGGCTGAGAGAGGCAGAGAGAGAGAGAGGCAGAGGAAGGGACAGAGGCAAAGAGTGAGACAGAAGTAGAGAGAGTGAGAGACAGAGAGAGAGAGGCAGAGAGAGAGAGAGACAGAGGCAGAGAGAGACAGAGGTAGAGGGGAAGAGAGGCAGAGAGAGAGAGACATCGGCAGAGAGACAGCGGCAAAGAGAAGGGCAGAGAGAGGCAGAGGCAAAGAGAGTGAGGGAGAGACAAAGGCAGAGAGAGTGAGAGACAGAGTCAGAGAGAGTGAGATAGAGAGAGACAGAAGCAGAGAGAGAGAGCGGGGGGCAGAGAGAGAGAGAGAGACAGAGAGAGAGGGGCAGAGAGAGAATGAGGCGGAGAGAGAGGCAGAGTGACAGAGAGAGAGGCAGAGTGACAGAGAGAGAGGCAGAGTGACAGAGAGAGAGGCAGAGTGACAGAGAGAGAGAGGCAGAAAGGCAGAGGGAGAGGCAGAGAGACATAGGCAGATAGAGAAGCAGAGGCAGAGAGAGAGAGAGAGGCAGAGAGAGATATAGAGAGAGAGAGACAGAGGCAGAGAGAGAGGCAACGAGAGAGAAGCAGAGAGAGAGACAGAGGCAGAGAGAGAGAGACAGAGGCAGAGAGAGAGACAGAGGCAGAGAGAGAGACATAGGCAGAGAGAGAGACAGAGGCACAGAGAGACAGAGGCAGACAGAGAGAGAGCGAGGCAGACAAAGAGACAGAGGCAGGGAGAGAGAGATAGCGGCAGAGAGGGACAGAGGCAGAGGAAGAGACAGAGGCAAAGAGAATGAGAGAGAGACAGAAGTAGAGAGAGTGAGAGAGACAGAGGCAGAGAGAGTGAGAGAGAGAGGCAGAGAGCGTGAGAGAGAGAGTGGCAGAGAGAGAGAGACATCGGCAAAGAGAGGGGCAGAGAGAGGGGCAGAGAGAGAGGCAGAGGCAAAAAGATTGAGAGACAGAGTCAGAGAGAGTGAGATAGAGAGAGACAGAGGCAGAGAGAGAGAGCGGGGGCAGAGAGAGAGAGAGAGACAGAGAGAGAGGGGCAGAGAGAGAATGAGACAGAGAGAGAGGCAGAGAGAGAGGCAGAGTGACAGAGAGAGAAACAGAGGCAGAGAGAGAGACACAGGCAGAGAGAGAGGCAGAGAGATATATAGAGAGAGAAGCAGAGAGAGAGAAACAGAGGCATAGAGAGAGGCAACGAGAGAGAAGCAGAGAGAGAGACAGAGAGAGAGAGCCAGTGGCAGAGAGAGAGACATAGGCAGAGAGACAGAGGCACAGAGAGACAGAGGCAGACAGAGAGAGAGAGCGAGACAGAGAAAGAGACAGAGGCAGAGAGGCAGGGAGAGAGAGATAGCGGCAGAGAGGGACAGAGGCAGAGGAAGAGACAGAGGCAAAGAGAATGAGAGAGAGACAGAAGTAGAGAGAGTGAGAGTGAGAGAGGCAGAGAGAGTGAGAGAGGCAGAGAGAGTGAGAGAGGCAGAGAGAGAGAGAGATAGAGGTAGAGAGACAGAGGCAGAGAGAGACAGAGGTAGAGAGAGAGGCAGAGAGAGAGAGAGAGACAGCGGCAGAAAGAGAGACAGCGGCAGAGAGAGGGGCAGAGAGAGGCAGAGAGAGAGAGGGGCAGAGAGAGAGACAGAGAGAAAGGCAGAGAGAGATAGGCAGAGAGAGAGACAGAGCGAGAGGCAGATAGAGAGAGAGGCAGAGAGAGACACAGGCAGAGAGAGACACAGGCAGAGAGAGACTGAGTCAGAGAGAGAGAGAGAGGCAGAGAAAGAGAGGCAGAGAGAGACAAAGACAAAGGCAGAGAGACAGAGGCAGAGAGAGAGAGGCAGAGAGAGAGAGAGACAGAGGCAGGGAGAGAGAGACAGCGGCAACGAGGCAGGGAGAGAGAGACAGCTGCAGAGAGAGACCGAGGCAGAGAGAGCGAGACAGAGGCAGAGAGACAGTGAGAGAGAGAGATAGCGGCAGAGAGAGGCAGAGAGATAGAGACAAAGGCAGAGAGAGAGGGGTAGAGAGAGAGGTAGAGGAAGAGACAGAGGCAAAGAGAGTGAGAGAGAGACAGAAGTAGAGAGAGAGTGAGAGAGACAGAGGCAGAGAGAGAGAGAGACAGAGGTAGAGGGAAAGAGAGGCAGAGAGAGAGACAGCGGCAGAGAGAGAGACAGCGGCAGAGAGAAACAGAGAGAAAGGCAGAGAGAGAGAGAGGCAGAGACAGGCAGAGAGAGAGAGGCAGAGAGAGAGAGGCAGAGAGAGAGAGGCAGAGAGAGAGAGGCAGAGAGAGAAAGGCAGAGAGAGAGAGTAAAGCTGAGAGGGGCAGGGAGAGAAAGCATCAGAGGGAGAGAGAGGCAGAGGGTGAGAGAGGCACAGAGTGAGAGAGAGGCAGAGAGAGAGAGAGAGAGGCAGAGAGAGAGAGAGGGGCAGAGAGAGAGAGGCAGAGAGAGAAAGAGGCAGAGAGAGAAAAAGAGTAAAGCTGAGAGGGGCAGGGAGAGAAAGATGCAGAGGGAGAGAGGGGCAGAGAGAGACAGAGAGAGAGAGAGAGAGAGACAGCGGCAGAGAGAGAGAGAAAGAGAGGCAGAGAGAGAGAGCCAGAGGGAGAGAGAGCCAGCGGAAGAGAGAGAGAGAGACAGCGGCAGAGAGAGACAGATGCAGAGAGAGTGAGAGACAGAGGCAGAGAGAGAGGCAGAGAGAGAGAGAGAGCGGCAAAGAGAAAGAGGCAGAGAGAGAGAGCCATAGAGAGAGGCAGAGAGAGAGAGAGGCAGAGAAAGAGGGGTAGAGAGAGACAGAGAGAAAGGCAGAGAAAGAGGGAGACAGAGGCAGAGAGAGAGAGAGCAGCAGAGAGAGGGGCGGAGAGAGAGAGGCCGAGAGAGAGAAAGAGGCAGAGAGAGATAGTCAGAGAGAGGGGGGTAGGCAGAGAGAGAGGGGGCAGAGGGAGAGAGAGAGAGGCAGAGAGAGAGACGGGCAGAAAGAGAGACAGAGGCTGAGAGAGAGACAGAGAGGAAGGCAGAGAGAGAGGTAGAGAGAGGCAGAGAGAGAGAGTGAGACAGAGGCAGAGAGAGTGAGACAGAGTCTGAGCGAGAGAGGCAGAGAGAGAGAGGCAGAGACAGGCACAGAGAGAGAGAGAGAGGGGCAGATAGAGAGAGAGAGGCAGAGAGAGAAAGAGGCAGAGAGAGAGGAAGAGAGTGAGACAGAGAGGGGCAGGGAGAGAAAGAGGCTGAGGGAGAGAGGGTCCAAGAGAGAGGCAGAGGGAGAGAGGGTCAGAGAGAGAGACAGAGGCAGAGAGAGAGAGAGAGAGAGAGAGAGACAGAGAGAGAGAGAGAGACAGGCAGAGAGAGACAGAGAGAGAGAGAGAGACAGTGGCAGAGAGAGAGAGAGGCAAAGACAGAGGCAGGGAGAGGCAGAGAGATAGAGACAGGGCCAGAGAGGCCGGGAGCGAGGCAGCAGCAGAGAGAGAGATACAGAGGCAGAGACAGAGGCAGAAAGAGATGAGTAGAGAGAGACAGAGAAAGGCAGAGAGAGAGAGAGAGAGAGGCAACGAGAGAGAGCGGCAGAGAGAGAGACAGACAGAGAGAGAGGTAGAGAGAGGCAGAGACAGATGCAGACAGAGAGAGAGGTAGAGAGAGGCAGAGGGAGAGAGAGTCAGAGAGCGAGTCAGAGAGAGAGAAAGAGGCAGAGAGAGAGGGTGCAGAGAAAGAGAGAGGGGCAGAGAGAGACAGGGCAGAAAGAGAGAGACAGAGGCTGAGAGAAATAGGCAGAAAAAGAGGCAGAGAGAGAGAGCTGACAGCGGCAGAGAGAGACAGTGCCAAAGAGAAGGGCAGATAGAGAGAGAGGCAGAGGCAAAGAGAGTGAGGGAGAGACAGAGGCAGAGAGAGAGACAGAGGCTGATAGAGAGAAAGAGGCAAAGAGTCAGAGGCAGAGAGAAAGAGAGACAGAGGCAGAGAGAGAGAAACAGAGGCAGAGAGAGAGGCAGAGAGAGAGGCAAAGAGAGATGCAGAGAGAGGCAGAGAGAGAGACAGAGAGAGGCAGAAAGAGACATCGGCAGAGAGAGACAGCGGCAGACAGATAGGCAGAGAGAGACAGAGGCAGAGAGAGAGAGAGAGACAGGCAGAGAGAGAGAAGCAGAGGAAGAGAGAGAGAGACAGAGGAAGAGAGAGACAGAGGAAGAGAGAGAGAGACAGAGGAAGAGAGAGAGGAGCAGAGAGAGAGGTAGAGAGAGGCAGAGAAAGAAAGAGGCAGATAGAGAGAGAGAGGCAGAGAGGCAGAGAGAGAGGCAGAGAGAGAGGCAGAGGCAGAGAGAGAGGCAGAGGCAGAGAGAGATAGAGAGAAAGAGGCAATGAGAGAGAGACAGAGGCAGAGAGAGAGGTAGCGACAGGCAGAGAGAGACAAAGGGAGAGAGAGAGAGGCAGAAAGAGAGAGAGAAGGGCAGAGAGAGAGGTAGAGAGAGGCAGAGAAAGGCAGAGAGAGAGAGAGAGAGAGAGAGACCGAGGCAGAGAGAGCGAGACCGAGGCAGAGAGAGCGAGACAGAG
Organism: Lithobates pipiens; assembly: GCF_037356315.1. Lineage (NCBI taxonomy): Eukaryota > Metazoa > Chordata > Amphibia > Anura > Ranidae > Lithobates > Lithobates pipiens. Next base: position 150,206,887 of record NW_027507785.1, on the reverse strand, counting down.
GCAGAGAGAGCGAGACCGAGGCAGAGAGAGCGAGACCGAGGCAGAGAGAGCGAGACAGAGGCAGAGAGAGCGAGACAGAGGCAGAGAGAGACAGGCAGAGAGAGAGAGACAGAGGCAGAAAAAGAGAGACAGAGGCAGAAAAAGAGAGACAGAGGCAGAAAAAGAGAGACTGGCAGAAAAAGAGATCCAGAGGCAGAAAAAGAGAGACAGAGGCAGAGAAAGAAGGAATGAGTCAGAGAGAGAGACAGAGACAAAGAGACAGAGGCAGAGAAAGAAAGACAGAGGCAAAGAGAGAGAGAACGAGGCAGAGGGAGACAGAGGCAGAGAGAACGAGGCAGAGAGAGACAGAGGCAGAGAGAGCGAGACAGAGAGAGAGAGACAGAGGCAGGAAGAGAGAGATAGCGGCAGAGAGCGACAGAGGCAGAGAGATGGAGACAGAGGCAGAGAGAGAGCGGTAGAGAAAGAGGCTGAGAGAGGCAGAGAGAGAGGCAGAGGAAGAGACAGAGGCAAAGAGTGAGACAGAAGTAGAGAGAGAGAGACAGTGGCAGAGAGAGAGGCAAAGACAAAAGCAGGGAGAGGCAAAGAGAGATATAGAGACAGGGCCAGAGAGGCAGTGAGAGAGACAGCAGCAGAGAGAGAGAGACAGAGGCAGAAAGAGAGTAGAGAGAGACAGAGCGAAAGGCAGAGAGAGAGAAAGGCAATGAGAGAGAGCGGCAGAGAGAGAAAGAGGCAGAGAGAGAGAGGGGGCAGAGAGAGAGAGAGGGTGCAGAGAAAGAGAGGGGCAGAGAGACAGACAGGGCAGAAAGAGAGAGACAGAGGCTGAGAGAGAGAGGCAGAGAGAGAGAGAGAGAGAGACAGCGGCAGAGAGAGAGACAGTGGCAAAGAGAAGGGCAGATAGAGAGAGAGGCAGAGGCAATCAGAGTGAGGGAGAGACAGAGGCTGAGAGAGAGAAAGAGGCAAAGAGTCCGAGGCAGAGAGAGAGAGAAAAAGACAGAGGCAGAGAGAGAGGCAGAGAGAGAGGGGCAGAAACAAAGAGAGGCAGAGAGAGACGCAGAGAGAGGCAGAGAGAGAAACAGAGAGAGGCAGAAAGAGACAGCAGCAGAGAGAGACAGCGGTAGACAGATAGGCAGAGAGAGAGAGACAGAGGCAGAGAGAGACACAGGTAGAGAGGGAGAGACAGAGGAAGAGAGAGAGGAGCAGAGAGACAGAGGCAGAGAGAGAGGTAGAGAGAGGAAGAGAGGCAGAGAGAGAGAGCGAGACAGAGGCAGAGAGAGCGAGACAGAGGCAGAGAGAGCGAGACAGAGGCAGAGAGAGACAGGCAGAGAGAGAGAGAGACAGACGCAGAAAAAGAGAGACTGGCAGGAAAAGAGATCCAGAGGCAGGGAGAGAGAGATAGCGGCAGAGAGCGACAGAGGCAGAGAGATGGAGACAGAGGCAGAGAGAGAGCGGTAGAGAAAGAGGCTGAGAGAGGCAGAGAGAGAGGCAGAGAGAGAGGCAGAGGAAGGGACAGAGGCAAAGAGTGAGACAGAAGTAGAGAGAGTGAGAGAGACAGAGAGAGAGAGGCAGAGAGAGAGAGAGACAGAGGCAGAGAGAGACAGAGGTGGAGGGGAAGAGAGGCAGAGAGAGAGAGACATCGGCAGAGATACAGCGGCAAAGAGAAGGGCAGAGAGAGGGGCAGAGAGAGAGACGGAGGCAAAGAGAGTGAGGGAGAGACAAAGGCAGAGAGAGTGAGAGACAGAGTCAGAGAGAGTGAGATGGAGAGAGACAGAGGCAGAGAGAGAGAGAGCGGGGGGCAGAGAGAGACAGAGGCAGAGAGAGAGGGGCAGAGAGAGAATGAGGCAGAGAGAGAGGCAGAGTGACAGAGAGAGAGAGACAGAGGCAGAAAGGGAGAGACAGAGGCAGAAAGGCAGAGGGAGAGGCAGAGAGAGAGAGAGAGGCAGAGAGAGATATAGAGAGAGAGAGACAGAGGCAGAGAGAGAGGCAACGAGAGAGAAGCAGAGAGAGAGACAGAGAGAGACAGAGGCAGAGAGAGAGACATAGGCAGAGAGAGAGACAGAGGCACAGAGAGACAGAGGCAGACAGAGAGAGAGCGAGGCAGACAAAGAGACAGAGGCAGGGAGAGAGAGATAGCGGCAGAGAGGGACAGAGGCAGAGGAAGAGACAGAGGCAAAGAGAATGAGAGAGAGACAGAAGTAGAGAGAGTGAGAGAGACAGAGGCAGAGAGAGTGAGAGAGAGAGGCAGAGAGCGTGAGAGAGAGAGAGTGGCAGAGAGAGAGAGACATCGGCAGAGAGACAGCGGCAAAGAGAGGGGCAGAGAGAGAGGCAGAGGCAAAAAGAGTGAGAGACAGAGTCAGAGAGAGTGAGATAGAGAGAGACAGAGGCAGAGAGAGAGAGCGGGGGGCAGAGAGAGAGGGGCAGAGAGAGAATGAGACAGAGAGAGAGGCAGAGAGAGAGGCAGAGTGACAGAGAGAGAAACAGAGGCAGAAAGGGAGAGACAGAGGCAGAAAGGCAGAGGGAAAGGCAGAGAGACATAGGCAGAGAGAGAAGCAGAGGCAGAGAGAGAGACACAGGCAGAGAGAGAGGCAGAGAGATATAGAGAGAGAGAAGCAGAGAGAGAGAAACAGAGGCAGAGAGAGAGGCAACGAGAGAGAAGCAGAGAGAGAGACAGAGAGAGGCAGAGAGAGAGGGGCAGAAACAAAGAGAGGCAGAGAGAGACGCAGAGAGAGGCAGAGAGAGAAACAGAGAGAGGCAGAAAGAGACAGCAGCAGAGAGAGACAGCGGTAGACAGATAGGCAGAGAGAGAGAGTCAGAGGCAGAGAGAGACACAGGTAGAGAGAGAGAGACAGAGGAAGAGAGAGAGGAGCCGAGAGACAGAGAGGCAGAGAGAGAGGTAGAGAGAGGAAGAGAAAGGCAGAGAGAGAGAGCGAGACAGAGGCAGAGAGAGCGAGACAGAGGCAGAGAGAGCGAGACAGAGGCAGAGAGAGCGAGACAGAGGCAGAGAGAGACAGGCAGAGAGAGAGAGACAGACGCAGAAAAAGAGAGACTGGCAGGAAAAGAGATCCAGAGGCAGGGAGAGAGAGATAGCGGCAGAGAGCGACAGAGGCAGAGAGATGGAGACAGAGGCAGAGAGAGAGCGGTAGAGAAAGAGGCTGAGAGAGGCAGAGAGAGAGGCAGAGAGAGAGAGGCAGAGGAAGGGACAGAGGCAAAGAGTGAGACAGAAGTAGAGAGAGAGAGAGACAGTGGCAGAGAGAGAGGCAAAGACAAAAGCAGGGAGAGGCAAAGAGAGATATAGAGACAGGGCCAGAGAGGCAGTGAGAGAGACAGCAGCAGAGAGAGAGAGACAGAGGCAGAAAGAGAGTAGAGAGAGACAGAGAAAGGCAGAGAGAGAGAGAGAGGCAACGAGAGAGAGCGGCAGAGAGAGAGACAGATGCAGACAGAGAGAGAGGTAGAGAGAGGCAGAGACAGATGCAGACAGAGAGAGAGGTAGAGAGAGGCAGAGGGAGAGAGAGTCAGAGAGCGAGTCAGAGAGAGAGAAAGAGGCAGAGAGAGAGGGTGCAGAGAAAGAGAGAGGGGCAGAGAGAGACAGGGCAGAAAGAGAGAGACAGAGGCTGAGAGAAATAGGCAGAAAAAGAGGCAGAGAGAGAGCTGACAGCGGCAGAGAGAGACAGTGCCAAAGAGAAGGGCAGATAGAGAGAGAGGCAGAGGCAAAGAGTGAGGGAGACAGAGGCAGAGAGAGAGACAGAGGCTGATAGAGAGAAAGAGGCAAAGAGTCAGAGGCAGAGAGAAAGAGAGACAGAGGCAGAGAGAGAGAAACAGAGGCAGAGAGAGAGGCAGAGAGAGAGGCAAAGAGAGATGCAGAGAGAGGCAGAGAGAGAGGCAGAAAGAGACATCGGCAGAGAGAGACAGCGGCAGACAGATAGGCAGAGAGAGACAGAGGCAGAGAGAGAGAGAGAGACAGGCAGAGAGAGAGAAGCAGAGGAAGAGAGAGAGAGACAGAGGAAGAGAGAGACAGAGGAAGAGAGAGACAGAGGAAGAGAGAGAGAGAGACAGAGGAAGAGAGAGAGGAGCAGAGAGAGAGGTAGAGAGAGGCAGAGAAAGAAAGAGGCAGATAGAGAGAGAGAGGCAGAGAGAGAGGCAGAGAGAGAGGCAGAGAAAGAGGTAGCTACAGGCAGAGAGAGACAAAGGGAGAGAGAGAGAGGCAGAAAGAGAGAGAGAAGGGCAGAGAGAGAGGTAGAGAGAGGCAGAGAAAGAGAGAGAGAGAGACCGAGGCAGAGAGAGCGAGACCGAGGCAGAGAGAGCGAGACCGAGGCAGAGAGAGCGAGAGCGAGACAGAGAGAGCGAGACAGAGGCAGAGAGAGCGAGACAGAGGCAGAGAGAGCGAGACAGGCAGAGAGAGAGAGACAGAGGCAGAAAAAGAGAGACAGAGGCAGAAAAAGAGAGACAGAGGCAGAAAAAGAGAGACAGAGGCAGAAAAAGAGAGACTGGCAGAAAAAGAGATCCAGAGGCAGAAAAAGAGAGACAGAGGCAGACAAAGAAGGAATGAGTCAGAGAGAGAGACAGAGACAAAGACAGAGACAAAGAGACAGAGGCAGAGAAAGAAAGACAGAGGCAAAGAGAGAGAGAACGAGGCAGAGAGAGACAGAGGCAGAGAGAGCGAGACAGAGAGAGAGAGACAGAGGCAGGAAGAGAGAGATAGTGGCAGAGAGCGACAGAGGCAGAGAGATGGAGACAGAGGCAGAGAGAGAGCGGTAGAGAAAGAGGCTGAGAGAGGCAGAGAGAGAGGCAGAGAGAGAGAGAGGCAGAGGAAGAGACAGAGGCAAAGAGTGAGACAGAAGTAGAGAGAGAGAGACAGTGGCAGAGAGAGAGGCAAAGACAAAAGCAGGGAGAGGCAAAGAGAGATATAGAGACAGGGCCAGAGAGGCAGTGAGAGAGACAGCAGCAGAGAGAGAGAGACAGAGGCAGAAAGAGAGTAGAGAGAGACAGAGCGAAAGGCAGAGAGAGAGAAAGGCAATGAGAGAGAGCGGCAGAGAGAGAAAGAGGCAGAGAGAGAGAGAGGGGGCAGAGAGAGAGAGAGGGTGCAGAGAAAGAGAGGGGCAGAGAGACAGACAGGGCAGAAAGAGAGAGACAGAGGCTGAGAGAGAGAGGCAGAGAGAGAGAGAGAGACAGCGGCAGAGAGAGACAGTGGCAAAGAGAAGGGCAGATAGAGAGAGAGGCAGAGGCAATCAGAGTGAGGGAGAGACAGAGGCTGAGAGAGAGAAAGAGGCAAAGAGTCCGAGGCAGAGAGAGAGAGAGAAAAAGACAGAGGCAGAGAGAGAGGCAGAGAGAGAGGGGCAGAAACAAAGAGAGGCAGAGAGAGACGCAGAGAGAGGCAGAGAGAGAAACAGAGAGAGGCAGAAAGAGACAGCAGCAGAGAGAGACAGCGGTAGACAGATAGGCAGAGAGAGAGAGACAGAGGCAGAGAGAGACACAGGTAGAGAGAGAGAGACAGAGGAAGAGAGAGAGGAGCAGAGAGACAGAGGCAGAGAGAGAGGTAGAGAGAGGAAGAGAAAGGCAGAGAGAGAGAGCGAGACAGAGGCAGAGAGAGCGAGACAGAGGCAGAGAGAGAAAGGCAGAGAGAGAGAGACAGACGCAGAAAAAGAGAGACTGGCAGGAAAAGAGATCCAGAGGCAGGGAGAGAGAGATAGCGGCAGAGAGCGACAGAGGCAGAGAGATGGAGACAGAGGCAGAGAGAGAGCGGTAGAGAAAGAGGCTGAGAGAGGCAGAGAGAGAGGCAGAGAGAGGCAGAGAGAGAGAGAGGCAGAGGAAGGGACAGAGGCAAAGAGTGAGACAGAAGTAGAGAGAGTGAGAGAGACAGAGAGAGAGAGGCAGAGAGAGAGAGAGACAGAGGCAGAGAGAGACAGAGGTAGAGGGGAAGAGAGGCAGAGAGAGAGAGACATCGGCAGAGAGAGAGGGGCAGAGAGAGAGACGGAGGCAAAGAGAGTGAGGGAGAGACAAAGGCAGAGAGAGTGAGATGGAGAGAGACAGAGGCAGAGAGAGAGAGCGGGGGGCAGAGAGAGAGAGAGACAGAGGCAGAGAGAGAGGGGCAGAGAGAGAATGAGGCAGAGAGAGAGGCAGAGTGACAGAGAGAGAGAGACAGAGGCAGAAAGGGAGAGGGAGAGGCAGAGAGACATAGGCAGAGAGAGAAGCAGAGGCAGAGAGAGAGAGAGAGGCAGAGAGAGATATAGAGAGAGAGAGACAGAGGCAGAGAGAGAGGCAACGAGAGAGAAGCAGAGAGAGAGACAGAGAGAGACAGAGGCAGAGAGAGAGACATAGGCAGAGAGAGAGACAGAGGCACAGAGAGACAGAGGCAGACAGAGAGAGAGCGAGGCAGACAAAGAGACAGAGGCAGGGAGAGAGAGATAGCGGCAGAGAGGGACAGAGGCAGAGGAAGAGACAGAGGCAAAGAGAATGAGAGAGAGACAGAAGTAGAGAGAGTGAGAGAGACAGAGGCAGAGAGAGTGAGAGAGAGAGGCAGAGAGCGTGAGAGAGAGAGAGTGGCAGAGAGAGAGAGACATCGGCAGAGAGACAGCGGCAAAGAGAGGGGCAGAGAGAGGGGCAGAGAGAGAGGCAGAGGCAAAAAGAGTGAGAGACAGAGTCAGAGAGAGTGAGATAGAGAGAGACAGAGGCAGAGAGAGAGAGCGGGGGGCAGAGAGAGAGAGAGAGAGACAGAGAGAGAGGGGCAGAGAGAGAATGAGACAGAGAGAGAGGCAGAGAGAGAGGCAGAGTGACAGAGAGAGAAACAGAGGCAGAAAGGGAGAGACAGAGGCAGAAAGGCAGAGGGAAAGGCAGAGAGACATAGGCAGAGAGAGAAGCAGAGGCAGAGAGAGAGACACAGGCAGAGAGATATATAGAGAGAGAAGCAGAGAGAGAGAAACAGAGGCAGAGAGAGAGGCAACGAGAGAGAAGCAGAGAGAGAGACAGAGAGAGGCAGAGAGAGAGGGGCAGAAACAAAGAGGGGCAGAGAGAGACGCAGAGAGAGGCAGAAAGAGACAGCAGCAGAGAGAGACAGCGGTAGACAGATAGGCAGAGAGAGAGAGTCAGAGGCAGAAAGAGACACAGGTAGAGAGAGAGAAACAGAGGAAGAGAGAGAGGAGCAGAGAGACAGAGAGGCAGAGAGAGAGGTAGAGAGAGGAAGAGAAAGGCAGAGAGAGAGAGCGAGGCAGAGAGAGAGAGCGAGACAGAGGCAGAGAGAGCGAGACAGAGGCAGAGAGAGAGCGAGACAGAGGCAGAGAGAGCGAGACAGAGGCAGAGAGAGCGAGACAGAGGCAGAGAGAGCGAGACAGAGGCAGAGAGCGAGACAGAGGCAGAGAGAGCAAGACAGAGGCAGAGAGACAGACGCAGAAAAAGAGAGACTGGCAGGAAAAGAGATCCAGAGGCAGGGAGAGAGAGATAGCGGCAGAGAGCGACAGAGGCAGAGAGATGGAGACAGAGGCAGAGAGAGAGAGGTAGAGAAAGAGGCTGAGAGAGGCAGAGAGAGAGGCAGAGAGAGAGAGAGGCAGAGGAAGGGACAGAGGCAAAGAGTGAGACAGAAGTAGAGAGAGTGAGAGAGACAGAGAGAGAGAGAGGCAGAGAGAGACAGAGGTAGAGGGGAAGAGAGGCAGAGAGAGAGAGAGTGGCAGAGAGAGAGAGACATCGGCAGAGAGACAGCGGCAAAGAGAAGGGCAGAGAGAGAGGCAGAGGCAAAGAGAGTGAGGGAGAGACAAAGGCAGAGAGAGTGAGATAGAGAGAGACAGAGGCAGAGAGAGAGAGAGCGGGGGGCAGAGAGACAGAGGCAGAGAGAGAGGGGCAGAGAGAGAATGAGGCAGAGAGAAAGGCAGAGTGACAGAGAGAGAGACAGAGGCAGAAAGGGAGAGACAGAGGCAGAAAGGCAGAGGGAGAGGCAGAGAGACATAGGCAGAGAGAGAAGCAGAGGCAGAGAGAGAGAGAGAGGCAGAGAGAGAGACACAGGCAGAGAGAGAGGCAGAGAGAGATATAGAGAGAGAAGCAGAGAGAGAGAGACAGAGGCAGAGAGAGAGAGAGAGAGGCAGAGAGAGAGACACAGGCAGAGAGAGAGGCAGAGAGAGATATAGAGAGAGAAGCAGAGAGAGAGAGACAGAGGCAGAGAGAGAGGCAATAAGAGAGAAGCAGAGAGAGAGACAGAGAGGGAGCCAGAGGCAGAGAGAGAGACATAGGCAGAGAGAGAGACAGAGGCACAGAGAGACAGAGGCAGACAGAGAAAGAGAGCAAGGCAGAGAAAGAGACAGAGGCAGAGAGGCAGGGAGAGAGAGATAGCGGCAGAGAGGGACAGAGGCAGAGGAAGAGACAGAGGTAAAGAGAATGAGAGAGAGACAGAAGTATAGAGAGTGAGAGAGACAGAGGCAGAGAGAGTGAGAGAGAGACAGAGGCAGAGAGAGTGAGAGAGAGAGAGAGGCAGAGAGAGTGAGTGAGAGAGAGAGAGAGGCAGAGAGAGTGAGAGAGAGAGAGTGGCAGAGAGAGAGAGACATCCGCAGAGAGACAGCGGCAAAGAGAAGGGCAGAGAGAGGGGCAGAGAGAGAGGCAGAGGCAAAGAGAGTGAGGGAGAGACAAAGGCAGAGAGAGTGAGATAGAGAGAGACAGAGGCAGAGAGAGAGAGCGGGGGGCAGAGAGAGAGACAGAGGCAGAGAGGGGTAGAGAGAGAATGAGACAGAGAGAGAGGCAGAGTGACAGAGACAGAGGCAGAAAGGCAGAGGGAAAGGCAGAGAGACATAGGCAGAGAGAGAAGCAGAAGCAGAGAGAGAGACACCGGCAGAATGAGAGGCAGAGAGAGATATAGAGAGAGAAGCAGAGAGAGAGACAGAGAGAGAGCCAGAGGCAGAGAGAGAGACATAGGCAGAGAGACAGAGGCACAGAGAGACAGAGGCAGACAGAGAGAGAGAGAGCGAGGCAGAGAAAGAGACAGAGGCAGAGAGGCAGGGAGAGAGAGATAGCGGCAGAGAGGGACAGAGGCAGAGGAAGAGACAGAGGCAAAGAGAATGAGAGAGAGACCGAAGCAGAGAGAGTGAGAGAGACAGAGGCAGAGAGAGTGAGAGAGAGAGGCAGAGAGAGTGAGAGAGAGAGGCAGAGAGAGTGAGAGAGAGAGAGAGACAGAGAGACAGAGTTAGAGAGAGACAGAGGTAGAGAGAGAGGCAGAGAGAGAGACAGTGGCAAAAAGAGAGACAGCGGCAGAGAGAGAGAGGGGCAGAGAGAGGCAGAGAGAGAGAGGGGCAGAGAGAGACACAGGCAGAGAGAGACACAGGCAGAGAGAGACACAGGCAGAGAGAGAGAGAGAGAGAGAGAGAGGCAGAGAGAGACTGAGTCAGAGAGAGAGAGGCAGAGAAAGAGAGGCAGAGAGAGACAGAGACAAAGGCAGAGAGACAGAGGCAGAGAGAGAGGCAAAGAGAGAGAGAGAGAGACAGAGGCACGGAGAGAGAGACAGCGGCAACGAGGCAGGGAGAGAGAGACAGCTGCAGAGAGAGACAGAGGCAGAGAGAGCGAGACAGAGAAAGAGACAGAGGCAGAGAGGCAGTGAGAGAGATAGCGGCAGAGAGAGGCAGAGAGATAGAGACAACGGCAGGGAGAGGGGTAGAGAGAGAGGCAGAGGAAGAGACAGAGGCAAAGAGAGTGAGAGAGAGACAGAAGTAGAGAGAGAGTGAGAGAGACAGAGGCAGAGAGAGAGAGGTAAAGGGAAAGAGAGGCAGAGAGAGAGACAGCGGCAGAGAGAGAGACAGCAGCAGAGAGAGACAGAGAGAAAGGCAGAGAGAGAGAGAGGCAGAGAGAGAGAGAGAGAGTAAAGCTGAGAGGGGCAGGGAGAGAAAGCATCAGAGGGAGAGAGGGGCAGAGAGAGAGGCAGAGAGTGAGAGAGAGGCAGAGAGAGAGAGAGGGGCAGAGAGAGAAAGAGGTAGAGAGAGAGAGTAAAGCTGAGAGGGGCAGGGAGAGAAAGATGCAGAGGGAGAGAGGGGCAGAGAGAGACAGAGGCAGAGAGAGACATAGAGAGAGAGACAGCGGCAGAGAGAGAGAGAGGCAGAGAGAGAAAGAGAGAGGCAGAGAGAGAGAGAGGCAGAGAGAGAGCCAGAGGGAGCCAGCGGAAGAGAGAGAGAGACAGCGGCAGAGAGAGACAGATGCAGAGAGAGTGAGAGACAGAGGCAGAGAGACAGAGAGAGAGGCAGAGAGAGAGCGGCAAAGAGAGAGGCAGAGAGAGAGAGCCATAGAGAGAGCCATAGAGAGAGCCATAGAGAGAGGCAGAGAGAGAGGCAGAGAGAGAGACAGAGAGAGAGACAGAGAGAGAGACAGCAGCAGAGAGAGAGAGAGACAGAGGCAGAGAGAGAGGGGTAGAGAGAGGCAGAGAGAAAGGCAGAGAAAGAGGGAGACAGAGGCAGAGAGAGAGAGAGCAGCAGAGAGAGGGGCGGAGAGAGAGAGGCCGAGAGAGAGAAAGAGGCAGAGAGAGATAGTCAGAGAGAGAGGGGGTAGGCAGAGAGAGAGGGGGCAGAGGGAGAGAGAGAGAGGCAGAGAGAGAGACGGGCAGAAAGAGAGAGAGGCTGAGAGAGAGACAGAGAGGAAGGCAGAGAGAGAGGTAGAGAGAGAGAGTGAGACAGAGGCAGAGAGAGTGAGACAGAGTCTGAGCGAGAGAGGCAGAGACAGGCAGAGAGAGGCAGAGACAGGCAGAGAGAGAGAGAGAGAGGGGCAGATAGAGAGAGAGAGGCAGAGAGAGAAAGAGGCAGAGAGAGAGGAAGAGAGTGAGACAGAGAGGGGCAGGGAGAGAAAGAGGCAGAGGGAGAGAGGGTCAGAGAGAGAGGCAGAGGGAGAGAGAGGCAAAGACAGAGGCAGGGAGAGGCAGAGAGAGATATAGAGACAGGGCCAGAGAGGCAGGGAGCGAGGCAGCAGCAGAGAGAGAGATACAGAGGCAGAGACAGAGGCAGAAAGAGATGAGTAGAGAGAGACAGAGAAAGGCAGAGAGAGAGGCAACGAGAGAGAGCGGCAGAGAGATAGACAGATGCAGACAGAGAGAGAGGTAGAGAGGCAGAGAGAGAGACAGATGCAGACAGAGAGAGGTAGAGAGAGGCAGAGGGAGAGAGAGTCAGAGAGCGAGTCAGAGAGAGAGAAAGAGGCAGAGAGAGAGAGAGAGAGAGAGGTGGCAGAGAGAGAGAGGGGGCAGAGAGAGAGAGACAGGGCAGAAAGAGAGAGACAGAGGCTGAGAGAGATAGGCAGAGAAAGAGGCAGAGAGAGAGCTGACAGCGGCAGAGAGAGACAGTGCCAAAGAGAAGGGCAGATAGAGAGAGAGGCAGAGGCAAAGAGAGTGAGGGAGAGAAAGAGGCAGAGAGAGAGAAAGAGTCTGAGGCAGAGAGAAAGAGAGACAGAGGCAGAGAGAGAGAAACAGAGGCAGAGAGAGAGGCAAAGAGAGATGCAGAGAGAGGCAGAGAGAGAGACAGAGGCAGAAAGAGACAGCGTCAGAGAGAGACAGCGGCAGACAGATAGGCAGAGAGAGAGAGACAGAGGCAGAGAGAGAGAAGCAGAGGAAGAGAGAGAGAGACAGAGGAAGAGAGAGAGAGAGAGACAGAGGAAGAGAGAGAGAGACAGAGGAAGAGAGAGAGGAGCAGAGAGAGGCAGAGAAAGAAAGAGGCAGATAGAGAGAGAGAGAGACAGAGGCAGAGAGAGAGAGAGGCAGAGAGGGAGATGCAGAGAGGGAGATGCAGAGAGAGATGCAGAGAGAGAGGCAGAGAGAGAGGCAGAGGCAGAGAGAGAGGCAGAGGGAGATGCAGAGAGAGAGGCAGAGAGAGAGGCAGAGGCATAGAGAGAGGCAGAGACAGAGGCAGAGAGAGACAGAGGCAGAGAGAGACAGAGGCAGAGAGGGAGAGAGGCAGAGAGGCAGAGAGAGATAGAGAGAAAGAGGCAATGAGAGAGAGACAGAGGCAGAGAGAGAGGTAGCGACAGGCAGAGAGAGACAAAGGGAGAGAGAGAGGGGCAGAAAGAGAGAGAGAGAAGGGCAGAGAGAGAGACAGAGGCTGAGAGAGAGAGGCAGAGAGAGAGACAGCGGCAGAGACGGGCAGAGAGAGAGACAGCAGTAGAGAGGCAGAGAGAGAGGGGTAGAGAGAGACAGAGAGAAAGGCAGAGAGACAGAGGCAGAGAGAGCGCGGCAGAAGAAGAGAGATGGAGACAGAAGAAGAGAGACAGAGGCCGAGAGAGTGAGAGACAGAGGCAGAGAGAGGCAGAGATTGAGAGAGGCCGAGAGAGGGAGAGAGAGAGACAGAGATAAACGGAGGGAGAGAGAAAGAGGCAGAGAGAGAGACAGTGGCAGAGAGAGAGACAGTGGCAGAGAGAGAGGGGCAGAGAGAGAGAGAGACAGAGAGAGATGGAGACAGAGGCAGAGAGAGTGGCAGAGAGAGAGACAGAGGCAGAAAGAGAGGGGTAAAGAGAGAGGCAGAGACAGAGGCAGAGAGAGGCAGAGGAAGAGACAGAGGCAAAGTGAGTGGGAGAGAGACAGAAGTAGAGAGAGTGAGAGAGACAGAGGCAGAGAGAGACAGATGCAGACAGAGAGGTAGAGAGGCAGAGGGAGAGACAGATAGAGAGAGAGTCAGAGAGCGAGGCAGAGAGAGGGGGGCAGAGAGAGAGGGTGCAGAGAAAGAGAGAGGGGCAGAGAGAGAGACAGGGCAGAAAGAGAGAGACAGAGGCTGAGAGAGAGAGGCAGAGAGAGAGGCAGAGAGAGAGCTGACAGCGGCAGAGAGAGACAGTGGCAAAGAGAAGGGCAGATAGAGGGAGAGACAGAGGCAGAGAGAGAGAGACAGAGGCAGAGAGAGAGAGGCAGAGAGAGAGAGAGGCAGAGAGAGAGAGACAGAGGCAGAGAGAGACGCAGGGAGAGACAGAGAGAGGCAGAAAGACAGCGGCAGAGAGAGACAGCGGCAGACAGATAGGCAGAGAGAGAGGCAGCGAGAGAGGCAGGCAGAGAAAAGCAGAGGAAGAGAGAGACAGAGGAAGAGAGAGAGGAGCAGAGAGAGAGACAGAGAGAAATGCAGAGAGAGAGGTAGAGAGAGGCAGAGAAAGAAAGAGGCAGAGAGAGAGAGAGAGAGGCAGAGAGAGAGACAGCGGCAGAGACGGGCAGAGAGAGAGAGACAGCGGTAGAGAGGCAGAGAGAGAGGTGTAGAGAGAGACAGAGAGAAAGGCAGAGAGAGCGCGGCAGAAGAAGAGAGATAGGGACAGAAGAAGAGAGACAGAGGCAGAGAGAGTGAGAGACAGAGGCAGAGAGAGGCGGAGATTGAGAGAGGCCGAGAGAGGGGGAGAGAGGGAGAGAGAGAGACAGAGATAAACGGAGGGAGAGAGAAAGAGGCAGAGAGAGAGACAGTGGCAGAGAGGGGCAGAGAGAGAGAGAGAGACAGAGAGAGATGGAGACAGAGATGGGCAGAGAGAGAGGGGTAAAGATAGAGGCAGAGACAGAGGCATAGAGAGAGAGAGGCAGAGGAAGAGACAGAGGCAAAGAGAGTGGGAGAGAGACAGAAGTAGAGAGAGTGAGAGAGGCAGAGAGAGAGAGAGAGAGAGAGAGGCAGAGAGACAGAGGCAGAGAGAGACAGAGGTAGAGGGAAAGAGAGGCAGAGAGAGAGGCAGAGAGAGGGACAGTGGCAGAGGGAGGCAGAGAGAGAGAGACAGAGAGAAAGGCAAAGAGAGAGAGAGAGACAGGGGCAGAGAGGCAGGGAGAGAGAGATAGCAGCAGAGAGAGACAGAGGCAGAGAGATAGAGACAGAGGCAGAGAGTGAGGGGTAGAGAGAGAGGCAGAGAGAGAGAGAGACAGGGGCAGAGAGAGGCAGAGATTGAGAGAGGGAGAGAGACAGAGATAAACGGAGGGAGAGAGAAAGAGGCAGAGAGAGAGAGACAGTGGCAGAGAGAGAGGCAGAGAAAGAGAGACAGAGGCAGAGAGAGAGGTGCACAGAGAGAGAGAGAGACAGAGAGAGAGGTGCACAGAGAGAGAGAGAGACAGAGAGAGATGGAGACAGAGAGAGATGGAGACAGAGAGAGATGGAGACAGAGAGAGATGGAGACAGGGAGAGACAGAGGCAGAGCGAGAGAGACAGAGGCAGAAAGGCAGAGGGAGAGACAGAGAGAGAGGCAGAGAGAGAGAGAGAGAGAGAGAAACACAAGCAGAGAGAGAGAGATAGAGAGAGAAGCAGAGAGAGAGGCAGAGAGACAGACAGAGGCAGAGAGAGAGGCAACGAGAGAGAAGCAGAGAGAGAGACAGAGGCACAGAGAGACAGAGGCAGACAGAGAGACAGAGGCAGAGAGGCAGTGAGAGAGAGAGATAGCGGCAGAGAGAGACAGAGGCAGAGAGATAGAGACAGAGGCAGAGAGAGAGGGGTAGAGAGAGAGGCAGAGGAAGAGACAGAGGCAAAGTGAGTGGGAGAGAGACAGAAGTAGAGAGAGTGAGGCCGCGTACACACGGGCGGACTGTCCGCCCAACTAGGTTCGTCAAACAGTTTGACAAACAGTCCGTTCAAAATTAGCATGAACGGACTTGACCACACACGACGAACGAACAGTCCGCTGAAAACTTGCGCGATGACGTGAACGGCATGTACGACGGGACGAGAAATTCGGCGTCCGATACACTGCAATGCAACCTTCGCCGTGTAAATTCTTTCTGAGCATGCGCAAGACTTAGTTTGCCGAACAAGCCTACACACGAGCGGACTGTTCGCTCAAACCAAGTTTCAGCGGACAGTCTTACGGAAATTCCGAAAAACTTTGTTCGTCAGACTGTCCGCTGAAACTGTCCGCTGAAGCCCACACACGAGCGGACTGTCCGCTGAAACACTGTTCAGCGGACAAAGTTGGACGAACAGTCCGCCCGTGTGTACGCGGCCTGAGAGAGACAGAGGCAGAGAGAGACAGAGGTAGAAGGAAAGAGAGGCAGAGAGAGAGACAGCGGCAGAGAGAGAGACAGCGGCAGAGAGAGACAGAGATAGCGGCAGAGAGAGAGAGAGAGGCAGAGACAGGCAGAGAGAGAGACAGAGCGAGAGGCAGAGAGAGGCAGATAGAGAGGGAGGCAGAGAGAGACACAGGAAGAGAGAGAGAGAGAGAGTCAGAGAGAGACAGAGGCAGAGAGAGAGAGGCAGAGAGAGAGAGACAGAGGCAGGGAGAGAGAGACAGCGGCAACGAGGCAGGGAGAGAGAGACAGCTGCAGAAGAGAGACAGAGGCAGAGAGAGCAAGACAGAGAGAGAAAGAGACCGAGGCAGAGAGGCAGTGAGAGAGAGAGATAGCAGCAGAGAGATAGACACAAAGGCAGAGAGAGAGGGGTAGAGAGAGAGGCAGAGGAAGAGACAGAGGCAAAGAGAGTGAGAGAGAGAGACAGAAGTAGAGAGAGAGTGAGAGAGACAGAGGCAGAGAGAGAGAGAGGCAGAGAGAGAGACAGCGACAGAGAGAGATAGAGTTAGAGGAAAAGAGAGGCAGAGAGAGAGCCAGCGACAGAGAGAGAGACAGCGGCAGAGAGAGACAGAGAGAAAGGCAGAGAGAGAGAGGCAGAGACAGGCAGAGAGAGAGAGAAGCAGAGAGAGAAAGGCAGAGAGAGAGAAAGAGGCAAAGAGTCCGAGGCACAGAGGCAGAGTGAGAGAGACAGAGGCAGAGAGAGAGAGACAGAGGAAGAGAGAGAGGAGCAGAGGGAGAGACAGAGAGAAATGCAGAGAGAGAGGTAGAGAGAGGCAGAGAAAGAAAGAGGCAGAGAGAGACAGAGGCAGAGAGAGACAGAGGCAGAGAGACAGAGGCAGAGAGAGACAGGCAGAGAGGGAGAGGCAGAGAGAGAGACAGAGAGAGAGACAGAGTCAGAGAGAGACCGAGTCAGAGAGAGACAGAGGCAGAGAGAGAGAGAGAGAGGCAGAGAGAGATAGGCAGAGAGAGACAGAGGCAGAGAGAAAGGCAGAGAGGGAGAGAGACAGAGGCAGAGAGAGATAGAGAGAAAGAGGCAATGAGAGAGAGACAGAGGCAGAGAGAGAGGTAGTGACAGGCAGAGAGAGACAAAGGGATAGAGAGAGAGGCAGAGAGAGAGAGGCAGAAATAGAGAGAGGCAGAGAGAGAGAAGGGCAGAGAGAGAGACAGAGGCTGAGAGACAGATGCAGAGAGAGAGAGGCAGAGAGAGAGATAGCGGCAGAGAGGCAGAGACGGGCAGAGAGAGAGACAGCGGTAGAAAGGCAGAGAGAGAGGGGTAGAGAGAGCGCGGCAGAAGAAGAGAGATAGAGACAGAAGAAGAGAGACAGAGGCAGAGAGAGTGAGAGACAGAGGCAGAGAGAGGCAGAGAGAGAGACAGAGATAAACGGAGGGAGAGAGAAAGAGGCAGAGAGAGAGAGACAGTGGCAGAGAGGGGCAGAGAGAGAGAGATGGAGACAGAGAGAGACAGAGGCAGAGAGAGAGACAGAGGCAGAGAGAGAGACAGAGGCAGAGAGAGAGAGGCAGAGAGAGAGAGAGGGGTAAAGAGAGAGGCAGAGGCAGAGAGAGAGAGAGAGGCAGAGGAAGAGAAAGAGGCAAAGTGAGTGGGAGAGAGACAGAAGTAGAGAGAGTGAGAAAGGCAGCGAGAGAGAGAGACAGAGGCAGAGAGAGACAGAGGTAGAGGGAAAGAGAGGCAGAGACAGCGGCAGAGAGAGAGACAGCGGCAGAGAGAGGCAGAGAGAGAGAGACAGAGAAAGGCAGAGAGAGAGAGAGAGAGAGGGGCAGAGAGGCAGGGAGAGAGAGATAGCGGCAGAGAGAGACAGAGGCAGAGAGATAGAGACAGAGACAGAGGCAGAGAGAGAGGGGTAGAGAGAGAGGCAGGGAGAGAGACAGGGGCAGAGAGAGGCAGAGATTGAGAGAGGCCGAGAGAGGGAGAGAGACAGAGATAAACGGAGGGAGAGAGAAAGAGGCAGAGAGAGAGACAGTGGCAGAGAGAGAGGGGCAGAGAGAGAGGTGCACAGAGAGAAAGAGAGAGACAGAGAGAGATGGAGACAGAGAGAGACAGAGGCAGAGAGAGAGAGACAGAGGCAGAGGCAGAGAGAGAGAGACAGAGGCAGAAAGGCAGAGGGAGAGACAGAGAGAAGCAGAGGCAGAGAGAGAGGCAGAGAGAGAGAGAGAAACACAGGCAGAGAGATGGGCAGAGAGAGATAGAGAGAAGCAGAGAGAGGCAGAGAGACAGACAGAGGCAGAGAGAGGGGGGCAGAGAGAGAGGCAACGAGAGAGAAGCAGAGAGAGAGAGACAGAGGCACAGAGAGACAGGCACAGAGAGACAGAGGCAGACAGAGAGAGAGAGGCAGAGAGAGACAGAGGCAGAGAGAGCGAGACAGAGAGAGAAAGAGACAGAGGCAGTGAGAGAGAGATAGCGGCAGAGAGAGAGGGGTAGAGAGAGGCAGTGACAGAGGCAGAGAGAGAGAGAGGCAGAGGAAGAGACAGAGGCAAAGTGAGTGGGAGAGAGACAGAAGTAGAGAGAGTGAGAGAGGCAGAGAGAGAGAGAGGCAGAGAGAGACAGAGGTAGAGTGAAAGAGAGGCAGAGAGAGAGAGTAAGCGGCAGAGAGAGACAAAGAGAAAGGCAGAGAGAGAGAGGCAGAGACAGGCAGAGAGAGAGACAGAGCAAGAGACAGAGGCAGTGAGAGGCAGATAGAGAGGGAGGCAGATAGAGAGGGAGGCAGAGAGAGACGCAGGCAGAGAGAGACACAGGCAGAGAGAGTCAGAGAGAGAGAGAGGCAGAGAGAGAAACAGAGTCAGAGGCGATTCAGTTCGCATTGTGCGATATACAAGTATTTTATTCATTCATTCAGAGAGAGACAGAGGCAGAGAGAGACAGAGGCAGAGAAAGAGAGACAGAGGCAGAGAGAGAGGCAGAGAGAGAGAGACAGAGGCAGGGAGAGAGAGATAGCGGCAACGAGGCAGGGAGAGAGAGACAGCTGCAGAGAGAGACAGAGGCAGAGAGAGCGAGACAGAGAGAGAAAGAGACAGAGGCAGAGAGGCAGTGAGAGAGAGAGATAGCGGCAGAGAGAGACAGAGGCAGAGAGATGGAGACAAAGGCAGAGAGAGAGAGGGGTAGAGAGAGAGGCAGAGGAAGAGACAGAGGCAAAGAGAGTGGGAGACAGAAGTAGAGAGAGTGAGAGAGAGACAGAGGCAGAGAGAGAGAGAGAGGCAGAGAGACAGATGCAGAGAGAGACAGAGAGGCAGAGAAAGAGACAGCGACAGAGAGAGAGAGAGAGAGAGAGAGAGGCAGAGACAGGCAGAGAGAGAGAGAGGCAGAGAGAGAAAGAGGCAGAGAGAGAGAAAGAGAGTAAAGCTGAGAGGGGGAGGGAGAGAAAGAGGCAGAGGGAGAGAGGGGCAGAGAGAGAGAGAGAGAGACAGAGGCAGAGAGAGACATAGAGAGAGAGACAGCGGCAGAGAGAGAGAGGCATAGCGAGAGAGAGAGGCAGAGAGAGAGAGGCAGAGAGAGAGAGAGAGAGGCAGAGAGAGAAAGAGTAAAGCTGAGAGGGGCAGGGAGAGAAAGATGCAGAGGGAGAGAGGGGCAGAGAGAGAGAGACAGCGGCAGAGAGAGAGAGAGGCAGAGAGAGAGAGAGGCAGAGAGAGAGAGAGGCAGAGAGAGAGAGAGGCAGAGAGAGAAAGAGGCAGAGAGAAAGAGAGTAAAGCTGAGAGGGGCCGGGAGAGAAAGATGCAGAGGGAGAGAGGGGCAGAGAGAGAGAGAGACAGAGAGAGACATAGAGAGAGAGACAGCGGCAGAGAGAGAGAGAGAGGCAGAGAGAGAAAGAGAGAGGCAGAGAGAGAGCCAGAGGGAGAGAGAGCCAGAGGGAGAGAGAGCCAGAGGAAGAGAGAGAGAGACAGCGGCAGAGAGAGATGCAGAGAGAGTGAGAGACAGAGAGAGAGGCAGAGAGAGAGAGAGACAGCGGCAAAGAGAAAGAGGCAGAGAGAGCCATAGAGAGAGGCAGAGAGAGAGACAGAGAGAAAGGCAGAGAAAGAGGTAGAGAGAGGCAGAGAGAAAGAGAGAGCAGCAGAGAGAGGGGCAGAGAGAGAGAGAGAGAGAGAGAGAGAGAGAAAGAGGCAGAGAGATAGAGAGAGAGAGAGGGGGTAGGCAGAGAGAGAGGGGGCAGGCAGAGAGAGAGGGGGCAGAGGGAGAGAGAGAGAGGCAGAGAGAGAGATGGGCAGAAAGAGAGACAGAGGCTGAGAGAGAGACAGAGAGGAAGGCAGAGAGAGAGGTAGAGAGAGGCAGAGAAAAAGAGAGAGAGACAGAGAGAGAGAGGCAGAGGGAGGGGCAGAAAGAGAGAGAGAGATAGGTAGAGAGAGAGGGGCAGAGAGAGAGACAGAGGCAGAGAGAGAAAGAGAGAGAGAGGCAGAGAGAGCGAGACAGAGAGAGAAAGAGGCAGAGAGGCAGTGAGAGAGATAGTGGCAGAGAGAGACAGAGGCAGAGAGATAGAGACAGAGGCAGAGAGAGAGGGGTAGAGACAGAGGCAGAGGAAGAGAGAGGCAGAGGCAAAGAGAGTGAGAGAGAGACAGAAGTCGAGAGTGAGAGAGACAGAGGCAGAGAGAGTGAGAGAGAGAGGCTGAGAGAGAGACAGAGGTAGAGAGACACAGCGGCAAAGAGAAGGGCAGAGAGAGGGGCAGACAGAGAGAGAGAGGCAGAGGCAAAGAGAGTGAGGGAGAGACAGAGGCAGAGAGAGGGAGAGTGACATAGGCAGAGAGAGAGAGAGACAGAGTAAGAGAGAAATAGAGAGAGGCAGAGGCAGAGAGAGAGAGGCAGAGAGAGAAACAGAGAGAGAGAGGGCAGAGAGAGAGACAGAGGCAGAGAGAGGCAGAAAGAGAGATGGGGCAGAGAGAGAGACGGGCTGAGAGAGAGAGAGAGAAAGAGGCTCAGAGGCAGAGAGAGACAAAGAGAGAAAAAGAGGCAGAGAGAGAGACAGAGGCAGGGAGACAAAGGGAGAGACAGAGGGAGAGAGGCACAGGCAGAGAGAGAGGGGCAGAGAGAGAGAGAGAGAGGCAGAGGAAGAGACAGAGGCAAAGAGAGTGAGAGAGAGTGAGAGAGACAGAGGCAGAGAGAGTATGAGAGAGAGAGAGAGGCAGAGAGAGAGAGAGAGACAGAGGCAGAGAGAGAGACAGAAAGAGGCAGAGAGAGAGAGAGAGGTAGAGGAGAAGAGAGGCAGAGAGAGAGAGAGTGGCAAAGAGAGAGAGACAGCGGCAGAGAGAGTGAGAGAGAGGCAGAGAGAGAGTGGCAGAGAGAGACAGAGGTAGAGAGAGAGGCAGAGAGAGACAGCGGCAGAAAGAGAGACAGCGACAGAGAGAAAGGGGCAGAGAGAGGCAGAGAGAGAGAGGCAGCGAGAGAGACAGAGAAAGGCAGAGAGAGTCAGAGAGAGAGAGAGAGAGAGAGGGGCAGAGTGAGAGGCAGAGAGAGACAGAGTCTGAGAGAGAGGCAGAGAGAGACAGAGGCAGAGAGAAAGAGGCAGAGAGAGAGAGGAAGAGAGAGACAGAGGCAGAGAGAGAGAGTGAGAGACAGAGGCAGGGAGAGAGAGAGAGACAGCAGCAGAGAGGCAGGGAGAAAGAGACAGCGGCAGAGAGAGACAGAGGCAGAGAGATAGAGGCAGAAAGGAAGAGGGAGAGACAGAGAGAGAAGCAGAGAGAGAGAGAGACAGAGAGAAAGGCAGAGATAGACAGAGGCAGAGAGAGAGAGGGGCAGAGAGAGAGAGAAAGAGGCAGAAAGAGAGGCAGAGAGAGAGGCAGAGAAAGAGGCAGAGAGAGAGGCAGAGAGAGAGAGAGGCAGAGAGAGAGAGGCAGAGGCAGAGAGGCAGAGAGAGAGGCAGGGGCAGAGAGAGCGAGAGAGGCAGAGCGAGAGAGGCAGAGCGAGAGAGGCAGAGAGAGAGAGAGGCAGAGTCAGAGAGAGACAGAGTCAGAGAGAGAGACAGAGAGGCAGGGAGAGAGAGAGTGGCAGAGAGAGAGAGTGGCAGAGAGAGACAGAGGCAAAGAGATAGAGACAGAGGCAGAGAGACAGAGGCAGAGGGATAGACAGAGAAAGAGAGGCACAGAGAGAGGCAGAGAGAGAGGCAGAGAGAGAGGCAGAGAGAGAGGCAGAGAGAAAGGCAGAGAGAAAGGCAGAGAGAAAGGCAGAGATAGACAGAGGCAGAGAGAGGGGCAGAGAGAGAAAGAGGCAGAGAGAGAGAGAGACAGAGTGAGGCATAGAGAGACTGACAGAGGCAGAGAGACAGAGGCAGAGAGACAGAGGCAGAGAGAGAGGGGGCAGAGAGAGACAGAGCAGAGAGAGAGAGGCAGAGAGAGAGAGACAGAGGCAGAAAGGGAGACGGGCAGAGAGTGAGAGACAGAGACTGAGAGACAGAGGCAGAGAGAGAGACAGAGGCAAAGAGAGAATAAGAGGCAGAGAGAGAGGCAGAGAGAGACAGAGGCAGGGAGACAAAGGGAGAGAGACAGAGGGAGAGAGAGACAGAGGCAGGGAGAGAGAGGGGGGGTCAGAGAGAGAGAGAGAGAGAGGAAGAGAGAGTCAGAGAGTGAGTCAGAGAGAGAGGCAGAGATTGAGGGCAGAGAGAGACAGGGGCAGAAAGAGAGAGACAGAGGCTGAGAGAGACAGCGGCAAAGAGAAGGGCAGAGAGAGGGGCAGAGAGAGAGGCAGAGGCAAAGAGAGTGAAGGAAAGACAGAGGCAGAGAGAGTCAGAGACAGAGTCAGAGAGAGAGAGAGATAGAGAGAGGCAGAGACAGACAGAGGCAGAGAGAGAGAGAGAGAGAGAGAGCAGGGGCAGAGAGAGAGAGATATCGGCAGAGAGAGAGAGACAGCAACAGAGAGATAGACAGCTGCAGAAAGAGAGGGCAGAGAGAGACAGAGGCAGAGAGGGGTAGAGAGAGAGGCAGAGAGAGATGAAGACAGTGAGAGAGACAGAGGCAGAGAGAGAGAGGCAGAGAGAGAGACAGAGGCAGAAAGGGAGAGGCAGAGGCAGAAAGGCTGAGGGAGAGACAGAGAGAGAGACACAGGCAGAGTGAGAGAGGCAGAGAGAGAGGCAGAGCGAAATAGAGAGAGAGAAGCAGAGAGAGAGAGAGGCAGAGAGAGAGAGACAGAGACAAAGAGAGAAAAAGAGGCAGAGAGAGAGACAGAGAGAGACAGAGAGAGACAGAGGCAAGGAGACAAAGGGAGAGAGACAGAGGGAGAGAGAGACAGGCAGAGATAGAGAGAGGCAGAGAGAGAGGGGCAGAGAGAGAGAGGCAGAGAGAGAGAGAGAGAGAGAGAGAGGCAGAGAGAGAGACAAAGGCAGAGAGAGGCAGAGATTGAGAGAGGCAGAGAGAGACAGAAGGAGAGAGAGAGACAGAGGGAGAGAGACAGAGGGAGAGAGACAGAGGCAGAGAGTGAGAGACAGTGGCAGAGAGAGAGGGGCAGAGAGAGAGAGACAGAGAGAGATGGAGACAGAGAGAGAGACAGAGGCAGAAAGGGAGAGACAGATGCAGAAAGGCAGAGGGAGAGACAGAGAGAGAGGAAGAGAGAAGCAGAGAGAGGCAGAGGCAGAGAGAGAGGCAACGAGAGAGAAGAAGAGAGAGAGGCAGAGAGAGAGGCAGAGAGAGAGCCAGAGAGAGAGGCAGAGAGAGAGCCAGAGGCAGAGAGAGATACATAGGCAGAGAGAGAGACAGAGGCACAGAGAGACATAGGCACAGAGAGACAGACAGAGGCACAGAGAGACATAGGCACAGAGAGACAGAGGCAGACAGAGAGAGAGAGGCAGAGAGAGCGAGACAGAGAGAGACAGAGGCCGAGAGGCAGTGAGAGAGAGATAGTGGCAGAGAGAGACAGAGGCAGAGAGATAGAGACAGAGGCAGAGAGAGAGGGGTAGAGACAGAGGCAGAGGAAGAGAGAGGCAGAAGAAGAGGCAGAGGCAAAGAGAGTGAGAGAGAGACAGAAGTCGAGAGTGAGAGAGACAGAGGCAGAGAGAGTGAGAGAGAGAGGCTGAGAGAGAGACAGAGGTAGAGAGAGACAGAGGTAGAGAGAGACAGCGGCAAAGAGAAGGGCAGAGAGAGGGGCAGAGAGAGAGAGAGAGGCAGAGGCAAAGAGAGTGAGGGAGAGACAGAGGCAGGGAGAGGGAGAGTGACATAGGCAGAGAGAGAGAGAGACAGAGTAAGAGAGAGAGAGATAGAGAGAGACAGAGGCAGAGAGAGAGAGGCAGAGAGAGAGACAGAGAGAGAAGGGGCAGAGAGAGAGACAGAGGCAGAGAGAGGCAGAAAGAGAGATGGGGCAGAGAGAGAGACGGGCTGAGAGAGAGAGAGAGAAAGAGGCTCAGAGACAGAGGCAGAGAGAGAGACAGACAAAGAGAGAAAAAGAGGCAGAGAGAGAGACAGAGAAAGACAGAGGCAGGGAGACAAAGGGAGAGACAGAGGGAGAGAGGCACAGGCAGAGAGAGAGGGGCAGAGAGAGAGAGAAACAGAGAGAGAGAGACAGAGGCAGAGAGATAGAAAGACGGAGGCAGAGAGAGACAGAGGCAGAGATTCAGAGAGGGAGAGAGAGACAGAGGCAGAGAGAGAGACAGAGAGAGACAGAGGGAGAGAGACAGCGTCAGAGAGAGAGACAGAGAGAGAGAGAGAGGGGCAGAGACAGAGAGAGACAGAGGCAGAGAGAGAGACAGAGGCAGAGAGAGAGAGAGACAGAGGCAGAAAGGGAGAGGCAGAAAGGCAGAGGGAGAGACAGAGAGAGGGGCAGAGAGACATAGGCATAGAGAGAGAGAAGCAGAGGCAGAGAGAGAGGCAGAGAGAAGCAGAGAGAGAGACAGAGGCAGAGAGAGAGAGGGGCAGAGAGAGAGGCAAGGTAAGAGAAGCAATGAGAGATACAGAGTCAGAGAGAGAGGCAGAAAGAGAGATAGGGGCAGAGAGAGAGAGAAAGAGAGACTGAGAGACAGAGGCAGAGAGAGAGAGACAGAGACAAAGAGAGAAAAAGAGGCAGAGAGAGAGACAGAGAGAGACAGAGGCAAGGAGACAAAGGGAGAGAGACAGAGGGAGAGAGAGAGAGACAGGCAGAGATAGAGAGAGGCAGAGAGAGAGGGGCAGAGAGAGAGAGAAGCAGAGAGAGAGAGAGAGAGAGAGGCAGAGATTGAGAGAGGCCGAGAGAGGCAGAGAGAGACAGAGGGAGAGAGAGAGAGAGAGACAGAGGGAGAGAGGCAGAGGGAGAGAGAGAGACAGAGGGAGAGAGACAGAGGCAGAGAGTGAGAGACAGTGGCAGAGAGAGAGGGGCAGAGAGAGAGAGAGACAGGCAGAAAAAGAGGGGCAGAGGGAGACAGAGATGGAGACAGAGAGAGAGAGAGAGGCAGAGGGAGAGAGAGACAGAGGCAGAAAGGGAGAGACAGATGCAGAAAGGCAGAGGGAGAGACAGATAGAGAGGTAGAGAGAGAGAGAGGCAGAGAGAGAGAGGCAGAGAGAGAGAGGCAGAGAGAGAGAAGCAGAGAGAGAGAGAAGCAGAGAGAGAGAGGCAGAGAGAGAGAGACAGAGGCAGCGAGAGAGGGGCAGAGAGAGAGGCAACGAGAGAGAAGAAGAGAGAGAGGCAGAGAGAGAGAGACCCAGAGAGAGAGGCAGAGAGAGAGCCAGAGGCAGAGAGAGAGACATAGGCAGAGAGAGAGAGACAGAGGCACAGAGAGACAGAGGCAGACAGAGAGAGAGAGGCAGAGAGAGGCAGAGAGAGCGAGGCAGAGAGAGAAAGAGACAGAGGCAGAGAGGCAGTGAGAGAGAGATAGCGGCAGAGAGAGACAGAGGCAGAGAGATAGAGGCAGAGAGAGAGAGAGGCAGAGGAAGAGGCAGAGGCAAAGAGAGTGAGAGAGAGACAGAAGTAGAGAGAGTGAGAGAGACAGAGGCAGAGAGAGTGAGAGAGAGAGGCAGAGAGACAGAGGCAGAGAGAGACAGAGGTAGAGGGAAAGAGAGGCTGAGAGAGACAGCGGCAGAGAGAGAGACAGCGGCAAAGAGAAGGGCAGAGAGAGGGGCAGACAGAGAGAGAGAGGCAGAGGCAAAGAGAGTGAGGGAGAGACAGAGGCAGAGAGAGTGAGAGTGACCTAGGCAGAGAGAGAGAGAGACAGAGTAAGAAAGAGAGATAGAGAGAGACAGACAGAGGCAGAGAGAGAGAGAGCAGGGGCAGAGAGAGAGAGACATCGGCAGAGAGAGAGAGACAGTGGCAGAGAGATAGACAGCGGCAGAAAGAGAGGGGCAGAAGGAGAGAGACAGAGGCAGAGAGAGAAGGGTAGAGAGAGAGAGGCAGAGAGAGATGAAGACAGGGAGAGAGATAGAGGCAGAGAGAGAGACAGAGCTAGAAAGGGAGAGACAGAGGCAGAAAGGCAGAGGGAGAGCCAGAGAGAGACACAGGCAGAGAGAGTGGCAGAGAGAGATAGAGAGAGAGACACACAGAAGCAGAGAGAGAGGGGCAGAGAGAAAGAGGCAATGAGAGAGAAGCAGAGAGAGAGAGAGAACCAGAGAGAGGCAGAGAGAGAGCCAGAGAGAGAGAACCAGAGCGAGGCAGAGAGAGAGCCAGAGGCAGAGAGAGACAGAGGCAAGGAGACAAAGGGAGAGAGACAGAGGGAGAGAGAGAGAAGCAGAGAGAGAGAGAGGCAGAGAGAGAGAGAGAGAGGCAGAGAGAGAGAGAGAGGCCGAGAGAGGCAGAGAGAGAGACAGAGGGAGAGAGAGAGACAGAGGGAGAGAGGCAGAGGGAGAGAGAGAGAGACAGGGAGAGAGACAGAGGCAGAGAGTGAGAGACAGTGGCAGAGAGAGAGGGGCAGAGAGACAGAGAGAGAGAGAGACAGGCAGAAAAAGAGGGGCAGAGAGAGAGAGAGACAGAGAGAGATGGAGACAGAGAGAGAGACAGAGGCAGAGGGAGAGAGAGACAGAGGCAGAAAGGCAGAGGGAGAGACAGAGAGAGAGGCAGAGAGAAACAGAGGCAGAGAGAGAGAGGCAGAGAGAGAGACACAGGCAGAGAGAGATAGAGATCGGCAGAGAGATAGAGACAAAGAGAGAGAGACAGAGGCAGAGAGAGAGGGGCAGAGAGAGAGGCAACGAGAGAGAAGAAGAGAGAGAGGCGAAGAGAGAGAGGCAGAGAGAGAGAGGCAGAGAGAGAGCCAGAGGCAGAGAGAGACAGAGGCACAGAGAGACATAGGCACAGAGAGACAGAGGCAGACAGAGAGAGAGAGAGGCAGAGAGAGGCAGAGAGAGCGAGACAGAGAGAGAAAGAGACAGAGGCAGAGAGGCAGTGAGAGAGAGATAGCGGCAGAGAGAGACAGAGGCAGAGAGACAGAGGCAGAGAGAGAGGGGTAGAGACAGAGGCAGAGAGAGAGAGAGAGGCAGAGGAAGAGCAGAGGCAAAGAGAGTGAGAGAGAGAGGCAGAGAGACAGAGGCAGAAAGAGACAGAGGTAGAGGGAAAGAGAGGCTGAGAGAGAGAGGCAGAGAGAGACAGCGGCAAAGAGAGGGGCAGACAGAGAGAGAGAGGCAGAGGCAAAGAGAGTGAGGGAGAGACAGAGGCAGAGAGAGTGAGAGTGACATAGGCAGAGAGAGAGAGACAGAGTAAGAAAGAGAGAGATAGAGAGAGACAGAGGCAGAGATAGACAGAGGCAGAGAGAGAGAGAGAGAGCAGGGGCAGAGAGAGAGAGAGGCAGAGGACGAGGCAGAGAGAGATAGAGTGAGAGAGAAGCAGAGAGAGAGAGAGAGAGACAGAGGCAGAGAGAGAGGGGCAGAGAGAGAGTCAAGGTAAGAGAAGCAGAGAGAGAGAGGGGGCAGAGAGAGAGAGGCAGAGAGAGAGGCAGAAAGAGAGATAGGGGCAGAGAGAGAGAGAGAAAGAGACTGAGAGAGAGAGACAGAGAGAGACAGAGGCAAGGAGACAAAGGGAGAGAGATAGAGGGAGGGAGAGAGACAGGCAGAGATAGAGAGAGGCAGAGAGAGAGGGGCAGAGAGAGAAAAGCAGAGAGAGAGAGAGAGAGAGAGGGAGGCAGAGAGAGAGAGAGAGGCAGAGAGAGGCAGAGATTGAGAGAGGCCGAGAGAGACAGAGAGAGAGACAGAGGGAGAGAGACAGAGGCAGAGAGTGAGAGACAGTGGCAGAGAGAGAGGGGCAGAGAGACAGAGAGAGGGAGAGACAGGCAGAAAAAGAGGGGCAGAGAGACAGAGACAGAGAGAGATGGAGACAGAGGGAGAGAGACAGAGGCAGAGAGTGAGAGACAGTGGCAGAGAGAGAGGGGCAGAGAGACAGAGAGAGAGAGAGACAGGCAGAAAAAGAGGGGCAGAGAGAGAGAGACAGAGAGAGATGGAGACAGAGAGAGAGACAGAAGCAGAGGGAGAGAGAGACAGAGGCAGAAAGGGAGAGACAGATGCAGAAAGGCAGAGGGAGAGACAGAGAGAGAGGCAGAAAGAAGCAGAGGCAGAGAGAGAGAGGCAGAGAGAGAGACACAGGCAGAGAGAGAGGCAGAGAGAGAGAGACAGAGGCAGAGCGAGAGGGGCAGAGAGAGAGGCAACGAGAGAGAAGCAGAGAGAGAGGCAGAGAGAGAGAGCCAGAGAGAGAGGCAGAGAGAGGCAGAGAGAGAGGCAGAGGCAGAGAGAGAGGCAGAGAGATAGAGACAGAGGCAGAGAGAGAGGGGTAGAGAGAGAGGCAGAGACAGAGGCAGAGAGAGAGAGAGGCAGAGGAAGAGGCAGAGGCAAAGAGAGTGAGAGAGAGACAGAAGTAGAGAGAGTGAGAGAGAGAGACAGAGGCAGAGAGAAAGAGAGGCTGAGAGAGAGAGGCAGAGAGAGACAGCGGCAGAGAGAGACAGCGGCAATGAGAAGGGCAGAGAGAGGGGCAGACAGAGAGAGAGAGGCAGAGGCAGAGAGAGTGAGAGTGACATAGGCAGAGAGAGAGAGAGACAAAGTAAGAAAGAGAGAGATAGAGAGAGGCAGAGACAGACATAGGCAGAGATAGAGAGAGCAGGGGCAGAGAGAGAGAGAGACAGTGGCAGAGAGATAGACAGCGGCAGAAAGAGAGGGGCAGAGAGAGAGAGGCAGAGAGAGAAGGGTAGAGAGAGAGAGGCAGAGAGAGATGGAGACAGGGAGAGAGACAGAGGCAAAGAGAGAGAGGCAGAGAGAGAGACAGAGGCAGAAAGGCAGAGGGAGAGCCAGAGAGAGACACAGGCAGAGAGAGATAGAGAGAGAGAAGCAGAGAGAGACACACAGAGGCAGAGAGAGAGGGGCAGAGAGAGAGAGGCAATGAGAGAGAAGCAGAGAGAGAGAACCAGAGAGGCAGAGAGAGAGCCAGAGGCTGAGAGAGAGACATAGTCAGAGAGAGAGAGACAGAGGCACAGAGAGACATAGGCACAGAGAGACAGAGGCAGACAGAGAGATAGAGGCAGAGAGAAAGACAGAGGCAGAGAAAGAGACAGAGGCAGGGAGAGAGAGATAGCGGCAGAGAGAGACAGAGGCAGAGAGATAGAGACAGAGACAGAGAGAGAGGGGTAGAGAAAGAGGCAGAGAGAGAGGCAAAGAGAGAGATGCAGAGGAAGAGACAGAGGCAAAGAGAGTGAGAGAGAGACAGAAGTAGAGAGAGTGAGAGAGACAGAGGCAGAGAGAGTGAGAGAGAGAGGCAGATAGAGAGAGAGACAGAGGCAGAGAGAGACAGAGGTAGAGGGGAAGAGTGGCAGAGAGAGAGAGAGAGTGGCAGAGAGAGAGAGAGTGGCAGAGAGAGAGTGGCAGAGAGAGAGAGAGTGGCAGAGAGAGAGACAGCGGCAAAGAGAAGGGCAGAAAGAGGGGCAGAGAGAGAGGCAGAGGCAAAGAGAGTGAGGGAGAGACAGAGGCAGAGAGAGTGAGAGACAGAGTCAGAGAGAGTGAGAGTGACATAGGCAGAGAGAGAGAGATAGAGAGAGACAGAGGCAGAGAGAGAGAGCGGGGGCAGAGAGACATCGGCAGAGAGAGAGAAAGACAGCGGCAGAGATATAGACAGCGGCAGAGAGAGAGGGGCAGAGAGAGAGGCAGAGTGACAGAGAGAGAGAGACAGGCAGAGAGAGGCAGAGAGAGAGAGAGGCAGAGAGACAGAGGCAGAGAGAGAGGCAACGAGAGAGAAGCAGAGAGAGAGGCAGAGAGAGAGCCAGAGAGATAGCCAGAGGCAGAGAGAGAGACATAGGCAGAGAGAGAGAGAGACAGAGGCACAGAGAGACAGAGGCAGACAGAGAGGGAGAGGCAGAGAGAGACAGAGGCAGAGAGAGCGAGACAGAGAGAGAGAGACAGAGGCAGAGAGGCAGGCAGAGAGAGAGACAGAGGCAGGCAGAGAGAGAGACAGAGGCAGAGAGAGAGAGACAGAGGCAGAAAGGGAGAGGCAGAAAGGCAGAGGGAGAGACAGAGAGAGAGGCAGAGAGACATAGGCATAGAGAGAGAGAAGCAGAGGCAGAGAGAGAGAGAGGCAGAGAGAAGCAGAGAGAGAGAGAGAGAGACAGAGGCAGAGAGCGAGGCAGAGAGAGATAGAATGAGAGAGAAGCAGAGAGAGAGAGACAGAGGCAGAGAGAGAGTGGCAGAGAGAGAGGCAAGGTAAGAGAAGCAGAGAGAGAGGCAGAGAGAGAGACAGAGAGAGAGGGGGCAGAGAGAGAGATAGGGGCAGAGAGAGAGAGAAAGAGACTGAGAGACAGAGGCAGAGAGAGAGAGACAGAGACAAAGAGAGAAAAAGAGGCAGAGAGACAGAGAGAGACAGAGGCAAGGACACAAAGGGAGAGAGACAGAGGGAGAGAGAGAGAGACAGGCAGAGAGAGAGAGGGGCAGAGAGAGAGAAGCAGAGAGAGAGAGAGAGAGGCAGAGAGAGACAGAGGCAGAGAGAGAGAGCGGGGCAGAGAGAGAGAGACATCAGCAGAGATAGAGAAAGACAGCGGCAGAGAGATAGACAGCGGCAGAGAGAGAGGCAGAGTGACAGAAAGAGAGAGAGAGACAGGCAGAGAGAGAGGCAGAGAGAGATATAGAGAGAGAAGCAGAGAGAGAAGCAGAGAGAGAGAGAGGCGGAGAGTGTCAACGAGAGAGAAGCAGAGAGAGAGCCAGAGAGAGAGCCAGAGGCAGAGAGAGAGACATAGGCAGAGAGAGAGAGAGAGACAGAGGCACAGAGAGACAGAGGCAGACAGAGAGGGAGAGGGAGAGGCAGAGAGAGACAGAGGCAGAGAGAGCGAGACAGAGAGAGAGACAGAGGCAGAGAGGCAGGCAGAGAGAGAGACAGAGGCAGAGAGAGAGAGACAGAGGCAGAAAAGGAGAGGCAGAAAGGCAGAGGGAGAGACAGAGAGAGAGGCAGAGAGACATAGGCATAGAGAGAGAGAAGCAGAGGCAAAGAGAGAGGCAGAGAGAAGCAGAGAGAGAGAGAGACAGAGGCAGAGAGTGAGGCAGAGAGAGATAGAGTGAGAGAGAAGCAGAGAGAGAGAAAGACAGAGGCAGAGAGAGAGGGGCAGAGAGAGAGGCAATGTAAGAGAAGAAGAGAGAGAGGCAGAGAGAGAGACAGAGAGAGGGGGGGCAGAGAGAGAGAGAGGCAGAGAGAGAGGCAGAAAGAGAGATAGGGGCACAGAGAGAGACAGAGACAAAGAGAGAAAAAGAGGCAGAGAGAGAGACAGAGAGAGACAGAGGCAAGGAGACAAAGGGAGAGAGACAGAGGGAGAGAGAGAGACAGGCAGAGATAGAGAGAGGCAGAGAGAATGAGAGAGAGAGGCAGAGAGAGAGAGAGAGAGAGGGAGGCTGAGAGAGAGAGAGAGACAGAGGGAGAGAGAGAGACAGAGGGAAAGAGGCAAAGAGTGAGAGACAGTGGCAGAGAGAGGGGGCAGAGAGACAGAGAGAGAGAGACAGGCAGAAAAAGAGGGGCAGAGAGAGAGAGACAGAGAGATGGAGACAGAGAGAGAGACAGAGGCAGAGGGAGGGAGAGACAGAGGCAGAAAGGGAGAGACAGATGCAGAAAGGCAGAGGGAGAGACAGAGAGAGGGGCAGAGAGAAGCAGAGGCAGAGAGAGAGACACAGGCAGAGAGAGATAGAGAGAGAGAGGCAGAGGGAGAGAGAGGCAGATAGAGAGACAGAGCGAGAGACAGAGGCAGAGAGAGGCAGAGAGAGGCAGAGAGAGACACAGGCAGGGAGAGAGAGAGTCATAGAGAGAGAGAGAGAGGCAGAGAGAGAGAAGCGGAGAGAGAGAGAGGCAGAGAGAGAGAGAGGCAGAGAGAGACAGAGGCAGAGAGAGGCAGATAGGCAGGGAGAGAGAGACAGCGGCAGAGAGAGACAGAGGCAGAGAGATTGAGACAGAGGCAGAGAGACAGAGTCAGAAATGCAGAGGGAGAGACA
The DNA here is from genome assembly GCF_037356315.1 of Lithobates pipiens. Classification (NCBI taxonomy): domain Eukaryota; kingdom Metazoa; phylum Chordata; class Amphibia; order Anura; family Ranidae; genus Lithobates; species Lithobates pipiens. Next base: position 150,175,626 of record NW_027507785.1, on the reverse strand, counting down.
GAGAGAGAGACAGAGAGAGAGAGAGACACAGAGAGAGAGAGAGAGACAGAGAGAGAGAGACAGAGAGAGAGAGAGGCAGAGAGAGAGAGAAAGGCAGAGATAGACAGAGGCAGAAAGAGAGAGAGGGGCCGAGAGAGAGAGAGAGAAAGAGGCAGAGAGAGAGAGTGAGGCATAGAGAGACTGACAGAGGCAGAGAGAGAGAGGCAGAAAGAGAGATAGGGGCAGAGAGAGAGACAGGGGCTGAGAGAGAGAAAGAGGCAGAGAGAGAGACATAGACAAAGAGAGAAAAAGAGGCAGAGAGAGAGACAGAGAGAGACAGAGGCAGGGAGACAAAGAGGGAGAGAGAGACAGGCAGAGAGAGAGAGAGAAGCAGACAGCGAGAGACAGAGGCAGAGAGAGAGAGAGAGAGGCAGAGATTGAGAGAGGGAGAGAGAGAGACAGAGGGAGAGAGAGAGAGACAGACAGAGAGAGACAGAGGGAGAGAGACAGGCAGAGAGAGAGAGAAGCAGATGCAGAGAGATAGACACAGAGAGAGAGACAGAGGTAGAGAGAGAGGGGCAGAGACAGAGAGAGATGGAGACAGAGAGAGACAGAAAGGGAGAGACAGAGGCAGAAAGGCAGAGGGAGAGACAGAGAGAGAGGCAGAGAGACATAGGCAGAGAGAGAGAGAAGCAGAGGCAGAGAGAGATAGGCAGAGAGAGAGAGACACAGGCAAAGAGAGAGGCAGAGAGAGAGAGAGAGAGGCAGAGAGAGAGAGAGAGGCAGAGAGAGGCAGAGAGAGAGACAGAGGCAGAGAGAGAGGCAAAGAGAAAGAAGCAGAGAGAGAGGCAGCGAGAGATACAGAGAGAGAGAGGGGGCAGAGAGAGAGACAGAGGCAGAGAGAGAGGCAGAAAGAGAGATAGACAGGGGCAGAGAGAGAGAGAAAGAGGCTGAGAGACAGAGGCAGAGAGAGAGAGAGAGACAGAGACAAAGAGAGAAAAAGAGGCAGAGAGAGACAGAGGCAAGGAGACAAAGGGAGAGAGACAGAGGGAGAGAGAGACAGGCAGAGATCGAGAGAGGCAGAGAGAGAGAGAGAGAGAAAGGCAGAGAGAGAGAGAGAGAGAAGGGCAGAGAGAGAGAGAGAGAGACAGAGGCAGAGAGAGAGAGAGACAGAGGCAGAGAGAGAGAGAGAGAGGCAGAGAGAGAGAGAGACAGAGGCAGAGAAAGACAGAGATTGAGAGAGGCAGAGAGAGACAGAGGGAGAGAGAGAGACCAAGAGAGACGGAGGGAGAGAGACAGATGCAGAGAGAGAGAGACAGCGGCAGAGAGAGAGAGGGGCAGAGAGAGGCAGAGACAGAGAGAGAGAGAGAAAGAGGCAGAAAAAGAGAGATGTAGACAGAGAGAGAGGCAGAGAGAGAGAGAGACAGAGGCAGAAAGGGAGAGACTGAGGCAGAAAGGCAGAGGGAGAGACAGAGAGGCGGAGAGATGCATAGAGAGAGAGACAGAGGCAGAAAGGGAGAGACTGAGGCAGAAAGGCAGAGGGAGAGGCAGAGAGAGAGAGAGGCAGAGAGAGAGAGACACAGGCAGAGTGAGATAGAAAGAGCGATAGAGAACGAGAAGCAGAGAGAGAGGGGCAGAGAGAGGCAGAGAGAGAGAGAGAGACATAGGCAGAGAGAGAGAGAGAGACAGAGGCACAGAGAGACATAGGCACAGAGAGACAGAGGCAGACAGAGAGAGACAGAGGCAGAGAGCGAGACAGAGAGAGAAAGAGACAGAGGCAGTGAGAGAGAGATAGTGGCAGAGAGAGAGAGAGGCAGGGAGATAGAGCCAGAGGCAGAGAGAGAGGGGTAGAGAGAGAGGCAGAGAGAGAGAGAGGCAGAGGAAGAGACAGAGGCAAAGAGAGTGAGAGAGACAGAGGCAGAGAGAGAGAGAGGCAGAAAGACAGAGGCAGAGAGAGACAGAGGTAGAGGGAAAGAGAGGCAGAGAGAGAGAGGCAGAGAGAGAGACCGCGGCAGAGAGAGAGAGAGAGACAGCTGCAGAGAGAGAGAGGGGCAGAGAGAGGCAGAGAGAGAGACAGAGAGAAAGGCAGAGAGAGAGAGAGACGGGCAGAGAGGCAGGGAGAGAGAGATAGCGGCAGAGAGAGGCAGAGGGATAGAGACAGAGGCAGAGAGAGAGAGGGGTAGAGAGAGAGGCAGAGTGAGAGAGGCAGAGTGAGAGAGGCAGAGAGAGGCAGAGGCAGAGAGAGGCAGAGGCAGAGAGAGGCAGGGGCAGAGAGAGACAGGGGCAGAGAGAGACAGGGGCAGAGCGAGAGAGGCAGAGCGAGAGAGGCAGAGCGAGAGAGGCAGAGAGAGACAGAGGCAGAGAGAGAGGCAGAAAGAGAGAGGCAGAAAGAGAGACAGCGGCAGAGAGAGAGACAGCGGCAAAGAGAAGTGGAGAGAGAGGGGCCGAGAGAGAGAGGCAAAGAGAGTGAGTCAGAGAGAGTGAGAGTGACATAGCAGAGAGAGAGGCAGAGAGAGAGAGAGGCAGAGAGAGAGAGACAGAGGCAGAGAGAGACAGAGGAAGAGAGAGAGTGGGGTCAGAGAGAGAGAGAGACAGCGGCAGAGAGAGAGAGACAGCGGCAGAGAGAGAGGCAGAGAGAGGCAAATAGAGAGAGATAGAGAGGCAGAGAGAGACACAGGCAGAGAGAGAGAGACAGAATCAGAGAGGCAGGGAGAGAGACAGCGGCAGAGAGAGAAAGAGGCAGAGAGAGGGGTAGAGAGAGAGAGAGAGCGAGGCAGAGAGAGAGAGAGAGGCAGAGAGAGAGACAGAGGCAGAGAGAGACAGAGGTAGAGGGGAAGAGAGGCAGAGAGAGAGAGAGTGGCAGAGAGAGAGACAGCGGCAGAGAGAGAGACAGCGGCAGAGAGAGAGACAGCGGCAAAGAGAAGGGCAGAAAAAGGGGCAGAGAGAGAGAGGCAGAGGCAAAGAGAGTGAGGGAGTGACTGAGTCAGAGTGAGAGACAGAGTCAGAGAGAGTGAGAGTGACATAGGCAGAGAGAGAGACAGGCAGAGAGAGAGAGCGGGGGCAGAGAGAGAGAGACATCGGCAGAGAGAGAGAAAGACAGCGGCAGAGATATAGACAGCGGCAGAGAGAGAGGGGCAGAGAGAGAGGCAGAGTGACAGAGAGAGAGAGACAGGCAGAGAGAGGCAGAGAGAGAGAGAGGCAACGAGAGAGAAGCAGAGAGAGAGGCAGAGAGAGAGCCAGAGAGATAGCCAGAGGCAGAGAGAGAGACATAGGCAGAGAGAGAGAGAGACAGAGGCACAGAGAGACAGAGGCAGACAGAGAGGGAGAGGCAGAGAGAGACAGAGGCAGAGAGAGCGAGACAGAGAGAGAGAGACAGAGGCAGAGAGGCAGGCAGAGAGAGAGACAGAGGCAGGCAGAGAGAGAGACAGAGGCAGAGAGAGAGAGACAGAGGCAGAAAGGGAGAGGCAGAAAGGCAGAGGGAGAGACAGAGAGAGAGGCAGAGAGACATAGGCATAGAGAGAGAGAAGCAGAGGCAGAGAGAGAGAGAGAGGCAGAGAGAAGCAGAGAGAGAGAGAGAGACAGAGGCAGAGAGCGAGGCAGAGAGAGATAGAATGAGAGAGAAGCAGAGAGAGAGAGACAGAGGCAGAGTGACAGAAAGAGAGAGAGAGACAGGCAGAGAGAGAGGCAGAGAGAGATATAGAGAGAGAAGCAGAGAGAGAAGCAGAGAGAGAGAGAGGCGGAGAGTGTCAACGAGAGAGAAGCAGAGAGAGAGCCAGAGAGAGAGCCAGAGAGCCAGAGGCAGAGAGAGAGACATAGGCAGAGAGAGAGAGAGACAGAGGCACAGAGAGACAGAGGCAGACAGAGAGGGAGAGGGAGAGGCAGAGAGAGACAGAGGCAGAGAGAGCGAGACAGAGAGAGAGACAGAGGCAGAGAGGCAGGCAGAGAGAGAGACAGAGGCAGAGAGAGAGAGACAGAGGCAGAAAGGGAGAGGCAGAAAGGCAGAGGGAGAGACAGAGAGAGAGGCAGAGAGACATAGGCATAGAGAGAGGCAGAGAGACATAGGCATAGAGAGAGAGAAGCAGAGGCAAAGAGAGAGGCAGAGAGAAGCAGAGAGAGAGAGAGAGACAGAGGCAGAGAGTGAGGCAGCGGCAAAGAGAAGGGCAGAAAAAGGGGCAGAGAGAGAGAGGCAGAGGCAAAGAGAGTGAGGGAGTGACTGAGTCAGAGTGAGAGACAGAGTCAGAGAGAGTGAGAGTGACATAGGCAGAGAGAGAGACAAGCAGAGAGAGAGAGCGGGGGCAGAGAGAGAGAGACATCGGCAGAGAGAGAGAAAGACAGCGGCAGAGATATAGACAGCGGCAGAGAGAGAAGGGCAGAGAGAGAGGCAGAGTGACAGAGAGAGAGAGAGACAGGCAGAGAGAGGCAGAGAGAGAGAGAGGCAACGAGAGAGAAGCAGAGAGAGAGGCAGAGAGAGAGCCAGAGAGATAGCCAGAGGCAGAGAGAGAGACATAGGCAGAGAGAGAGAGAGACAGAGGCACAGAGAGACAGAGGCAGACAGAGAAGGAGAGGCAGAGAGAGAGACAGAGGCAGAGAGAGCGAGACAGAGAGAGAGAGACAGAGGCAGAGAGGCAGGCAGAGAGAGAGACAGAGGCAGGCAGAGAGAGAGACAGAGGCAGGCAGAGAGAGAGACAGAGGCAGAGAGAGAGAGACAGAGGCAGAAAGGGAGAGGCAGAAAGGCAGAGGGAGAGACAGAGAGAGAGGCAGAGAGACATAGGCATAGAGAGAGAGAAGCAGAGGCAGAGAGAGAGAGAGGCAGAGAGAAGCAGAGAGAGAGAGAGAGACAGAGGCAGAGAGCGAGGCAGAGAGAGATAGCATGAGAGAGAAGCAGAGAGAGAGAGACAGAGGCAGAGAGAGAGTGGCAGAGAGAGAGGCAAGGTAAGAGAAGCAGAGAGAGAGGCAGAGAGAGAGACAGAGAGAGAGGGGGCAGAGAGAGAGATAGGGGCAGAGAGAGAGAGAGAGAGAAAGAGACTGAGAGACAGAGGCAGAGAGAGAGAGACAGAGACAAAGAGAGAAAAAGAGGCAGAGAGACAGAGGCAAGGACACAAAGGGAGAGAGACAGAGGGAGAGAGAGAGACAGGCAGAGATAGAGAGAGGCAGAGAGAGAGGGGCAGAGAGAGAGAAGCAGAGAGAGAGAGAGAGGCAGAGAGAGACAGAGGCAGAGAGAGAGAGCGGGGGCAGAGAGAGAGAGACATCAGCAGAGATAGAGAAAGACAGCGGCAGAGATATAGACAGCGGCAGAGAGAGAGACAGAGTGACAGAAAGAGAGAGAGAGACAGGCAGAGAGAGAGGCAGAGAGAGATATAGAGAGAGAAGCAGAGAGAGAAGCAGAGAGAGAGAGAGGCGGAGAGTGTCAACGAGAGAGAAGCAGAGAGAGAGCCAGAGAGAGAGCCAGAGAGCCAGAGGCAGAGAGAGAGACATAGGCAGAGAGAGAGAGAGAGACAGAGGCACAGAGAGACAGAGGCAGACAGAGAGGGAGAGGCAGAGAGAGACAGAGGCAGAGAGAGCGAGACAGAGAGAGAGACAGAGGCAGAGAGGCAGGCAGAGAGAGAGACAGAGGCAGAGAGAGAGAGACAGAGGCAGAAAGGGAGAGGCAGAAAGGCAGAGGGAGAGACAGAGAGAGAGGCAGAGAGACATAGGCATAGAGAGAGAGAAGCAGAGGCAAAGAGAGAGGCAGAGAGAAGCAGAGAGAGAGAGAGAGACAGAGGCAGAGAGTGAGGCAGAGATAGAGTGAGAGAGAAGCAGAGAGAGAGAAAGACAGAGGCAGAGAGAGAGGGGCAGAGAGAGAGGCAATGTAAGAGAAGAAGAGAGAGAGGCAGAGAGAGAGAGACAGAGAGAGGGGGGGCAGAGAGAGAGAGAGGCAGAGAGAGAGGCAGAAAGAGAGATAGGGGCACAGAGAGAGACAGAGACAAAAAGAGGCAGAGAGAGAGACAGAGAGAGACAGAGGCAAGGAGACAAAGGGAGAGAGACAGAGGGAGAGAGAGAGACAGGCAGAGATAGAGAGAGGCAGAGAGAATGAGAGAGAGAGGCAGAGAGAGAGAGGGAGGCAGAGAGAGAGAGAGAGACAAAGGCAGAGAGAGGCAGAGATTGAGAGAGGCTGAGAGAGGCAGAGAGAGACAGAGGGAGAGAGAGAGACAGAGGGAAAGAGGCAAAGAGTGAGAGACAGTGGCAGAGAGAGGGGGCAGAGAGACAGAGAGAGAGAGACAGGCAGAAAAAGAGGGGCAGAGAGAGAGAGACAGAGAGATGGAGACAGAGAGATGGAGACAGAGAGAGAGACAGAGGCAGAGGGAGAGAGAGACAGAGGCAGAAAGGGAGAGACAGATGCAGAAAGGCAGAGGGAGAGACAGAGAGAGGGGCAGCGAGAAGCAGAGGCAGAGAGAGAGACACAGGCAGAGAGAGATAGAGAGAGAGAGGCAGAGGGAGAGAGAGGCAGATAGAGAGACAGAGCGAGAGACAGAGGCAGAGAGAGGCAGAGAGAGGCAGAGAGAGACACAGGCAGGGAGAGAGAGAGTCATAGAGAGAGAGAGAGAGAGGCAGAGAGAGAGAAGCGGAGAGAGCGAGAGGCAGAGAGAGAGAGAGGCAGAGAGAGACAGAGGCAGAGAGAGGCAGATAGGCAGGGAGAGAGAGACAGAGGGAGAGAGAGACAGGCAGAGAGATAGACAAAGGCAGAGAGAGGGAGAGAGAGACAGAGAGAGAGAGAGACAAAGAGAGAGAGAGACAGAGAGAGAGAGAGACAGAGAGAGAGAGAGGCAGAGAGAGAGAGAGAGAGAGACAGAGAAAGGCAGAGATAGACAGAGGCAGAAAGAGAGAGAGGGGCAGAGAGAGTGAGGCATAGAGAGACTGACAGAGGCAGAGAGAGAGACAGAGAGAGAGGGGGCAGAGAGGCAGAGAGAGAGACAGAGGCAGAGAGAGGCAGAAAGAGAGATAGGGGCAGAGAGAGAGACAGGGGCTGAGAGAGAGAGAAAGAGGCTGACAGACAGAGGCAGAGAGAGAGACATAGACAAAGAGAGAAAAAGAGGCAGAGAGAGAGAGACAGAAGCAGGGAGACAAAGAGAGAGAGAGAGAGACAGAGTGAGAGAGAGACAGGCAGAGAGAGAGAGATTGGCAGAGAGAGAGAAGCAGACAGAGAGAGGCAGAGAGAGAGAGAGAGAGAGGCAGAGGCAGAGAGAGGCAGAGATTGAGAGAGGGAGAGAGAGAGACAGAGGGAGAGAGAGAGACAGAGAGAGACATAGGGAGAGAGGCAGAGAGAGAGAGAAGCAGATGCAGAGAGAGAGACACAGAGAGAGAGACAGAGGCAGAGAGAGAGGGGCAGAGACAGAGAGAGATGGAGACAGAGAGAGAGAGGCAGAGAGAGAGAGACAGAGACAGAAAGGGAGAGGCAGAAAGGCAGAGGGAGAGACAGAGAGAGAGGCAGAGAGACATAGGCAGAGAGAGAGAGAAGCAGAGGCAGAGAGAGAGAGGCAGAGAGAGAGAGACACACAGGCAAAGAGAGAGGCAAAGAGAGAGAGAGAGAGGCAGAGAGAGAGGGGCAGAGAGAGAGGCAAAGAGAAAGAAGCAGAGAGAGAGGCAGCGAGAGATACAGAGAGAGAGAGGGGGCAGAGAGAGAGACAGAGGCAGAGAGAGAGGCAGAAAGAGAGATAGACAGGGGCAGAGAGAGAGAGAAAGAGGCTGAGAGACAGAGGCAGAGAGAGAGAGAGAGACAGAGACAGAGAGAGAAAAAGAGGCAGAGAGAGACAGAGGCAAGGAGACAAAGGGAGAGAGACAGAGGGAGAGAGAGAGACAGGCAGAGATAGAAAGAGGCAGAGAGAGAGAGAAGGGCAGAGAGAGACAGAGGCAGAGAGAGAGAGAGAGAGACAGAGGCAGAGAGAGGCAGAGAGAGACAGAGGGAGAGAGAGAGACCGAGAGAGACGGAGGGAGAGAGACAGAGGCAGAGAGAGAGAGACAGCGGCAGAGAGAGAGGGGCAGAGAGAGGCAGAGAGACAGAGACAGAGGCAGAAAAAGAGAGATGTAGACAGAGAGAGAGACAGAGGCAGAGAGAGAGAGACAGAGGCAGAAAGGGAGAGACTGAGGCAGAAAGGCAGAGGGAGAGACAGAGAGGTAGAGAAAAGCAGAGGCAGAGAGAAAGAGAGGCAGAGAGAGAGACACAGGCAGAGAGAGAGAGAGAGAGAAGCAGAGAGAGAGAGAGAGGCAATGAGAGAGAAGCAGAGAGAGAGGCAGAGAGAGAGAGACAGAGAGAGAGGCAGAGAGAGAGCCAGAGGCAGAGAGAGAGAGACTGGCAGAGAGAGAGAGAAGCAGACAGAGCGAGACAGAGGCAGAGAGAGAGAGAGAGACAGAGAGAGGCAGAGATTGAGAGAGGGAGACAGAGGGAGAGAGACAGAGAGAGACAGAGGGAGAGAGACATAGGCAGAGAGAGATAGACCGCTGCAGAGAGAGAGACACAGAGAGAGAGAGACAGAGGCAGAGAGAGAGGGGCAGAGACAGAGAGAGATGGAGACAGAGAGAGAGAGACAGAGGCAGAGAGAGAGAGAGAGAGAGAGAGCCAGAGCCAGAAAGGCAGAGGGAGAGACAGAGAGAGAGACAGAGAGACATAGGCACAGAGAGAGACAAGCAGAGGCAGAGAGAGAGAGAGACAGGCAAAGAGAGAGGCAGAGAGAGAGTGGCAGAGAGAGAGACAGAGGCAGAGAGAGAGAGGGGCATAGAGAGAGGCAAGGAGAGAGAAGCAGAGAGAGGGGCATAGAGAGAGGCAAGGAGAGAGAAGCAGAGAGAGAGGCAGCGAGAGGGGGCAGAGAGAGAGAGACGGGGCAGAGAGAGAGACGGGGCAGAGAGAGAGACGGGGCAGAGAGAGAGACAGGGGCAGAGAGAGAGAGAGACAGAGGCAGAGAGAGAGACAGAGGCAGAGAGAGAGACAGAGACAAAGAGAGAAAAAGAGGCAGAGAGAGACAGAGGCAAGGAGACAGAGGGAGAGAGAGACAGAGGGAGAGAGAGACAGGCAGAGAGAGAGAGAGAGAGGCAGAGAGAGAGAGGCAGAGAGAGAGACAGAGAGAGAGAGAGACAGAGGCAGAGAGAGAGAGAGACAGAGGCAGAGAAAGACAGAGATTGAGAGAGGCAGAGAGAGACAGAGGGAGAGAGAGACAGAGACAAAGAGAGAAAAAGAGGCAGAGAGAGACAGAGAGAGACAGAGGCAAGGAGACAAAGGGAGAGAGACAGAGGGAGAGAGAGACAGGCAGAGAGAGAGAGAGGCAGAGAGAGAGAGACAGAGAGAGAAAGACAGAGGCAGAGAGAGAGACAGAGGCAGAGAGAGAGAGAGAGACAGAGGCAGAGAAAGACAGAGATTGAGAGAGGCAGAGAGAGACAGAGGGAGAGAGAGAGACCGAGAGAGACGGAGGGAGAGAGACGGAGGGAGAGAGACGGAGGGAGAGAGACAGATGCAGAGAGAGAGAGACAGCGGCAGAGAGAGAGAGGGGCAGAGAGAGGCAGAGACAGAGAGAGAGAGAGACAGAGGCAGAAAAAGAGAGATGTAGACAGAGAGAGAGAGGCAGAGAGAGAGAGAGAGAGAGAGAGAGAGACAGAGGCAGAAAGGGAGAGACTGAGGCAGAAAGGCAGAGGGAGAGACAGAGAGGCGGAGAGATGCATAGAGAGAGACAGAGGCAGAAAGGGAGAGACTGAGGCAGAAAGGCAGAGAGAGAGAGAGAGGCAGAGAGAGAGAGACACAGGCAGAGTGAGATAGAGAGAGAGATAGAGAACGAGAAGCAGAGAGAGAGGGGCAGAGAGAGGCAGAGAGAGAGAGAGAGACATAGGCAGAGAGAGAGAGAGAGACAGAGGCACAGAGAGACATAGGCACAGAGAGACAGAGGCAGACAGAGAGAGACAGAGGCAGAGAGCGAGACAGAGAGAGAAAGAGACAGAGGCAGTGAGAGAGAGATAGTGGCAGAGAGAGAGAGAGGCAGGGAGATAGAGACAGAGGCAGAGAGAGAGGGGTAGAGAGAGAGGCAGAGAGAGAGAGAGAGAGGCAGAGGAAGAGACAGAGGCAAAGAGAGTGAGAGAGACAGAGGCAGAGAGAGAGAGAGGCAGAAAGACAAAGGCAGAGAGAGACAGAGGTAGAGGGAAAGAGAGGCAGAGAGAGAGAGGCAGAGAGAGAGACCGCGGCAGAGAGAGAGAGAGACAGCTGCAGAGAGAGAGAGGGGCAGAGAGAGGCAGAGAGAGAGACAGAGAGAAAGGCAGAGAGAGACAGAGAGATAGAGACGGGCAGAGAGGCAGGGAGAGAGAGATAGCGGCAGAGAGAGGCAGAGGGATAGAGACAGAGTGTCACGGTCAGGAGTGAGGCCGAGATGCTGAGAGGGCTCCCCTTGCGGCCGAGTGCAGCACAACCCTGAAGTTGACACAGGGATGCAGTGCCCACAGTAGCACAGGTTGCCAGGTAGCAGCAGCAGAGGTCAGGTACCGGGTAAGCAAGCCTCTAGGGGCAACTGTGCTAGGAAGTCCGAGAGTGGGCAGCGGAAGTCCAGAGAGTGGTTAAGACAGGCCGGGATCAGGTGCAGGAAGCAGATCAGGAGCGTCGGGTACAAGCCAGGAGTCAGAGCCAGGAGAATAACAGGAGCAGGTCAAGCAAGCCGGGTCGGTACACAGGAGGTCGGATAACAGGAAACATGGGTACAGGTTCACAGGAGAGCTGACGATAATCCAGCGATGCGGCACTGTCAGGCGAACGTTTAAATAGGCGAGATGACCGGGTCACGTCGTGAGCGCGTCGGGGCGATCGTACGGCTACGTCGAGTACGTTGTGTATTCGTAGCATCACCGCGTATGCCCGGTCGGTTAGACGTAGCGTCGGTCGTTCGTCTTGAAACTACTTTGCGCTTACGTAGGCGCCGACGCGCGCTAACACGAACGTACCTCGTGAGATTGCGGCTATTTCCCTGACAGTGCCTCCCCCCAAGGGGCAGCCTCCGGATGCCTAACCGAGCCCATTTTTCAGGATACCGGCTGCGGAACCTGTGTATAAGCTTAGGAGCATGTACGTGATTGGCAGGCTCCCAAGAGTTCTCCTCAGCAGAATACCCCTTCCATTTGATTAAAAACTGGACAGTCCTACCTCTCCGACGACAGTCAAGGATGGACTCAACTTCGTATTCGGTCTCTTCACCAACCTGAACTGGAGGCGGGGGCACTTCTTCTCTTCCTGAAAATGGACTAAAGGTAACACGTTTAAGGAGGGAGACATGAAATACAGGATGGATCTTAAACGATTCAGGCAAAACAAGTTCAAAGGCTACGGGATTAATCTCCCGTTTGATCTCAAAAGGACCCAGAAATTTAGGTCCCAATTTCCGGGATGGACAAGGCAGTTTAAGATTTGCTGCTGAAAGCCACACCTTATCTCCCGCCTTGAAGGTAGGGTTAACTCTCTTCCTCTTATCGTACTGCTTCTTGTATTCCTCCTGGGCCCTTCTCATGGTATCTTGAAGTACTTGATAGTTTGAGTGAATGAGATTTACTCTGTCTTGGACTGCCGGGACAGACGATTCAGGAATGGTATTAGGCAGGAATGAGGGGTGGAATCCGTAGTTTGCCCAGAATGGTGACTGGTTGGTGGAGGCGTGCACTGAGTTATTATAAGCGAATTCCGCACAAGGTAACAAGGAAACCCAATCATCCTGGGAAAAGGAACAGAAGCATCGCAGGTATTGCTCCAACGTTTGGTTGGTCCTTTTGGTTTGTCCGTTGCTCTGTGGGTGATAGGCAGAAGACAAACATATTTTAATTGAGAGCAATTTACACAGTTCTTTCCAAAATTTGGAGGTGAATTGTACCCCTCTGTCCGATACAATGCTGTCAGGTATCCCGTGTAACCGGACAATTTCTTTTATAAAAGTTTTTGCCGTATCTAGGGCAGAGGGAGTCCCTCTTAAGGGCAAAAAATGTGCCATCTTGGACAGGCGGTCTACGACCACCAAGATGGTCGTAAACCCTTCCGAGGGAGGTAGTTCTACAATAAAATCCATGGAAATTTCTTTCCATGGTTTCTCCGGGACTGGCAGTGGCCTTAACAGACCCCAGGGTCTGGTGTTAGATCCCTTGTTGCGTTGGCAGATGGTGCAGGAATCAACATATACCTTACAGTCCGCCCTTAAAGTAGGCCACCATAGGGACAGCCGTACAAGGTCCATCGTCTTCCGCACTCCAAAGTGGCCTGCAAGTTGGTGGTCATGGAAAGTCTTCAATACCAGTAACCTGGCTTGCCGGGGAACAAAAATCTTGTCCTGATGCCATAGAAGCCCTCCTTGGCTTCTCAGGGAAGAAACTTCGGTCTCCGTACACTGCCTAGTAGCCAGTTCGATAGAAGACCATAGGTCTGGTTGAATCAACAAGAAATTTTGGGGAGACAAAATTGTACTGGGTGGGACTCCTTCTGGGGTATCAGGAAACATCCGAGATAAAGCATCCGCTTTGCTGTTCTTAGATCCTGGGCGGTAGGTAATGTGGAAATTGAATCTTGAAAAGAACAAAGCCCATCGGGCCTGTCGGGGTCTCAGACGTTTGGCTGTACGGAGATACTCTAAGTTTTTATGGTCCGTAAAAATTAGAATGGGGTGAGCGGCACCTTCCAGGAGGTACCTCCATTCTTCAAGAGCAGTTTTGATCGCTAGAAGTTCCCGGTCCCCTACATCATAGTTCTTCTCTGGGGAACTCATCTTTCGAGAGAAAAAAGCTACAGGATGCAGTAAAGCTTTGGGACCTTGGCGTTGGGATAAGATCGCCCCGGTGGCCACCTCCGAGGCATCAACTTCTAGCACGTAGGGCAAGGTGGGATCTGGATGCTGCAGGATGGGCACAGAGGTAAAGAGGGTCTTGAGCTGGTCAAAGGCGGACTGAGCTGCTGGGGACCAGTGGAACTTGGTGTGTTGGCGAGTGGTCTGAGTGATGGGGGCTACAATGGTGGAGAAGCCCCGTATGAATCTTCGGTAGAAGTTTGCGAACCCGATAAACCTCTGTACACCCCTTTTGTCAGAAGGAGCGAGCCAATCCAGGATAGATTTCACTTTCTGCGGGTCCATGGCAATTCCACCTGTGGTAATGATGAGTCCCAAGAAATGAATGGATTCCTTCTCAAAATCACACTTCTCGGCTTTGACATATAACCCGTGAGTTCTAAGAATACATAGTACCTTCTTTACGTGTACCCTGTGAAGCTCTAGTGAGGTTGAAAAAATCAGAATGTCGTCAAGGTAGGCGACAACAACAAAGTGGTCTAGATGCTCCCGAAAAATGTCATTAATGAAATGCTGAAAGGTTGCCGGGGCATTACATAGTCCAAAGGGCATGACTAAGTAATCAAAATGTCCAAATCTTGTTCTGAAGGCGGTCTTCCACTCGTCCCCCTCCCGGATACGGACAAGATTATAAGCCCCACATAGATCGAGTTTAGTAAAGATACGTGAGGTATGGAACCTCTGGAAGAGTTCAGGGATGAGCGGAAGAGGATAGCGGTTATTAAGGGTAATATTATTTAATTCCCGATAATCCACACATGGTCTTAGGGTCTTGTCTTTTTCTCCACAAAGAAGATGCCTGCTCCGGCAGGGGATGAAGAGGGACGAATGAATCCCTTGGCCAGGTTCTCGTCAATGTATTGTCTCAGAGCCTCAAGTTCAGTCTCAGAAAGGGGAAATATCCGACCAAAAGGGATGGGGGCCCCGGGTAACAATTCAATGGGGCAGTCATAGGGGCGGTGTGGAGGTAGGATATCGGCTTTCCTCTTGTCAAACACGTCTCTGAATTCCTGGTAGACTGTTGGTATGTAAGGAGCCGGACTGGGTACAGGTTGTACAGTCAGACAACTGGGCAAGTTGTGGGGTACGGAATCTAAACAGTGCTGCTGGCAGTAGGCAGATGTGAAGGATACCACCTTTGTGGGCCAATCGATCTGGGGATTGTGAGCCTGTAGCCAAGGAATCCCTAGGATAACGGGGAACATCGGAGAACTCAGAACATCGAATTTAAGGAATTCCCGGTGACCTGAATCGGTGATCGCCAGGATGGGACTAGTTTCCTTGGTGACATGACCTGAACTGGGTAAGGAGCCATCGGCCAAACGGACGGTCAGTCTCTGTTCCTTGAGGTTAAGTGGAAGAGCCAGACTCTTAGCCAGGGTTAAGTCCAGGAAGCAACTACAGGCTCCAGAGTCAATTATTGCTTGTAGGGGGATTCCGCTGCCTGCCACCATCAATGTGACTGGAAGAGTGATGTGGGCGGAAGCTGACTTTGCTACCTGAAGATGAGATGGAGTGCTTGGGACTGGTTTACTCGGCCTTGTGGGGCAGTGGTTAATGAAATGTCCCGATTCCCCACAGTAAAAACAAAGGTGTGCCTGACGGCGAAGAAGTCTCTCTTCGGTGGTTAAAGCGGGACGGGGCATGCCCCTCAGAACGGGAGCTACTGCTGGGCGAGCTGAAGGTGGGGCCTGGATGGAACAAGAAGTCCGAGTGCGTTCAGACTGGCGTTCCTGTAGACGCCTGTCGAGCTGGATGGCGAGTAAGATGAGATCCTCAAGGGTAGTGGGAATCTCCAATCTGGCTAACTCGTCCTTAAGGGCTTCGGACAACCCCACCCGATACTGATATTTTAGTGCTGCTTCGTTCCAGCTGGAGTCAGAGCTCCAGGTACGGAATTCTACTGAATAGTCCTCTGCAGGTCGCTCACCCTGGTGAAGGGCGTACAGGGTTGCTTCGGCTGTAGCTGTCCGAAAAGGATCATCATACAAGCGAGCCATGGCCTCAAAGAACAGATCCAAAGTATCCACGTAAATGCTGCATTGCTCCAGCAGGCCATGGGCCCACGTCTGGGGATCGTCCCTCAGCAGTGAAATGGTGAACCCCACCTTGGTCGCTTCTGAAGAAAAGGTCTGAGGTTGCAGGGAGAAATAGAGAAAACATGAGTTTTTGAAGGATCTGAATTTTCTTCGGTCCCCAAAGAAGCGTTCTGGGGCTGGGACTCGTGGTTCTGGGGCAGCTGAGGTTGTAGAAGCAGGAACTTGACCAGAGGAGGTGGGTGGTCCAAGCGGGTGTTGCAGGCGTTCCTTCAGCCAGTGATATATCTCTCGGAGCTCCTGAATAGCTGGAGTAAGGGCCGTAAGTTCTTGTAAAACGGCCTCCAATGGGGAGTCACCTCTGTCGACCTCTGACATGGCTGGATTATACTGTCACGGTCAGGAGTGAGGCCGAGATGCTGAGAGGGCTCCCCTTGCGGCCGAGTGCAGCACAACCCTGAAGTTGACACAGGGATGCAGTGCCCACAGTAGCACAGGTTGCCAGGTAGCAGCAGCAAAGGTCAGGTGCCGGGTAAACAAGTCTCTAGGGGCAACTGTGCTAGGAAGTCCGAGAGTGGGCAGCGGAAGTCCAGAGAGTGGTTAAGACAGGCCGGGATCAGGTGCAGGAAGCAGATCAGGAGCGTCGGGTACAAGCCAGGAGTCAGAGCCAGGAGAATAACAGGAGCAGGTCAAGCAAGCCGGGTCGGTACACAGGAGGTCGGATAACAGGAAACACGGGTACAGGTTCACAGGAGAGCTGACGATAATCCAGCGATGCGGCACTGTCAGGCGAACGCTTAAATAGGCGAGATGACCGGGTCACGTCGTGAGCGCGTCGGGGCGATCGTACGGCTACGTCGAGTTCGTTGTGTATTCGTAGCATCACCGCGTATGCCCGCCCGGTTAGACGTAGCGTCGGTCGTTCGTCTTGAAACTACTTTGCGCTTACGTAGGCGTCGACGCGCGCTAACACGAACGTACCTCGTGAGATTGCAGCTATTTCCCTGACACAGAGGCAGAGAGAGAGAGGGGTAGAGAAAGGCAGAGAGAGGCAGAGAGAGATGGAGGCAGAGAGAGAGGCAGAGTGAGAGAGGCAGAGAGAGAGACAGGGGCAGAGCGAGAGAGGCAGAACGAGAGAGGCAGAGAGAGACAGAGGCAGAGAGAGAGGCAGAAAGAGAGAGGCAGAAAGAGAGACAGCGGCAGAGAGAGAGACAGCGGCAAAGAAAAGGGGAGAGAGAGGGGCCGAGAGAGAGAGGCAAAGAGAGTGAGTCAGAGAGAGTGAGAGTGACATAGGCAGAGAGAGAGAGACAGAGGCAGAGAGAGAGAGACAGCGGCAGAGAGAGAGGCAGAGAGAGGCAAATAGAGAGAGATAGAGAGGCAGAGAGAGACACAGGCAGAGAGAGACACAGGCAGAGAGAGACAGAGGCAGAGAGAGAGAGACAGAAGCAGAGAGAGAAAGAGGCAGAGAGAGGAGTAGAGAGAGAGAGAGCGAGGCAGAGAGAGAGAGACAGAAAGGCAGAGATGGACAGAGGCAGAGAGGGGCAGGGAGACAGAGAAAGAGGCAGAGAGACAGAGAGAGGCATAGAGAGACTGACAGAGGTGGAGAGAGAGAGGCAGAGAAAGAGGCACAGAGAGAGGCAGGGGTAGAGAGAGAGAGAGAGGCAGAGAGAGAGAGAGGCAGAGAGACACAGTCAGAGACACAGTCAGAGAGAGAGGCAGAGAGAGAGGCAGAGAGAGAGACAGAGGCAGGGAGAGAGAGACAGCGGCAGAGAGAGACAGAGGCAAAGAGACAGAGAGACAGAGGCAGAAAGGCAGAGGGAGAGACAGAGATAGAGGCAGAGAGAGAGGGGTAGAGAAAGAGGCAGAGAGAGAGGGGTAGAGAAAGAGGCAGAGAGAGAGAGAGGCAGAGCGAGAGAGGCAGAGAGAGAGGCAGAGAGAGGCGGAGGGAGAGAGACAGAGTCAGATAGAGAGGCAGAGAGAGAGACAGCAGCAGAGAGAGAGACAGCGGCAAAGAGAATTGCAGAGAGAGGGGCCGAGAGAGAGAGGCAAAGTGAGTGAGGGAGAGACAGAGGCAGAGTGAGAGACTGAGTCAGAGAGAGTGAGAGTTACATAGGCAGAGAGAGAGACAGAGGCAGAGAGAGAGACAGAGGCAGAGAGAGAGAGAGGCAGAGAAAGACAGAGGCAGAGAGAGAGCGAGGGCAGAGAGAGAGAGACATCCACAGAGAGAGAGAGAGAGAGACAGCGGCAGATTAAGAGACAGAGGCAGAGAGAGGCAAATAGAGAGAGATAGAGAGGCAGAGAGAGACACAGGCAGAGAGAGACAGAGGCAGAGAGAAAGAGAGAGAGAGAGGCAGAGAGAGATAGGCAGAGAGAGACAGAGTCAGAGAGAGAGGCAGAGAGAGAGAGAGAGACAGAGGCAGAGAGGCAGGGAGAGAGACAGCGGCAGAGAGAGACAGAGGCAGAGAGAGGGGTAGAGAGAGAGGCAGATAGAGAGACAGAAAGGAAGGCAGAGATAGACAGAGGCAGAGAGGGGCAGAGAGACAGAGAAAGAGGCAGAGAGACAGAGAGAGGCATAGAGAGACTGACAGAGGTAGAGAGAGAGAGGCAGAGAAAGAGAGGCAGAGAAAGAGGCAAAGAGAGAGGCAGGGGCAGAGAGAGAGAGAGGCAGAGAGAGAGAGAGAGGCAGAGAGAGAGTCAGAGAGAGAGTCAGAGAGAGAGACAGATGCAGGGAGAGAGAGACAGCGGCAGAGTGAGACAGAGGCAACCAGATAGAGACAGAGGCTGAGAGACACAGGCAGAAAGGCAGAGGGAGAAACAGAGAGAGAGGCAGAGAGAGAGAGAGAGAGAGAGAGAGAGAGGCAGAGAGACACAGGCAGAAAGGCAGAGGGAGAGACAGAGAGAGGCAGAGAGAGAGAGAGAGAGAGGCAGAGAGAGAGAGAGACATAGGAAAAGGCAGAGATAGACAGAGGCAGAGAGAGAGAGACAGGGACAGAGAGAGAGAGAGAGAGAGAGAGAGAGAGAGAGAAAGAGGCTGAGAGACAGAGGCAGAGAGAGAAAGGCAGAGACAAAGAGCGTAAAGAGGCAGAGAGAGACAGAAGGAGAGAGAGACAGGCAGAGAGAGAGAGGGGGGCAGAGAGAGAGAGAGGGGGCAGAGAGAGAGAGAGACAGAGGCAGAGAGAGACTGAGGCAGAGAGAGAGGCAGAGGCAGAGATTAAGAGAGGCCGAGAGAGGAGAGAGAGACAGAGGGAGAGAGAGAGTCAGCGAGAGACAGAGGGAGAGAGACAGAGGCAGAGAGAGAGAGACAGCGGCAGAGAGAGAGGGGCAGAGAGAGATGCAGAGAGACAGAGATAGAGAGCCAGAGAGAGAGGAGCAGAGAGAAAGAGAGACAGAGAGATGGAGACAGAGAGAGAGAGAGAGACAGAGGCAGAGAGAGAGACAGAGGCAGAGAGAGACAGAGGCAGAAAGGGAGAGACAGAGGCAGAAAGGCAGAGGGAGAGACAGAGAGAGAGGCATAGAGACATAGGCAGAGAGAGAGAGAAGCAGAGGCAGAGAGAGAGAGAGGCAGAGAGATGGACACAGGCAGAGAGAGAGGCAGAGAGAGATAGAGAGAGAGAAGCAGAGAGAGAGAGAGGGGCAGAGAGAGAGGCACAGGCAGAGAGAGAAGCAGAGAGAAAGACAGAGAGAGAGACAGAGAGAGAGGGGGCAGAGAGCGACAGAGCAGAGAGAGAGAGGCAGAGAGAGAGACAGAGGCAATGAGAGAGGCAGAAGGAGGGATAGGGGCAGAGAGAGAGACAGGGGCAGAGAGAGAGAGAAAGAGGCTGAGAGACAGAGGCAGAGAGATAGACAGAGACAAAGAGAGAAAAAGAGGCAGAGAGAGAGAGACAGCGAGAGACAGAGGCAGGGAGACAAAGGGGGAGAGACAGGGAGAGAGAGAGAGGCAGAGAGAGAGAGGCAGAGAGAGAGAAGCAAAGGCAGAGAGAGACGGAGGCAGAGAGAGAGACAGAGGCAGAGAGAGGCAGAGATTGAGAGAGGCCGAGAGAGGGTGAGAGAGAGACAGAGGTAGGCGGAGGGAGAGAGAGGGAGGCAGAGAGAGAGAGAGAGACAGCGGCAGAGAGAGAGACAGGCAAAGAGAGAGGGGCACAGACAGAGAGAGATGGAGACAGAGAGAGAGACAGAGGCAGAGAGAGAGAGACAGAGGCAGAGAGAGAGAGACAGAGGCAGAAAGGGAGAGGCAGAAAGGCAGCGGGAGAGACATAGAGAGAGGCAGAGAGAAGCAGAGCCAGAGAGAGAGAGAGGGGCAGAGAGAGAGAGACACAGGCAGAGAGAGATAGAGAGAGAGAGGCAGAGAGAGAGGGGCAGAGAGAGAGAGTCAGAGAGAGAGCCAGAGGCAGAGAGAGAGACATAGGCAGAGAGAGAGAGACAGAGGCACAGAGAGACATAGGCACAGAGAGACAGAGGCAGACAGAGAGGCAGAGAGAGATAACGGCAGAGAGAGCGAGACAGAGAAAGAGACAGAGACAGAGAGGCAGTGAGAGAGAGATAACGGCAGAGACAGACAGAGGCAGAGAGAGAGGGGTAGAGAGAGAGGCAGAGACAGAGGCAGAGAGAGAGAGAGAGAGGCAGAGGAAGAGACAGAGGCAAGGAGAGTGAGAGAGAGACAGAAGTAGAGAGAATGAGAGAGACAGAGGCAGAGAGAGTGAGAGAGAGAGAGGCAGAGAGACAGAGGCAGAGAGAGACAGCTGTAGAGGGAAAGAGAGGCAGAGAGACAGCGGCAGAGAGAGAGACAGCGGCAGAGAGAGAGGGGCAGAGAGAGAGAGACAGAGAGAAAGGCAAAGAGAGAGAGAGACGGGCAGAGAGAGAGGGGTAGAGAGAGGCAGAGAGAGAGAGCGAGAGAGGCAGAGCGAGAGAGGCAGAGAGAGAGATAGAGGCAGAGAGAGACAGGAGCAGAGAGAGAGAGAGGCAGAGAGAGAGAGAGCGAGAGAGACAGAGAGAGAGGCAGAGAGAGAGAGACAGCGGCAGAGAGAGAGAGAGACAGCGGCAAAGAGAGTGAGGGAGAGACAGAGGCAGAGAGAGTGAGAGATAGGGATGAGCTAAAGTGCTAATTTTCAAGGTAATATGCAGTTTACTGTCCTAAAAAGTGTTTGGGGACCTGGGTCCTGCCCCAGGGGACATAGATCAATGCAAAAAAAAGTTTTAAAAACGGCCCTTCAGGTCTGACATGGATATTAAGGGGAACCCCATGTCAAATTTTTTTTTAAAAATGACGTGGGGATCCCCCTAAAAATCCATACCAGACCCTTTATCCGAGCACGCAACCTGGCAGGCCGCAGAAAAAGAGGGGGGACAAGAGAGCGGCCCCCTCCCTCCTGAACCGTACCAGGCCACATACCCTCAACATTGGGAGGATGCTTTGGGGGTCTGTGACCCCTCAAAGCACCTTGTCCCCATGTTGATGAGGAAAAGTACCCCTACCATTTCACAAAGAAAGTGTAAAAATGGTTAAATAAGACAAACACACTTTTGAAAAATTCCTTTATTAAAAATAAAGAAAATAAAAAAAAGATTCCAGCGGTGCTAATCCACTCTTGCTATCCAGCGACGAATCTCCGGGGTCCAGCGATGGATGATCATATCCAGCGACGGGGGATCTCTCAGTCCAGCGCTGTCCATACATCCGTCTTCTGTCTCCACTCCGGAGACACTGCGGAGATCCCAGCGCTGACGTTTCTTATATTAGGAGGGCGGGGCCACCCGTCACCTGACCCCTCTGACGCTGGTGAAGGGAGCCAGAGGTTCCCCAGTGATGTATGGGTGACCCCGCCCCCTCTGATGTAACGGAAACCTGCGTTACATCAGAGGGGGCGGGGTCACCCACACGTCACTGGGGAACCCCTGGCTTCCCTCTCCAGCGTCAGAGGGGCGGGGTCAGGTGACGGGTGGCCCCGCCCTCCTAATATAAGAAACGTCAGCGATGGGATCTCCGCAGTGTCTCCGGAGTGGAGACAGAAGACGGATGTATGGACAGCGCTGGACTGAGAGATCCCCCCGTCGCTGGATATGATCATCCATCGCTGGACCCCGGAGATTTGTCGCTGGATAGCAAGAGTGGAATAGCACCGCTGGAATCTTTTTTTTATTTTTTTTATTTTTAATAAAGGAATTTTTCAAAAGTGTGTTTGTCTTATTTAACCATTTTTACACTTTCTTTGTGAAATGGTAGGGGTACTTTTGTACGCCCTTACCATTTCAAACAGGGGGGGGCGGGATCTGGGGGTCCCCTTGTTAAAGGGGGCTTCCAGATTCTGATAAGCCCCCCGCCCGCAGACCCTCACAACCACCGGCCAGGGTTGTGAGGATGAGACCCTTGTCCTCATCAACATGGGGACAAGGTGCTTTGAGGGGTCACAGACCCCCAAAGCATCCTCCCAATGTTGAGGGTATGTGGCCTGGTACGGTTCAGGAGGGTGGGGGGCCGCTCTCTCGTTCCTACCTCTTTTCCTGCGGCCTGTCAGGTTGCGTGCTCGGATAAAGGGTCTGGTATGGATATTTAGGGGGACCCCCACGTCAAATTTTTTTTTTAATTTGACACGGGGTTCCCCTTAATATCCATGTCAGACCTGAAGGGCCTGGTAATTGAATTTAGGGGAACCCCCACGCTTTTTTTTTTTTTTTTGTTATCAATGAATGAATTGTCGGCTAATACAGAGAACACTCATTGAGTATTCTCTGTATTACGGGGAGCCGACAATTTAGCCGCAAGTGATTTTAAAAGAAGTGTCATTTGTGCAGGGACAGTTCTAAGCACCAGAAACATGCGCCCCTTCACAGGCATACTATAGATACCCCCCAGCTATGAAATTTAAAGGAATATTACACTTTTATTGTTTCACTTTAATCATTATTAAAATCACTGCTCCTGAAAAAACGGCCGTTTTTAAAACTTTTTTTTGCATTGATCCATGTCCCCTGGGGCAGGACCCAGGTCCCCAAACACTTTTTAGGACAGAAACTTGCATATTACCCTTTAAAATGAGCACTTTAGATTGTGAACGTTCGAGTTCCATAGACTTTAATAGGGTTCTAAAGTTCACACGAAGTTTAGGTCTGTTCGCAGGCTCTGGTGCGAACCAAACAGGTGGGTGTTCGGCTCATCCCTAGTGAGAGACAGAGTCACAGAGAGTGAGAGTGACATAGGCAGAGAGAGATAGACAGAGGCAGAGAGAGAGGGGCAGAGAGAGAGACAGAGGCAGAGAGAGGCAAATAGAGAGAGAGAGAGGCAGAGAGAGACGGGCAGAGAGAGTGATAGAGGCAGAGAGAGAGAGTCAGAGGCAGAGAGAGAGGCAGAGAGAGAGGCAGAGAGAGAGGCAGAGAGGGAGGCAGAGAGAGAGGCAGAGAGAGAGGCAGAGAGACAGAGGCAGAGAGGCAGGGAGAGAGACAGAGGCAGAGAGAGGGGTAGAGAGAGAGTCAGAGAGAGAGACAGAGAGAAAGGCAGTGATAGACAGAGGCAGAGAGAGAGAGGGGGGAAGAGAGACAGAGAGAGAGGCATAGAGAGACTGACAGAGGTAGAGAGAAAGAGGCAGAGAGAGAGGCAGACAGAGAGACAGAGGCAGAGATAGAGGCAGGGGCAGAGAAAGAGAGAGAGAGGCAGAGCGAGAGAGGCAGAGAGAGAGAGAGGCCGAGAGAGAAAGAGGCAGAGAGAGAGGCAGAGAGAGAGAGACACAGTCAGAGAGAGACACAGTCAGAGAGAGAGGCAGAGAGAGAGGCAGAGAGGCAGGGAGAGAGAGACAGCAGCAGAGAGAGACAGAGGCAAAGAGATAGAGGCAGAGAGACAGAGGCAGAAAGGCAGAGGGAGAGGCAGAGAGAGAGAGAGAGGCAGAGAAAGAGAGAGGCAGAGATAGAGGCAGAGAGAGAGAGAGAGAGAGAGGGGCAGATTGAGAGAGAGAAAGAGGCAGAGAGAGAGAGAGAGAGAGTGAGGCATAGAGAGACTGACAGAGGCAGAGAGAGAGGGGGCAGAGAGAGACAGAGCAGAGAGAGAGACAGAGGCAGAGAGAGAGATGCAGAAAGGGAGATGGGCAGAGAGAGAAAGACAGAGGCTGAGAGACAGAGGCAGAGAGAGAGGGGCAGAGAGAGAGAGACAGAGAGAAAGGCAAAGAGAGAGAGAGACACGGCAGAGAGAGAGGGGTAGAGAGAGGCAGAGAGAGAGGCAGAGCGAGAGAGGCAGAGAGAGATAGAGGCAGAGAGAGACAGGAGCAGAGAGAGCGAGAGGCAGAGCGAGAGAGACAGAGGCAGAGAGAGGCAGAGAGAGAGGCAGAGAGAGAGAGGGAGAGAGAGAGGCAGAGAGAGAGAGACAGCGGCAGAGAGAGAGAGAGACAGCGGCAAAGAGAGTGAGGGAGAGACAGAGTCAGAGAGAGTGAGAGTGACATAGGCAGAGGCAGAGAGAGAGAGAGGCAGAGAGAGACAGAGGCAGTGAGAGACAGAGGCAGAGAGAGAGAGCGGGGGCAGAGAGAGAGAGACATCGGCAGAGAGAGAGACAGCGGCAGAGAGAGAGGGGCAAAGAGAGAATAAGAGGCAGAAAGAGAGAGACAGAGAGAGACAGAGGCAGGGAGACAAAGGGAGAGAGACAGACAGAGAGAGAGACAGAGGCAGGGAGAGAGAGAGGGGCAGAGAGAGAGAAGCAGAGAGAGAGAGCCATGGACAGAGGCAGAGAAAAGCAGAGAGACAGAAAGAGACAGAGGCAGAGAGGCAGGGAGAGAGAAAGCAGAGAGAGAGACAGAGGCAGAGAGAGAGGGGTAGAGAGAGACAGAGAGAAAGGCAGAGAGAGAGAGAGGGGCAGAGAGAGAGAGACCGAGGCAGACAGAGAGAGAAGTAGAGAGAGGCAGAGAGGTAGAGGGAGAGACAGAGAGAGAGAGTCAGAGAGAGAGAGGGGGCAGAGAGAGAGGGGGCAGAGAGGCAGGGAGAGAGAGATAGCGGCAGAGAGAGACAGGGGCAGAAAGAGAGAGACAGAGGCTGAGAAAGAGAGGCAGAGAGAGAGAGAGAGAGAGAGACAGCGGCAGACAGAGACAGCGGCAAAGAGAAGGGCAGAGAGAGGGGCAGAGTGAGAGAGAGAGGCAGAGGCAAAGGGAGTGAGGGAGAGACAGAGGCAGAGAGAGTGAGAGTGACATAGGCAGAGAGAGAGAGAGACAGAGTCAGAGAGAGAGATAGAGAGAGACAGAGGCAGAGACAGACAGAGGCAGAGAGAGAGAGCAGGGGCAGAGAGAAAGAGACGTCGGCAGAGAAAGAGAGAGAGAGACAGTGGCAGAGAGACAGCGGCAGAAAGAGAGGGGCGGAGAGAGAGGCAGAGAGAGAGGGGCAGAGAGAGAGAGGCAGAGAGAGTTGGAGACAGAGAGCGAAACAGAGAGAGAGAGAGAGACAGAGGCAGAAAGGGAGAGACAGAGGCAGAAAGGCAGAGGGAGAGAGAGAGAGAGACACAGGCAGAGAGAGAGATAGAGAGAGAGAAGCAGAGAGAGAGAGAGGAAGAGAGAAACAGAGGCAGAGAGAGAGAGGCAACGAGAGAGAAGCAGAGAGAGAGAGAGGCAGAGAGAGAGAACCAGAGAGAGATCCAGAGGCAGAGAGAGAGAGACATTGGCAGAGAGAGAGAGACAGAGGCACAGAGAGACATAGGCACAGAGAGATAGAGGCAGAGAGAGTGAGACAGAGAGAGAGAGACAGAGAGAGAGAGACAGAGGCAGAGAGGCAGGAAGAGAGAGATAGTGGCAGAGAGAGACAGAGGCAGAGAGATAGAAACAGAGGCAGAGAGAGAGAGAGAGGGGTAGAGAAAGAGGCAGAGAGAGAGAGGCAGAGGCGAAGAGAGTGAGAGAGAGACAGAAGTAGAGAGTGAGAGAGACAGGCAGAGTGAGAGAGAGAGAGGCAGAGCGAGAGAGAGACAGAGGCAGAGAGAGAGCGTTAGAGAGAGAGAGAGAGCGTTAGAGAGAGAGAGACAGCAGCAAAGAGAAGGGCAGAGAGAGAGAGAGGCAAAGAGAGTGAGGGAGAGACAGAGGCAGAGAGAGTGAGAGTGACATAGGCAGAGAGAGTGAGAGTGACATAGGCAGAGAGAGTGAGAGTGACATAGGCAGAGAGAGAGAGAGACATCGGCAGAGAGAGAGAGACAGCGGCAGAGAGATAGACGGCGGCAGAGAGAGAGGCAGAGAGACAGAGAGAGAGAGGCAGAGAGAGAGGGGCAGAGAGAGGCAGATAAAGATGGAGACAGAGAGAGATGCAACGAGAGAGAGAGCCAGAGGCAGAGAGCCATAGGCAGAGAGAGACAGAGGCAGAGAGAGACAGAGGCAGAGAGAGCGAGATAGAGAGAGAGAGACAGAGGCAGAAAGGCAGGGAGAGGCAGAGAAAGAGGCAGAGGAAGAGACAGAGGCAGAGAGAGACAGAAGTAGAGAGAGTGAGAGAGACAGAGGCAGAGAGAGTGAGAGAGAGAGAGGCAGAGAGACAGAGGCAGAGAGACAGAGGCCGAGAGAGAGAGACAACGGCAGAGAGAGGGGCAGAGAGAGGCAGAGAGAGAGAGACAGAGAGAAAGGCAGATAGACAGAGAGTGACAGAGGCAGATAGAGAGAGAGAGGCAGAGAGAGACACAGGCAGAGAGAGACAGAGGCAGAGAGACAGAGAGGCAGAGAAAGAGAAAGAGAGAGAGAGAGGCAGAGAGAGACAGAGAGACAGAGAGGCAGGGAGAGAGACAGCAGCAGAGAGAGACAGGCAGAGAGAGACAGAGGCAGAGAGAGAGACAGAGAGAAAG